>NC_056003.1:91949314-93149314 GCF_018446385.1 Zingiber officinale
TTTTTGGACCATTTCTTCCTGAAACTAGACTTCTTAGATTTGATCTTCTTCATTACTTCAGTTTCCGCCTTTAGTTCCTTAACTTTCCGTTTGCCAGGAAGCACAGTGTACTGGCAAGCACCATCAATACCTGCCTTAGACTGACCTGTACAAAAAGGAGTTAGTAAAAAAAACAAAAGGTGCATCCCTTAACTGAAGTGTAGTTGGTTGTAGAGAAACCAGAGGACATAACTAAATAGAATCTGGTTTAAAACTAGTTGTTTTTCTATCACCCGTACATTCTATGAATTAAAGACAAGTTCAACCTACTTTGTATAGCCAAAAGAGCAGTTCTCGCAGCTTTTATCTCAGCTTCCTTTTTTGTTCTAGCTGCAGCTCCTATATATTGAATTCCTCCTATCTCAACAGTACATATAAATGGTGTTGCTCCAGAGGAACTTTTGGTGCAGATATAAGATGGGATTGCATAGTTCATTTTCTGAGCATACTCCTGGAGCAGATTTTTGCAGAGGCCAGTCTCATGCTGAGGGCACAAATTCACACACACAAGATCAGCAAGTAGCACAAAGTTTGAAGTTCATTCAACAGTGAGGAAAGCAACTATAGATGACACCAATGGTCCCAGCAAAGCTATAAGAATGCAGGTTCTCTTCATCAACCTAAAACAATGCAGTACTCCCGAAAGACAATAGGGCATGACATATTGGTTTGGATTCTACGACTTAAGATCTCATTGCATTGGTGGCCGTGATTAGCTTCAATTAAGTTGACAAGCATATAAAACTATTATATTTTCTGTCAAGGAGTACCATGAAAGTAGTCAGGAAAATCTTCATTATCTCAGTCAAAGATTTTTCCTTCATTATATTTTTTCCACTGTTATTGGTATTTATTACCTGTTTCACCCATCCTGCTGCTTCATCTGGTTTCTTCTGTTGTCTTCCGACGTAGTCTTAGAAGTGAACTCTACTTCATCACTTTTGGCGTGTTCTTTGTTATTAAAAAGCTGCTAATATCGCTCTATTGTACTATGTTCTTGTCTATTGCATCATCACAATGGCTGTTTCCACTTCTTTGAAAATCTATCTTACTGCTATAAATTTCATAAAATTTCCAAAGGCTTGTGCTACAAAGCTAAAAGCAAGGGTTTTATTTTTCTGATTTTATAGTTCTTATTTCATTTTTCACTCATTAATTTTCACCTTTGATTGTATTTTTGCTGTTTTGATTCATTTGATTTGTCTGTCCTATCCAGCTTCACTATCGAGTCTATTAGTTGCCTTGTTATATTTTTGTTTCATCCACAGTAATTCTACTTTATATTAATTCCTTGTTCTTTTTCGTTATGTTAAGTGGATGTCTTTTTCATTTTTGCTATGTTTTTGGCTATTGCATCTTTATGGTGACTTTTTTTGTCTATTGTTCAAAAATGTACCTTATTTATATTCTAAAATTTCCAAATTGTTCAAAGATTTGAACTAAGGAACCAAAATATTGTTTTGTTTGTGCATGTATATGACAACATACAGACCAACAGTCGGAAGAAATATATTCAAGCAATGCAGTAGCAATTAGTATTAAATCTAGAATCGTAATCTTTGAAAATCCTTAAATAGTGTCAGGAGGCGTACAACTGTGGGCATGTTTTCTGTCATGAGGCCTGACTTGTGAATCTCCGATAATGCAATCTCAGCAGCAGACTGTTCTGCAGCTTTGCGGTTGAAAAAACCAGGAAGAGAATCATATCTAACATCTTTAACAATAACAGTTGACTTGAAGACAGGTTCATGCGAAGGGCCTTCCTTGAGAGTCTGATAAACAGGTGTAGGAATACCTACTTTTTGTGCATACTCTTGCAAACGACTCTTGAAAACATAGCAACTTTGTACCCCTGAAAAAAGGATCAATAAAAAATCAGCAAGCAAATAAAGCACTATCAATTAGCAGTATAAGAGAATAACAATAAAAAGTTGTGTACCAACTATCACTAGAAGGAGCTTGAATAACCATTGAGCTCTAAACTCATTTACACAGATTTTCTTGGTACCCCTTTACCTTTCAATTGATTCAACTTTTTTCTATTATTTTTCTATTTTTTAGTTGGCACCATGTATCCAACTTACTCAATTGATTCAGCTTTTGTAACTATGAAACCTATTCTGTCAACAAAATATTTATCTCAGCATTCTCATGCTTTCCAAATTAACTTCCTTATAAATTGTCTCATATTCTAATCCTTGAAAAGAATATATAGCAGTACTACATTCTAACCAATTTTTTCTTTTTAGCCTAAGGGAGGATCACACAAGAAAGCATTCATCTCTGTTGGTGCAATCATGCCTTCTCATCAAAATTTGTTGGTGGAATCGTGTCATGGATGAGAAGTTTTGATGTTTGACCGTTTATTTAAGTTTAAGCTAATTTCAATATATCATAATATCACATCAATACAATAAGCATAAATATTGCAATATCAAGTCATAGTCAACAAGCATGAAAAGATCATGTCATAACAAAGATGAACTTAAATACAATAATTCTCTTACTTTGCCAAATATAAAAAATGAAGTTAATACAGAAGGAAGAAAAACACGATAATGAAGGGAAACTCCCCCTCAATACATGTACTCCAAAGATATAGGACACACCCTATAATTCATAGAAATAAATACATAATCAAGGAAGGAACACTCCCCCTAAACCTATGGAACAATAGCATACACCTCTACGTATCACACAATCAAACAATGGGGTATTTCCCTTTAAGATATGCAACAAAAGGGTACATTCCCTTTCCACGCAAAAAAAAAAAAGAAGGAAAAAGTAAACAAACAAAGACGAAGTACACCCTCGCCAAAACATAAACTGATAAAAATGACACATGAATACTTGCTACAACCCACCAAAACATTATATAGAAACTATAATCATCCATACAATAAGCGTCGACAACACATATCAAATAGATATATAAAACTCAATCATATCATCACTGACCGGAGGATCAATCGGAGGATCAACATCACCGGAGGAACAACAATCGTTGGAAGATGGCCTGACATCCATGAGTGCACTAGATCAGTCAAAGAAGTAACGCTCGTCTGACATATTAGCCATATTAAAGGTACGATCCATGCGCAACTCCTCAAAAAGTGTATCCATGGTCTCCTCGAGCTCAAGAACGTGAGACCGAAGATCATCATCCTCACCATACGCTACAAGATCGGTGCACGTAAGAGGGGGATGAATCACATGTACTTTTAAAAAATTACCTTTTTCGATATTATAAAGCAAGTGCACAACGGAAAGAATAAAAGAACACGAGAAAAACAAAGATACATTCGGCTAGAGTCGCGACAGTTGATGAACGAAGCGGCAAATTGATTGTTGGAGTTTGCATCGAAGTTGTGTTTGAAGTGTTGTTTGTGACCTCCTTTTAAAGCTCATTGGAGGCGCCTCCAACGACTCCGAGGCGCCACGTTGGAGGCTTATCAGATCTGTAACATCCGTAGCTTATCCACATAAAGTTTGCAGCTTATCTGCGCGAGGACGCCTCAACATCCTTTGAGGCGCCTCAGATATGTGAGGGTGCCTCCCCACAGCGCAAACTTCATCTCCTTGAGGCGCCTGCAACAGGTCCAGGGCGCCACCAAGCGCTGCTTTGAAGTGCCTCCGTGCACCGCCGAGGCGCCACAAACACTGTTCATCCGAGGCTAATTTTTGCCATTTAACCATGCAAAATGCGTTAGCCAAAAAAATAAAATGTAACCTACAAAACAGAGTTAGTACAATATAAAATAGCATTATTAATTAGATTTTGTCTTACCAAGACCAGAATCTAGTTAAGATCTCAACTTAGACATCCCAAATGGCTCTAAGCTGAACCGCGCCTAAAGTCCCATCAGGATTCGTCCTCACTGGATCACTCTCCTCCAGTGACTTACCTTCACTTACCATTCACAGTCACTTGGCTTACCTCTTGACTCACTAAGTCTTCCTGCAGTTGTCAAGTCCGCGGACCCAATTGAACTTCGATCAGCTGTCAAGTCTCGCAGACACAGCTGGACTTTTTGCCCGATATCGGGTCACTCCTTGACCTATTTGAACTTTGTGCCATTTATCAGGTCCTCAGACCTAACTGGGTTTTAGTCTAATCCTCTAAACCCGTTAATTCATGCGCACTTGGTAACAAGGTTAGATAACACAATATCTAACTTTAATTCATTTGTCATTTATCAAAACTTAAGTTTAACCATTGGTTCTAACTGCACCAATATCATCCTCCCAACCAGCTGCATTAGGATCTCTAGCTAGTCTCTGCCCCGCAGCTCGTGGTCGCTATCTTGGCCCCTCACCCAAACTACGACCATCAATCCATCTCAAGCAATACTATGGGGCTTGATGCTGCACCAAGAAAAGGATCGATCGAAAACCCTAGCATACTTCTTCAACATCGGCTCGACTTCCCATGAGACACGCCGATGTTCACAGATGCTAACCATGTCATGATAAAATGACCAAAGGGCATATGAATCGTACCAAAGACTGGTTTGATCATATACCCTTTGGTCATATTATCACGACATGGTTAGCATCGATGGGCATCGACGTATCTCGCGACAATTCGAAGTACTCCCGATTTCCATTCGATCCTTTTCTTTGTGCAGCATCGAGCCCCATAGCGATCGCTTGAGATGGATTGATAATCAAAGTTTGGATGAGGGGTTGAGGCAACGACCACAAGCTGCTGGGCAGGCACTAGCTAGAGATCTTGATGCATCTGGTTGAGAGGATGATGCTGCGTATAGTGAGGATGATGAACTTCGGTCTCACGTTCTTGAGCTCGAGGAGACCATGGATATTCGGTTTGAGGAGTTGCATATGGATCATGCCCTTGATATGGCTAAGATACACACAGAGCTTGCGACTATCGAGCGTCGGCAGATTGATCTTGACGAGCATTACTTCTTTGAATGGTCTAGTGTGCTCATGAATGTCGGGCCATCCTCCTCGGCCTCCTCCGATGATTATTGTTCCTCGGGTTATTATTGATCCTCTGGGCGATGTTGATCCTCCGGATGATACTGATCCTCCGGATGGTGATGATATGATTGAGTTCTATGTACCTATTTGATATGCGTTGTCAACACTTATTGTATGGATGGTTTTAGTCTCTATGTAATGGTGGGTTGTAACTACTATTTGATATCTTTTTCGTTTGCTTGTTTCTTATGTGGAAAGGGGGTGTACCCTTTTGTTGCATATCTTAAAGGGGAGTACCCATTGATTGATTGTGTGAGATATGACAAATTAAATAATAAGTGTTACTGGATAAATACACTTATTAGATTTTTCAGGAATTTTAAAAAAAAATTCAGGATTTAAACGGAGTCCGTGTGACTCCGTTTAAGGGGATGAATCGAATAGACTTAGAGAAAATATGTTTGATATATCAATTAAGCGAGAGTTGATTGAGGAATTAACTTAGGGTTAAATTGATTAAACCTAAGTATATAATAAAAACCTAGGTTAACTTCTCTAATACTCCACCCGATCCCTTCCTCCCTCTCCCTCTCCCTCTCCCTCTCGCGCCGACTCCCCCTTCTCTCCCTCTTTCGCTATGCCACCCCTACTGAGAGACACCGCCGCTCGGCGCTACCAATCACCGACGCCGACCACTTGAGCTCTGATCCGACCGTTGCCTTTCCCCTCTTATCCGCAGTCAGTCAAAGCTTGTTAGATAATCGAGCAAGGAGCCTCATTTGTTCTCCGATCGCGTCGGATCTTTACTCGACACCATAAATTTTCCATCGCGTCAGCGTCGTGCGACCACCATCAGCTAAGCCTTCTCATCTACCAATCACAGCGAGCAGCGTCGAGCCCTAGCTTCCTCCCTAGCCGATGTCGCCATTTCGCGAGAGGCCTGGACAGCGACGCCGCTGGCCATGTGAGAATCATCGTCGCCTTTCTCTTCACCGATCCCTCACTATACTCTCGATCCGCCCCCATCGTGAGATCCGCCGTTGTGCGTCGACGACCCTAATTACAGGACGCCTGTTTCACAGTGGGTCTTTCTGTTGAGAAGCCTTGGCAGATAGCTGGTCTTCGGCTACCAGTATCGTTGCCTCCACCTGGCGTTGTGTTATGGCCGAGACCATCACTATTTTGCTGTGACCCTCTGTCGGAGCAACAAACAACCGATGGGAAGAAGTTGAAGGTAAGGAAATCCTTAACCTAAACTTAGTTAACTTATTTTAGTTTTGATTGGAAATTAGAATTAGAATGCAATGTTTGGATGTGGGAAAATCTTGAATAATTAGAATTGCTGTTGATTAATACATAGGTTCTGATCTAATGGAATTGTGTAGTTAACCAAGTAATTGGTGGAATTTGTATCAAGGATAAGTGGATTTAGTTTGGTTAAGTTCTTATTATTTGTAAGGTGAAGGTATGGTGAGATAATTGGGGTTTGATTTGCATTATCCGATCTATGTTAGATCTGGGAATTGATTGCGTTACTGATTTCAGGTTTCTAATTTGAGATCGAAGCACAAATTGGAGGATATTTAGCACGATCGACAGATAAAAGAGGGTACTTCTTTCTTGGCCTCTATAGTTCTTTAAACTTAGTGCATGAATTATTTGATGATTAGGTTGCTTTATTTTGACTCCACTCGTATTTTATCTACACTTGATACTTATATGCTTGACCTTTGAGATGCTCTTTTTATTATCTATACAGTCTCACTGTTTGATGTTCCTATTCTATAAGGTGCACACGTATATAGTGTGTACGATAGAAATTTGCATTTAGATTGCTTGTGTGTAGTAGCATACACACGAGGTTGTTGTGTGATATAGGAGTTATCATGCTAATTATGCATATGTCAGTGTGCACATGTGTATAGGTGTTGTCATGTATTGTAAATGGTGTTGGTTGCCACATGTTGGATCTTTTCATGCATATAGGTATATGTGATTAAGGGATCATGTTCTGGATTTACGTGTGTTGGATTTACATATGAGTTCTATTGGAAATATCTTGTCAATTATACCTATGTGGTTGCGTGCATGTGTCTGGTGTATACTATTGGGGATATCTAGTTGATTATGCCTATGTTGAGTGTTCACATATGTTTGTAGTATATTATTGAGATATCTTGTTGATTATACCCGTGTTCTGTGTGCACACGTGTCTGGTGTGTACTATTAGAGGAACATGTTGATTTTATTATACTTATGTTGAGGGAGTTGTTGCATTGATGATCATTATAGCGGTATCATGATTATTTACACCATGTTCATCATTGCATTATATACATGTTGATGACCATTGCTCCTTTGTGGTATAAGCTAGTTTGACGATCATTGCTCCCTTTCGGTATGAGCTAGCTTGACGACCATTGCTCCCATGTGGTATGAGCTAGTTTGACAACCATTGCTCCCTTTCAGTATGAGCTAGTTTGACGATCATTGCTCCCTTGCGGTATGAACTAGTTTGACGGTCATTGCTCTCATGCAGAATGAGCTAGTTTGACGACCATTGCTCCCTTGCGGTATGAGCTAGTTTGACGGTGATTGCTCCCATACGGTATGAGCTAGTTTGATCATCATTACTCCCTAGTTGTTGGGTTGTCCACAGTGATCTGTGGTAGAGTGATCTCATGCAGCTCGTAGCTAGATAGCTACCTCCTGTCTGCCCACAGTGATATGTGGTAGAGTGATCTCGCATAGACATGGACCTCGGCATTTCGAACTGCCCACAGTGATATGTGGTAAAATGATCTTGCGTTGTCCTTAGCTAAATAGCTAGATGTCTTGGTCACTTGTATTTTCTTATGGCAAAGCGTAGCTCCCACGTATGATGGCTTAATTGTGATTTTATTTTTGGGTTATTATACCTTAGGTTATCCATAGTGATATGTGGTAGAGTGATCTCTTGCAGCCTGTAGCTAGATAACTACTTCCTGTTTGCCCACAGTGATATGTGATAGAGTGACCTCGTGCAGTCCCTAGCTAGATAGCTAGATGTCTTAGTCACTTGCGAATTGTTTGTGGCAGAGTGTTACTCCCACATATTGCAGATTGTGTGTGGTGAAACGTTGTTCCTACATATTTCAGATTATTTATGGTAGAGCGTTGCTCCCATATATTGCCGATTGTTTATGGTGGAGCGCTGCTCCCACATATATTGTATTCTTATGATGAAGTGTTGCTCTCACATTTGATGATTTATTACTGTTTTATCATACATTGTCATGATATATATATATATATATATGCCCAGGTGTTATTAGCAGGTCTATTACTGATCCCTAGTAATTTACTAATCGTTATACCATGGGTGTTAGACTGGTACTGGTATGTATGTTTATCATGTCATATATGATCATGTTCTCATTTTCCTACTGAAACTGTATATCTTTGATCGTCTTACACTTTTATCCATGCACTACCATGTTCTTATTACCCGCTGAATGATCCACACTCACCACTCCTTGTACTGATTTTCTTTCGCCAAGTAACAGGTAGAGGTATGAGGAGTTGCTTGGAGGATCCTAGTCGTCAGTCCCACGTCACATCTGAGATTGGCTTTCCATGCTATTGGGCATTATGCTATCGGTACTTTGCATTTGGTTTTAGTATTGCGTTATGTGGATTTGCGTATGGTTTTGAGCCTTGTGGTCCATTTATTCATTTTGGGTTTGTATTGTGGTGTAAGTCATGCCAGCAGTAATCAGTGTTTTATCTTGCGTAGTTTCTTTTTGTTCCAGCTGTGTGGGCTGCTTATATAACTGCGTGGTTATGTTATTTTTGTTCCAGCTGTATGGGTTGAGCATATAACTGCGTGGTTGTGTATGTTCCAGCCGTGTGAGATGTGGATTATTTCTTATGTGAGCTTGTGACTATGTATACATGATTTATTTGTCAGTGTTACAAGGGAGGTGCTGCCCGATTTTCGTCGAACAACCTTACTCTCGGGGCATGACAGATTGTTTGCTTGTGTGATACGTGAGGGTGTATCCTATCATTCCATATGTTTAGGAGAAGTGCCTCTCCTTGATTATGTATTGGTTTCTATGAATTATAAGGGTGTGCCCTATATTTTTGCGTGCATGTATGGACTTTCCCTTCATTTTCATATTTTTCTTCCCTTCGTATTAACTTCATTTTGATATTTGACAAAGGAGGAGAATTATTGTATTTAAGTTCATGTTTGTTATAACATGATATTTTCATGCTTATTTCATGCTTGTTGACTATAACTTGATATTGCAATCTTTATGCTTATTACATTGATATCATCTTGTTGATATAATGATATGTTGAAAATTAGCCTAAACTTAAATAGATTATCAAATATCAAAAAAGAGAAGATTGTTGATGCAATCATGTCCGGGATGAGAAGTTTCAATGATTGACAATTATTTAAGTGGTTAATATGTTGGATCTAACTTGAGTTACAAGTTTGAAGGATAAGAGAAGTCCAAAAAGGTCGAGGACTAAATTCTTGGCAAGAATAAGTCCTTGCAGTTCGGAACACCGAATGCAAGACAAGAGAAGTCAAAAAAGGTTGAAGGCCGAATTCTTAGCAAGAAGTACATGCAGATTGGAAGACTATATGCAAAGCAAGATCAGTCCAAGAATGTTGAGGATCGAATTATTAGCAAGCTGGGAACGGAATAGGTCATGAGGTAATTGGTTTCAATTGGTAATGTGCTTGAGGTTTAGGATTAAAAAAATCCTATTTTAGGTGTACCAATTGATTGGCACGAATTGCCAATCAATAGGTAATCAAACTCGAGCATATAGAAGCCCTAATCGATTGGTGCAATCGATTAGGAGCTTTCTTCGTGAACACCGAAGCATTCCAAATTGATCAACCAATCAATTAGGAATTGCAATCGATTAGGAGCTTTCTTTACGAACACAAAAGCATTCCAAATCGATCAACCAATAAATTCTGAATTGTCTAATTGATTGGTGCAATTGATTAGGGGCTTTCTTCACGAACACAAAAATGCATTTCAAATCGATTCAATGATCGATTGGGGCACTATCAATCGATTGTCGATCAATTGGGGCACTGTCAATTGATTGGTGTAATTGATTGGAAGGTGTTCTTCAAGAGCATAAAATGCTCCCAAATCAATTGGTCAATCAATTAGGACTTGTTAATCGATTGGATCAATTGATTGGCAGAAGTTTCAAGAAGAAATCGAAGGTTGCCAAATCAATTGGTCAATCGATTAAGATGTCTAATCGATTGATTGGAACTACCAATCGATTATAATTCAAAATGAGATAATCTTATCCATTGATATAGAGTCAATGACGGTTCAACGCAAACAATCAGTAATCGATTAGGGGTTTTCGTCAATTGATTAGTGGCAACCAAAAAGTAAAGAAATGACCTGATTCTAAAGCGTTTAAAAAGGGACTTAGGGCACAAGGAGAAACTACTGTTCCATTGCTCTATTATGCTTTTTGTGCCCAAGCTCAAGATCAAGTTCTCATCTGCAACACTCTCTCAAGCAACTCAAAGCAGGAGAATCGTGCTTCATCCGTAACCTCTTCTACTTCTTCCGTGTGTTGTGTTTTTACCGAGTGAGAGATATAAACCCTAATATTGTTGTAAGAGGTTTCTCCACTTTTGATGTTGTTCCGAGAAGGAGAGTTCATAGTGAAAATTGTGATTGCTGGTGTGGTTGGATTAGTCACCTCAAGAAGATGGATACCGAGTAAATCAAAGTGTTAACATTGTGGTGTGCTCAGCTTCAACTATCTACTGCAAAATCAAGAAGAAGAATCCAAGCAAGCTATTCACCCCCCTCAAGCTCTCAAGTGTCCTAACAATGCCTACTATGCACACAATCTTTACATGTGTGAGTACCTTTGTCAATCACTTCATGATAAATAATAGCACCAAGATATCAAAAGTCTCTTGAATGCAACAATATCTCATCTATAAAGCTAAACTATTCCTTTAGTTTCTCTTTTTAAATGAATGTCAAAAGACACTCCGATGTCAAGAGCTATACCCTTCAATGTAAGGGTGTTAAGCTGCTACAATTCTAGTGAGCTCAACTCCAAAATGTGTTTGTCCAACAAAATACAAATCAAATAAATCAAAACTCTAGATTTTACAATTTAAAAGAGACAATAAGGAATTACAGAGTTTCGCAATGGCTTTGAATAACAAAGTTGCAGAGAACCTGTAACATTCGAAGAAAGAAAGGCCTTCACAGAAATGTTCCGTGGAATTGTTAAAGAAGAAGGAGAAGGAGAAGGCATTAAATTAATAATGGGTATAGTCACAATAAATAAAAATAGGCTATCCTAGTGATTGCAGTTCAGAGTCAAAAGCATGCTATATTTTAGAATTCAAAGGTAGAAGAATACATAGTTAGAATCACAAGCTTTAGGCCAAATAAGCCTGTACAAACTACTTTAGCAAGGAAACAATTCAAATGTTACTTCAATTTAATATTCAATTCAGACACCAACATAGATTTGCAACTAAGAATAGCATTGCAGCATCACTTTTTGATGGTAACACATAATTTGTATCAACCAACTCAGCACCAACTGATTGGTTTGAACCGAACTTATTGATGCCAGTGCAAACATATATCAGTCAATATTGAAGTGAGGTTTAATACAATGATACAGAGATGTTAAGTTTATCCATGGAGAAAAGTTGACACATCTTTTCTAATATTTACAAGGAAAAAAATGTATGGATGTTGCATTGAAGAAGCAAAATGAAATAGAAGAAAAAATGACAAGCGCCCAAAAAAAAGTTGAGAGCGCATCTTCCTAAAGTTTCTTTTACCTTTGGCATTGTCAGAACTCTTTTCAATTGTTCGATCATTAATTTTATCAGTGTCTTCTGTCAGCATCACCCCTTCAAAATCCATATTTGACGTGCCTATGTTCACGCAAAAAGGATAAATAAGCTCCTGAGATCAATCTAGATAACATCTAAATCAAATATTTTCATCTTTCTTCAGAAAATATTTTTTAAATATCCAGAAAAATATCTTAGAATTAAAAAATATGAATATGAAATTAAAAATTCCAAAAAAAATCACTTAAAACTTATCTTAAAATAATTATTTAAAATATTGTTTATATTTTAATACTTCAAAATTTTGATTGAGTCACGATGACATTCAATTTGCCACATTTTGGTGACATCAAACTCCAAAACTAGTTCTCTAGGAGCAAGACTATCTTTGACTAAATCAATTTTGTTCAAGTTAAAATGATGAAAATACCCTTACATGGGCCAAATAAAAAATGATCAAAACTTAACTTTGGTAAAACTTCCATTCTTTACAACCTGAGGTGATGGGTCATAAATGGGATGTGCCTTATTGACTCACAACCCTTTTAGTATCAACCCAATCCCGATCTATGAATATAGATGTTGAAATCTGTAACCTACATAGGGTTCATTTATAAATGTATTGACTCATTTACGTGTTTAATTAAATGGGTAGACAAGTTGATCAAGCACGGCCTGGCCTGACACAGATATTTTGTTCAAAATATAATTTTGTGCCATGGAGATATTTATTATTCTGTGCCACGTAGATATTTATTGGCTATCATTCTCAATTGTATACTTCACTACACCTTACTTCTGACGCTGCAACATTTTCAGATATTTATGATAGTGTAGATTAGAAGCATATTTTAAGTATTTTGGTAAAACAAGTCTCATTGAAACCTATTTTGGCTTTCTAGCAAGACATAATTCTGAAATCTTCTAGACTCTAGTGCCAGCTTGGGTCAGAGCCACCCGTTAATTAGTCCTCTCTTCTCTGCTCCTATTGCAACTATAAACGCCCATCCTCACCACTAGATATCACTTTCACTATTGATGCTGTCTCAACAACACTAATTAGTTAGTTGTTTGAACCTATTCATGTGACTGGTTTCAGGAAGAAAAAAAAAACAAAAAAAATCTTTTCCTATTCTTTCTCTATATTGCTTTCAACCAATTTGGGTGGACAATTAAAAAAAATCAATTTTTTTTCTTCTCAAATCTATTTTTGATTTATTGTATGTTTTTGGAAAATAAAATTTAAAAATTATCCCTCCCTCTTTCCTTTCCTTTCTGCACATCAAACGAGGAAGAGAAAGATCAAAAAAAGACTTGGTTAGCAACAATAAAACAAGATAAAATTTATTTAAGTATAGATGATGATATAGTAAGGGATAGTGCCCAATGACGTAAAATGATCCATATAACCGACCCCACCTAGCGGAATAAGGCTGGGTTGTTATTGTTGTTGTTGTATCCCTCCCTCTTTCCTTCCCCCTTGAAAGAGACAAATGAAAAAAAATTCACAATTCTTTTCCTGTAAAATTTTTCCCTACCCTTCCTTTCCCAAGTTGTTTCCTGCTTTTGTATTTCCTTCCTTGGTAGGAAACCTGGCCTAAGAGTTAGATCTCTCACGAAATTGATGATCCTATGAAGGAATCTTGGGACCATATTATTCCTTTTGTTAAATTTTATATTTTTACTTTACAATTTTACTCCCAACAATGATTGAAGTCCTCAACATGCCAATTGGAAATCATGATGTGACAAACACTTATCACGGCTAAGGAGCAAGATTAGAATGAAGAAGTAGAGCAGAAGAATTTTGACAGCATTATCATAGTTCTTGTTGTTGTCATCTCCATTGTTAATGGGCCTATTTGCTGGCAGTCACCACTATCAATCAGGCTCTATAACCATAGTCATTCAATACATAATAGATGCACCTATACGTATCTAAACCAAGCAAAAGAATTTTAAGAACAAATTATTACTATTACATGGTTAATCAACTCCATGATTTCAATGCAAGGCTATTTATTACTTTTTGCGACTTCAACTACGGTCATGTCTAATGACACCTTGGGCTAAAGGTAAAAGCATAGCTAGACGATGAAATCTCTATCTGATTATTACTTTTTACATCATTTGCTTTTTTTTAGTGATTATCTTGTCTACCACATAACCCCTAATATCCATAAAATACAAGCATATAAAACACAATAGCAAAAAAAACCTGTAAAAAACCACAAACTATTAAAGAGGAAGAAGAATTGCAAACATAGCTAATAAAACACCAAATACAACCACATGCTATTTCACATCTCACTATCCAGTGTGATTCATCGTGTGCAAGTCATTAGCAATCAACAAGAATCCAAACAAGGAGGTAACAGCAAAAAAATAAAAGCTGCAGAAGCAAATCAAATAGATAAATGAACAAGATAAATCAGTTTCTATGCATATTCCATGAGTCTAGACCAAACCTTAGCAATATTTATCTACAACTAGAAGTAATCACTGATTTCGACAACAATAACTCACATGTTTCAGCAACTTCAATATGCAGTCAAACTCAAAGCCACCTAAAATCTTAAAATTATCCCAACAATAGAACTCGAATAAGACACCTCCAACCTTAGCCACCCATGATCCCAGTCCCAATTCAACATTTATTAACCTGAGTCACGGCTTGCTCCAGTAGCATGCTATTTTCCAGCCAAGTCAATTTAGACCCACTTACACAACGCCAACTCACCAAATCGACTCTACTGTATCATTATTTAGATTAAGCACAACATGATCAACACTCAGCTATAAAAGTTCAATACGACAACTACAAATGGAGAACTATAATTCCATGCAAAGCCTGCCCAATACAACAAAAAAAAACACGAACGCACCTGATCAGAGAAGGAAAGTTCAGATCTCGCCACTACACTGTCAAGAAATCTAGTAAGCCAGACACTTCGAAACCCTAACAAAAGTTCTATCTACTCAATAAAGGTACTCTAAACCATGCATCAACAGAAACAAAATGCTTAGGGATTACCAACATGGAGAGGAAAACGTCGCGAGGAGACTGCCACTCGGGAGGCTATAGTCAGAATGCATCCACCGGATGCTCGAGTTCACGCGAAGACTTAGCTCCCTGACTGTGCGCTCGGACGAGAGGATTTCTCGCCATGGCGCGATGCTCGCCGGAGAAGATGTCGCTCACACTCCTCTAGGTAGAAAAAAGGGCCGAAGCAAAGCGTCGCTCGCTGAAGCAACCGACGAGCGACCAAGCAAAGTTTCTCGGCGCTGCTCGCAGCAATCGCAGCCGGAGCTCGCCGGGCTCCGCAACGAGAGCAACTGCGGCGTCGGGCAATGGGAAGAGAGACTGAGGTTGATGCCCTAGTATTTGAACCAATAATTGAACCGGTTCCGTATGGTGCACCAATCACTCGATTTGAATCTACCGATTTAGTTCTAAATAACCAAAACTATAGATAATTACTACTATTTAATTTAATTATCTTTCAAAATAACAAATTCATAGGGAAAACTTTGTCCTCACATAATTAATACAATATTAAATATAACATATTTATTATTTTTTAATATGATATATGCATTAAAAATCATAATATATATATATATATATATATATATATATATATAGATTTAACCATTATTCGGACACTCAAATATTCTAATTCAACGTCCTTAGTAATGGTACAGTAGCAAAGTGTCTCCTTAATTTTTAGTATTTAAAAATTAAACTTTAGTTTTAATGAATTAACCGATAAATTTTTTTAATAAACAGTTGAATTAAAAATATTAAGCTTTCCAATTTATTCTGGTTAATAAAAAATTTTCATAGCATCGATAATTATAAAAAAAAAAAAAAATCCCTATATGAATCTCTACCAAGCAACTTTTGTTCCGCGCCATAAAATCCAAACATAGCGGAACGACATTTGGTCAAGAACCACCAACTTTAATAATATTAGATAAATGATCTTTCTTTTTCATTCTGTCTATTTAATAAATTTAAAATACAATTTATTTGTATTCAGAAATGGACTTTCAATACATTCTATCTGATTGAGATTTAAATTTTGATTATTTCTTTGAATTCTTTATCACTGCACTATATCCCTGGGCGCCAGCTTTGACCACTTAAATTGAAACAAAGATCACAGCAGTGACGATGATATGAGTCAGCAATCTTGCCACTGAAATCGCAGAGGTCGTCATTTGACTTCATCCTTTATTGAGCCAAGCTGGAGTTCTGTCCTATCTCTATAAATTCAAAGCCTTTTCCTCTCATCTCCTTTCCGTCGAACATCTAATTTGGAGAGCAAATAAGAGTAAATAGTCCTGGAACTGCAGAGAAGAGAAATGCTGGAAGGAAAGGCAGTGATCCTGGATACAGACATGCCATTGAAGATGCAGCTGCATGCCATGTCCAGTGCCTACGCAGCTCTTGATCTCTTTGATGTCCTTGAATGCAGTGACATAGCTGCTCACATCAAAAATGTTTCTTCATCATCTTCTTCTTTTTCTTCTAATCTTCTGAATAAGTAATTTTGAGTGTCCTTGCTGCAGGAATTCGATGTGATACATGGTCCCAGATGGCAGTGTGTTGTGGGTTGCAGTTTCGGCTGCTTCTTCACCCACTCAACAGGCACCTTCATTTACTTCTGCTTGGAAAGACTCAAGTTCCTCGTGTTCAAAGTAGCTGTTGCAAAGACAGTTAATCAGAGTGAATCTGAAAAATGATGTGTAGAAGTTCATTTAGTGATCTTTGTTCTAGAACTGCAGTTAATACTATTGCCTAGTTATCTTTCATAGGTTCCAAGTTTTATCCTTTTTCTCATTACAAAGAAACAGGAATAGAATTGTTGTAAAGGGCTCCTGTATTTTTGAGGACCTGAAAGATAAAAAAAAAGGAAGTTCAATGACAATAAGGACAAGTTCTATATAACACTTGATTTGCCCTGTACAATTAATACATCAATCTTCATAATAATAACAACAACTAGATATTATGTGACAAAGAAAAAGAGAGTTCACTTGGCAGAGTCTCGTGTCAACTCCAATGCAGCATCCTCAACCAGCCGAGAGAATATTTGCTTGCTAACTTCATCAACAACCTTGTCAGCCTCTTCCAAGCATATCCACCACTCCCATCCGATGTCCCATGCAGAATTTATGACAGTATTTTTGGGCATTAGCTCTCTCTCCAACCTTATGTGGAGACTACCTTCACCAGCATCGACACCATTGACATCATTGTAACTTATCAATTTGCTGATCCCGTTACCAACTTCCTCCACCAATTTGTCAATGGACAAGTATGTTATCCTCCCCCATGGTTGGGTTTGCAGCAGGGGATGAATTGTATACTTCAACTGGTTGTATTTTCGTGCCATTAGCTCCTCTGAAACGTCGAGGTATAGCTTAGGTGGGTCCACTTTTCTATCACTGTTTGTGCTTTGTTTCAGATAGTTGATGGGTCTAGTGGCATCAACACTGAATAAATTTTTTACACAACTCAGAAATGATTGGCTGCTGAGAAAAGCACTCTTGAGATCATCTCCTATTGAAGCTTCTACTCCAACTTTCTTGTAACCAGGTGGACGAATGACTTCTGTGAATTTAGAGTTTCGTTCTTCCTGGTAGGTCCTCGGTATAGCTTTATGGTCTTCATTCAGGTTGTCTGCAGCCAAGAGAAACATATGGATAACTTCATTGTACAGTTTTGTACAAATTGCATGTGTTCTTATAGACAGTTAAGCCCATTAGTCACTAAGAGGAAATCAAGATAATCTTCTCAAAATTCTAGATGAATCAGAATATAGAATCATTGTGCCTACCTGAATTCAACGAATTCTTCACTTTCTTCATCTGCTCAACGAGTTTGCTGCTGTTGGAACCACCTACTGGTTTTGGAACATCATTCACTTGAATGCAATATTTAATCGCCGTGTCATTATCATAGCATTGTTTGTCCTCAATCTAGAAAAAATAGTGATACTCGATTAAGAATAACTAACTAGATGATTCATTATTTGCAGAATTAGGAATTATAATGCGATGAAAACGCCATGACATCTTTTGTTTAGGTCTATCAATATCATTAATGGATCTCTCGTTGTGAAAATATTCAGCAACTTAGGCGCACATTTAGGTCAGGTTGACTCAGCTACTTCTTTTGAATATCGCAGTAAATGATAAATGAATAAATGAATCTCAAAGGTGGAGACAGACATACTGCAGCAACGGTCATGGCAGCTCTCCTAGTTGCTTTTACTTGTGACTTAGTCTTATCTCTTGAAGAATCGGTGATTGACTTTGCTACAACTCTGTAATGAGACCCCAAATCTGGATGTTGTGTTTCTCCATTATGCTTTGCTTGCACAAGCATTTTTATCCTTGTTGATTGAAGTCCCTTTTCTTCTTGCTGCTTCACACTTAGTCTTGATGGTTTCTTCTCCTCATCGTTCAGCCTGTGAGAAACAATCACCTTTTTCTTTATCCGTTTGCTGTATACAGAGGGAGTAACATAATAGGGCAATGTTTCAGCAACATCCTTTTCCATATGCTTAAATTCTTTCTGTTCTTGTTTCTCGGCTAAAGTATGTTTACAATAATCCAATCTATTGTTCACTTGACCCAATTTAATTTCTTGGATCCTTTCTTGTATCAAGGCCTTCTCAGGAAGTTCGTTCTGAACACTGGTATTCCGATGGTGCAAATGCAGAGGCTTCATTATCACAATTGGTGGCAGCTGATCAATCCTTTGTAGGCTTGTCCGACACTGTTCTAGTTCTTTAGTACCAAAAAATGTTGGTTCTAGTCCTTTTCCTCCAATTTGGCTTCGCTTCAAAAGTCCTTTGAGATGCTTAGTTTCGATGAAGTCATCTGGTCCATTATCTTCTTGAGCATTAGTCTGCACAAGAAAATGTGACTTCCTTGTTTTAGGCATCTCTACATCGAACCTAGGCCTCATTAGGCTGACAAAATCCTTTTCTTCTTTACTGATAGGTTGAATAGTTTTTGAGGAGGCTTCTTCCAAACCCATAAGTTTAGCAACTAGATTTGAAGATCTAGCTTTCTTTGGTTGCCCAGATGAATAGTGTACTTCAGTGTTTAAGCACTTATCCTCCAAACTACTGATCGTACCATATCGCATTGACCTACTAGAGGAGTTCTTATCATCATCAGACAGTATATTATCTTTGTAAAGACTTTCTTTTATGACTTGTTTCAGCTCTTCCATGCAATTCCTTGAAAAGTCATCAGATGAAGGTTGTGGTTCATGGTGCCTTCTTCGGTAATCACCGACTCTGAATCCTTCAAAACTCAACTCTTGTGGTGGCATTTCTGTGCCTTTCTTAGTGAAGACTTCTTGTTTTGGATTATTACTGGTTCGGGACATCTTCTTTGATGTATCCTGAAGCTTTTTAAGCATGCCCAGTGACTCCTGCAGACCTACCGCACCTCTAAGAAGATCTTCCGTGAAAAATTCTGATCTACCTGCAACATGTCTAGCCATTGACCATGAATCAATCATCTGTGTCAGTTTCTGAGCTTCTCTTGACACCTGCATAAGCTGGAAGTCACTGCTGTTTCTGTAAGCCAAGGCCTTTTTTGCTTCTTCTTCTTCTTCTTCTTCTTCTTTACCCTTCTTGGTAGTTGGATTTCTGCCTCGGCGAGCTGCTGTTTTGGCATTCCCATTTGCTCTAGGCTGGACTGTTTCATGATCATCATCAGAGGGAAATAGAAGCGACCTGGTTAACGATCTGCGAACAGCCGATTTTAGACTGCTCGGATGCATATTCTATGAACAAGAAACAGACATTCGCATAATCAGAGGCAAAAACACCAAATCTAACACAACAGTCAAAGTTTCTTCTCATGAAAGAGAAACAATGTACCTAGATAGATCAATTTCCCCCGAGTTTTAACAAATCAGCCTTGGAAGCATCTGCTTCAACATAAATACTGAAACTTAAAATCTGATCCAGATTTAGGGAAAAGATCTTTAGCAACACTAGCAAGAAAATAAACGGGGTAACAAAAATGCACCTTCAGATTACAGCGGAGGGAGGTTTAGGTCAAGTGCTTCCATTTCTCTGGAGTCTCCAGATCTGTGAGGAAGCTGTGGTCATAGACTTCGCTTTCAGCTTCATCAGCTGTGCATGAGCTGGTTAGCTTCTTGATTGCTGCCTCGGGCACTGCTTCATTTTCTTCTGCCTCCTGTCGAGATCTGGAAACCTACCCATCTGAAAAGGACCTATTTGGTTGAGAACGGAAGAAGGCAAATAATCTATTGCGATAGACCAAACAACCCTTGAATAAATCTGAAAAATTACCGTGGCCTTTCTTGGATTGTTCCCTGTCTACTGTCTAGGGTTGGTGGAGGACATGTGACCATGAGACTTCAATTTTGTCTCTAGCTATAAATGCGTGCAAGTAGCTGTCGTAAATACGTGCAAAGGAATAAAGCCCTGTGCGTGATTGACTACTACTCTCCAATCATATCTGTCCATACAGTAACAATGCCTTGATTGCGAGTTGACCTATCAGAGGGAAACCAGAAGAATGTTTAGAGAAAAACAACAAGATTAACACAATGAAACCACACCATCTTTCTCATGGACTATTAGAGGGTTCTTTACCTGATACCTTGAAGTTTCCAGGAAGCTGTTAGATTGCATAGTATAGCTTTGCATGTGAATAGATGCCAAAACTTTGATCACAAGAATCCTCTGCAGGGGAGAGGTAGGGATGGTGCATCATGTGAAACCCATTTATGAGAACCAAAAGCTACCAATCTTATTCACAAAATTGTGTCATTTTATCGTTCTTGAATGCTGAGTTTCTGAGATGTTATGAGAAGGTTCAGCTACACTCATTTGATTGTAGTTCTAGCTGATAACAATTGGATGATCTTTAGTTTTATTATGTTATGATTGAAATGTTGCTTGTGACCAAAGTTTACTACGAGTTCAATATGCTACTTTAGAATCTATGAATTAGATAGAACTTGTTTTGTGTCAGTTAGAGTTCTGGAGTAAATGTGCAAAATGTTGAATCTTAACACAGGCAAAAACTTTGAACAAGCCAGCCAACCATCTAGCATTCTTCAATTCCACCTTCCCTAATAAAATGGCACTTGAGCACTCAGGCCAACTACTAGCAACGGTGTAGTAGTTTTATTGAACCGCTAACATTAGTAAGATCATGTCATAATGTACTATATTGAATATCCTATCAGTTATCAAAGCTCGTATGTAACATATTGAATATCCTATCAATTATCTAAGCTCGTGACTATACCATAGTGAGATTATATTCTATTTGATGAGATTGTTACTACTTTATTTGTTTCTGCATTACATTACAAGTGCAATTTTACTATAAGAGATAGATCATGTTAACATATTTCGCCTGCAGTTAATGGTGTATTGGTATACCTTAGGAACTGTTTTACTTATTTCTCATTATATTTTGTATACATCCTATCTGTCCACCAGACAACGTGATAGCGTGTATTCTCCCTAACAAAATGGCACTTGATCACTGAGGTCAACTACTAGCAACGGTGTAGTAGTTTATAGGACCGGGATTCATGGATCAGCAATCTTTCCCTCATGGAAGGATTAATTGGCTGTTAAAACTGGCAACATGGCAAGAAAGCACTGGCAAAGCACAGTTTCTTGAGGTTTGATTAACTTAAGCTACCATATTAACTAAAGCTCGACAATTCAACATATTTGGAGTATAAAACAAGATTCAGCTTTGCCCTTCTCTTCTGAAAGAAATTTGTTTTTCTAATGGTTTCTGATTATAATTACATGAATAAGGTCCAAAATAAAACAGTTCAAGGTCAAACATTTTAATCTTTTTACAAAACTATCATTCTTCTATTCTCACAGGCACCTCTTTCCTCCTCAATGATATGCTTTAAGCAGAACATCCACTTGTACTCATGCTTCAACTAATTTCAAACGTGGAACGACGTTCATGGCCTGCAACTCCTGATAACACAGGAGAAAGACAAAAGGAATAATATGAGACCATTCATCCTACATCAGACAAGCAAATGACATGGAACGACACTATATAACAATATAAGTTCTTGCCTGGAATAGAAGCTTGCAGGCGTATGGAAGTCTGATGGTGGATATATTTTTGCCATTTTTACACATTGAACAAAATGCCGTCTTCAACTTGTAGTTATAGTACCCTAAGAGACCACACTGGCTGCAGACCTGGAAGGATAATGATTTTAAAGTCAGTAACTGATAGTTTAAAATCCAAAGCCAAAATGTTTTCCAACAATATGTTGGATATCAAAACAAGAAATATACTAGTGATTTTGAAAATTACAGATGACGAAAAATGATAATGGGCATGGTCCTAACTTTCAATAACTACACACTCCTGGTTTGATTAAAATCTACTTACAGTTCAATGTTGTTCCACATTAGTGGATACATGGAACTGTTGTAGGAACAAATGCAAGAGACTTTAACGGGATTTACATTACCTGTATGCATAGGGTACATGTTACTAACAAGTACACATCTTTATCCAGATTGTCAGAGGTGCTACATGAAACATACCGATCCAGCTATGATCAGATTCAGGTGAGAAAAGAATTCATAGATTTCAGGTGGTTTGAGTATCGAAGTAGTTTCAAAAATAAAAATAAAAAGTAAGGTTTTACAGGTAACTAATCGATTACTTTTTCCTACTTATATCTACTGTATCATTTATTGCATGTCAAAGACTATGTAGGATTAACTTAAAAGAACTTCATAAGAGTTCAGATTTTTTGTACTCAGCCATAGGTAGGAGCTGCCTCATTAAGGATGTTTTCCCTATCTGACGTGTGTCCTAGGATTCAAGATTTGACACACTGGATTTGCTACCCTGGCCTGACTTGATGAAATCAGGTCAGGCGAGTCAACGAATTCTACTCTCCCAACTTTTGTTTCTAACTCAGTCCCTACCAACCAAGTCAACCCACAAGTTTGATAACATCCTTCTGATGTGCCTGCAAATCTATTCTAGGAATTTGCCAAACTGGGAAAATAAACCACATTTAATGTAGAAAATTACTGGGCAAAAGTTTTAATATGAACCAATATTGATCCAACGGCACTTTTCAGCTTGTTCAAGTACCTGAACTTGGTATGGGTCACTGGACAACATCAAACGTTCAAATATCAACATACTCGCACCATATGCTATCAAACAGTCACGTTCCATTTCTCCTAGACGCAGTCCTGCAAGAGGGAGACAAATTTTTTTTCAAGAAAAGAAACTTTTAGTTGAAGATTCAAACCACCACCATTTGCTGTCAGTTTCAAACATAATTATGATCAAACAACCTCCATCTCGGCTTCTTCCTTCAGTAGGTTGTCTAGTCAGCATCACACGAGGCCCTGTGGCGCGAGCATGCATTTTATCAATTACCTGTAGGTCAAGAAGATGATGAACATTATTTACCAAAAAGTCTATGCTGAAATACCATACGTTCGAAATGCGATTGAAAACTAAGATCAGACCAGATATTTCTAAGTTTGATAAGGAAATCCTTCTTGTTCCTACTTTATTGTCGGATTCAATCATGCATACTCCATTGTCTGTTCCTATTTCATTTTCTTCCCCATACTAGTAACAGAACCTAAAACAATACAAACCTACAAGATCTAAGCATGTAACCTCTTGAGATTCTACTACCCTCGCGTCGCCAATTTTAGTCCCTGAGCTAACTTTAATTTAGACCTTCCTGTTGTTGTTAGAAAATAACATTGCAAATACACTACTACAAAAGTACACACGCAATTCCACATTATATTTTTTATTCTTCTTTGTAGTCCTCAATGACATTTTGGAACTAATTTCTCTTCCACCCTCTTTATAAACCCGCAGGTAGAGGTGTTGTTTACATTGCAAACATCACCAGAAGGTTGTAAACCAATCAAGGGCTCAATTGGAGGAAAAGAGATAAACAGAAATTTATGGTGTTGATTATCTTCATAATTTTTCTCCTACGGATAAGATTGCACGTTCGACTCAAATTTGCTAAGAGAATGTTTCTACATAGTGCCAGTAATATATCCTTAAGGCTAGGGGTGGTATCTGATATCCTTTTTAAGCATTGATCACACTTTGTACAACCCTCAGATGACTTGTTGACAATGAACAGAACTCTAAAACAGTCTTAAGAATACGAAGACAATCAAAGATTTTTAGTTCCAAGTATGATTATAGAATTAAATTTTTGTCTTACCAAACAATAATTAGTAGCATTGTTGATACCTAACAACAACATTACACAGACCATGAATCACAAAAACATTTTGATAGCAAAGAAACAATTCAGGAACGAGATAATCTCATTGAAAGTTTGCCAAATCTCTTTGCAAGGAGGACAAATGAGAAATGAAATATGTGTACAATTACCATATGTTTCAACTTCTGATAGTAGATTGGTCCCATGAAAATGTATGCTTGTAATGGAAAGCCTGTAATGCCTGGAACATTCAAATTACATGTCAAATATTTTCTGGTCAGCAGCACAAGTTGAAATAACAGTTAAGGAAAAGGTCGCGAGAATCAACAAAAAACATAGAGTGGACAAAAAATTTTAAGCATATAAACAAGTAGCTACCAAAACAATAAACAATGTGCATTGTACTCATTTTCAGGCTAACTCATGCTCCTCCATTTTTTTTTCATGAGCTAGATCATGGACCTTTTCAACTTAGCTATCAAATTACATAAAGCTTTCCAAGACAAACCCAAGCCACTTGTAAGCGCATGCAAATCAAAACAACATTATGAAAAGCCTTGGTATCAAAATAGAGAAAATTTCATCAAGTTCCTTCCAAATTTTATTTACTTCATATTAAACTACTGGTAAAACAAGCTTAAACACAATTTCTTGACATAATTTCTTATAAGAGAAAACATACCGGAGTAGAGGAAATCTTTGCCGCTATAGCTAAATCCATGCTTCACAAGTGTCTTGCTGGAATTTTACAAAAATTGTAAGTACATGGTCACAGCCAGAGATCTAATGTATTAAAAGAAAACACACCTTATGTCTTCAACCTTATCGGCATGGCCACCAGGTTCTCCAAATACACTACCATAATGAAATCGACCACAAGATACTCCAGCTTTTCCACCAAGAAGCTCAATCATTTTGCCTATTGTCATCCGACTATTAATTGCAACTGATGTTAGAGCCAGTAATTATGTTTTGAAGGTACAAATCTATATTCCAAAGTATGAAGAGATTTAAAGCAATAATAGGAAAATCAATGAAAGAAATCTTGGGAGAATACTAATATGATCTCCACAACATATAAATAAAAGGTTATGAATACAGTGTAGACTGTAGAGAAATTTCAGGAAAAACAAAAGAGGAAAAAAACAAACCCTTTAATTAGGGAATTCATATAATAGACAAGAATAAGAATCATAAATAATGAACCAAATACCAACAAAAATAAACGAATCCCTGAGAAATGGCCACAAATTAATCCTCTAATTGATATTATTTTCTGACTAGTAGAAATGGCCATAAATACTATTTTATCAGTTGGTAATTAATGTGTGAAATTAAGGACTGCTAAATCCCTTTGCGAACAAGTTTGCTAGTTCGGACCTTCAAGATACACAAGGAGCAAAAATGAGATCATAGTCTAGCCTAGTGTGGCACTCAAGTAACCACTATGACTAGTAGAATTTGGTGACTGCAATTTCTACCGACTGCTGGCTATGTCTAAGCAAATGCATTCCTGTGGCTAAGGAACTAGGCATTACAATTGTGTTGTGGCAAGTGATACACCACAAGTGCAAACTGTCATTACAAAAATCTTAAAAAGTTTAGCACTTTTCCATATTCCTAACCCTTGCAATCTACAGGAAAGAAAAGCCTGGGTATAGGATTTTCTATGTAATGGAACATGGAAATCTCCTTCAATCCATGCATCATCCATGTACAACAGATCGTGACTACATATTATATTGTAACACTGTTCATTGCATACAAGTGTGTCACATCAAATGAGAGATAAGACTAATGAGCAAATTGCAGCAGTGACGCGCAAAGTTAGACTAGCACAAAATTTTCACAAAACAAAGTCTATTAGATTAGTATCCAAGGAAGATACATGACCTTGTCACCATATTTTTTCTAAAACTCTCATCATAACTTATGCTGAATAGTCATAATTACACTGTGAACACAAAATAGATAACAAAAGGAAGACATTTCTTTTACTTGGTAAAGGATCAACAAATAGTCAACTGCCTTTTGCATATTTAACGAACCAACCCTTATTCAAAAAGGATTATGTTAAAAAACGAGATTATTCTCAGATCCAAATAAAGAATTGATAAGTGCAAATGTTTTGATAAACCAGTAGGGGAAAAAACAACAGAAACTAATATATCAGACTACAGAACAATGAATGTATAAATTGTGTATGAACATGGCAGTAGCTTCAGACATGTCAAATAGTTCATAGTTGTTCATGATAAATATGGAAAAGCTCTAAACTGCAAACAAGAATGAAATAGAGGTTAATACCTAGGAAATCCATGTGGATTCATAATTAAATCAGGGCATATCCCACGCTCCGAAAATGGAAAATCTTCCTGCTGAACTATGGTACCACAAACACCTTTCTGTCCATGTCTGCTACTAAATTTATCCCCTAGCTAGAGAAGGAATAATTTCAAATGTTATAGAAAGAACAATACACTAGTGATATAATAGAGCTCAATGCGGAATACTATCCAGGAAGTTGACCTCAAATAGTGGGGATAGCCATGACTTAATGATGATGATGATAAAGAACACTATATAGACAAATTCCTAACCTTCTCCACATGGTTTAAATTGGATGGAAATTGCTTGACGACTTAAGAATCAAATAGTGTGTCACAAGTTTACAAATGAAACACCTACCCTTTCCTCAATGCAAGATGTTATTTGAAAAATAATGGGTACATTTGATGATTATTGTATTAGATAAGATGGTTGTATACTTGTATTAATTATCTAACTACTTTTTGTGGATTTCCATGAGACTATGTCATAAAAGATAGTTGATTATCTAACAACTGCTAGCAAATTTTCAGTATGCTACATTCATATGCAAAATTCCTTTAACGGACAATATGTGATGAAAAAAGTTGATCAGTTTCACAATAAAATATGGCTCTTGAGCATTCAGCTAATAAACTCACCTCTGGCCTCCGAGTGTGGCGGATGATAGATTTGATACATAACTTGTTACTAGCATCCGAGCAAAGTATCACGCGATCAACCACACAAGTTTCACCTTCAGGGCCCTTGTACACAGCAGGTGTTTTTCGGTACTCTCTGGAATGGAAGGATACCACATTATCATCTCTTTGCACTTCTTGAAATTGTAGGGAAGTAACACTTACTCATCTTTTAAACCCGTTGGACCACCGGTTCTCTCCCTGGTATTTATTGGACTTTCTTTGTTAACATAAATGTCATTGTTCCGAATTATCTCCCCGGGAGCAGCAATTCCATCACCATCTAATATCTGTTCAGAACCGAATGTATCAACGCTTTAAATTGAGGAAATCTAGATGGAAATGTGGCAAGTAGCAGAAAATTTAGCAACACAAAGTAGTGAGAAAAGAAACAGAAATGAATTTGAAATTGAAATTGAAAGATATAGTGAGATGAGATTCTGATATTTAACATCGCGTTAGAAACTAGCTAGCATTTGCTAAGTGACTAGTACATAACAGTCTAATCAATCACAAAATGCATATACAAAAACTCACTGAAACTTTTTAAATAGATTTCTTTATCTCTCCCCCAAAGTTCAGATTCCAGGTCTTGCTTGCATTGCAACAGAAGACTACCCCCACAATCTCTCTAGCAATAGGTTTCCTCCCTTTTCCTCTTTCATATCATCACTTCCCTATTGTCAAATACTACTCATACAGTGTGGGTGCAGACAATTTACATGATATTGCAAGTAGTTTTTTCTTTCCATTTTTACTTTGGTAGGAACTAGTAAGTACAAAGGCAATCACAACCATCACTGATGAAGAAAACAGGTAAATGTGGTTGCCAATCCCTGTTGTGGTTTAGGCATAAGCAAACCCCCATATAGTTCAATTGAAAATTTGAACATCAAACCAATGATCCTACTTGCTAAAATTTGATTTACAAGAGAGGCTGGATTGGATAGAGAACAAAGAGATGGTTGCTTAGATTCATCCAGGTCGGAGAAAAGAGTGGTTATATGAGACCCTCTCTTCTCAGCAACAGATTGAACAAAACCTAACTCATTAACTTTATAATTACACATTTTAATAAATTTGATTGAGTAATTTTTGCACAATAATTGAATGTGTATGTGTTACAACATGATCTCTTTCCTATACCCAGCGAAGCTACAAGTAATTCCTAATGTCAAGAAACTAATCACTTGATCGTAATACCTGTTAGCAAACCTTGAAGTTCCAAGGAGCAGCATGATAAAGGACCAGTTTACTTTGTTACATTTCGTGTGTATTGATCATAGCGTTGTGTATAAGTACTGCAATGTCTTTCCACTTGCTTCCATTCACTGAGATAGTGGTGGTGTTCTTAAAATGGTTTCTTTATTCAGTAAGATTGATAATGAATAATCAAACAAATACGTCAAACAAGAAAACACAAACTCATAAAAAAAAATGTGAACAAGTCTGCCATAGAGTTGATACCTGACCCAATAAAAGATGATCCATTCAAAAAAAATGTCATCTCTTAATTATTATCCCCATTTTTTCTCGTCTACATAACTATTAAGTTTTGACTTTGTACATCGACAAATTTGGGTAGTGCTCTGAGATAACAATTAGGAATTGAAAGTAGTGCTTTTTTATCAGATCTTTTCAAAGAAGAAACATGCATGCTAATATTCATTCATATTACAAGATATAGTAATAAAAACAAAAACCATTTAATTCAAATAATCTGCACTACAGATGTCAACCAACATAAAAATAAAGAATAACCACGAAATTAAATGTTACAAGTCTTACAAGAAGATTTTAAAAGTTCAAGAATATAAAGACTGCTCATAAACAAACCCCAAAAAACAGAATTTTCAACCAAAATACCTGCATTCTTTGATTCTCCTTATCCTTCCTTGGCTTAACTATTCTGTCTGTGGCACCATTACCATAGATCTCTTTTACTACCGTATACCTACAAAAGATTATTTTTATGACAAAACCATATAAAAAGAAATTCCCAAAGATTTTACAATTTAGCCAGAAAACAAGACAAAAGATAAAATGGGCAAAGGAAAACAGTTAAGATACTTTTTCATTGATATACAACGGCCAAAACCACGATCAAGAGACGACTTGTTCATGACAATTGCATCCTCAATGTCATAGCCACTGTAACTCATAACAGCGACAGTTGCATTCTGCCCAGCTCCTAGCTTATCATATCCAACCTGGTAAAAAATGTTAGAGACAACTCATAAAGCATACCCATCAGAACAGGGAAAATGCACACCAGTTCAATTGTTTTTGTTGTCAGCAATGGGCGTTGGGGATACACCAACAAATAAAGCAAAGAATCCGCTCGACAAAGCTGCAAGAATGAATACAGGTCAAAGAATAAATATCTTGGCAATTATAAATATCCTGCAATCCAGTGCTAGCATTTCTATCGCTAGGGCAACTATAAGTGATTCTGAAATGCCATAAAGATCTAACATGAATATATGCATAACATGCCAGAATATAACAGACAGCAGCCCATAAACAAATAATACAACAAACCTAAGATCACTATGCATTTACATTGGCATCAGTTACTTCACCCAGCAAAAAACTTCTTCGTTTTGTTGTCAGCATCTTGTCCAAAAGAACTAATTGAAATACTCAAGCAACACAAAAATCAATAGAAAGTAACCACTGTCGTTAGGGTTGGGGATAAACAGACCTGAACCAATAAGCCTGAACCGAACTAGAAATGGGCTCCAGGTTGAATTCCAAAGTGTTGTAAGAAAAACTCTTAACTATTTCAGAATACTCCAAATAACTAGGTTAATTAAGTTATACTCTGATTTATTTTAATCAAATTTGATCTGTGATTTCTATTAAATTAAAAAAAATGACTAACTTTGAATATAATCTCAAATAATTCGATTAATTATGTTATTAAATTTAATTAATTTAATCATATGATTGAATAAATGAGTTAGATTAATTAATTTAATTAATTAATATTTTACTAATATTAATTAATTCTCAAACTATTTATAATAACTATAGATTGTTATTATTATTATTTATAATAATAATCCAGTCACTTGCTCAATGATCCTTCTTCGTTGAGGAGTGGAATGAACCTTCATGCTCATTGATTAATAAGTTTGCTTCGAACGCTGAAGAAAGCCTTCATTCCCAAGCGTGGAATGAAACTTCATGCTCATCTAGTCACTTGCTCATTTGTCCTCCTTGCGAACAACAAAGAACAATGCTCTTCTCCTTGCCTTGCATCATTGACGACTCTCTACACAATGTCGGAAGAAGTTGAAGCTTCATTCTCCTCCACTGCTCTCTTGCAATATGTTCCTCCACAAGAATGTCAAACAACAACACTCTTCTCCTCACACACAATCGCACATCCTCGAAATAATACCTAGATCCTGATCTAAGTTTCTCATAATGAGAAAAAAAATTAATGTGATATATCAATAAACTAATAAATTGCTTGGTTCGAATGTCATGTCATGTTTTTTTTATTTTCCAACTAATTCAATTTTGTTGTTCCTATCCGTCAGACGCAAATGAATATTCAGAAGTTTTAAACTATGTGATCCAGATAACAATACAAACTTTAACAACCATAGTTGAATGAATTGAGATCAGCCAAATCATTTTAACAGGATGTAGGAATATGCATATAGAAAAGCTCAATAAGAATGCTTGAGGCAGCAAATCAATGCATTTGCCTTAAAAGATCTAGTCCTAAAATGTCCAAGAATTTGGATAGAGACTAAATTCACTTTCCCCAAACAATTGGGTAAGTTAGTACTCACATGTGCTATGACCATAGGATATGAGAATTTTGACATAAATCAATAAATCAATATGTTACTAAAGTTGTATCTATAATTTACTTGCCTGATTGTAAGCAATATTACCCATAGCTTGTTTCCCCATTGCACACTACAACAAGAATTTGTTTCAGAAATTAGTGTGGAGCTAAGCTGAAATCAGACTAAAAGGCAGCTCAACCAAACCTGGTATGTATTACGTGGAGATTGGTTGTGGTGAGGATAAGGAATTAAACCAGCACAAACACCTAAAAGTGTCAAAGGCTCAATCTCTATGTGGGTTATATCACACTTTTTCTTTTCAGAATCATCTGTGTCATTTTCACATTCATACAACGCTATCTGTCAACAGAAGTGTACCAGAGAGTGAATATGACAATTTCAAATGACAAAATGAGCATGGCAGTAGCAGATTAACAAACCAATGCATTGTTCTCTTCATTGACATCAAGATATTCAACCAATCCATCCCGAAGAAAATCATCAAAAGTACGAATTCCAAGCTACAATACAATGACAAAAGTTTCAGAAACCACAATTTTATATGCCTACTAAAGAGAATAAAGAGAGATCAATAATTAACCCAAAATAAGGAAAAACTTCAAATAAACATAAAACCTGTAATTCTTTCATGTGATAATCCTTGATCCTTGATATGCCTCTGTCAGCGATAACTAGTGGACGACAGACCCGACCACCATCCGAGGCAATATAAACACAATTCTTCAAAGAAAAAGGCGACAAACAAAATCATTTTCAGGTGCATGAAAGAAAATGGCAAACCAAAAAGCAGTCACATTTATGGCAAAATCTTCACAAGACAGGATTCTCATTCGCTGAAGAATGTCATATCAAAGAGTATCCTATTTAGATAAAATCTGCATGATACAAAAAGTAATCCATTAATGTAATTGAAATATCATATGAAAGAGTCCTATTTAGACAAAATGATCATGATACGAAAAGCATTACTGCTGTAATCATTTGTGGTCTCAACTTGTAGCACAGACTTCTCCTAGGTTGCAAAAACTAATGTTGATAGGTACATTAACTGAAAGGGGGCATGAATCTTTACGATGAAAGAATCAACATTAGGAGAGTCACAATGAGAAGTAAATGATGGGCATCCAACTCCAAGTCATCAAAAGAACAAACTCCAAAGTACCCATTATCACTGCTTCCACATTTTTTTCATATTAAACTAAATATGTAAACCTGCAGCAAAATGTTAGATGGAACCTTTTGGCAGGGAACATTTCTCTAATGCTAGCACAAAAAGAACCACTACATGTCTCAATGTCATTGTCTAATTATGGGCATCTAGCACACATGAACTTAACATGACTCCATACAAACATAATGACTCAAAACTACATGCCTAATTATCATGATTGAATCAAAAGACCTCCTATTCCAGTATGTAGACAAATTGAAAGTGGAGTGAGGCCAAAATGACTTGGTATTTGGAAGGGACATGCCCAAAATACAAGCATACCATGGGCCATCATGTTTATCCATATTAGGAATGAGCACCTTGGCTTCGATACAATCCATAATTTAATAATCTAACATGAATGCTAATGATTAAGATTTTTATGGTGTCCGATATCACCATCTCAATTTGAGATCTAAGCCAGAATGAGAACTACCAAGTTTGAACAATCTAAGGCATCAATGTATCCACAAGAAGGAACTTGTAGCTTTAGTTTTCTAGTAGTTTTAATCAGCTCATATTATGTCCACATTCCATGACAAGAATAATAATATTATTTTTGACATATTCATCTTTATCAAGTGACAGAACTACATTTTAAAAAGGATCAAATTTCAATTCTACCAATAGTGAATAATTAAAGTCAGCACATTCAAAAACTTCTGGAACAGGAAATACACTATTCAGAAGATGCAGCAGAATATGCCAATTTCACTCCTGATAAAAAAATATTCAAGTCCTAAATAGAATATTGCAATGTACAGCTGGTAAAAATATGGCCATAAAATTTTGTGTATAATAAAGATTATCATAATAAAAACTATATAAAGGTGAAAAGGTAGAATGGTTTACATATGCTTTACAAGAACTTTTGGAAGGGGAATATACATTTTAAAGGCGATTCCAATTTTGTTGGTATGACACAAGCATGAAGCATGTAGTGTCAGCTATAAAGTTAGGATGGTAATAAAGGAACAGTAAAAGACATAATTGATTGATTCAAATGCAAAGGAATAGTTGGTTTTACTGAATAACCCTAATCATAGCTCATCAAACGTGTATGACTTAATTTCAATATAGACTAGTTTAAAAGGAATAGCTGATACTTGTCCATAATCCCTAAGGAATTAAATACACTAGAAAGCAACTTCTACCTGTTCTTCATTCACAAAAATGCTGACGAACTCCCCAATTTTACCACGTCTACGGAGCTTTCTCATGTTACCGGCAAATAGCTGTCAATTCAAGATAAAATGATTTCACATAAATGTAATCAGAGACCAAGTGCATGTAAAGTCTATGAAACAAAGTTAATAATTGTTGATGAACCTTTGGTTGTCTATGTTTTCCAAGTATAAGCCCATTAAACATAACCAAAAAAGATCCTGGTAAGTGAAGCTCCTCGCCAGATAAAAGTGCTAAATCTTCAACACCTAGAGTGTAGCACTGCCAGGGAAAAATTAAGAGCTCCATGAGAGAAGTGAGAGAGATTCAAAGATACAGAGAATATCCTTATAAAGGAAATATCAATTATCTATACAATGTCTGTGAATGTACAAATTACTGAACCTACTTTCAGACAAGATAAGATGTGTTTGATTCAAAATACATTCATTTGTTAATAAAAGTAAGAAGGTCATTTCATGCATCGTTTACAAACTAACCAATAAACACATAAATAATTTTGTTCATGCAATAAAAATAGATTTGGTGTTGCTTTCAAGTTAAAAAGAAATGTAATATCTTAAAGTTGTAGATCTTATGATGTGTGTGTGATCAAAAATGTTCAAGTAATCAAACCAGAGAAATCAGTGGACCGTCCTCCTCGTCAGTTGTAACATGTGTCAACAAAGCTAAGTTTTTTGTCAACCCACAACCTTCTCCTTCAGGAGTGTCGCATGGGCAAAGCATGCCCCACTGTTTCAAATAACATCCAATGAACAAACACCAAATTAATATAATAATAGTAATGTAGATAAATTCAAGAAAACCTTCAAAGAAGCACTAAACAATTACCTGACTTGGGTGCAATGCCCTTGGCCCACTTACTTTCCTTGTCTTCTCAAACTGTGGAGATATTCGAGTCATGTGGCCTAACGCTGCTATATATGATAATCTTGAAACAACCTACAATTCTAAGCAGTAAGCTACTATAATTTCTCGATAGCAAAAGTAAAACAGAGAAGTCAGAGATAATTACCTGAGATACACCTTTTCGATGCATTTTAAACCGTTTTAAATCCCAATTACCTGTTGAAATGGATCTATCCAAGCCTAATGTGATGTCATTATTTTGCCTAAGAAACTGTAAATCAAGTTAAATAAGAGAATTTACAATATTTACATTTCTGGGATGTCCTAGTGGAGGTAACAAATAAAATAAAACAAGCACAGTGCAGGTGAATAATTCAGATAACTCAAGGGCAATGAACAAGCATTAGGAAGAAAATGTCAAGAAGGCAAGAACACAACACATCAAAATCAAAGCATAGTACCAAATTATCCAGGAAAAGAAGATAAATAAATAAATAAATAACAAAAGGTGCATAACTATTAATATGGTCACCTAAGACCAGCAGAAATTTTGTTGACCCCATTTAGTCGCTTTCAAAATAAATATGCAGAACATATAGAAAAGCGTGAATAAAATCCATTAAGCTTTTCTATTTGTTCTTCATATTTATTTTGGAAGTGCTTTTGTATATGTTCTTCATATCTATTTTGGAAGTGCTTTTCTATATGTTCTTCATATTTATTTTGGAAGTGACTAAATGGGATCAAGAAAGTTTCTAATACTCTAAATTAAAAAGATCAACATAATTGTCATGTCTTAATTCGATATTCTTCATTTAACTTAAGGGAGCTAGTATAAGATGAAACTGCAACTAGATATCCTAATTCAGAAGATAAAAGTAAAGAATAAAAAAAAATCAGGCCATGACAGTGGGAGAACCGAAACACAAACCCAGATTTCTTTTACCCAAATCAAATATGGGAAAATGGCATAGACTAAGCTTTTAGGCCATGTATTTGTGGTAAATAGATAGGAAAGGAGGAAGAAAAGTGACGTTAAAAAGTTTCTATTCACCACAAATCAAATAGGACAAAAGAAGCCAGCCTAATCTTTTTGACCATGTTTGCTTGGGAAAAAACAGGAAGGGAGTAAAAAAATGATGAATAGAATTTAGATTTACTAAAAAATAAAAAAGATAGATAATCAAGTCTACAGTACATATATTCCACCCAAATAGGTAAAAAAATGGAAGGAATTGAGTTAGTAAATGATGGGAGTGTATTAGCCACCAGTCATAAATGACAAACATCGGCAAGCTGATTAACTGAAAAGTGATCAATTACATCTTGAAATTCATTGATTTCTAAAAAATGTATGAGTGATGAGAAAGATTAGAAGTGAAGTTTATAAGATAATAATCTGTCGACGCCACTTTCTTTCCAAGCAAAGTGTGGAAATCAAAACTCCATGTTTATCCTTTTCTCATCCTTCCAAATAAACACCAAGAGGGAAATTTATTTTCATATCCTTTACTTTTAATCCCTCCTGTGCTCCATTTCCTATGATCCTTCATTTCTCAATGTAAACATGCATAGATGCATGAACAGGCGAAAGAACAATTAAGATTACTTCAAAATTGAAATATCTATAATCAACTCAAGCTCATTTGTGTGTGTGTGTGTGTGTGTGTGTGAGAGAGAGAGAGAGAGAGAGACAGACTTACATGGGTAAAATCCAGACGACTGGAGCGGCTAGCCTTTTCATATGCCCTGTTCGCAAGCTCTAAAATATGAGTGTTCATTGATTTAAACAGATCCTGGAAAATGGTTAGATAAATATTAGAAGCCTGCTAGATTTATTAACAAAGATCAGAATGAACTTGTCTAACACCAACTACTTACCTCAAAGAGCAAGGAAATCATCTGTCCAGATAGTTCCAGCCGTTTGTTGCCCAAATAATCCTGATATAGAAAGCAAATCAACAACAAGATTTATGAATCTCGAAAATAATTTTAAAAAATCTACGCTAAAATGAATGCTTGCATATTTGAAAGATATTCAAGTTATTGTTAGATTTGAAAGATACTCAACATGCAAATTAATCATGAAAAAAAAATCAAATTCATCAGTTAATAACATAAAGGGTATGAGCTTACACCTACATTTTCAGACCGAAAGAGAAATTCTCTTTGCAAAATACAACATCAACACATGGTAAGGATATCTTCAAAGTAAACATTCCAAACTTTTTCCAAACACTCTAAAATACATTTAGAAAGTTTTACAATATTACCAATAAAAGATTAAAATCATGCCCACTATAAGCATAAAAAAGTAAATATACAAACTTTATCTTTTCCCATCCCAGGACATACATTGAGCACCAATAGCTAGTACTTCAACCTTTTCACATCATAAATAGCTTACATAGTATTATAATCATGAAACTAGCCACTCTAAAGAGTAATAAAATATTCTTTTTCTAAAAAAAATTCTAAGAGAAACTTTAGAAAGCAAGCCATCTAACATAAGTACATTACAACACCAGATAAAATCTAAATAAAATGCATAGTCATACCTTATCATCAAATGTATCGGTATTCAAAATTGCATCTAGCATACGTCTTAACATAACTGCTGCATATATCCATCTAGGACGGAAATTACCCTCGTAGAGCTGAAAAGTAAACAAAGTTATGAAGATTCATTTTTCATGAATAAGTTACCACCTTTAAGGCAAGAGAAAAATCATTTACCGGAACATGTGCAAGAAATACATCGAGAAGAATAACCTTTGCTAGACCAGTCTGCAAGTATGTGAATTTGTCAAATTTAAAATAAAACTAGTATTCTACTTGTTCAACATGATAATAATAAAACGAAAGTGCAAAATTATAGCGCTTCCAATCGCAAGAACCAAGACATATGAATTAAGTGAAAATATGGCTAACAAACTTGTCATAGTGATTGAGGTGATAGTATCCTTGTAAATTATCATATTCAATGATATGAAATTAGTATGAATTGAACAAATTCTCTATGACATATGAAGGATTTATAAATAACAAAAAAAGGTTGACACTCGTCAAGGAATTGAAATAATTTTTTTATGCAAACAATAAGAAATTTATGCCAAAATTACATAAAACTTAGAAAGAACTAATGTGTAAAATAAAGGCAAAGTACAAGTTTGTTTGCTATTAACAAAAACTAATCAAGTACCTTTTTGTTCCCATGATTTGTAGGATTAGATCTTCCAATCTGAAAAGGTCAAATAAAAGAGTTTTTTTGTCTTACGAGAATACATAAATAAATAAAAAAAAGGCTTGGCACTAGTTTTCAAATATTTGTAATCAAAATATTTAGACGGTCACCTTTCCATCTAGGAAATCTAATGCTTGTTGCTGAGTATAAATTCTCTCAAATGCACATTCCTGTGCCACACAAAAATGATTATGAGAAATCATTGGATGGGCAGGTCTGAAAATATCATTCTTAGGTAGAAATGGAGGTACAACATAAACAATAGAATAGGACAATAGATAATAAATTTGAAAGATCATAGTAAAAACATAAAATTATAAAATATATATTGCCACGATATTATTTTCTGAATTTGCATTTACATTTTGTATTTTCAAAAAAATAATAGCAGCTACGCAAATCATGTATGATTTTCTTTATTATTGTGCACATGCATCCAAAATCAAAACCTAAAATCATGGATCAAAAAGCAGCAGTGCAAAAGGGAAGAGCATATGGAATATATGAAGGTTTTACATTTAAAAATGAGCATTTGATTAATTTTAAGAATGGAAGCAATCATGGCAGAAAAACTCATTCTAGAAGGCAGTTCGGAGTGTACCAAGTGTGAAATAAAGCATATGTTGTATGAAAATATGCCCTCATTCCTTCAACTGAAATAAAACCTATGTTCTCATTACTCTAACCAAGTTAAAGACACTATGTAGACCAATTGAACCTACATGCATGCATGAAACATGTTCAATCCATATTTTTGTTGAAGCCATATACTACCTGAATTGAAGGAAAGAGAAGATCTCCATATCGTGGATCTCTTCCTACCATTTGCACAATCTCTTGGTCACTCTCCATTCCCATAGCCTTTAAGATCACCATGATAGGAATCTATCAAAAAGCACACAAGATTACAAAGCAACCAATGATGAATACATTTAGAATGAAGCCTTATGATTTACTACCGGCTTATTAAATTGATTGAGTTGTAGATAAATCTTCCCCTTGTCCATAAAGAATACTGTTTTGCTTTTTGTTTCATGTGTGCTACTAGTAACAGATGCTGCCACCCTGATCAAAGTTATTATGATAATTGTAAAAGTAGCTCAGACAAAAGGATAGAAATTTATATAACGGTAAATATATTGACAACACAATTACCAAGAGAAAGGTAACTGTATAGTATTCTTTTTTTTCAATAGCAGTCTGCTAGACACATTAGAAATTTAGAATACCCAGTATATAGTATTCATGGCCATAGTAACAGGAATTAAAACATTGTGCAACAAAACAACACGGAAAGCAAATAACCAAGGTGCATAATATCTATTAAAGCTCTTAGGTATTCTTTGGGTTAAAGTAACATTAGACAAAAGTGTTTTATCTGAGTGGTGATTGATTAGTCTATCCATACAGAGCTTAAACATCACTAGCGATATATAGTCATGAAGGAACTACAAGATATACAGCCATTACCATTTTAGCATATTTGTAGACATGGTTTTCATCAAGCTACATATAAATCATTGGATCTCAACCTCCAGTGGCAGTGGCTGAGAACTAAAAGAGAAAAGAGAATGATGGTGCTCTTGGAAATGCAAATCTTAAAGATAGAGTTGTCTTTTCAGCAATAACTTAAAATCAAAGATTCCTTAGATCCAAAGCACAACTCTAAACTAGGAAGAAATATTGCAATAACTAGCACATATAATGATATCAAGTCATATCGCATAATAGATCAAAATAAATAGAAATAATAAATACAGAGAAGATAAGGAATAGAAAAGCATACCGTCCCTTAGTATCAGTGTCAATGATGATGCGATTCTTAGAGAGTTGTTCCTGAATCAAAATCACCTAGAACGCACAATACTATTAATGATTGGCTCATGCGGTCATAATTCAAAAAAAAAGGAAAAAGAAACAAAAAATGAATATGGAAAAAAAAAAATTTATTAAGCAAATTGAAAGGCGTAGAAGATGAAAAGGTAAAAGACAGGCAGGCTTTTAAAAAAACTGAAGAATGATACCGGAAATAAAACATAAAGGTAAGAGATGTAGTCTATCATTCTAAATTGCAAAGTTAAATGTTAGTAGCCATTGTGAACGCTATAATACCAAACATCAAAAGCATAATTGGCAAACATACAATACTTCCACCCTCATGATAATTTGTAGTGTCATTCAATAGAAGAGATAGTGCAAGATTAAGATAATCATGATGCAAATGCTTCAATTCCTCCATTTCAACTTATCTGCAATGGAGTTCTAAGCGGAGGAAGGGACATAAAAAAAATAGAATATTAAAAGAAATTAATCCAAATAAAATAGACAACATTAAATGAAAATCCACTTTATCCACTCTTATATAAACTCAATCAATATCACTAAGCTTTCTATGATGAGGTCTCCCTTTTGCAAGATCGTTGAATGAGACGTTGATTTTAACACTGCATATTGTTCCATTGCAAGATGTAATTTTCTTTATTGTTTGAATATATTTTATAATTGCAAAAATTGGCTAAGAAAGTCAATAGCAAAAGCCGAGGAAATAAAACTAATTACATATTGGGTTGTGCAATAACAAGCATCAACGCGCTTTGGGAAAGAAATCTCAAAAGAAGGAATGGAATTTAAATTACTTTAATGTGACACACAATTATCAATTGAGTGAAAAAGACATATTAAATACTAAGACTCAAAGCAAAACCATTGAGGTCCCCACTAACTTGCCTAATTGGTGCTCCCAAACTTGAAGCCAGTCAAAATTAAAAAGTCCCTTAGAATTAGTTGATCCAAGACTGAATAGACTGAATAGAATAACTAAATTACCTTCTCAGTTCCTTTAACAATGAAGTAACCACCAGGATCAAGAGGACACTCCCCTGCAAAAAAAGAAAGCATTTCGATCAAAATATATACAAACTTATTCAAATTTCAGAGTATAGAAATATAACACAAACCAAGCTTTGATAATTCAACATCATCCTTCCCACTCAAAACACAACGGCTACTTCGTAGCATAATTGGCATCCTTCCAATGACCAAATTGGTTAGCCTCTAACAAAAAAAGGAGGAAATCTTTTTCAAAAATTGTGGCAATTGTTATTTACACTCTCAAGGAAGTACTAATCTCTGACTGATTCATATCATCAAATTTTAAATACCTTAACTTCAGGATTCTTAGTTGCTTGATTTGCTATTGTGTATTCAACATCAACCATTATGGGTGCAGCATATCTGCAAAACACATTATGAGAATAACACTGAACAATAATTAAGTAGCACAATTTTTTATTTGAAAAACTAGCTCTCAATACCACACATACATATCCTGTGATGAATAATAATTATTATTTCAACTCAATTTGATCATTAAAAGAGAGAGAGAGAACCCTAACGTTAGACTTTCTACAACAATCCTGCTTTGAGGGAGGCTGTAAGTTTAATGTAATAAGTAATGGAGCACCGTTCCCTTGTTCATCTATTTTGCTATAAAATCATAAGTTATTTTCTCCTCCATGCCTCCTCTTCTCTTCCTTACTAAAAGCCCGCATAGTAACAAAAAGGAACCACCATGCACTAAAATTAAAGATTCATCCATCTCCTTTCAGATGAGGGATCTTCTCCTTGTCATGAAACTCATCTACCTCCACAAAGGAAGCTCAAGACCCCTTCGATCATGTTAGGGAGTAGTTGTCTACTGCCTTGTGGAATGAAAATCCCACTAATTGCTATGGAACCACTTATCATGAGAACATAATCAAAGAGTTATTATCATTATTGCACATATCTAACAAGCTTGTATGCACAATAAACCCATTTTTACCCATCACATTTGATGCGTACTAATTGTACTTAGAAACTATGTCACAGGTAATGAAAAGAAACACTTCATACGTTCGATCCGAGAGTCGGCATATATGTGGAGTAAGCTTCTCCACGGCATGGTCCACACCAACCATTGGCCTCCCAACTTCAATATTAGTGTACCTAATCAGAACGCCCATAGAAAAAGAAATTACATGCATGCCCAAGTTCAACAAAAGAGAAAAAAAAAAAGTTTTAGGAGTTTGGTCTAGTCTTACCTCAGATAGAAGTTGGGGTCATGACGACAGACGAGAAAATTATTGGCCTCGAGTATCTTTTTGATACCATGGTCTATGAAATAATTAAAAGAATCCAAATGTTGTTTCACCAACCCTCTCACCTGCAAACCAGACCCATCCACTGCAAAAATTAATCCACAAGATTACGAGCAAAAGAAAATGCGAAGACAAAGAGTACCTTCAAAAATGCAGGGATAAGCGGAAACTTATCTACGGCGGAATTGACCGGGGCTGAGAGCGATCTGGTGCTCATACCGAGTCTGCAAAAGAAACGAAAAAACAAGTGAAGTGAGGATGCATTCGGACGCTTAAAGAATCAATCGCTTCGACTAAAAACGTACTCATCCTTCAATAACGTCATTTGGCTCGTCGCCCTCGCGCTCACGATCTCAGATGATAGAGGCAGTTAGAGCGAAGGCGTTCACGGTCTCAGAGGATGTATGCCGTTAGAGCGAAGATTGAGTTTTTAGGGTTTAGGTGAAAAGGAGGAAAAAAAACAGAGTTCCAGGGTTTCATATGATTTATTTATATAACAAACTTTTTCAAAAAAAAAAATAATAATAAGTTTAATGTTGTAAAAAAATTTATAAATTATTGAATACGTCATCCATGGGATAAGCATGGATTCTAAATATTCAACCTCTTAATTTTTTATGACGACAGCGACCCTCTATTTTACCGTAAAATTTTATAAATTATGTTATATGTTTTTATAAATTATTTGTAATAATTCATTATTTGATGTTGAATTATATTACTTTTTTAATAAATTATTGTTGTCAATAAAAAATATATATTTATTATATATAAAATATAAATAATGTATATTAAATATAACATATTAAGTTTTTAGGGTTTAGATGTAGGAAAATTTAATCAAAAAGTGAAATTAAAATAATTTAATTAATTAACCTTATGATTTACTTATATAATAGATACCCATGGTGCGAACTTTTCAAAAAAAAAAACTAATAATAAATTTAATGTTGTAATTTCTAAATAATGAACCTCTTAATTTTTCATGACGATAGCGGCACTATTTTACCATAAAATTTTATAAATTACTTATATGTTTTTATAAATTATTTGTAATAATTCATGTTGAATTATATTTCTTTTTTAATAAATCATTATTGTCAATAAAAATATATATTTATTATATATAAAATATAAATAATGTATATTAAATATAACAGTTAAGATTTTAGGGTTTAGATGTCGGCGAAAATTTAATCAAAAAGTGAATCAAAATAATTTAATTAATTAACCATATGATTTACTTATATAATGCGAGCTTTTTCAAAAAAAAAACTAATAATAAATTTAATGTTGTAAAAAAATTTATAAATTATTTAATATATGATCCATTGGGTAAGTATTGATTATAATTTCTAAATATTGAACTTCTTAATTTTTCATGGCCACAGTGACTCTATTTTAATTATCGTAAAATTTTATAAATTATCTTATATGTTTTTATAAATAATTTGTAATAATTATGTTGAATTATATTAATTTTTTAATAAATTATTATTGTCAATAAAAATTATATATTTATTATATATAAAATATAAATAATGTATATTAAATATAACATGATAAGTTTTTAGGGTTTAGACGTCGGCGAAAATTTAATAAAAAGTGAAATCAAAATAATTTAATTAAACAACCATATGATTTACTTATATAATAGATATACATGGTGCGAACTTTTTCAAAAAAAAATAATAAAAATTTAATGTTGTAAAAAATTTTATAAATTATTGAATATGTGATCATTGGGGCAGCATTGATTTTAATTTCCAAATATTGAACCTCTTAATTTTTCATGACGACAACGATCCTATTTTATCGTAAAATTTTATAAATTATCTTATATATTTTTATAAATTATTTGTAATAATTCATTGTTTGATGTTGAATTATATTACTTTTTTAATAAATTACTATTGTCAATAAAAATATATATTTATTATATATAAAATATAAATAATGTATATTAAATATAACATGTTAAGTTTTTAGGGTTTAGATGTCGGCGAAAATTTAATCAAAAAGTGAAATCAAAATAATTTAATTAATTAACTTATTTATATAATAGATATCGTGTGAGCTTTTAAAAAAAAATTAATAATAAATTTAATGTTGTAAAAAAAATTATAAATTAATGAATATGTGATCCATTGGATAAGCATTGATTCTAATTTCTAAATATTGAACCTCTTAATTTTTCATGAGATAGCGGCCCCTATTTTACCGTAAAATTTTATAAATTATCTTATATGTTTTTATAAATTATTTGTAATAATTTATTATTTGATGTTGAATTATATTACTTTTTAATAAATTATTGTTGTCAATAAAAAATATATATTTATTATATATAAAATATAAATAATGTATATTTAATATAACATGTTAAGTTTTTAGGGTTTAGATGTCGGAAAATTTAATCACAAAGTGAAATCAAAATAATTCAATTAATTAACCATATCATTTACTTATATAATAGATATCCATGGTGCGAGCTTTATCAAAAAAAACTAATAATAAATCTAATGTTGTAAAAAATTGTATAAATTATTGAATATGTGATCCATTGGGCAAGCATTGATTTTAATTTCTAAATATTAACTTCTTAATTTTTAATGGCTCTATTTTACGTAAAATTTTATAAATTATCTTATATGTTTTAATAAATTATTTGTAATAATCATTGTTTGATGTTGAATTATATTACTTTTTAATAAATTATTATTGTCAATAAAAATATATATTTATTATATATAAAATATAAATAATGTATATTAAATATAACATGTTGAGTTTTTAGGGTTTAGATGTTGGCTAAAATTTAATCAAAAAGTGAAATCAAAATAATTTAATTAATTAACCATATGATATATAATAAATATGAGCTTTTTTAAAAAAATTAATAATAAATTTAATGTTGAGTTTTTAGGGTTTAGATGTCGGCTAAAATTTAATCAAAAAGTGAAATCAAAATAATTTAATTAATTAACCATATGATATATAATAGATATCCATGGTGCGAGCTTTTTCAAAAAAAAAAACTAATAATAAATTTAATGTTGTAAAAAATTTACAAATTATTGAATATGTGATCATTGGGCAAGTATTGATTCTAATTTCTAAATATTGAACTTCTTAATTTTTCATGAGGGTGGCCTATTTTATCGTAAAATTTTATAAATTATCTTATATGTTTTTATAAATTATTTGTAATAATTCATTGTTTGATGTTGAATTATATTACTTTTTTAATAAATTATTATTGTCAATAAAAATATATATATTTATTATATATAAAATATAAATAATGTATATTAAATATAACATGTTAAGTTTTTAGGGTTTAGATGTCTACGAAAATTTAATAAAAAATGAAATCAAAATAATTTAATTAATTAACCATATGATTTAGTGCGAACTTTTTCAAAAAAAAACTAATAAAAATTTAAGGTTGTAAACATTTTTATAAATTATTGAATATGTGATCCATTGGGAAGCATTGATTTTAATTTCTAAATATTGAACCTCTTAATTTTTCATGACAAGAGCGACCCTATTTTACCGTAAAATTTTATAAATTATCTTATATGTTTTTATAATTTTTTTTTGCAATAATTCATTGTTTGATGTTGAATTAAATTATTTTTTTAATAAATTATTATTGTTAATAAAAATATATATATTTATTATATATAAAATATGAATAATGTATATTAAATATAACATGTTAAGTTTTTAGGGTTTAGATGTCCGCAAAAATTTAATCAAAATGTGAAATCAAAATAATTTAATTAATTAATCATATATGATTTACTTATGATCCTGTCCGAATGCTGAATCAACGGACGCTGGGCACGTGGCGCTCTCCGAGTCACTGATGTAGATCTCCGGCTGGTCATACGAAACTCCGGCGAACCTGCACAGAAGTCGGGCCGGGAAGGGGTTCCCGGCGGCGACCCTCCGACGTTCAAGTCAGGCAAGCAAGCAGTGAAAAAAGTTGCTCCAAAGGTGTTCAACGGGTACCTTCGGCGAAGTATAAGGTTCTTTATATAGAGCGGTGAAAGAGCTCACGCACGTCCACCGAGGCGCATACGTGTCCGCAGCTCATACCTCGGTATGTGTCTGTCAGAAAGCTTACCTGACGCCATACCGCTACAGTCCAAGCACGCATTCGATGGGACAACAGAACACCTCGTTGTCAGACTTGGAGTATGGCCTAGCCATAGGACTTGACAGCTGTCATAAGATGTTCTTGTCCTTCTCTACCCACCACAAGCCGGGGCGTCCGTCCGGCCGGCTGGACAGGGAGTCCGTCCGTCCGACCCTCATCTTACATGCCGGCCGGACGGCACTCACATCACGTCCGGCCTGCCGTTTGCATCGATATGCTGGGTAGATCCTCGGTAAGGTGCTGTGGGGACTGCTAGCAGTATGTCACCTTATCTTCGGCCTTCCGCTCGGCTCTTCACTACTGTTCAATTGAGCGCTGGAACCCCGACTTCTGTCAGGGCGCCTTTGGTTATTCACCGGTCGGCCGGCCGGGAGGTCGGCCCATCCTTCTCCGGTCGGCCACCTAGCCTTTTGACTCCCGCGTGGCATTGACCCCTCAGAATGGGGGTCCCCTGTTCTAACCGCGAAGGAGGCGAAGTCCGACTGACTGGACTGCCGATCTGACTGAGTAACAACCGATACATTAGTCCGCTCGGCCAGGCTCAGGGATGCTCATCCGTTCGGCGGTATCTTGCCCGTGCCTTGTATTGCCTTGGAATTCATGCCGAATTCTCTTCTCTACTGCCAACCACGTGCGTTGCGTGCGATACAGGGCGCTCATTAAATGTAACATGTATCTTGCTGACACGTGGCAATCTTACTTTTGTCAGGGTATGGCGATGGCGTCACCTCCGATGGGACAGCCGCCGTTTGAAATGAACGGCTGGATGATGACCTCGTTCTTCACGATCTGAATCGGACGGCTAAGGCCGTACGGGGCAAACGTTATAAATCTCGCGGCCCCCTCTCTGCGCCGCCTTCTTCTTCATCGACCTTCGACCCCCCGCTGTTGTTTCTGCTCCGGCGATCTTTATTCCCCGCCTGTTTGGTGCGCTCGCCATCTTCTTCCTTTCCTCGATCTTTCTCGTACCCGTAAGCCTTCCTTTTCAGCTCCCCTCCTCCTGTATTGCTTTCTTTTTCATTCTGTCGGCATTTTCGTTTAGTTTTTCTGTCAATATCTCTTCTGTTTCAACCATGGCGAGTACTTCTACGCCTACAGTCGGCGCTCCTAGTCTCTGGTATACGACTATGGAGAACCTATTCAATGAAGAAGACGCACTGCGTCTCATTCAAACGTATGAAATTCCGGTTGACCATGAGATAGTTGTGGTTACTCCTTCCGATCGGCCTAATGATCCGCCGCCCGGCACCATTTGCTTCTTCCGTGATCAATTTTTGGCCGGGCTGCGCTTTCCTCCACATCCGTTCATCATCAAAATATGCAACCACTTTCGCCTCCCGCTCGGCCAATTAGTCCCGAACTTGATTAGGTTGCTGAGCGGGGTGATAGTCCTTTGCAAATTGAATGATATCCCCTTGGACCCCCAAGTCTTCCACTATTTCTTCTACCCAAAATAATCCGAGTGAGGGACCTTCATATTTCAATCTAGGTCGGGTTTCGTCCTATTTACCAACATGCCGAGCTCCAATAAGCATTGGAATGAGCATTTCTTTTTTATGTGTCTCCCCGAACGGCCGGCCTTCCGAACGAAGTGGCAGACGGCGGTGCCGAATCAACCGGGTCTTGGCAAATCAAGAGCCATTCGGCGTATCTTCATGCGACCAACCAGCTGGTCGGCCAACGTTACGATATCGACAAGTTGCTCCTTCCTGGAGTAATGTATATATTCGACTTGTCTCCCATCCAAGCCGATATGCCTTGCAGCATGAGTAAGCGATTCTTATCCCCCTTTTTCTTTTGTGCTAACTGATTTAATGAGCGCCCTGTATCGCACGCAACGCACATGGTTGGCAGTAGAGAAGAGGATTCGGCATGAATTCTAAGGCAATACAAGGCACGGGCAAGATATCGCCGAACGGATGAACATCCCTGAGCCTGGCCGAGCGGACTAATGTATCGGTCGTTACTCAGTCAGATCGGCAGTCCAGTCGGTCGGACTTCGCCTCCTTCGACTAGACTTGAGGGGGAGGCAAGTGATCCGGCGGTTAGAACAGGGAACCCCCATTATGAGGGGTCAATGCCACGCGGGAGTCAAAAGGCCAGGTGGCCGACCGGAGAAGGATGGGCCGACCTCCCGGCCGGCCAACCGGTGAATAACCGATGACAAAAGGCGCCCTGATAGAAGTCGGGGTTCCGGCGCTCAATTGAACAGTAGCGAAGAGCCGAGCGGAAGGCCGAAGATAAGGTGACATACTGCTAGCAGTCCCCACAGCACCTTACCGTACCTAGCATATCGATGCAAACGGCAGGCCGGACGTGATGTGAGTGCCGTCCGCCCGGCGTGTAAGATGAGGGTCGGACGGACGGACTCCCTGTCCAGCCGGCCGGACGGACGCCCCGGCCTGTGGTGGGTAGAGAAGGACAAGAACATCTTATGACAACTGTCAAGTTCTATGGCTAGGCCATACTCCAAGTCTGACAACGAGGTGTTCTGTTGTCCCATCGAAGGCGTGCTTGGACTGTAGCGGTATGGCGTCAGGTAAGCTTTCTGACAGACACATACCGAGGTATGGGCTGCGGACACGTATGCACCTCGGTGGACGTGCGTGAGCTCTTTCACCGCTCTATATAAAGAACCTTATACTTCGCCGGAGGTACGCGTTGAACACCTTTGGAGCCACTTTTTTCACTGCTTGCTTGCCTGACTTGAGCGTCGGAGGGTCGCCGCCGGGAACCCCTTCCCGGGCCGACTTCTGTGCAGGTTCACCGGAGTTTCGTACGACCAGTCGGGGATCTACATCAGCGACTCGGAGAGCGTCACGTGTCCAACGTCCGTTGATTCAGCATTCGGACAGGATCAACTTATATAATAGATATCCATGGTGCGAGTTTTTTTAAAAAAAAACTAATAATAAATTTTGTTGTAAAAAAATTTATAAATTATTAAATATGTGATCCATTGGGCAAGCATTGATTTTAATTTCTAAATATTGAACCTCTTAATTTTTCACTATAACAACGACCCTTATTTTATCGTAAAATTTTATAAATTATCTTATATGCTTTTATAAATTATTTGTAATAATTCATTGTTTGATGTTGAATTATATTATTTTTTTAATAAATTATTATTGCCAATAAAAATATATATTTATTATATATAAATATAACATGTTAAGTTTTTAGGGTTTAGATGTCGGCGAAAATTTAATCAAAAAGTGAAATCAAAATAATTTAGTTAATTAACCATATGATTTACTTATAGCTTAAAAAAAAAACTAATAATAAATTTAATGTTGTAAAAATTTTTATAAATTATTGAATATGTGATCCATTAGGCAAGCAATGATGATAGCGCCCTATTTTACCGTAAAATTTTATAAATTATCTTATATGTTTTTATAAATTATTTGTAATAATTCATTGTTTGATGTTGAATTATATTACTTTTTTAATAAATTATTATTGTCAGTAAAAAATATATATTTTTTATATTTAAAATATAAATAATGTATATTAAATATAACATGTTAAGTTTTTAGGGTTTGGATGTCGGCGAAAATTTAATCAAAAAGTGAAATCAAAATAATTTAATTAATTAACCATATCATTTACTTATATAATAAGTTTTTTTTTAAAAAAACTAATAATAAATTTAATGTTGTAAAATTTTTAAAAATTATTGAATATGTGATCCATTGGGCCAGCATTGGTTCTAATTTCTAAATATTGAACCTCTTATAATTTATTGTTTGATGTTAAATTATATTACTTTTTTAATAAATTATTATTGTCAATAAAACATATACATTTATTATATATAAAATATAAATAATGTATATTAAATATAATGTTAAATTATACTTATAAATAAAAATATATGAACCCTCCTTGGGGATTTTTAATATCTATACTAGTGTAATCGTGCACACGCGTTGCGTTGTAATATAATAATATATAAATATTTGAGTCTTTGAAAATCCGAATTATTTGGATTTTCTAATGTCACCTTTATAAACCAAGAATTAATTATTTGAGTAAGATTCATTAGACCCATGCAATAGTGACGCTAGAGAATCCCATCAACAAACTATTGTAACGGGCTTCCCTATGTAAAAAATTATTTTAATTTAATATTATACTTGTCTTAGTAAAAAAAACTAAGAAAAGTATATTTTTTAACATTGTCGGCCTAAAATATTTATATAAGCTGCTTTAATCATAATATTGTCAATTCTAAGATATGGTACTAAAGAAAACTATATTTTTTTATATAAAACAACTAGAGAAAATTAATTATGAGAAAAATTCATAATAATAAGCTGTAGTTGAGTCTCGAACTCTAGATCATTGATTGTTTCGCTTGTGGAATTACTATTAAACCTTGGAATTATTTTTAGTATAAATAGAAAAAAAGATATTAACGTAAATACATTTTAGGTTTCACCAAAGTTAGTTAGTAAAAGGGGGAGATTTTTAATAAAATAGTAAGATATATAAATATATATATAAATTATTTATTTATTATTAGAAAATATTTATACATTGAACATGTCTTTATACATTGAATATTTATTTATTTATTTATTATATATATATATAATTCTTACATTGAACATGTCTTTATTTTAATTAGGGGTAATCGCGGATCGGATTGATTCCATTATTAGGTAAATAATTATCCGATCCTACTAATCAGATAATACAATATCAAGACCTACATTGGACTCTATAGCAACGGTTCTTATGTATCAAATATCCAAGAGGTTGTCAGTTATTTGGATATCCGACTCTATATTTAATGAAATATAAAATATAAATAAAAATAAAAAAATTAAATATTTTAAAATGATAATAGACATTACTCATTATACGTCGTAGCAGCTAATCGACAGTAGCTACTACAACGTGTAGCAACTTATCAATAGTAGTTGCTACAAGGGAGGTGATAGCGGATCGAGTTGGTTCGGTTATTGAGATAAAAAATTATCAGATCATATTAGATCGGATAATACAATATCAGGACCCTACATCCAACCCTATATCTAGTAAATTTTTTTTTCAGTTCGATTTGGATCGATATGAGCGGATTGATTGGTTTGACGAGTTAACTAGTCACCCCTAATTTCAATCATGTTTAGTGCTAACTCAACTAAACTACATAACATAACTATTTTCTTCTTACTATTGTGCAATATCAAGGTGACTAAAGGATTTGAATAATTTTCATTTTAAAATTAGTTAACCAAACTCAAGTTTCTTTTTATATTAGTTTAACACAAAGTATTGTTTATGTGTGTTTGTGTTGAAGCTAATGTATTTACTTCCCGAGACTACCTTAGGATATGTACATATAAATTAAGTTGAACAAAATTAATAATATATACAATTTTCTTCATTATTAAAGTAGCTACAATTTAAATATTGATTTTTTACTTAAAAAGTTAACTTTATAATATTTTATATTTCTATTGAGTTTAATTACTTAATTAATTTTGAAAAGCACATAAGGAGTTTCTTAAACAAACATTGTTTAAAGAGCCTCATAACGAGAAAGAATATTTTTTTTAGTATTTTCGAGGATATTATATACACCAAGATTTATTATACTAAATATTCACGTATGTATCAACTACATTAACTTTTTTGCAACACTAATTTTAATTTTTCGTTTACAAAAGAGTTTTTCATGGCCTATTAACGGAAATTGATGTGATTGCATTTACCTCTCATATATTATTTATAAAAAAACACTAATTTTTTATTTATCTCTATGTTCTAATTTTTTTAAAAAAATTTAAAAAGAACATAAAAAATTATAAAATTATTCATCAACATTATTCATATATATTATTTTTTATAAATAAATTTTATATACATTAATAAATAATTTTATTTATAAATATTATTTATTAACGAATCGAGTTTTTATATATTTTTATAATTAAATAAATATAAACAAACAAATATAGCCTAATAAAATAACGATGGATAACTTAAAAACTATATAATATTAAATTTGGTCGAATGACACCTATCTACTTTTGATCCTTTTATAATTACAGTCGGACTGTGATTGAAATTTGATCGTAATTAATTACGATATTTTTTGAATTCATATTCTCACCCAGATTATAATGGGATCGGGACAAGTACTGCTGGCAATAGGTGGACGATCGAGCTGCCAGACATCTAGTGGATTTGTTTCAACATAAATTTTAATCTAAGTGGAAATATAAATCCGCACGAGATCACTCAGTTATGACTATATTTCGGTCACGATCCGGTCTAATTGCGAAGGGGCCCGGAAGATCATGGGTCCCGGTATATAATTGAGTGAAGTTTTGGAGTCGTTTTTTTAACCATCTTTTCCTCCCACGTTCGAAAAAAAGCTGGTCGCCAATCTCGACGAAATCTCCTTTCTCGCCTCGGCGAGCCTCATTGCCTCAGCCGATCTCTCTCTTTCTTTCCATCTCCTCTCTATCGATCCGGTGTCAAGAAACAGCGTTTCGGTGAGCCGGATCGGCACTAAAAATCTCAGCAACAACTATTAATCAGTTTGAGCATTATGTTGATGGAATTGTCTTGCCAACGGAGTGATCATTCCCAGGTAGAGGAAGAGGGTTCGCTCTGGGCATGCCAATGGTTGTTAGAGTTTTGTTTTGATATTATGCTTTTTCACATTCTTAATGTGCTTCTTTTTTTATCTATGGATGCTGTCTAATTTCTCACATGTCGTTCTATTGGTCTGAGTCAGCATATTCATATTTGTAAATGATCTATCGATAAATGCACACAATACTTTACAAATATTATATATATTTTGTTTTCTCACCGGTCTGCTAATTTACTGATCATCTGTGGGTTGATTTAAGTAGTTGACAATGGGTCGCTGGTGTAGTAATTGGGAGGGATGCCCCATCTATAGGGATCCTGACCGCAGTTGTGTAAGTTGTTCTGTATTATGGATATGTGCAAGTTTGTTTATTTATGTTGGCACTTTGTGAATAGGATACGAAGGATAACCTCTTTTTATAATATTTAATTAAATTCCTTTTTATGTTGTCAGATAAAAGGAAGTACTCTGAACGCTACAAACGCCGTAGCCACTATGATATTGATCGAATCATGAGTCAGTGATCTTGTACTCTTTCAAAAGAACCACGTTGTTCGTCTCAGTCTCGTCAAAGGGCCAAAGAAAAAAATATGAGCAAGAACAACATTGATACTCAAGAAATTGTGAATATAATCATGTGTGGACCATGGATGGGGACTTCACTCAAGCTCGGAGGATTTGTGGCATAAGGCTGGAAAGTTATATTGTTGGCACCAGTAAGGAAAAAGGACAAAGTCCTTTTATAAATTTTAGACCCGAAGGTTTGACAGGAGTTAAAGCTTCCCATGATGATGTTTTAGTAATTGAGACTTTCAATTATCAAGTGAAGAGAGTATTCATTGACACTGATAATTCTATCAACATCATCTTTAAAACTGCTTTCGATCAAATGTAGTTGGACGGCGAGGAGCTTCATCTCATACATACTCTCCTGTATGATTTCACGGGACATGAAGTGTTTGATCATAGTAAACTAGAAGAGAGGGTGAATCTCGTTGGTTTAAAATCTTTTCGAAGTAAATAAAAATAGAGTTGGCAATAGAATAAAAAAAGGAAGCATTTTCTTTTTACTTAGTTCGCGGTCTCATGACTACTGCTCCAAGGCTCACGATCATTGATCGTTTTCTTTCGACAATTCATTAATAATTGAATCGTTCAGAATGAGGAGGATAGTAATTAAAATGTTATCTTCGTACAAATAAAATGCAAGTTATATAAAAAGTATACCGACAAAAGAAAAATAGAGATGTCGGTGAGCCTTTTGGCGTCATAGTAGGAGCTTGCACGAAACTTGAATGAGCACAGCAGAAGATTGAATAATAGAATCTGTACTCTCTTAACTCGAATCCTGAGGTCATTATATATGCACCGTTCGATCAACTGAAAGATCGTTCAGTCGAATGAACCTCAACACTTTTCCTTCTTTAGCTCAGATTTGATCCGTTCAATCTCGTAAATCATGCGGTTTGATCTACTGATCCTGATGATCGGTCGACTGAACCTAAATCTATTTTTTCTGCGTTGATTCAATATGATCTTTGCTGTTACTAAAATTGGATCAGTCGACTTATCCAAGGTTTCAGTAGATTGATAAAATTGTATTTCTAAGTTTATAGAACATGATCATATCTATGCCACACTGACCGAATTAGTTGATTGAATTGCTTGTTCGGTCAATAAACTCTCGGTCAACCCAAACTTTGTTCAACTGTAAAACAAACTTAGCACACCAACATAATAATAATAGTCATGCAAAACAAAGTTAGATAAATATATAAATGCATAAGTAAGATAGTTCTTACTATGTTGATCTTTAGAAACCTCCATTAGTTTTTTCAGTTGAATCAATGTCTAGGGTTTGTTTCTACCGATACACAACCTCACTACACTCCCTTCAGGAGTTTACCTCAACTCACTTATTAAATATCGGGTCCTCTAGACCTGTTTAGACTTTAACCACTCAGCATCGAATCGGCTTGCCATAGCTTCCACTTGATTTAATTTCGGGTTTTCTAGACCTATCGAATCCACCTATCAAATGTCAGGTCCACTTAATCTATCTAGACTTCCTACATGGTTCCATAACCTACTGAGACTTTGCCTAGTATCAAGTCCAATTGACTTACTTGGACTTTCTAAGTTGAGCATCTTGCACACTTAATTAGTACATCAAATAACAACAAGACTTAACTTGAATATTTAACAACATCAAATATAAGTTCGATTATGTTGTTTCCTACACCAACATGAAGCACAACCTATTGGTCAAATTAACCTCTCTCTTTCCTTGGGAGAAGAGCCACTAATGCGAACTCGATACACATTTTTTATCATTGTAAACACCGCCTCAGCCTAGAGAGGTCAACACTAAGTATCTTCCAAGCGGTGGTCTCTATTGGTATAGTTAGCACTAATGATCAAACTCAGATTTTGATGAAATGAATATATTAAAGTTAGATTTTGCGTTGTCTAACCTTTTTATCAAGTATTTTAGACTTGACTAGAGGACCTAACACCAGACTAAAATCTAGCTAAGTTTATTGGACCTGATAGCTAGTAAAAAATTCAGATAGGTCAAGGAGTGACTCGATATCTGACGAAAAATCTGGCTGGGTCCACGGGACTTGACAGCGGGCCAAAGTCCAGTTGGCCTGATTATAGAAAGACCTGATGGGTCAAAGAAGAGTCAAGCGATTCTACATGATAAGTAAGGTAAGTCATTGGAGAAGAGTGTTTCAGTGAGGATAGTCCCAATTAGGGACTTTATGTATTGGTCTAACTTAGATCTATTTTGGAAGTCTAAGCTGAGATCATGACTAGATCCTGGTATCGGGAAGACATGATTTAATTAATAATCACTTTATTTTAACCGTGTTAACTTCGTTTTACATGATATATTTTGTTTTGTGGATTAACTTTTTTTGCATAGTTAAATGGTAAAAATTACCCTTGGATGAATACTGGCTGAGGTGCCTCGGAGGTGCTCGGAGGCACCTCGGATTGACGCTTGAGGTTAATGCAATTTATCAAAATATCCCTATTAGTAGAGAATTAAATAATGTGCATGATAGTTATAAAATTGTTATATAAATCTGATAATTTAGATCATTACGAAATTACCCCTAGTATGGTGTATATATAATAATCTAGATTTGCATAAATTAAATTTAATTAAAAATTTAGAATTAAATAATAATTTAATTGTGCTAACTCGGGAAGATAGGATCTAATAAATAATTACTTTATTTAAACTATGTTAACTCTGTTTTGCATATATGGTATATTTTATTTTGTGGATTAACTCTTTTTTGAAGAATTAAATGGTAAAAATCAACCTCAGATGAATAGTGACCGAGATGCCTCAAAGGTGCTCAAAGGCGCCTCGAATCAGCTCTTGGAGGCGCCCTGGACATGGAGGAGGAGGCGCCTCGGAGGTGCATTGTATGTGCCTCATAGCACCTGGAAGGTGCCCTCGCGCAGATAGAAATCGAAATTGACAGAGGTGATCAAGACTGAGACTTTGGGGATGATTTTGAGCTTGGAGGTACTTCGGATGAGCTTGGAGGTGTCTTCAACATTCTTTAAAAGTGGTGCTCAGCTAGCAGAAGATACACAACTTTCAAGTTGTGGCCATATTACTACTCTACTACGCCCTGCTACTGCCGAAAGATTGACACCGATTCCTCAGTGCATTTGGATCTTCATCCTTTAAGTCGATAATGAATTTCATTATTGTATAGTGTTATTCTTTCTGCAAAAGGGAAGTGTCGGATTGTTTCACTTCTCCATTGCTATTTTTATACTTGTTTCCTCTTTCAACGATTTTGGGAGAGGTTTATAGTGGATTGCCCATCAATATGGTACTAGAGATCGTGGGTCTTGAAGTAGGAGTTGTCAAAGGCTCCAAACCAAGTAACCGCTTGTGTCTTGTCTTTTTCTTATGTTCCATTTTCGTTTATTCTATTACGTACTTAATTTCAAAATAAAAGAAAGTTTTAAAAATCACATGATTCACCCTCCTTCTCGCATGTATTTGTCTATTTGTCCAAACCAGCTTGGACGACTACCTCCTTAACTGCAGTGGCTTTCAATTTCATTTGATGGTCAGCTACACAACTGTCAATGTGTCTATCTCTACCTATAACTAACTCACGCTATGCGCCAAGTTAATTCTCTCTATTGTCATCTCTATTATCCCCCTTCTCGGTCATGTTATCGTTGCCTGGTTAGAAGTGGGGTCTGCTTGTTATCGTTGTTGGTTGCTACTCGGAAAACCTAGAGGTTCCACTGTACAAAAATTTTATACAAAGATCTGAACCTTTTCCTAGCTACCATGTGTTCTTTTAAATTAAATTTTGGATCGCCTGCGGAACTTAACACGTTTGATCCAAAACTTAATCTATTTGTTCTTTTAGGTTTAGACTTGGATCTCCTGCGGAACTTAACACGTTCGACCCAAATCACCTTAAGTTATTAATTCCATTAAATATTAATTTCCATAATTGGTTCCCAGTACTGACGTGGCGAGGCACATGGACTTCTTGGATATGGGAGCAACCACCACCGACTAGACAAAACCTTTTATGGAAAGCTAATATTTAATTTCCTAAAATAACTTTAGGTTAACCGAAAAGAACAATCAAATCACAAGGAAAAGAAAAACAAAAGAACACTATATCGTAAACAAATTCGAAATACTAGAATCGTATGCCTCTTGTATTTAGTATTATTTCCAAAAATAACTAGTATGATGCGGAAAGAAAAATACTAGTTATACCTTTTAGAAAAACCTCTTGATCTTCTACCGTATTCCTCTTCTAATCTCGGACGTTGTGTGGGCAACGATCTTCCGAGATGAGAACCACCAAACACCTTCTTCTTCCTTGTAAGTTTCGGCCATCAAAACTTCTTCCAGGATGAAGAGGTTCGGCCACCACCACCATGCTCCAAGGGATGCTAGAAAAGAGGCTTCTTTTCTCTCCTTCTTAGATCCGGCCACCAAAGCTATCTCCACCATGAGAGAGTTTCGGCCACACAAAGGAGAGGAGAGAAAAGAAAAGGGCCGGCCATACCCAAAGAAGAAGAGAGGGAGAAAAATAATAGAGACATACATAATGAAGCCTCCTTTACCCACTCTTTTATAATCCTTGGTCTTGGCAAATAAGGAAAATTTAATAAAAACTTCCTTAATTCTTTTGTCATTGAAAAGGAAAATTTATTTAATTAAAAATAATTTTCTTTTCATCATGTTAATGGCCGGCCACCTTAATCCCTTTAATCAAGGAAATTTTAATTCACACAAGAATTAAAACTTCCTAATTTACTTCCGGAAATTAATAAAAAATTCTCAAATAATTTTTCCCTTCATGTTGGTTAATAAAAAGGAAATTTTATAAATTAAAATATTTCTTTTAAAAATGTGAATAAAAAGAAAGTTATCTCTAAAAAATTAAAATCTCTTTTAATCTACAAATAAGGAAAGATATCAAATCTTTTCTTAATCTTTTGTAGAAACTTATAAAAGAGAATATTTAATTTTAAACTCTCTTTTAAATCATGAACATGATTAAAATTGAAAGTTTTCTTAAAATTTAAAATCCTCCTTTAATCAACAAATAAGGAAAGATTTCAAATTTTAAACTCTCTTTTAAACATGTAGATGATTTACAAATAAGGAAAGTTTTTACCAAAAATTAAAACCATCCTTTTAAACTACAAATAAGGAAAGAGATTAATCTCTTCTCTTAATCTTTTGTAGAAAGTTATAAAAGGAAATTTTTTATTTTTTAAACTCATGATATCCACATAAGAAATAATTTTAATAAAAATCCTTTTTAATATTCTAGTGGTCGGCCACCTAAGCTTGGGACCCAAGCTTTAGCCGGCCACCTACATGACTCATCCACTTGGTCTTGGCCGGCCCTAGCTTGGGTTTCAAGCTAGCTTGGCCGGCCCCATTGGATGGGTAAGAAGGTGGGTATGCGGTGGGTATAAATCTCTATATACTAGAGGCTACGATAGGGACCGAGAGGAGGAATTGGTTTTGGTCTCCCGATGAAATTAATCCCGTGTTCGCCCCGAACACACAACTTAATTTCATCAATAATAATTCATTCCACTAAAGAACTATTATTGAACTATCGCACCAATCCCAAATTACATTTTGGGCTCCTTATTATGAGTGTGTTAGTCTCCCTGTGTTTAAGATAACAAATGTCCACTAATTAAGTAAGTTACTGACAACTCACTTAATTAATATCTAGCTCCAAGAGTAGTACCACTCAACTTCATCGTCATGTCGGACTAAGTCCACCTGCAGGGTTTAACATGACAATCCTTATGAGCTCCTCTTGGGGACATTCTCAACCTAGATCACTAGGACACAGTTTCCTTCTATAATCAACAACATACACTATAAGTGATATCATTTCCCAACTTATCGGGCTTATTGATTCATCGAACTAAATCTCACCCATTGATAAATTAAAGAAATAAATATCAAATATATGTGCTTGTTATTATATTAGGATTAAGAGCACACACTTCCATAATAATTGAGGTCTTTGTTTCTTTATAAAGTCAGTATAAAAGAAACGACCTCTAATGGTCCTACTCAATACACTCTAAGTGTACTAGTGTAATTATATAGTTAAGATAAACTAATACCTAATTACACTACGACCTTCCAATGGTTTGTTCTTTTCCATTATGGTCGTGAGCTACTGTTTATAATTTATAAGGTACTGATAACATGATCCTCTGTGTATGACACCACACACCATGTTATCTACAATATAAATTAATTGAACAACTTCATTTATCATAAATGTAGACATTTGACCAATGTGATTCTTATTTCTAGATAAATGTTTATACCAAAAGTTAGGCTTTTAGTATACACTCTAACAATCGTTTCAGTCAATCAATTTCTAATTGTGCGGGGATTATTTCCTATTAATTGTAGTCAAAATTTCTTGAAAAGAGATTGCAGCTAACTGGGTCCAGTTCAGATATGTGGGCCTGTAGATCTCAATGACCTTGTTGAATCTTGGGATATCGTTGGTTGAATATCATTAGTTGAACAATGTGTTTCACCCCATCCTGTAGAAGTTCCTCTACTAAAGCTTGAATGAGCATGTCCCTAGCCATTGCTTCCTTGTTCCTCTAGGCAAAGGTTTCTAGATCATAAAGGATAAGGTCTATCCTGTGCTATGCTTGGACTAGATCTTGGGTTAGCTCCACTATGAAAGTAACTTTCTTCACCTAACAAATTCCCCCGATGAGCCAAAGAACTAGGATTCAGGTGAGTATGCGAAGGGCCCACCTCCATGCGAGAAGTCACCAGCTCGATGGGAGGCAGAAAAATAAGGGTCCTAGGAGATGTTAGGAGGTGCGCCATAACTAGATGGTCCTCTGATATGATTGGCACATGTGGTAGTTGAATTGGTGAAAAGATCGGTGAAGCTGAGGATCCGATAGGACTTGTGCAACATGCATGGTCAGATGGGATTGATTGTTTGGCCGAGCGTCCAGATGGGCGATGTCTCTTCCTTGAAATTCTGAGAGGGGCTTCCATGCAACTCTACATATGAAGTCGGTCTCGAGGGCCTGGGTCGACTAGTAGGAGACCTTCTTGATTCTCATATTGGGCATGGAAGAACATGGAGAAGCTTCTACACTATGGGTCTATAATAGGAAAAGAGGGATAGATGGGAAGGTGGAAACTTTCAAAGCAAGGCTTGTTGAAAAAGGAAACTTTCTCACTGGTAGCCATGCTTAAGTCTGTCCAGATTCTTTTATCTATTATTACTCATATGAACTATGAGATTTGGCAAGTGGATGTCAAGATAACTTTCCTTAATGGAAGTCTTGAAAAAAATATCCATATAAAGCAACCAGAAGGGTTCATTGCAAAGGGCAAAGAGCATCTTGTGTGTAAGTTCAATCAGTCTATGGACAGAAGCAAAGCTTTAAGGTCTTGGAACATCCGGTTTAATAAAGTAATCCAGACCTATGGATTTATTTAATAACCGAATGAGTCTTGTGTATACAAGAAGTGTGATAGAAACGTGGTGGTATTTCTTGTACTATACGTAGATAACATTTTTGGTAGTTGAAAACAATATCAAAGTGTTGTTGGAAGTAAGGGTATGGTTGTCCAAACAATTCGATATGAAGGACTTGCTTCTTTGCTTAGATCTGATATATTCAATCTCGTAAATCATGCACTTCGGTCTACTAATCCCAATGATTGATCGACTGAACCTAAATTTGTCTTTTCTACGTTGATTCAATATGATCTTTGTTGTTACTATAATTGGATCAGTCAACTTATCCATGGTCTTAGTCGATTGATAAAATTGTGTTTCCAAGTTTGTAGAACATGATCATATCTATGCCACATTGGCTGAATCAATTGATTGAACTATGATCTGGTGGTGAAGGAGGGGGTCTAGCCGTACAGTGGTCAGTGACACGTGGAAGTCAAAGTCAAGATGGCCAGCCCAATGATCTTGCCGATCGGAGAGGTCACCTCGTCGATCGGCCGGGATAGCGCCTAGGCCGGCGCGTAGACAGCTCGACCGCAGGTCGGGTTTCCGACGCTCAGGGGTTCTCATATAAAAGAGCCAATGCGCCGAACGACTTGTCCGCTCGACTGAGCTACCGAACAACTAAGGCTGCATGCCCGTCCGAGTATGTGACCGAGCGGCTTTCTCGCTTGGCCCAGTACGTTTTTCACTCCCGGACTATAAAGGAGGTCGAGCGGCCCTCCCGCTCGTCCTAGTAACGGACAAGAGACACAGAAGAGAACAAAATGGACAACTGGCGATATCCTTCTCGAGACATGCGCCGCCAACAGACAGCATGGTCGGCGACCGGACCGGACAGAAGACCGTACGGTAGAAGTTTCGACTGTCATGTCAGAGATATGCTTGGACGGTTGCGGTATGGCGTGAGACACACTTTTTTGACACATCCATTCTGAGGTATGATTTGGGAAGCGTGTGCACCTCGATGAGCGTGCACGCGCCCCCTCGGGATCTTATATAAGGACCCCTAGACTTCGACGGAGGTATGCGATATTCTTCACTGTAGCTACAATCTCGTTACTCTGCTTCTGCTTCATCTCGCCGTTGCCTGACTTGAGCGTCGGAGGGTCATCGCCAGGAACCCCTTCCCGGCTTGGCTTTGTTGAAGGTTCGCCGGAGGTCCACGTCATCTTGGAGGTCATCTGAAGACAGCAGAGAGCACCATGTCTCCAACGTCCGTCGACTCGACTCTCGGACAGGATCAAATTGGCACTGTTTGTGGGAAGACACCTGAATTCGAGCGGAGAAGATGGAAGGAGCTGGATGACCGCACACCGTGACGCTCTCTCAAGAGGAGCTCGACACTCTTATCGAGGCGAGAGCAGCAACATCAAAAAGCGTTAGCCGAGCGGATGACGTAGCAGGAGACCTCGGTATCAAGCGGCCGAGCGGCGCAAGAAGATAGACCGGAGCAATACTCCACTTGGGCACAGAATAAAGGTCGGACCGACACACCAGGGGACGCGCTGCCCGCCCCTATTCCGTTCCATCGGGCCCTGTTCCAAACTCCGTCCGAGTTAGCTCAAGCCAACCAAGGGTCATCTGATGAAGCTCCCGCCCAGGATGCCAAAAAGGGCAAGGCGCCTCAGACCGAGTCATCTCCTGAGCGGATTAATCGCCAATTCTCCGAGGTAATCTTACAGGACCCACTCCCGAGGCACTACGCCCCACTGGCGATCGGGAAGTACAGCGACGTGACCAACCCGGACGACCATCTTGGTAAGTTCGACAATGCCGCTACTCTCCACCAATATACTGATGGAGTTAAGTGCCGAGTCTTCCTTACCACACTGTCCGGCTCGGCCCAATGTTGGTTCCGAAGACTGCCGGATGGATCAATTCGGAGCTTTAAAGATTTTCGAACGGCATTCCTCTACCACTTCGCCAGCAGCCGGTGCTATCAGAAGACCAGCATCAACTTATTTTCTATGAAGCAAGGGTCAAGAGAGACCCTCCGAGCCTACATCCAGCGTTTCAACCAGGCGGCCATGGATATTTCTACGGTCTCATCCGAGACAATGATGCATGCCTTCACTCAGGGCTTAGTCGATGGAGATTTCTTCCGCTCGCTCATCCGAAAGCCGCCCCGCGACTACGACCACATGCTGAAGAAGGCGAGCGAGTATATCAACGTAGAGGAAGTTCAGGCGACCAGGAGGAAAGAAGCACCGTCCGAGCCTTCAACTCTGGCCGAGCGGAGGCCGCCGGCCAGCCATCAGCCAGCCATCAACCACCAAGAGGACCCCGCTCTGAGGGAGCACGTTCTCATCAGGAAACAAGGCCGCACGCCGTCTAACATGTGGCGGCCGATCGGCCCAAGCAAAAAGGCAAGGTATAGACTCCCATGTTTTGTTCGCTTCACCAGTCAGCAACCCACAACAACCGTGATTGCCAGAGTTTTGCCCCGATCGCTCACCCGGCGCCAAGGAGCTATTGCCGCCGATCACCTTTACCTGATCGACGACATCGACACCAGAGTACCGGGCGACGGGTGGCTAGGGAGACCCTCGAACGACAACATCATCATCAGCCGAGGGTCAATCCCCGAGCCTCGCAGGAGCGAACAAGATCATCCGCTCGGGAGGAAGAAAATAGAAGCAACACTGCTCGTGGCGTGATTAGCATCATTACTGGAGGACCAACAGGTGGAGACTCAAACTGGGCCAGAAAGTCACACGCTCGACAGCTAATGATCCATGCAGTAGGCTGCAATCAGGAGCGGGCACAGGGCCCTGAGATTAGCTTCGGGCCTAGAGACCTTGAAGGAGTTGAAGTGCCGCATGACGACGCACTCTTCATCCGAGCGGTAATAGCAAATTATACTATTCACTACATATTCATTGATACAGGTAGCTCGGTCAACATTACTTTCAAGAAGGCGTTCGATCAACTGCAAATTGACCGAGCCGAGCTGCTACCCATGACAACCCCGCTGTATGAGTTTATTGGCAATAAGGTTCTGCCGGTCGAGTAAACCCGGTTGGCCATCTCGCTAGGAGAGGAGCCACTTTGGAGGACGCGGACCACAAACTTCATCGTGGTTGATGCCCCTCCGCCTACAATGTGATACTGGGGCGACCGGCTCTCAATGAGTTCCAGGCGGTCGTCTCCACTTTTTGTCAAAAGATCAAGTTCCCCGTGGAGGACAAGGTGGGAGAAGTCCGAGGAGATCAGCTGGCCGCCCGACGATACTATGTGGAGATGATCCGAGCAGAATCAAGGTCTGCTCGAAAAACACCGTGCCTGGAGGTAAACACCATAACCGAAAAGCCTCCGACTTTAGTATATAAAGAAAAAGCGGAGGTACAGATCCAGGCAGACCGACCGAAGGCCACCACATTCATTACATCTGACCGGGAAGCGGGCTAGAAGGAAGAGCTGATCAAGTGCTTGCGACGCAACCACGACGTCTTTGCGTGGTCGACACACGAGCTACCGAGCATCTTGCCGAGTGTCGCGCAGCATGAACTCCATGTCCGGCCGAACGTACATCCCGTAAAGCAGAGGAAGAGGGACTTCAGTGCCGAGCAGAACGTCATCATCCGAGCGGAAGTCGAGAAGCTTCTGGAGGCCGACCATATACGGGAGGTGCAATTCCCGAGCTGGCTTGCGAATGTGGTGCTAGTTTCCAAGCCAGGTAACAAATGGAGGGTCTGCATCGACTTTCGGGATCTGAACAAGGCGTGACCAAAGGACTTTTATCCTCTACCCCGAATCAACCAAATGGTGGACTCCACCGCTGGGTGCAAGCTGATATGCATACTGGATGTCTATCAGAGATACCACCAAGTCCCTCTCACCAGAGGCGATCAGGAGAAAGTAAGCTTCATCACAGCGGACGACACCTACTGCTACAATGTGATGCAGTTCAGACTGAAGAATGTTGGGGCTACATATCAGTGGCTCATGAACAAGGTGTTTCGGAAGCAGATCGGGCGGAACTTAGAGGTATATGTTGATGACATACTTATTAAATCACTCCGAGCAGCCGACCTTTCTGCAGATATAGAGGAGACCTTCCAGACACTAAGGACGTATGGAATCAGGTTGAATTCCCAGAAGTATCTGTTCAGAGCGAAGAGCGGTCGCTTTTTGGGCTATATCGTCACCGAGCGGGACATAAAGGCGAATCCCAGCAAAGTGAAGGCACTGCAAGACATGTTGCCTCCCAGAAATTTGAAGGAAGTACAACGCCTTACCGGTCAGATGACGACCCTTTCCCGGTTCATATCCAAAACGGCCGATCGGAGCTTGCCCTTTTTCAAAATTCTGCGCCGAGCCACCAAGTTCCATTGGGATGAAGAATGTGACCAGACGTTTGAAGAATTGAAGGTTTATCTGAACTCTTTACCTATATTAGCTAAGTCGACTATCGGCGAGCCGCTCCGCATCTACTTATCCTCGACCGAGCATGCTGTTGGCTCGGCGTTAGTACGGCCGAACAATAAAGAACAACCTGTGTATTTTCTGAGTCACATTTTAAAGGATGTTGAATCCTGCTACACTGGTCTCGAGAAGCTTGCCTTCGCGTTGGTCCTCGCCGCCCGGAGACTCCGGCCCTACTTTCCAGCGCACACAATTGTCGTCATGACGAGCAGCCCTTTGGGGAGAGTATTTCTTAATCCCGAGGCGTCCAAACGATTGATCAAATGGATGACAGAGCTCAGTGAGTTCGACATACAGTACCAACCCCGGACGACCTTTAAAGCTCAATCATTGGCAGACTTCATCACCAAGATGCAAAACCCCGAGCCCGGAGCCACTTGGAAGGTGTATGTGGCTGGGTCATCCATGCGGCAGGGAAGCGACATCGACATTCTGTTAATTTCACCACAAGAAGAGCGTATGCATCTGTCCGTTTGGCTGGATTACCGCGCAACTAATAATGAGGCGAAGTATGAGGCCCTCATAGCTGGTTTGCAGGCCGCTCGACACGTAGGAGCCAGTAAGGTTGTAATTTATTCAGACTCACAGTTGGCCGCTCAGCAGCTCTTGGGAGCATTCGAGATAAACAACGCAAGGCTGAAGTTGTACGCGGAGGCCTTCGAAAAGCTCAAGGCAAACTTCGGCGAAGTCAGTCTACAGATCCCCGAGCGGATAACCAGGCGGCGGATGAATTGGCTAAACTGGCAAGCTCGATATCACCGATCGTCATCCAACAGCTGATCGAGCAGGTATCCTTGGTGGCTCACATTGACAGGATGGAGGGCCTCGCGTTCCCGAGTGACTAGAGGACGACCATAGTGAAATTTTTGTGATTAGGAGCTACGCCGTCCGATCGGGGAGAAGCTCAGTTGTTGAGGAAGAGAGCTGATTGGTTCACCCTCATCGGGGACCAGCTCTACAAAATGGCTTTTTCTAGACCGCTGCTAAAGTGTGTCAGCTCGGAAGATGCGGAGTACATTTTACAAGAAGTGCATCAAGGATCCTGCGGAGGGCATCCAGACGGTCGCTCACTAGCGAGGAAGATTCTGCTGGCCGGGTACTTTTGGTCGACTCTCCATGAAGATGCTGCTTGGACCGTCACTACTTGCCTGTCTTGTCAAAGATATCACAACTTCTCCCATCGGCCAAAGGAGGAAATGAAGGCGTCCACAGTATCCTGCCCGTTCGACCAGTGGGGCATGGATATTGTGGGACTGTTCCCTATGGCGACCGGGCAGCGGAAGTTTTTACTCGTGGTAGTGGACTATTTCTCCAAATGGGTCGAGGCCGAGCTACTGGCAAAAATAATCGAGCAGATGGTTAAGAAGTTCATATAGCAGCACATAATATGTCGGTTTTGTTGGAGTGTATACTGAAAGCCTAAGCTTTGTAAACATTCATTATGAATAAAGAATCACATTTGGTCTAATTATCTACATTTGTTTGTAGTTTTTCATTTAATTTATATTGTAGATAACATAGTATGTGGTGTCACATACAAAAGATGATGTTATCAGTACCTTATAAATTATAAACAGTAGCTCACGACCAGAATGGAAAGGAACAAACCATTAGAAGGTCGTAGTGTAATTAGGTATTAGTTTATCTTGACTATATAATTACACTAGTACACTCAGAGTGTATTGAGTAGGACCATTTGAGGTCGTTCCTTTTATACTGACTTTATAAAGGAACAAAGACCTCAGTTATTATGGAAGTGTGTGCTCTTAATCCTAATATAATAACAAGCACATATGTTTGATATTTATTTCTTTAATTTATCAATGGGTGAGATTTAGTTCGATGAATCAATAAACCCGATAAATTGGGAAATGATATCACTCATAGTGTGTGTTGTTGATTATAGAAGGAAACTGTGTCCTAGTGATACTAGGTTGATAATGTCCTCAAGAGGAGCTCATAAAGATTGTCATGTTAAACCCTGCAGGTGGACTTAGTCCGACATGATAATAAGGTTGAGTGGTACTACTCTTGGACTTAGATATTAATTAAATGAGTTGTCAGTAACTCACTTAATTAGTGGACATTCGATATCTTAAACACAGGGAGACTAACACACTCATAATAAGAAGGAGCCCAAAAATGTAATTTGGGATTGGTGCGGTAGTTCAATGATAGTTCTCTAGTGGAATGAATTATCATTGATAAAATTAAGTTGTGTGTTCGGGGCGAACATGGGATGCTTAATTTTATCGGGAGACCAAAACCAATTCCTCCTCTCGGTCCCTATCGTAGCCTCTTATTTATAGAGTACTATACCCACATATACCCACCTTCTATACCCACCTAAAGGGGGTCGGCCAAGCTAGCTTGGGAACCAAGCTAGGGCCGGCCTAAGCTTGGGTTTAAGGTGGCCGACCCTAGCTTGAACCCAAGCTAGTAGGGTCGGCCATAATTAATTAAAAAGAAAATTTAATTTTAATGTTTATTATTATGTGGAAGATTTAATTTAAAAGAGAATTAAAATTAAAATATCTCTCTTGTAAAAGATTTACAAAAGATTAAAGAAAGAGATTAGATCTCTTTCCTTATTTGTAGATTGGAGAGATGTTTTATTTTCTCTTTAAAATTATTCACATGTTAATAAAATTAAAATTATAGATATTTCCTTTTATTAACCATGAAGATATTTTTAAAGAGAAATTTTATTTTTTAAAATTTCCGGAAACAAATAAGGAAAGTTTTAATTGTTGATTGAAACTTGTCCAATTTGCTTCCTCTTGATGTGGCCGGCCATTAGAGTTTATTTGGGAAATTTTATTTTATTTTTCTCAAATAAATCATGTCAAGGAAATTAAGGAAATTTTATTGTAAATAAATTTCCTAATTTGCCTAGGCCAAGGAATATAAAAGAAGGGGTAGGGGTGCCTTCATGAGATACAACCTCTATTGTTTTCTCTCCCTTTTTCCCTTGGTGTGGTCGGCCATTACCTCTCCCTCTCTTCCTCTTGTGGTGGCTGAATACTTCATCTTTCTTGGAGTTCTTGTGGTGGCCGGATACTACTTGGAGAAGAAGAAGAAGGAGAGAAAGCTAGCATCTCTTGGAGCTTGGTTAGTATTTTGATTTTCTTCTTTGGTAAAGTTCTTCCTTTGTGGCCGAACCTTGCTTGGAGGAGAAGAAGGTGGTTGGTGGTTTCTCATCTTGGTAGATCGTTGCCCACACAACGTCCGAGGTTAGAAGAGGAATACGGTAGAAGATCAAGAGGTTTTTCTACAAGGTATAACTAGTAATTTCTATTTCCGCATCATGCTAGTTATGTATGGAAATAATACCAAATACAAGAGGCTTACGTTCTAGTATTTCGAATATGTTTTTCGAAGTTGTGTTCTTTTGTTTCTTTCTTTTCCTTGTGATTTGATTGTTCTCTTTGGTTAACCTAAAGTTATTTTAGGAAATTAAATATTAGCTTTCTATTAAAGGTTTTGTCTAGTCGGTGGTGGTTGCTCCCATATCCAAGAAGGCCATGTGCCTCGCCACGCCAGATCGGGAACCTTTATGGAAATTAATATTTAATGGAATTAATAACTTAAGGAGACTTGGGTCGAACGTGTTAAGTTCAGAGATCCAAGTCAAAACCTACAAGAACAAATAGATTAAGTTTTGGATCAAACGTGTTAAGTTCCGCAGGAGATCCAAAATTTAATTTAAAAGAACACATGGTAGCTAGGAAAAGGTTCAGATCTTTGTACAAAATTTTTGTACAGTGGAACCTATAGGCTTTCCGAGTAGCAACCAACAATTGGTATCAGAGCTAGGGTTTTGTCTCTGTGTATTTGGTATTTAGTTTAATTATGCACATGTCATACATAATTTAGGCAGGTTAATAGTAGGATGCGCTAACTCTATGGATGCAGGATCCAACTATTATGGCTTTTAGTTAATTATGTGTGTGATTGGACCCTTGGACATGTCAAGGGCAATTTATATGTGTGTGCATGATTGTATTAAAATACCAGGCGTATTTAGTTTTATTAGGATTTTATTTTTGATCTAGATACATGTACATTCCTTTTATGGAATATAGGATCAAAATGTAAAATTCTATTTATGTCATGGATCGAATCTTGCAAAGCGTGGAACCTTCTAAGGACCAGAGGCGCAGCGGAACTCGGAGCAAGATGGATGCGAGACCCGGTGGCGGTGGCCAAATATGGCAGCAGCTTTGGATGACAACACACGGAGGACAATTAAAGATAAAAGCCATAATAGTTGAAAATTAGATTTTCTATTTATTGCTTTTATATTGTGCTGTGTGTGCATGTTAGTTTACAAGTTTAGTAGGCTAGCATAGTTAAAATTTCTCATTTATAAATAACTAAGTGGGAGAGGGATTTTTAAGTAAATCCCATGGTCTCCATTACTGGTTTGTAAGTGATGCAAACAAGCTTGCGCGTTGGCTCTGAGTGCCTTCCTCCATAACGGATGAGCTTGTTTGCGGATCACTAGAACAGACTTCCATTTTTGGATGACTATAGGAAGTTAATTAAGAGCGTGTGATCTTCCCCAACGGAAGGGGCATAATCTTATTAATGGACTAACAATGAGGCGAAGTATGAGGCCCTCATAGCTGGTTTGCAGGCCGCTCGACACGTAGGAGCCAGTAAGGTTGTAATTTATTCAGACTCACAGTTGGCCGCTCAGCAGCTCTTGGGAGCATTCGAGATAAACAACGCAAGGCTGAAGTTGTACGCGGAGGCCTTCGAAAAGCTCAAGGCAAACTTCGGCGAAGTCAGTCTACAGATCCCCGAGCGGATAACCAGGCGGCGGATGAATTGGCTAAACTGGCAAGCTCGATATCACCGATTGTCATCCAACAGCTGATCGAGCAGGTATCCTTGGTGGCTCACATTGACAGGATGGAGGGCCTCGCGTTCCCGAGTGACTAGAGGACGACCATAGTGGAATTTTTGTGATTAGGAGCTACGCCGTCCGATCGGGGAGAAGCTCAGTTGTTGAGGAAGAGAGCTGATTGGTTCACCCTCATCGGGGACCAGCTCTACAAAAAGGCTTTTTCTAGACCGCTGCTAAAGTGTGTCAGCTCGGAAGATGCGGAGTACATTTTACAAGAAGTGCATCAAGGATCCTGCGGAGGGCATCCAGACGGTCGCTCACTAGCGAGGAAGATTCTGCTGGCCGGGTACTTTTGGTCGACTCTCCATGAAGATGCTGCTTAGACCGTCACTACTTGCCTGTCTTGTCAAAGATATCACAACTTCTCCCATCGGCCAACGAAGGAAATGAAGGCGTCCACAGTATCCTGCCCGTTCGACCAGTGGGGCATGGATATTGTGGGACTGTTCCCTATGGCGACCGGGCAGCGGAAGTTTTTACTCGTGGTAGTGGACTATTTCTCCAAATGGGTCGAGGCCGAGCTACTGGCAAAAATAATCGAGCAGATGGTTAAGAAGTTCATATAGCAGCACATAATATGTCGGTTTGGCATTCCACGTCGGCTCATGTCCGACAATGGGTGGCAGTTTGTCGGCCAGCATCTCCGAGAATGGTGTGAGGGGTACGACATTCAGCAGCACTTCACCTCCGTGGCCTACCCGCAAAGCAACGGACAAGCCGGAGTCGCTAATTGGGAGATCCTTCGGATTCTTCGAGTTCGGCTCGACCATGCCGGAGGCAGCTGGGTGGACGAGCTCCCAGGCGTATTATGGGTGATCCGCACGACCCCTAACGAGGGAACGGGGGTCACTCCTTTTCACTTGGTGTACGGAGGGGAAACTGTCATTCCCGTGGAGGTCAGAATAGAATCCGATCGGGTGCAATAGTACGACACGGATAACGCCAAGCGAGGCTGCTGGAGCTGGACTTGATAGACGAGGCGCGAGCCAAAGTAGTTGTCCGACTATTGGTGTACTGGCAAAGGATGAAACAAAATTACAACAGGCGAGTAATTCCCAGAGCGTTCCAGGTCGGCGACCTAGTATGGAAGAAGGTGAGGCCGGTCAGCGACGTAAGCAAGCTGGAGGCTCCCTGGGCTGGGCCCTTCAAAATCATCAAGAAGCTCCGATCGGGCGCCTATTACCTTGAATATGAAGATAGACGGCAAGTAGAACGACCATGGAGCGTTAACCATCTCCAGCCATACCGAGCTAGGTGAAAGTTGCGCCAATGTAATTCATTATGTGTACTTTCTGTTCTGCGGCACCCTTTGAATGCATGAATGAAATCAAGAAACAAAGTATGTGTCGAACGGTCAGGCTCCATCAAACCGTCGAGCGGTGGTGTTAAACGCCAGAGTCGAGCCGGTGACTATAAACCCCCCCGGCTTGAAGACCGTCGAGCGACGACGTTAAATTCCAGAGTCGATCCAGTGACTATAAAAGACTGTCGAGCGGCGACGTTAAACGCCAGAGTCGAGCCGGTGACTATAAACCCCCCGGCCTGAAGACCGTTGAGCGGCGACGTTAAATGCCAGAGTCAAGCCGGCGACTATAAATCTCCCGGCCAGAAGACCGTCGAGCGGTGACGTTAAAAGTCAGAGTCGAACCGATGACTATAAACCCCCCGGCCTGAAGACCGTTGAGCGGCGACGTTAAACGCCAGAGTCGAGCCGGCTACTATAAACCCCCCGACCTGAAGACTGTCGAGCGCCGACGTTAAACGCCAGAGTCGAACCGGCGATTATAAACCCCCCTGCCTGAAGACCGTCGAGCGGCGACGTTAAACGTCAGAGTCGAGCCGACGACTATAAACCCCCCGGCCTGAAGACCGTCGAGCGGCGATGTTAAACGCTAGAGTCGAACTGGCGACTATAAACCCCCGGCCTGAAGACCGTTGAGCGGCGACGTTAAACGCCAGAGTCGAGCCGGCTACTATAAACCCCCTGACCTGAAGGCTGTCGAGAGCCAACGTTAAACGCCAGAGTCAAACCGGCGACTATAAACCCCCCGGCTTGAAGACCGTCGAGCGGCGACGTTAAATGCCAGAGTCGAACCGGCGACTATAAACCCCCCGGCCGGGCGGAGACCGTAAATCCCAAAGGGAGGGAACCATGACCTACAGGCATGGCATCCGTTCGAGCCACTCGATTATCTTCGCCGACCAAAGAAAACAAGCTAACAAAAGTAAAAAAGCAAAGTTCCATTGAAAATACGGTTTGCCGGCCGAACAGCCGAATTACAACAACACTTAAAAACCTCACTCGAAGAAGTTAAAAAGATGTTTAGGCATGTTGCTGAGGAGCACGACGTGCTCCCGGACGGGGATGGCCAGGGACTCCGGGAGGTGTCCCTTGGCCTTCAGATAATCTGCTGTGGCTGTAATGGCCAGCTCAAAGGCGAGGACAAGCCGGTCGCAGACCTTCTGAATGAATTCGTCCGAGCGAATATAGTTCTGTCTCATTACAGCGAAGCGGCTCGGCTCGGCCTCTTGGTACTCTTTGAAAGCAGTACGAGAGGCCTCGAGAGCCTCCTGAAGGGCCTTCATTTCATCCTTTGAGAGCTATCACCTCCGTCGAGCAGCCTTTTTTCTCGTCGTCCAGCAGGTCGGCCAATTCCTTCACCCGTTGCTCCAAAGCCCGAGCTTCCAAGTTCTTGGCGTCCAGATCGGCGATGGCACGATTCTTCCGAGTGGTCGCCAGCTCTATCTTTTGGTCAAGAGTTTTGACCTACTTCTCGAACTGGCCGAGCATGTACGCCTGATCGGCCGATTTCTTCCGCTCGGCCTCCAGCAGTGCCTTGGTTTGGGTCAGCTCCTTCTGCAGCTCGGCGTATGATGGTCCTTGAGAGGAGGACAATCCGCCATAACTCTTGAGCTGCTTCAGCTCTTCTTCTAACATCGCCATACGATTGGTGACGACCATGCTTTCCACCCAGTTCTGACAAATACGAAGCTGTTAAGTACCGATCGGAAAGGTAGCGCGAATAAGTTCTGACAAAAAACTTACACCGGTGGCATGCTACATGTAGCTGTTGGCTAGTAGATCGGGAGGCATGGCAGCGACGTGAGCCTGGGCATCCTCCCATACTTTGGTGAGCGGCCCTCGGATGGTGATAATGTGTTCAGGGACCATCGACCGATCAGATTCAGCCATCAATTGGAAGGTGCAGGACGACCTTTATGGTGCGGCGCCCGCCAGGCATGGTGTGAGCAGACGCTGAGGGACCAGATGGTTGGTCGGCGGGTGCGGAGACTATGCCCGAGCGACGGAGCCTCCGTTGAGCTGGGGGCAAGGAGCTGACCGGCCGTGCCGCGATGGGGTCCGCTGGCAGATCCAGCTGGGAGGGAGTCCGATAGGAGGAGAGGGCCTCGACGGAAGGAGCATCGTCTCTGGGGGAGAGCGCGCCCGGCCGTTCGGACGATTGTACGACTGAGGTGGCCAAGCGCAGAGGGGTTCCCGTCCTGACTCCTGAGTCGCTTCCGACCGGAAAGGGGAAGATTGTCCTTCGGCTTAGTGTCATCACCCCAACCAGCGGGCCCTCTGCTGGAAGTTGCTTCGCCCACCACCTCCACAGGAGAGGGCAGAGCGGCGGATTCCCCGACAGCCGCCTTGCTCTCACCCTCGTGAGAGCCAACCGGAACAATGTCAAGTCGCTCCATCTCCTTGGCGGCCTCCGCCTCAATCGCGTCGGCTTTCTTCTTCAGGATGCCGAACAACACGGACTCCATCACGATGTTCGTTGCGAAAGCAAAGGAAGAAAATCAATTAGGCTCAAAGTAAAGACACAAGTAAATTCCTTACCAAAGCTGCTCGGGAGTTTTATTCAGCTCGGGCTCAGGCCAAACATGTACATCACCCCTTCTGGTAATAGCTTATGGATATCGAGCTTCAGGTCGGCTAGCATATTAGCAGCTTGGAGATAGTTCGGTCGGGTCTTGTATCTCTTCAGCTCGGGAGGAGTAGGAAGTCCGACCTGCCACTTTGTCCGGAAAGAAGGTAGCTCGGGGAGTCGCAGGAAGAAGAAGTAATCCTTCCAGTGTTTATTAGAGGAAGGCATCTTATCAAAAAAGACTAAGCCGATCCGAGACTGGAACAGATATGTGCCGAGCTCGGATTGCTTGAGATAATAAAAGTAGTAAAAAACCTCCAGACGGAGAGGTATGCTGTGGATTTTGAATAACATCACAACCCCATACAAGAGGTGAAAGGAATTATGGACGAGCTGGGCAAGCGGAATGCGAAAGAAGTTACAAACTTTGATGATGAAGGGGTGGATAGGAAACCACAGCCCAACCATAAACTGATCTCTGAAGAAACAGATCGTGTCGCGCGGCGACATGTGTGGCCGATCGGAAGGCGAAGCCAAAATGAGTTCAAAATCAGAAGGAAGGTCAAAGGCATTGATCAGGCTCTCTGCGTCACTCGCGTCGAACCGTGACTCCATGGTCGTATACCATGGGCCAGGAGCAAGTTCAAAGGGCTGAGAAGTACTGGTCATCGCCGAAACAGTACAATGAACGAGAAAATAGATTACGATGGAAAAGGTGATCGGAAAACACCAGTGGGCGCGGAAAAAACACTGACAGAAGGAGAAGCGAGCAACGAAAGAGTAAAAAGGAGAGCAAAGGAGCTTACTGAACAGAGGATGGGCGAGGAAAGAATGGAGGATCACCGGAAGGCCAAAAAGTTGGGTCGCTAGAGCACTGAGCACAGGTAAAGACGTTGAATGCAAGCACGATGATGCGGAAGTGATGGAGGAAGAAGAGACGACCTTATAAAGGTTGGGCTCGACCGGCCGGAGCCGTCCGATCCAGGTCACGGGATCCAAGGAGCAAATCTGATAGTCGAATTCAAAAGGTCAGGGGTTACATCAGCCCTGACAACTCGAGCAGGCAGTGACGGCTGCATGGCCACCGTGGCAACAAACTCATAGGGAGCATTTAATGAACTCCATTCCGTAGGCGTGGTCGCGTGCTCGACCTTAATGACAAGGATTTGCATGAATTCCGAAGAGATCCTAAAGACGTCAGCATTAATCGCCTTCGGGTCGGCAAGGCAATCAGCGACAAGCAAAAACTTTGCATGTCCCAACAGGGGGGTCGTCGAGTGGCTGCGTGGCGGCCTCATAATGCCCTAGCGGAGAAGCACTTGTTAGGATCGTTCGTACTCGGCTAGAGAGGGGGGTGTGAATAGCCACCCCAAATCGCTCGTTTCTTCCTACAATTCGTTAGCGCAGCGGAAAAATAAACTAGAAACGAAAGGAAGAATATCAAACCTTAACACAGCGATGTACGAGGTTCGGAGATGATGCTCCTACTCCTCGGCGTGTCCGTAAGGTGGACGAACCCAATCAATCCGTCGGTGGATGAGTCCCCGGAAAATCGGCTAATAAAAACTCCTTCTGGGTGGAGAAACCTCGCCACACTTGTTTGCAACAGCAAACAGGAGTACAAGTACAAAGAATAAGCAAGAAATACAATAAGAATACACAAGCACTCTACCAATCTTGCTTTCTCGTCGACTGGAGTCCGGATGAAACAGCAGCTGTTCCAGTCGGGGAAGCTCACGCGAAGCTTTCGGAAGGAACTCAAACAGAGCTCTTATCACAGCCCACAAATCTTCAGCAGAAGAGAAGAGAAAAAAAAAAAAAAGAGCTACCACCGAAGATGCCCTCGATCCTTTATACCTGTGAAGAAGAAACAGCGAAGAAACTAGCCGTTGCGTCGCAACGACTATCAGACGAGCTGTGGACCGATCAGGTATCGTTCCTGATCGGTCCATGGACCGATCGAGACCTCTGATCGGTCCACGCATCGATCGGAACTCTCGATCGGTCCACGCATCGATCAGGAACTTCTGATCGATGCGGGGACCGATCAGGCCGATCGGTCCCCGACCGATCAGCCCCTCGCCTCGCTCTCGGCTTCGATCGACTCACGATCGGTCACCGATCGATCGTTATCACACGATATGCTATCGATGTGTTCGATCGGTCACCGACCAATCGAATATTCGGTATCACCGGATCGATCACCGATCGATCCACTCATGGTTTTCGCCCAAACCAAGTCCAAACCAACATCCGGTCAATCTTGACTGTTGGTACATTGCGCCTAGCATCCGGTCACTCCCTTGACCTGCTAGGACTCCCGCTAAGTGTCCGGTCAATCCCTTTGACCCACTTAGACTTTTCTCTCCGTACCAAGTATCCGGTCACCCTATGACCTACTTGGACTTCCCATCACCAGATGTTCGATCACCCTTGATCCACCGGATTTTCCCTTGCCCGCTTCACTCACCAGGACTTTCACCTAGCTTCACTCACTAGGGTTTTCACACCGCCTAACATCCCAGTTAGGACTTTCACCGCCCGGCTTCACTCACCGGACTTTCCACATTGCCTAACATCCCGTTAGGACTTTCCCACCGCCTGGCTTCACTCACCAGGACTTTCCACACCGCCTAACATCCAGCTAGGACTTTCCCCCGGCTTCACTCACCGGACTTTCCACATTGCCTAACATCCCAGCTTAGGACTTTCCCACTTGCCAAGCTCCCTGCTTGACTTTTCCGTGCCAAGCTCCTGCTTGGACTTTTCCATGCAAGTCTCCATACTTGGACTTTTCGCGCAAGCTCCCTGCTTGGACTTTCCCTAAGTCTCCATACTTGGACTTTTCAGTCAACCGGTCAATCCTTGACCTAGGGTTGGACCAATAAACTCCAACCATCTATTCTTGTCTCACATCAAGAATAGAACTCTCTCACGAGTGTCAAACATCAACATGCAACTCAACTAGGTCAACCTTGACCTAAGGTTACACCGACAATCTTCCCAAGTCAAACATCAAAATACAACTCGAGTCAAGTCACCTCGAGTCGGGTCAACCAGGTCAACCTTGACCTAAGGTTGCACCAACAATCTCCCCCTTTTTGATGTTTGACAAAACCCATAATCAAGTTAGGTTAACTCGATAACCTAACTTAGGTTTTCCAACTATCTTCCAATGTCCCATGTTCTTTCCTTGAACATTCTCTGGACATTCTCCCCTCAGGTTAACCCAATAACCTAACTTGGGTTCTCCAATAATTCTCCCCCTTTTTGACACACATCAAAAAGAATTCCAATGTTCTTCCTTGAACATTCCTTGACATTCTTCTCCTAGCTTAGGTTAACCCGATAACCTAACTTGGGTTCTCCAATAATTCTCCAATGAACACTCTCCCCTTTTTGACACATATCAAAAAGAAAAAGGAGAGTATCAAGGTCAAGAGTTTCATCCTAATGAAAGTCTCATACCTTTCATTGAAACTCTTAATTTCCCCCTTGATACTAAACTTTAACAATCAACTTAGTGATAATCTCATATCACTAATCCTCAAAAGTCTTAAGGAGTAAAAACTCCCCCTAAAAGTCAACTCCCCCTTGACAATTAGTTAAAACTCCCCCTAAAGGTCAACTCTCCCTTGACCATTGCACCAACAATGTCTTTGAGAGTTCCAAACCTTTAGAAATCCAAAAAACACCACTTCCATAACTGAAATTTCAAACAACAGCTGAAAAATCAGAAATTTGGCACGCCCTGATCGGTCCCCAGACCGATCAGCCCAGATCGCACTGCTACTGGAACTCACTGGATCGGTCTGCAGACCGATCCACAATACTTTGGATCGGTCCGCAGACCGATCAGATCTTCCCTGGACCGATCCAGCCACTGAAATCAGAACTTCTGATTTCCCCTTCCGGAAAATCAGAAACTCCTAATAAATTCAAGAAAATTCCAAAAATTACGAAACTTTGAGGATACATTCCTCATATCATACACTATCATGGAAAAATAGTTTTCTATGAAAATAACTTCCATTTTTCAATCTTGATACAAAGTTCAAAAACTTTGAAATAGTTCAAGTTTAACTCAACTTTGTATCACAATGTTCAATGATGAATGCAATCACTAGGAAAGCTTCATCAAGGTTTTTCAAATCAATTTTGAAATGATTTTAAACCCTTTAATTTAGGATCATAATCTTAGGACTATATGTACATGACTTGTACACAAGTTTTCCCTATGATCCTCCATTTCTTGAATTAGGCTCATCTAGGTACAAGAACTATGCACCTTGATCCTAATTCATGATCCTAATATCTCACACACATCTAAAGTGTATCAAACACATCCATGGCAATTTTGATGTGAGATATGGGTTTAGGTATCTTAGACTAAGGTTTCATGCATTTTCTAAACACAAATTTGATCTCAATATCAAAATGTGTTTTTCATCCTTAAATCAATTCAATTGATTATTAATGCAAGAGATGATGACATGACATAAAATGGTATCATAAATGAAAACATGTGCCAATGTCATGATGTCATGGCATAAAGTTTGAAACTTAAATAAAACATGACATATAAATAACCTAAGCATTATCATGACATTTTAAATGATCATAAAATAAATATGATGTCATGACATGACATATGACAAACAATATATGGCAAATAGCACATAAAGGTATAGAAAATACCTAATTCTAGCCTTAGTTGCCATTTTTGATAATTTTGACCATTTTGCCATAATTTCTATATTCCTAAGTGTAATAGACCTAAAATCATATCCTCAAGACTTTTAGATCACTATGTGCCAACTAGATTGATTCTAGAAAATTCCTCAAATGTGGTTGGCACATTCTAATCACCTTAGGAATAATATTCACTTTCATTTTCAAGGCTTGATGGCACCTTGAAAATTCCTAAAGTGCCACCTTTTGCCATGATTAGGTTAACTACCTATTCAAGTAAAGTTGGCACACCCTAACTCATCTAGCGTGATGAAATCACGCTCCTAGGAACCCAATACTTATTGGAGCTCATTGGGTTCACTAAGTATTCACTAGGGATGACTTCCCTAGCAACCCTTCTAATGACCCTCCTAGGCTTTGAAGCCTTGGTCATTTGGGACTCATCAAGATCAACTCTAGGGGTGACTCCCCTTGTGACCTTGGTGATGGTCTTCCTAGCCCTAGATTTTGTTCCATAATCGAATGGAACATTATGATAAGTGGGCTTGACCACTTGGGACTTAGGTTTGTGACCCAAACCTTTCTTGTCCTTGGACATTGGTTTTTGACCCTTAAACCCTAGAGTCAAATCCCCAAGAGCCTTTTCTAGAGAGTCAAGTCTTGACCTCAAGACTTGATTTTCTTTCTCTAATACCTCAAGCTTTAATTTATCATTTTTCTTTGAGGTATTCCTAGGCATATGTCTAGATGATTTGGGATTTCTACCTAGATTTTCCTTAGCCTTAGATGAGTTAATTCTAGGGTTGGCTTTCCTAGTGTTATCCTTATCTAGGCTCACATGTTTGGCACCTAAGCATGTGTATCGATTTCTATAATTAACATGCTTATCATTCTTGACAATAGCAATAAGGCTACTAGCATGCATCCTACTAGAATTGCAAGAATGTGCCTTAGAGATTACCTTAGGGTTTGCCCTAGCTCCCCTTATACATGTGCTCGATCTCTTGTCCTTGTGAGATTGCCTCCCTCTCGGACATTGGCTCCGATGATGTCCCCTTCGCTTGCATTGGAAGCACACCACGTGCTCCTTGCCCTTGCGTGTTGGGACTCCGGCTTCCTTGACCTTTGGTGCCGGTGGAGTCTTTCTAACCCTCTTTGGACATTTACTCTTGTAATGTCCATACTCCCTACACTCAAAGCACATTATGTGTAATTTATTTGAAATTGAAATGCTTGAGTTACCTAGGGTTGAGGTGGGATGTATGCTTTCTTCTTCATCCCTTCCGGAGATAGAAGCTTCTTCCTCTTGCTCCATTCTTGAAGAAGAACTCTCCTCCTCTTCTTCCTTAGATATTGAGTAGCCCTCAACTTCTAATTCCTCTTCTCCATGATGTGAGCTACTTGGCTCACTTGACTCCTCTTCATGGCTTGAAGTGGAGTTCCCCTCATGGAACTTAGCCAAGTTATTCCACAACTCCTTGGCATTGTTGTATCCATCTATCCTACACAATATATCGTTAGGTAATGAGAATTCAAATATTTTCATTACCTCGTCGTTGATTGTGGATTGGTGGATTTGCTCCTTCGTCCACTTCTTCTTCTCAAGAGGTTTTCCTTCTTTATCCATCGGAAGAGTGAAACCTAATTGTACACAAGTCCAATTTTCAATGTTAGTCATAAGGAAATACTTCATCCTTACCTTCCAATACGCGAAGTCGTCGCGATCGTAGAAGGGTGGAATGGTGATGTCTTCTCCGAGTTGATCCATCTCTAGCTTGTGCTCCCTCGGGTGTTAATCCGGCGAAGAGCGACCTCGCTCTGATACCACTTGTTAGGATCGTTCGTACTCGGCTAGAGAGGGGGGGGTGTGAATAGCCGCCCCAAATCGCTCGTTTCTTCCTACAATTCGTTAGCGCAGCGGAAAAATAAACTAGAAACGAAAGGAAGAATATCAAACCTTAACACAGCGATGTACGAGGTTCGGAGATGATGCTCCTACTCCTCGGCGTGTCCGTAAGGTGGACGAACCCAATCAATCCGTCGGTGGATGAGTCCCCGGAAAACCGGCTAATAAAAACTCCTTCTGGGTGGAGAAACCTCGCCACACTTGTTTGCAACAGCAAACAGGAGTACAAGTACAAAGAATAAGCAAGAAATACAATAAGAATACACAGGCACTCTACCAATCTTGCTTTCTCGTCGATTGGAGTCCGGATGAAACAGCAGCTTCAAAAACCCTAACAGCAGCAGCTGTTCCAGTCGGGGAAGCTCACACGAAGCTTTCGGAAGGAACTCAAACAGAGCTCTTATCACAGCCCACAAATCTTCAGCAGAAGAGAAGAAAGAAGAGCGAGCTAGCACAGAAGATGCCCTCGATCCTTTATACCTGTGAAGAAGAAACAGCGAAGAAACTAGCCGTTGCGTCAGCTAGAACCGATCCTTGGACCGATCAGGCTGTTGTCTGATCGGTCCATGGACCGATCAGAACCTCTGATCGGTCCACGACCGATCAGGAACTTCGATCGATCCGGGACCGATCAGGCTTTGTCTTGATCGGTCCCGACCGATCAGCCCTCTGCGCCTTGCTCTGTTCGATCGACTCGATCGGTCACCGCATCGATCAGTTATCACACAAGATATTACTCGATGTGTTACCGATCGGTCACCGCACCAATCGAATATTCATGCAGTATCACCGGATCGATCACGGATCGATCCGCTCATGGTTTCGCCCAAACCAAGTCCAAACCAACATCCGGTCAATCTTGACTGTTGGTACATTGCGCCTAGCATCCGTCACTCCCTTGACCTGCTAGGACTCCCCGCTAAGTGTCCGGTCAATCCCTTTGACCCACTTAGACTTTTCTCTCCGTACAAGTATCCGGTCACCCTACGACCTACTTGACTTCCCATCACCGGATGTCCGATCACCCTTGATCCACCTGGATTTTCTCGGCTTCACTCACTGGACTTTCACCTAGCTTCACTCACTAGGGTTTTCACACCGCCTAACATCCCGTTAGGACTTTCTCACCGCCTGGCTTCACTCACCGGACTTTCCACACCGCCTAACATCCCAGTTAGGACTTCCCGGCTTCACTCACGGGACTTTCCACACCGCCTAACATCCCGTTAGGACTTTCCCACTTGCCAAGCTCCCGCTTGGACTTTTCCGTGCCAAGCTCCCTGCTTGACTTTTCCCAAGTCTCCATACTTGGACTTTTCGCGTGCCAAGCTCCCTGCTTGGACTTTCCCAGTGCCAAGTCTCCATACTTGGACTTTTCAGGTCAACCAGGTCAATCCTTGACCTAGGGTTGGACCAATAAACTCCCAACCATCTATTCTTGTCTCACATCAAGAATAGAACTCTCTCACGAGTGTCAAACATCAACATGCAACTCAACTAGGTCAACCTTGATCTAAGGTTGCACCGACAATCTTCCCAAGTCAAACATCAAAATACAACTCGAGTCAAGTCACCTCGAGTCGGGTCAACTAGGTCAACCTTGACCTAAGGTTGCACCAACAGCACTCACATCAGTAGTCAAGCGGTCGTTGCTCCACCAAACTAATAGTCCAGTCAGTCGGACTTACAGCCTCCTTCGACTAGATTTGAGGGGAAGGCATGTGATCCGGTGGTGAAGGAGGGGGCCCAGCCGTACTGTAACGCCCGCCCTCCCTGCTAACCCTAAGGGACGGGGCTACGATACTCTACGTACATATTACAGCGGAAGACTTAAAATAATTTTTCTTAGATTAATAAAACTTTTCTTTTGTTTTCATATCCGAACTACACTAATATGGTTTCTATAACATGAGAACAAGATAAATAGAAACATAACATCAAGTCACCCATTTAGTACTACAATTTATGAAACCAAAGCGTAATTCTTAAAAGTTCTTAAAGCAGGTTCTTATTTGGTTGCCTAGCCACCGCCACACACATCTCCTTGCCTCTCCTGCTGCTCCTTTAGCACATCCAGCTTTTTCCTTTATCTGTGGTACAGGGAAAGTAAGCTATGAGCACTCATGGCTCAGTAAGTTCCTTTCCTACTCACTAAAACCGAAAATCATCACATAATCAAAGAATGTCTCAACTTAACATGATCTCAACTAGTCATGGCATAACATATCATACTCTTTAAGCATATCATGCAACATAACATAATCATATCTAATCCTGGCATATCATGGTATCATCATAAGATGGCATGGCATATCAAGCTCTTAAAACATAGCATGAAACATAACATAATCATATCTAATCATGACATATCATCTCTTACAACATAGCATGAAACATAACATAATCATATCTAATCATGACATATCATCTCTTAAAACATAGAATGAAACATAACATAATCATATCTAATCATGACATATCATAAATGATCATAAGGTATATGCAATATGATTTTGAAAACATGTATCCGAAAAACATGTGTATGTCTCATGATCTTTAAAAAAAATATTTCTTCTTACATATATACTTGAACATAATATCAGCATATTTAGGGCACCGGCTTGTACCATACATAGATAACATAGATGCGCGCGTCCTAAGTATATCCAAGGTAGCAAGTCTTGAATCATACTAGGAACTAGGTCAGGATCACACAGCCATAGACCTAGGGGCGTACTAAGGAGCCCATCCCTTACTAGCCTGGATCACACAGCAAGGCCTAGGGGCGTATTAAGGAGCCCATCCCTTTATTTTTACTAGCCCGGATCACACAGCCAAGGCCTAGGGACTGATTAGGAGTCCACCCTTGGTACAAGCCTTACAAAGTAAAGTAGCATGTATAAAAATGCATCATTTAGTCACATAGCATATCATAGAAGTATGCATCACTTAGGCATACATTATGTCATAAAAGTATGCATCACTTAGGCATACATCATATCATAAAAGGTATGCATCACTTAGGCATACATCATGTCATAAAAAGCATGCATCACTTAGGCATACATCATATCATAAAAAGTATGCATCACTTAGGCATACATTATGTCATAAAAGTATGCATATTTTCACCACAGCATATCATGAGAGCATGCATATTTTAGGCACATAGCATATCATCAAAGCATGCATATTTCTATCCACATAGCATATCATGAAAGCATGCATATTTTAAGCACATAGCATATCATCAAAGCATGCATATTTCTATCCACATAGCATATCATGAAAGCATGCATATTTTAGGCACATAGCATATCATCAAAGCATGCATATTTCTATCCACATAGCATATCATGAAAGCATGCATATTTTAAGCACATAGCATATCATCAAAGCATGCATATTTCTATCCACATAGCATATCATGAAAGCATGCATATTCTAAGCACATAACATATCATCAAAGCATGCATATTTCTAAGCACATATCATATCATGGAAAGTATAAATCACAAGCATACATGTTTAAGCATAAGGGTGTATCATGTGATTATACTAACATAAGAAACATGGTCACATAGTTAACTTGGGTTCTAAGCTTCCTAATCCCTTGGGTTCTTATCATGGCCGAACCCCCTTAGATCTCAATTTAGGTAAAAACAACCTCCAAGCATGTGGAACCTAAATTATCATTACATCAATTTCATAGGAAGCATTATAAGCATGATTAACTTGGTTTCTAAGTTCTCCAAGTCCCTAAACTCATGTGGCCAAACCCTATTAGGTGTGAAACAAGGTCTCAAATGTCATGAAAGCATGGAAACCTTAAACCATATTTATAGCATTTTTTTTCCAAGTAACATAGTAAGCACATTTGAGCTAGTTACTAAGTTCTTCAAGCCCTTAACATATGTCATGGCCAAACTTTTAACAAGTATTCCTTAGGGCTAAAAACAAGTATACAAGCATGAGAACTTGAACTAACATCATGTATAAATTCATAATAAAACATCATACAATAGGTATGGCCGAAACTTACCCTAGCCTCATTTAGGTCACTAAATAACATATAGCATGAGAACTTTGGTTTTCTACTTATCATATTTCATGTAGAGTGATATAAGCATATTTAATTTTTGTTCTAGGGTTTCTAGGGCATCTATCCCTTCATGGCCGAAACATACAATGGCCCATTTAGGTCATGGAAAAATTATACAAGCATGTGACACAATCAACATATTATAATATTTCCATAAGAAGCATTTTTAACACCATTGGTTTCAATTCTAAGGCTTCTAGGTCTTTTAAACCCTACTTGGCCGAGACTCATCAGTGTATAAACTTGCTTCAAATAGCCTAAAAGCATAAGAAATCATACAAGTTTCATAGCATATATAAAGACAAGCATAATAAACATACATGTGAATTGTGTCTTAGGCTTCCTAGGTTTCTTTCCCTTTTTCTTTTATTTTTCCTCATGGCCGAAACCTACCAATCCCTAAACTAGGTTTTAAGTGGCCTAAAGCATGGAAAACCTAAGTAAGTTTCATGGTAAAAATTACTAAGAACATCATATACAAAGTTGGTTCATAAACAAGCTAGGACCCTTGTGATCTTACATGTCATATATCATGTAACTAAATTTTTCTATACTCTAATTAAGCATAAGAGCATCAAACAACTTCCATATCATAATATTACAGAGGTCTTGAGCATGTTAAAATTTTGTTTAAGCTTTTCTAAGCTGTCCATCTTATCATGGCCGAAAATCTAAAATAAGGGTTCATGAATTTCTAGCAATATTCAACATGAAATTCTTTAAGAGAACTCTATATTCTATCATACAAACATGGTTACTTAAATTAAAGGTCTTCCTAACCCTAAGCCCTTTTTCTTGGCCGAAGCATATGAGTGGATTTCTTTTGGTTCCAAGTAACTTTCAAGCAAGAAAACCAATAAAAGACCCTTAGTAGTTCATGGGGGAAATCTTGTACTAGTTTGGTTAAACAATGATTTCTCTAACCTTTTGAAAATATTTTTGGCCGAAATACTAGGGTTAGGTACTCCTCTGATCAAGCATCATATAGGTATAAAAACATGAAGGAAAAACCTTCCTACATAGCATAGAAAAATATCATGAAATGAGGACTTGTTTAAACCTTCCTAGATTTGAAAGCTCTTCTTTGGCCGAATTTTCTTAAATTCTTTTCTAGGTTTTCTAATCCTCATAAAATCCGAAAATCATATAAAAAGCCTTGTACCACAGGTGAGGGGAAGCTTACATCCTTTTCGCTTGTGGATCTAAGGTATGGTGATGGAAGAAGTAGCCTCTTCTTCTAGTTCCCTTCCCTTGTTCCTCTTGCTAAGTCCTCCTTGTATCTTAGGCTTTCTTAGGAGAAAACCTTGGCTTGGGGCCGAAGATGGAGGAGAGGGGGCTGGGGTTCTCGGTGATGGAGAGGGGAGAATGAGATAAATGAGAGAAAAATTAGAATTCTTCTCTTTACTTGCTCCCTTTTATGTTAAGGAGGAAGAAGTAGCAAAATTAGTTTTTGCTTTCCTTCTCCCTTAGCCTTTTTTTTTTTCTATTTTCTTTTTACTTTTATTTATTTATGTATCCTCATCATTCATGGTGAAATAAGGGGAAATGAATCCCCTTAATTAGCCTCTTTTATTTTCGGCAAGAGAAGAAAGAAAGAGGGAGAGAAGGAAGGAAGGCAAGTTGCCTTTCTCTTGCTCTTTTCTTGTTTTCTTTTGGCTAACTTTTACTCTCACCCTTATCATGAGTTTCCCTCCTTTGCTATCAATATCTTCTCTCTATCCCAATTGGTTTCTACTAATTAATTCTATAAATTATAATATAAGAGGTTCAAGGTTCAATCCTTGACCTCCTCTTCTTTTTATTTCATTTTATTTCTTTTTGCTTCAACCCACTTCCTTTTATTTTTCTAAGGTAAAATCCTACATTCATATGCTTATCTTAAAAGCTTAGTGGGTGTTACACGTACAGTGGTCAGTGACACATGGAAGTCAAAGTCAAGATGGTCAGCCCAATGGTCTTGCCGATCGGAGAGGTCACCTCGCCGATCGGCCGGGATAGCGCCCGGGCCGGCGCGTAGACAGCTCGACCACATATCGGGTTTCCGACGCTCAGGGGTTCTCGTATAAAAGAGTCGATGTGCTGAACGACTTATCCGCTCGGCTAAGCTACCAAACAACTAAGGTTGCATGCCCATCCGAGTATGTGACCGAGCGACTTTCTCGCTCGGCCCAGTACGTTTTTCACTCCCAGACTATAAAGGAGGTCGAGCAACCCTCCCACTCGGCCTAGTAATGGACAAGAGACACAGAAGAGGACAAAATGGATAGCTGGCGATATCCTTCTCGAGACATGCGTCGTCGACAGACAGCATGGTCGGCGACCGGACCGGATAGAAGATCGTACGGTGGAAGTTTTCACTGTCATGTCAGAGATATGCTCGGACGGTTGTGGTATGGCGTCAGACATACTTTTCTGACACGTCCATTCTGAGGTATGCTTTGGGAAGCATGCACGCCTTGATGAGCGTGCACGCGCCCCCCCTGGGATCCTATATAAGGACCCCTAGACTTTGACGGAGGTATGTGATATTCTTCACTGTAGCTATAGTCTCGTTACTCTGCTTCTGCTTCATCTCGCTGTTGCCTGACTTGAGCGTCGGAGAGTCGTCGCCGGAAACCCCTTCCCAGCTCGGCTTTGTTGCAGGTTCGCCGGAGGTCCACGTCAACTTGGAGGTCATCCGAAGATAGCAGAGAGCGTCACGTCCCCAGCGTCCGTCGACTCGACTCTCGGACAAGATCAAACTGCTTGTTCGATCGACAAACTCTTGGTCAACCTAAACTTTGTTCAACTATAAAACAAAGTTAGCACACCAACATAATAATAATAGTCATGCAAAACCTCTATTGGTTTCTTCAGTTGAATCAACGTCTAAGGTTTGTTCCTACCGATACACAACCTCATTACACTCCCTCTAGGAGTTTACCTCAACTCACCTATTAAACATCGGGTCCTTTAGGCTTGTCTGGACTTTAACCACTCAACATCGAATCAGCATGCCAGAGCTTCCACTTGATTTAATATCAAGCCTTCTAGACCTATCGAATCCACCTACTAAATGTCAGGTCCACTTGATCTATCTAGACTTCCTGCATGGTTCCACAACCAACTGAGACTTTGCTTAGTATCAGGTCTAACTGACTTACTTGGACTTTCCAAGTTGAGCATCCTGCACACTTAATTAGTACATCAAATAACAACAAGACTTAACTTGAATATTTGACAACATCAAATATAAGTTCGATTATGGTGTTCCCTACACCAACATGAAGCATAACCTATTAGTCAAATTAACCTCTCTCTTTCCTTGGGAGAAGAGCCACTAATGCAAACTCGATACACTTTTTTTATCATTGTAAACACAGCCTCAGCCTAGAGAGGTCGACACTAAATACCTTCCAAGCGGTAGTCTCTATTGGTACAGTTAGCACCAATGATCAAACTCAGATTTTGATGAAATGACAAATATATTAAAGTTAGATGTTGCATTGTCTAACCTTTTTACCAAGTATTTTGGACTTGACTAGAGGACCTGACACCAGGCCAAAATCTAGCTAGGTTTGTTGGATCTGATAGCTGGTGAAAAATTCAAATAGGCCAAGGAGTGACTCGATATCTGGCGGAAAGTCTGGCTAGGTTCACCGGACTTGACAGCGGGCCAAAGTCCAATTGAGTCTCCAAATCTGATAACTCGTAGAAAGACCTAATGGGTCAAAGAAGAGTTAAGCGATTCTGCATGATAAGTAAGGTAAGTCATTGGAGGAGAGTGTTTCAGTGAGGATAGTCCCAATTAGGGACTTTATGTATTGGTCTAGCTTAGATCCATTTTGAAAGTCTAAGCTGAGATCATGACGAGCTGGTCTCGGAAAGACATGATCTAATTAATAATCACTTTATTTTAACCGTGTTAACTCCGTTTTGCATGATATATTTTGTTTTGTACATTAACTTTTTTTTTGCATAGTTAAATGGTAAAAATTAGCCTTGTGACCGAGGTGCCTCGGAGGTGCTCAGAGGCATCTCGGATCGACACTTGAGATTAGTGCAATTTACCAAAATATCCCTGTTAGTAGAAAATTAAATAATGTGCATGATAGTTAGATAATTGTTCTATAAATCTAACAATTTAGATCATTACGAAATTACCCCTAGTATGGTGTATATATAATAATCTAGATTTGCATAAATTAAATTTAATTAAAATTTTAGAATTAAATAATAATTTAACTGTGTTAACTCGAGAAGACAAGATCTAATTAATAATCACTTTATTTTAACTATGTTAACTCTGTTTTGCATGGTATATTTTATTTTGTGGATTAACTCTTTTTTGAAGAATTAAATGATAAAAATTAGCCTCAGATGAATAGTGACCGAGATGCCTCGAAGGTGCCTCGGATCAGCTCTTGGAGGCGCCCTGGACATGGAGGAAGAGGCGCCTCGGAGGTGCATTGTATGTGCCTCAGAGCACTTGGAAGGTGCCCTCGCGTAGATAGAAATTGAAGTTGATAGAGGTGATCAAGTCTGAGACTTTGGGGATGATTTTGAGCTTGGAGGTACCTCGGATGAGTTTGGAGGCGCCTTCAACATTCTTTAAAAGTGGTGCTCGGCCAGCAGAAGATACAGAACTTTCAAGTTGTGGCCATATTGCAACTCTTCTACACCCTGCTACTGCCGAAAGATTGACACCGACTCCTCAGTGCATCCGGAGCTTCATCCTTCAAGTCGATAATGAATTTCATTATTGTATATTGTTATTCTTTCTGCAAAGTGGAAGTGTAGGATTGTTACACTTCTCCATTGCTTTTTTTATACTCGATTCCCTCTTTTAGCGATTCCAGGAGAGGTTTATAATGGATTGCCCATTGATACAATATGAGGGATCGTGGGTTTTGAAGTAGGAGTTGTCGAAGGCTCCGAACCAAGTAACCGCTTATGTCTTGTCTTTTTCTTGTGTTCTATTTTTGTTTATTTTGTTACATACTTAATTTCAAAATAAAAGAAAGTTTTAAAAATCACGTGATTCACCCTCCTTCTCACGTGCATTTGTCCAAACTAGCCTGGACGACTACCTCCTTAGCTGCGGTGGCTTTCAATTTCATTTGATGGTCAACTGCACAACTGTCAATGTGTCTATCTCTACCTATAACTAACTCACGCTATGCGCCAAGTTAATTCTCTCTATTGTCATCTCTATTATCCCCCTCCTCGATCATGTTATCGTTGTCTGGTTAGAAGCGGGGTCTAATTGTTATCGCTTCAGGTGATCGATTTCTGATTGTGCAGTGATTATTTCCTATTAATTGTAGCCAAAATTTCTTGAAAAGAGATTGCAACTATCTGGGTCTCTAGTTTAGATATATGGGCCTGTAGATCTCAACTACCCTTTGGATCTTGGGGTTCGTTGGCTGAATATCATTAGTTTAAAAATGTGCTTGACCCCATCCTGCAGAAGTTCCTCTGTTAAAGCTCGAATGAGCATGTCCCTAGTCGTTGCTTCCTTGTTCTTCTAGGGAAAGGTTGCTAGACCTTAAAGGATAAGGTATGTCCTCTGCTCTGCTTGGACTAGATCTTGGGTTAGCTCCACTACGAAAGTAACTTTTTTTCACCTAACAAATTTCCCTGATGAGCCGAAGAACTAGGATTCAGGTGAGTATGCAAACAACCCACCTCCATGCAAGAAGTCACTAGCTCGATAGGAGGTAGAAAAATAAGGGTCCTAGGAGATGTTAGGAGGTGCGCCATAACCAGGTGGTCCTCTGATCTGACTGGTGCATGTGGTAGTTGAATTGGCGAAAAGATCGGTGAAGCTGAGGATCCAATAGGACTTGTGTAGCATGCATGGTCAGATGGGACTGATTGTTTGGTCGAGCGTCCAGATGGGCGATATCTCTTCCTTGAAATTTTGAGAGGGGCTTTCATGCAACTCTATAGATGAAGTCAGTCTCGAGGGGATGGGCCGACTAATAGGAGACCTTCTTGATTCCCATATTGGGCTTGGTGCCCTTGTTGCCGATGGGGAAGCCCCTTATATTTGGGCTATAGCCGGAGCTGGTGATGCTCCTTCCTATGGGGTCACCTCGCTGAGGTAAACGATTTCTACTCAATGCTCTTCCAGCTTTGCCACCGTCAACTTTATCACCTTATTTAGCGATGCCTTCATCATTGTGTCGGTTGCAAAAAATAACATGTCTTTAATTATATATCAAAACTTGTGAAGATGAGGATTCTTACCAAATGAAATGATGAGAGGAGCAAGTCTCGGGCTAAGCCCAAACATGTGCAATAGTCTTTCCTCGAGTAGGACATTATTGTTGAACTACAAGCCCAAAAGCTTCTAGGACGGGTTGTAGTAACCCCACTCCAGATGATAGTCTTTCAAAGTTGGAGGAAGAGGCAATTTTCACTGCCAACGAGTCAGCCAAGAGATGGAGCCTAGGGGTTTGATGAAAAAGAATTATGATTTCCATCCCTTGTGGGATGAAGGAAGTTCTTTGATCCAGTTAATCCTAGATTGGAGGAGAAGGAGACCATATCCTCCATCTTCTTCAGTAAAAGTAATAATGAAAGAAGCTAGAAAAAGGTGGAATACAATACAAGCAGAAAAAAAATCACCCCAGAAAAATATGAAAAGAATTGGGGCTAAACTATGACAACGGGATACAAAAGTATCACAACACTTTAATAAAGAAAATAGAGATAGGGAAACATAGCTCTCTCAACATATGACTTCGGAAGAACTAAAAAGATTACAAAGTCTGGAGGAGGACAGTTTGGCCAATCGTTGCCATTTGGAAGCCTTAACTAATGATCGCCCAAAACTTCATAAGCCATCCTCAACAAATCCAGGGATGTATGATAAAACTAAAAGTTGTAGATCTATACCATGGAGCAGAAGAAGATTCTCTGACTATAGAGGGAATGTTGAGAGAAAGAATATTAAAGACGGACTAAAACCACTAACTAGGTGGAGAGAAAAACTTCAAGATGAGAGAGACAAAGAAGATCAGTGAGTGTCATGTGGATAAAAGAAAATTAGTGAAAACTGTTGAGGTGGTTCCAACAGAGGAAAGCTAAGTCAACACCCGACTCCTTAGCCTCCCGACCTCTTAGGCCTTCCAGTTTCTTAGCCTCCGGATCCCTTGGCGATGCAGGATGCATGACCATTTCAGAAAAAGATTAAATCATCGCGCAAATCTCGAATCATTTTATGAAAGAATAAATCATCACGCAAATATCAAATTATTTTATTAAGAGGATAGTCCCTAAATAAATTTCAGATTCTTTTTGGAAAAAAGTAGCAGTATGAATAAGTCTCGCATTATTTAAGGAATTAAATAATGGTAACATAAAAGGGGAAACAGAAGGAAAAAGTCAGTGGTCTCCTTATAAAAGGCATCACTTTCTAACATCCAAGGTACATACCCACACATATGTACATCAAAACCATAATACTCATCTTCTTTATCTTCTAACTTAAGTGTCGGAATGGCCATGCATGGAACCCCTAATGGTCATTCTAACCCTCTTCTTCTTATTTATCGTACAAGCTCCCAACTACATCATCATTTTCATTGTCGTTCGATAATTGGTAATTAAGTTGGCAACGAAGCCAACTAACTAGTGATTCACTCATTAATCTTCATGAGAAGGATCAATATTCATTAAGAAATATTATTTTCATATCCAGTTGTTGCAAATCAAATTGTACAAACAATGCCATAATAATGTGAAAGGAATTCCTCTTAAAGAAAGGAGAAAATGTCTCTTTATAATCAATTCCCTCCCTTTGAGTGAATCCTTTAGCCACGAGTCTTGCTTTATATCTCTCAATGTTACCCAATGAGTCATTTGTTTTGAAGACTCATTTACATTCTATGGATTTTGCACCATTGGGCAACTTGACGAGATTCCATACTCCATTTGATGTCATAGAATTCAATTCTTCTTTCATAGCATCATACCAAAATTTTGATTCACTATAACTCATAGCCTGTGGAAATGTTTCAAGGTCATTTTTGACTCCAATATTAAAATGTAATTCTTGTAGATACCCAATATAGTCACTAGATATTGTTGATTTCCTTATTCTAGTAGATCTTCTTAAATTATCCTCTCAAGAAACTTGTTGTTCAATGGGTTAAACAATTTCTTGTTGTTTCTCATTGTCAATTTGATCGACTAGATTTTCATCAACATTTTATAGAATCTCCTCAATTGGTTGTCTAACACCCATTTGTGTTTGAGAGGTGTGAATGACAACCCATTCATAATTTAAACAAGGTGGTTGATTTTTAATGTGATATTTTTTATAAGCTATGTCTTGAGAATAATCACTCTCACTAGTCAAGTCATTCTCAAGAAATTTTGCATTTCTTAATTTTGTAATTCTAGTGTTGTGAGTTGGACAGTAAAACCTATATCGCTTGGACTTTTCGACATATTCAATGAAATACTCACTTAAAGTCATTAGGTCCAATTTCTTTTCCTGTGAGTTATAAACTCCTACTTTAAATGGACATTCCCAAATGCATGTATGTTGCAAACTTAATTTCTAACCTTTCCACAACTCTAATGGCGTGTTTGAAACAATCACGGTTGAAACCCGTTTTAATATTTACATTGTTGTTTTATGAGCCTCGATCCATAATAATTTAAGAAGTTTGAAGTTGCAGCATATACTCCTAACCATGTCCATTAAAGTTTGAGTTCTTCTCTCAGCCATATCATTCTGGTCTCGTGAACCAGGCATGGTGTATTGACAATAATTCTATTTTCTTGAAGAAACTTCGCAAATGGACAAAGTGCCTGTCTATTTTCAGTGTATCTACCAAAGTATTCTCCACCTCTATCCGTTCTCACGATCTTAATTTATTTTTTACATTAACCTTAAATATCTTAAAAATGCCTAATGCTTCATTCTTATTATGAGGCGTATAAATATACATATATCATGAGTAATTATTAATGAAGGAGATGAAGTATTTTGGATCATGCATATCAATGTCTAGATAGTATATATATGAAAAATATGATCTTCAATATTTTAGTACTTCTCTTGGCATCCATTTTTAGATTTATTGGTATGCTTTCCCTTTATACAGTTCACACAAGTCTCAAAATTAGAAAAATCTAAAATACTAAATACACTATCATTTACTAATATTTTTATCCTCTCTATGGAGATATGTCCTAATCTCTGGTGCGATAAAATAGAGGAATCCTTATTTATAACATATATTTTAATACCCGCTCGAATATGCATTAATGATATTGTTATTATTTTGCAAAGATATGGAATAAAGTTCATCCATCATTGTATCATTTTCAACAAGATTGAATTTATAAAATAAAATCATAGAATTACTTAAAAATTCAAAGAGTATCCAAATGATACCAGCTTTGAAATAAAAATTAAATTTCTTGCAAAATTAGGAACATAAAATGTTTTTCCCAACTTCAAAACAAACCCATCATGTAAAATTAAAATGCATGTTCCAATTTCATCTATATGTGAGCACATATTATTTCCAGAATAAAAGCTCCGCTCACTTATTACTGGCATCCTTAGACTTTGCATACCCTGTAAGGTATTTGTGACATGGATTGTAGAACCAGGATCATCCACCAAGTATTGTAAATCATACTAACCATATTAGCTTCATAATGGACAAATAATATATGAATACATTTCTTTTCAAACCAATCTTTAAATTTGGTGCAATCCTTCTTCATGTGTCCCTTCTTTTTATAGAAGAAATACTTAGATTCTTTCTAGATGTCGGGTTGGGATGAAATCTTCCCTTTTCATTTTCTCTTGATTGTGGCTTGTTTTTTAGAGCTTCCCTTATACAGTCATAAAAACATTATCACTTATTTCTAACCCTCCATTCTCTTGTACACACATACCACCATTATGTGTAATGTAGGAAATTTTGAAACAACTATATTGATAAGGAAGAGTACATAAGATGTAGTGCACAAAGAAAATTTCAGATATTTTCACCATGAGTGTCTTCAATCGAGCCGCTATATCCTTTATCTTCATGATGTGCTCTCGCACACCTTTCACGTTGGTGAGCCTTAATAATGAGAATTTCATTATTAGAGTATTAGCAAGGGTTTTGTATGAAGTTGTAAATTGTTCATCAATTGCCTTAAGTAGGCAATTGACTTTTTCATGCTCCTCAATTGAACCACGAATATCAGTAGAGATTTTTGTTTTTCTGAACATTACACACAGACGATTTGATCATTCCCATTCTTCATAAAGGTTAATCTCATGAGGAATGCTAATTTCATTAATAACAAGTGGTTCATCTTTTCTTATGACATAGTCAATGTTCAACCACCTTAGATGAAGGAGAATTATTTCCTTTCTGACTTTATAGTTATCACCCTTGAGTTTGGGTATATCACAATGTATATTAGAGAAATTCGAAGATTATGCATCATAAATTAAATACACGCTTATTAAAAATTTTTGAGGAAAATTTCATATTTTATCAATGTAAATCATGTTTAGAACTAAAGTTTTAATTCAATTAGATTTTATTATAACTTTACAATAAAACTATCAATTTTTTTTATTTAACTCCTATAGGTAAATTAAGAAAATATAATTTGATATTTTATTATTATTAATCATATAAATATAACAAAGATCTATATGGGGTAAAATTTATTATGTTTATATAATTAATTACAATTGGTGTCTATTATGTGATCCTAATCTACTTAGGCTACGTTTGGTAGGATTGAATCTGCCTTGTAATGTAATCAAGATTACATTACAAAGTTGATTATTTTATTTGGTTTAACTTTAAACTTGTAATGCAATGTAATCTTGATTACAAAAGGTAGTGAAGCTTTGTAATCTGGATTACAAAGCAAATACTATATAATCCGATTACATTACGAGGTCACTATTTAACTAAAATTTGAATGCCGAATATACCCTTAGCCAGTCGTCGTCCGCCTCCCGCCCCCCACCGCCCGCCTCCCCCCCCCCCCCCCCCAGCACCCAGCCGCCGTATTGTGCCCAAAGGATATTCACATATATCCACAATAGCATAATGTTGTCCACTTTGGGCCTAGGCTCTCATGGCTTTACTCTTGGGCTCTCCTCAAAAGGCCTCATGCAATGGAGATATCCTGCATCCTTTTAACCCCATGATCTTTACCAAATTTTTCTAATGTGGGATTTTGATTGAATCCTAATAATTCTCCCCTCAAATGAATGACCACAATTACTCTCATGGTTCGGACCTCCCCGCGAGTATCTGATCACCCTGACCTGCTTTGGGCTTTCACGCAAGCATCTGTACCCGATCACCTTGACCTACTCCGAGCCTCCCCGTGAGCATTCGACCACCTTGACCTGCTTCAGGCCTCCCTACGAGCATCCGGTCACCTTGACCTACTCACCTCCCGCAAGTATTGGTCACCTTGACCTACTCCAGGCCTCCCCACAAGCATCTAGTCATCCTTGTTGGAACCCCAAGATTATTTTAGTGTGATCAACAAGTTAAGTTAGGTCTGTGTTATTTTAACCTTGTGTCTAAGTGTGCAGGAACTTAGGAGCACAGGGAGTCAAGCAGAAGATGCAGCTAGCGAGAAGGACGGTACGCGGTGTGCTCGAGGGACGAGGTACTGCGGAAGAGTATACCGGTGGATGAGAAGGAAGCGTGCGATGGTTCCAAGGGACGAGAAGCCGGAGTGGAAGACTGCTCGAGGAGCAAGAGACGCAGCTAGCGAGAAGGTCAGCACGGGGCGGATGAGTACGTTGGCGGACGAGAAGGAAGTACGTGACGATTTCGAGGAACGAGAAGCCGGAGCGGAAGCCTGCTCGAGAAGACTGGGAGTTGGATTCGGGTGAACCCTATTCCGGATGTCAGAGATCACCCAACTAAGTAAAATCGGAGTGGAAGACCCGGACCGAGGTGAGGGGAACCGGAGCAGAGGGTCAGGATCGAAAAAGTCAACTTCTGTTGACTTTCAGGTTCCGAGCGCCCGGAACAGCCCGGGGCGCCCGGAACCATTCTGGGTGCTCGGACCAGAATTATATCCAGATCTCAGTCAAACCGAGATCCGTGCATTGGGGATAAAATTTTATCCCCCCAGAGCTCCCGGAACCCTTCGGGGCGCCCCAACCAAGGCTATAAATACAGCCTTGGTCCAGAAGCTTTGAATTCAACTCAGAAATTATAATTCCAACGCTTGTGTACTTTAGTTTAGAGTTAAGCTTCTATCTTTTGTGCTTTCATTGCTGTAAGAGGCTTCTCCGCCTGAAGGAGATATTCTAGTGCACGTTCATTCCTTGGATTAACAACCTCCTTGGCTGTAACCAAGTCAAGTTGTGAGCCTCTTCTTTCTGTTTATTTAGTTTATTGCTTTGCTTTATTTATGCAAGTGTTTGATTAACCTTAAAGTCCGAGAAGGGTATTTTTGTTTTGCAGGGCTATTCAACAACCCCCTTCTAGCCGGCCCAACGCGGTCCAACAATCCTGACCTGCTCTGAGCCTCCCCGCGAGTATCTGATTATCCTGACATGCTTCGGGGCATTTCCCACAAGCATCCGATCATCCTGACCTATTCCGGGCCTCCCGTAAGCAGCTGGATCCGGTCAATCTTGACCTGCTTTGGGTTTATCAGCGAGCATCTGATCACCCTGACCTACTTGCCTCCCCGCAAGTATCCAATCACCTCGACCTGCTCAAAGCCTCTCCGAGAGCATCTGGTCACCCTGACCTGCTCTGGGCTCCCCGTGAACATCCGGTCACCCTGACCTAATTCGGGCCCACCCTCAACTTCGTTCAAAGCCGCCCCACATAGCATCTGGTCTGGACCATGGGTATGATACCATTTGTTGTGCCTAAAGGATGCCCCCATATATCCATAATGACATGATATTGTCCACTTTGGGCTAGGATCTTATGGCTTTGCTCTTACGCTCTACCCAAAAGGCCTCATGCCAATGGAGATATCCTACATCCTTTTAACCCCACGATCTTTATCGAATTTTATCAATATGAGACTTTGATTGAACTCCAACACGCCGCCCCCCGCCGCTCGCCGCTGGTTGCTGCTGCAAGCTCCAACAAAGGTGTAGCGGCTGTCGATAAAAGTCGGAGGATATTTTTGTTATTTTATAATAATATGAATTACATTCCTTATAAAAAATAATGGACACCAAATAAAAGAATGTAATCATCCTTGTAATCAAAGATTACATACATTATATTGCCAAACGTAGTAATGCAATCACGATAATATTACATTGTATTACAAATTTGATTACATTATACACAACCAAACGTAGCCTTAATGTATAATTTTACATAATTAAGGATGTCATGGCTAAACCCAAATTATTTAAAATTATACAATTCACTTACAAAAATTTTAGTTTTCTTAATATTTATATAGTAATTATTTAGTAGTATAATCAACACTTTCTAAAAGTGCTCACAGGAAAGATTGGTAGGAGTAAGACTTTTTTTAAAAAACTAACCTTCTTAGATAGAGCAATGTTACCAGAAAGACTAGTACCTCAGGCGTTAGCCCAAGGTGGGAGCATAAACACGACTAGTATATGAATAACTCCCTTGGATCATGTCTCCTCATGTCACCTTATAATTGTTATTACACTTAATAATTCAAATAATGAATTTTCCTAAGCTATTTTTTTAAACTTAATTTGCATATAAAATTTGCAAGTGTTGCATTAAATCACATGTATAGCAAGAAAAAATTTGCAAGAATTGATACATTATATGTAAATTTATTCCAAGAAAGTTAATATTCATAATTTTAGAAGGAGCAATTTTTCCAAATTTCAAATTTTGTACATGTAAAATATATATGTATATTAAAAAATAATTTACAATCATTAATATATCATGTGTAATTTATTCCAAGAAAATTAATATTCATAATTTTAGAAGGGATAATTTTTCTATATTTCAAATTTCATTCATGCAAATCATATATGTATATCAAGAAAGAATATGTAAATTTATTCCAAAAATAATAATATTTATAATTTTGGAAGGGACAATTTTTTCAAATTTTAAATTTCAAATTTCGAATTTCGTTAATGCAAAACATATATGTATATCAAGAAAGAATTCATAATTATTGTAAGATACGACAATTGAATAATATGTATTATTTGAGAAATAATCTTATTGAATTTTTTGTAATTTTTAGAAATTTTTGAGAATTTAAACAGAGTCATATGACATGTTTAAGTGAATGTGTCGATTAAGCTTAGAGAAAGTCTTTTTAGAATATCCATTTATTTGAGAGTTGATTGATTTAATTAAACCTAATATTTATTTATTTAACCTAAAACCTAACCTAAGTTCATTTCCTTAATTCCTCTCCCTCTCCCATGCTTCACCGTCGCACATCACCACTCCCGAGCCCTAATCTCTTCCTCCCTCTCACGCGATCGTCGCCGACTCGCCTTTCGATCGTTGATGTCACCCGCTCCTCTTACGATCCAATCAGTGGCCATGAGAGAGCAGGCCGCCCACTCCCTTCCTCCCTCTCATGCGATTGCTGCCGACACGCCCTTCAATCGCCAAGTCCGACTCTTTGTCGCCATCCTCTTTGAGTCGCCTGCCTCTGCATGGCTAGTTTTTAGCTAGGAGCAAGAAGGCACCGGGCACGACCGCCCTCTCGCATTGCTCTGACGCCAACACTATTAAAGAGAGAAAACTGTCAATCTCCTCATTCCATCTCCATCGTGTGCCCTAGCATCCTCTCGTCCACCATACCTCACGATCGACGTTTTGCTCGATGCTCAACTTGGCAACACCACTGTCATCCAGTGAAATAGGGCACTTGATCATATTTGAGACTTGGAAAGGAGGACGAAGGTCAAGGATACCATCTTCTCTACGAATTCAAAGAGGAGAGCACTGTTTTCCCCCACAGCCACCTCTAGAGTCTTCGACAGCCACCATCTTTTCTGCGAATATAAGTGGATATTTCCCTTTTCTCTAGTTCTTGCATTGGGAATTCTTCACCAAGCAAAGATCGTCAGCTAAGGGTAAGCTGGGTTTAGGTATCCGATTCACGTAAAAATTTGATTAATCTAAGTTATTATTTGATTTTTGGATTAATTAGGGTTTTAGTTGTTGAATTAGGGGAAATATCTGTTGGACCCCGTGGTTGTTTTGGTGTGATCAACCAAGTTTAGGCTAGGTTCTGTTTGTCTAATCCCTGTGTCTAAGTGTGCAGGAACTTAGGAGCGCAGGAAATCGAGCGGAAGACACAACTAGCGAGAAGGACGGCATGGGAAGAGAGCCGATGGGCTCGGTGCGTCCGAAGGACGAGAGAGCTGCAGAAGAGTACACCGGTGGGTGTGAAGAACGTGTGCGGCGTTCGAGGGACATAAAGCCGGAACGAAAGACTTGCTCGAGGAGAAGGCCGGGAACTGGGTTCGGGTGAGCCCTATTCCGGATGGCCGAAATCACCCAAGCAAGCCGAACCAGAGCAAGTCAACCGGGAAATTGACTTGACAAGTGTTCGGTCGACCGAAACCTCTGATCGGTCGACCGAACCCTCTGATCGGTCGACCGAACCCCCTTTCATCAGCAGCCAGCCGCTGGAGACACATCAGCAGCCACATCAGCAACCAATGGCTGATCGGTCGATTGAACCCTCTGATCGGTCACCGAACCGGAGATAAACCAGAAGACTTAGTCGAGCGTACTGATCGGGCCAGCTCAGAGAGACCGTTGGCTGATCGATCGACCGAACACAAGGATCAGTCGACCGAACCCAAGCTCAATCCAGAGAGACAGCACCTGGACAGAAGGCTGGGCAGGTACAGCAAGTTCGGTCGACCGAACCTGGGGATCGATCGACCGATCCTTCTCGAGTCAAAACCTGATCCCGAAAATCAGGTTATATGATAAGTCTTGGAACCCCTATATAAAGGGGTCTCGAATAGTTGTTCAAGAACAACGAAAAAATGATACAACTCTGTAATTCTTTTCCAAGCAACCTTTGTGCTCTTAAAGTATAAAAGGTTTCTCCACCTTCAAAGAAAGAGACTCTTTTAGTGCGCCTTTCCACCGCCTTGGATTAACAACCGTCTCGGTTGTAACCAAGTCAAATAGCTGAGTCATCTCTCTTTTTCTTTTCTGTTAATCACTTTAATTATTAGTGTTGATTTATTTTTTGGAGTTGAAAGTTTGAGGAGGGTATAATTTTTATTGCAAGCAATCCCCCCTCTTGCCGGTCCCCGCTGAACCAACAATATCTTGATTCAAACAATGAATTGTTTGAGGAAGAGAGTGAAGAGGAGAGGGATAATAGAAGGTTGGTTAGGTTTCACTGATGATCAGTAAGTTAGGGTTGCCCCTAATTGATTAGGATTGGAGTGAGTTATTTGATTTATATATAGCAATGTAATAACTCGTGTAGGACTTTAAGCTCATGGTAGACCTTGACGTATGGACGTTTCACTTGATCGACATTAAGGTGAGCACTTTCTGTTTTGCCTCTTTAGTACTTTGAACTTAGTGCATGAGCTATATTTAGATAGGTTGTGAATTTACCTTGACTTCATTCAAATTATTTCATGAGTTTGATACTTAGTTGCTCGATCTTTGAGATGATTGAATCTATATCTATACAGTTTCTCGTTTGCCATCTATGATATTTAGTATATACTTGATATCTTATTTATTTGTATTTATTATTATATGTACATGTACTATACATGCTGGTTATAATGTGGCATAGTTGTTTGTTATATATGTGGTGATGATTATTCACATCTTACTCATTATAGCATGACATGCATGCAGGCGACTATTTCTCCCTTGTGGTTGAGAGAGTCATCATCCATTGCTACTCACTTAGCCACTCGAGTAGTGTGCTTGGAGTGAGTGTAGCTTGTCCTGACGTGCCCAACTTGCTTCACTCAGGTGTAGTATTAGCTAGTGTTGCGAGAAGCAAGGACCCTATTGCTATGTAGTTAGATAGCTATTCAGCAAACTGTCCACTCACACCACTCAAGAGTAGTGACTGTTGGTAGTGTGTACAATTATCATTATCCTGATCTCTCGACCATAACGGGTCGATAGCTGAGGGGTGGGCAAGAGTGACCATGCCGTGCATATGTATATGATATGTGATTGCATATGCTTGTAATTGATTATATCCATATGTCTGTGATATGTTTACATATGGTTGAGATATGTCAGTTACATGTGTTTGACATTGGTCTACTTATTGGTAGCTGGATAGACCATATATAATGCTTTAATAGATACGAGCAGTTATATTGTAGATTCACTCTTGTACTTGTAGTTATTAGGTGCTCTGCATACCGTTCAGGTATGGACACTTATTATGACATTATCATTATATTTGTTGATCATTTCCCTATGAGACTGTATACCTTTGAATCTCTATACATATTATATTCATGCAATGTCTATGTCTATTATTCGCTGAGTCTCTCGCACTCATCACCCCTTGTACTAGTTTTTCTTTCGCCAAGGAGCAGGTAGAGGATTTATAGAGTTGCTTGAAGATCTTGTCCGCTAGTTCCATGTCACATCAAGCGACTTCTTTTGTTGTTGCTTCCACTCACATTATTAGCTTTGGCCTTGTACATGTAATATGTATCTTTTGTATGAAGTTTAGCCTTATGACTTTTTGTAATTGTTTTTATATTGTAATATTAAGCCGGGTCAGCTCGTAGTTGTTGGTGCAAGCTGCACCAGAATCAAACCTAAGTTTTGATGTTGTCAAAGGTTCAAGTTAAGTCTTGTTATGATCTAACAAGTCGACTGAGTGTGCAGGATGTTTACTCAACCGGGAAAGCCCTAGCTGGAGGCTAGGCAAAAAAGTCTTAGCAGATTGTGGAACCCAGGTGCAAATCCAAGAAGGTTAAGGGGACCTAATGCTTGGTGATATGATCGAGAGGTCTGGAGGGCCGAAGATTGAAGGAAAGTCCTGGGGAGCTAATCAAGGCTAAGTGAAAAGTCCAAACTAGATCTGGAGGATCAGAATTTGGCAGGTGGGTTGAGGTAAACAAACTGGAGGAGCGACAGTGAGGTCGGGTTCCCGAAGGGAACAACCTTAGGTCGCTGATCCAACTGAAGAAACCGGGAAGGTTTCCAAGTTGAGATCAAGACAGTTCTACTGTCTATATTACTCATGCATTATATTACTGTGCTAACACTTGTTTTGCAGGAATATTGTTTAAACTTTGTTTTACAGATTCGGCCTGATCGGTCGACCGAACAGGAGGATTGGTCGACCGAACCAGCTTAACTCAGACCAGAGATCAGTTCAGATCAAACTGAGTCCAAGTCAGATCAAAGCTTGATTGGTCGATCGAACCGTAAGATCGGTCGACTGAACCATTATGACTCAGCCTAGCCAGTTCATCAGCACCGATCAACAGCAAAGGAAAGAAGGGCTGATCGGTCGACCGAACTCAGGGATCGGTCGACCGATCCAATCAAAATTAATTGCACCATTAATGAAGATTTTTGCAGATTTCGATGAACTGGGAAATTGACTGTTCGGTCGACCGAAAAAGGGGTTTGGTCGACCGAACCATTAAAGATCAGTAAATGCAAAAGATCGAGCCAGCTTCGAACTTCAGCCAGAATGGAAGGGAGCAGGTTCGGTCGACCGAACAGAGGGATCGGTTGACCGAACGTCCAAAATTCTTATAAAACATGCTCGAAGCCAGAAGCGTGACAATAACTTTCTGATAAAAAATTCTTGCTCTGTGAACAACTCGTCTTCATCAGCTCAGCAAGCTACTGCATCCTAAAGTGACGACCTAAGCTCCATCTACAATTTCGTTGTCGGTATATTTTAATTAAATCTTGCATTGTAATTTCTTTTAAAGCAAGATAGTAGTGTGTTACTATCTTGCTCCATTGTATGATTCATTTCTTTCCGAGAAATTCGGAAAGAAGGATTATAGTGCCTTGCTCACCAGTGCGGTCAAGGACCGCGAGCCTTCGAGTAGGAGTCGAGCTAGACTCCGAACGAAGTAAATAACCTTGTCTCATTTATTATTTCCGCTGCACGACTTTGATATAAAGGTAAAGAAATAGTTTTTAAAAGGAGCGATATTCACCCCCCCTCTATCGCTTCAAACGATCTATCAGTAGTCAGTTATTTTGAGTTTATATGTTTACTTTATACTTTCCATTGTGTTTTTGATCCAGCCGTGTGAGTTGCTATTTATCTTGCATGATTGTGTTTATTTTTAGCCATATGGGATGATATTATTATTTTTGTTTAGCCATGTGACTATGTATCTAGGTTTCAATTGTTACTATTATAGGCGAGGTGCTATTGGATTTTCATCAAATAACCTTACCCTTGGGGTGTAACAATTATTGATACATCACGTGTAAATTGATTTTTAAAAAATAAATATTTATAATTTTTAGAAGGGATAATTTATTCAAATACCAAATTTTGAAATTTATTTTTTTAATGATATCACGTGATATATAGACTAGTCCCTTAGATTTTGGTTGATTTTTTCAAAAAATTGAAAAATTGCATGAACATATTTTTTTTCAAAAAAATTATTTTGTGCTAAATAAATATGATAATTGAATGTGAAAAAATAAATCGATTGTTATCTCCCGATATTGATATTTGAAAAATGACTTGAACACCATTTTTGTTGATTAATATTTTAGAGTCTTCTAAATATTCCAAACCTATTCTATAAATGATATTATTATTTTTGAAAGAGTGTGTGTGTTTAAAGATCCTAAAGACCACTATTTATAGGAACTTATTATCCCATCTTTGTCCCCAGCGCGTAGTACTATTGGGGGAGCATGGTCTTGTAGCCGAGAGGTCCAGAGTTCGATCCTCGGGGTATCATGACCTGGGGTTAATGTATTTGTCATATGCTTTCAATTGTGTATCTGTATTTACTTTCGTCCATATCTATGTGTTAAGTGGGAGTCTGTTTGGAATATCCTTAAGTGGGAGTTGATTGGAATTATTAATATATGATTTTATTATTTAAACCTAGTTAGGTTATTAAACCTAAGTATTGTTCTCGATTCTTTTTATTACCCTGATTCCTCTTCCTCCGTTGAATCCTCTCCTCTCTTCCTCGCGATTCCCTCTTCTCCCATGTCTTTGGCTGATGTTGCCATCCTGACACCATCGCCGATCTTCCGTTCCCTCCCGAGCTGCACACCGTCGACCGTCTCCTTTTCTTCTCTCTCCGCTGCCGCTTGCTGGATCCATCATCGTTGCCACCCGATTCTTGTCGAGCAGGTGCTGGTACCGCTGGGAAATCCCGAAGCTCCACCCCAATAGCAGGGCCGACAACCCTCCGCCTTCTCTTTCCCCATTGCCACCGTTGGTCGTCGTCTGCCTACTTCTGGCCGCAGACACCTAGTACTCGTCGAGAGCAGAGCCGAGCACCGGATCCACCTTTTCGATTGAACCCTAGTTGTTGATCCTCCGCTGTTGATCGCTGACTCTGGCTGTGGCTTAGCTGACGGTCGTTACTCATCCGGCCACAGGAAGGATTGCAGATCCCTACTTACAGCAACCCTATCTCGTACCATAATGCGGTCACCACAGTTGGCCGACATTCCTGGGATGGTGAGGGCAGCTGGATAGAGTGAAGCTTCATGCCCAGGCATGGAGGTAACAAATGGAGATTGGTCATTTTCATACTGTGAATTAGGAAGAGGAGTTTTAATGGTTGGCTTGTCCTTATAGCTTCGGCCAACACTATTCATCGGCGAACCACAGTTCCGACCATCCCATTCTGAAAGTGGACCTCTTCAGCTATGAGTTGACGAAGGAGCAATCCAAGTTGGGGTGAGTTGTGCTATGAAATGACTACATTAAGTATTAGATTAAATTTAGGAATCAACTGTGATGTGGATTTATTTGGAGTTGTGTCAGATTTAGAACTGTGATAATCTGTTGATGATAACTAATGGGTTGGTTAGGTGAGTTTTAAAGATTTATTTCATTTCTATATTTGTTTAGATTATAAGGATGAATTATAGAAATTAATTTAAGGTGCATTGGGTTGACGGATGACTTGCAGATTATGTTTGCAATGATTAAAGGATTTATGGTGGGAATTATGGATGAGTTGATTTATCTAGTTAGGTTAATTCGGATAATAGTATGATTATTGTCAGAATATTAGAAGGATTAAACTTAATCTAATGAAGAGTATGGATTGAGTTAAGTCTAACAGGATTAATAAGATTGGTTATTTATCATATTAGGGTTGAGTTAGATATTTAGTTCATGATGGATTTAGCTAACTAGTTCATACTTGATTAGTTATATCATACATTATGTGATAGCAGGACTTGGGTTCGGGACGAGCTTCTCGACGTGAGATTACTTGACACGATCTACGTATAAAGGCGGGTACTTCTTGCTTTATCTCTTTAGCACATTGATTTTAGTGCATGAGCTATAAATTCAGATAGTTTATCTTGACTCCACTCTAAATTTTTCCTGTGCTTGATACTTTCACTCAATCTTTGAGCTACTCGTTTCTATATTTATATAGTCTCACGTTGTTATCCGCAGTCCCACGTCACATTCGAGGACGATCTTATGGTTTTGGTATTTCTTACTCTATTTATGTTTTAGTTTTGGACTTGTTCTTGTATTTGTGTATTCCTTTATATGGAGTTTTGTTTGTGGTATCTTGTATTTGGTTTGGTGATGATGTGTCAAGCCGAGCCGGTTCGTAGTTAGTTGTATTGTGGTTTTATGATCGTTATTTGTGATTTCTGCTGTGTTTTACTTTCAGCCATGTGGGTTGTTTAATATATATAAAACTGCGTACGTGGTTGTGTTTAATATATTCTAGCCGCATGTGGTTGATGTATTTTATATGTATATATGTTTCAGATTATCACCGGTACTGGGGAGATGTTGTCGGATTTTTGTCAGGCAGGGACTTCTCTGGGGGCGTGAGAGCCGCTGATGTGACGGTTCCATATTTTTTAATTACCTCATCTTTGGATCAATCCTTAAGATTATGGTATATTATGATGAGATATGCACTCAATAAAAAAAATATGATATACATATTAAGGTAAAATTTTGATTATAAATTATGTATATTTAAATCTTATAATATATGATATGAATAAATAAAAAATTCTGAACAAATAGGTATCACTTATTTGTGATCAAAATAAAATCTTTTCAATAGATTATGATTTTGACGAAATAAACATCTATTATAACCTTAAAGTACTGTAAGAAAGATGCATCGAAATTGTGTTTGACACCTGCCTCGGCATTTCCTTTTCTTACTCAGTCTCGGCTTCTCGACTCAGTGGCCAACAACTCACAGAGACTCGGCTCCCGGCTGTCAGTGTGTGTACTAAAAGCCTAGCTTTTGTAAACATTTATTTTGAAATAAAGAATCACATTAGTTAAAAATGTTTGTAGTTGTTCAATTAATTTATATTGTAGATAACATGGTGTGTGGTATCACACACAAAAGATTATGTTATCGGATCTTTATAAATTATAAACAGTAGCTCACGACTGAGATGGAAATGAACAAACCATTGCAGTAGTCGTAGTGTAATTAAGTATTAGTTTATCTTGACTAATAAATTACACTAGTACACTTAGAGTGTATTGAGTAGGACCATTTAAGGCAAGTTCTTTTATACTGACTTAATAAAAGAACAAGACCTTAGTTATTATGAAAGTGTGTGCTCTTAATCCTAATATAATAACAAGCACATATATTTAGTATTTATTTCTTTAACTTATCAAAGGGTGAGATTTAGTGCGATAAATCAATAAGCCCGATAAGTTGGGAAATAATATTACTTATAGTGTGTATTGTTGATTATAGAAGAAAATTGTGTCCTAGTAATCTAGGTTGATAATAACCCTAAAATGAGCTCATAAAGATTGTCATGTTAAACCCTGCAGGTGGACTTAGTCTGACACGACAATGAGGTTGAGTGGTACTACTCTTTGATTAAGAAATTAATTAAAGTGAGTTGTCAGTAGCTCATTTAAATTAGTGGACATTTGACATCTTAAACACAGGGAGACTAACACATTTATGATAAGAAGGAGCCCATAATGTAATTTGGGATTGGTGCGGTAGTGCAATAATAACTCTCTAGTGGAATGAGTTATTATTGATGAACTTGAGTTGTGTGCTCGGGGCGAACACGGGATACTCAAGCTCATCAGAAGGCCAAAATCAATTTCTCCTCTAGGTCCCTGTCGTAGCCTCAATGAAGCCTCAAGTCCGCTCATGAAAAGCTCTTCTTGGTGTCCAAGAGGGGGCCGACCCATGGCTTGGTGACTAAGCCATAGGGGCCGACCACTTCCTTCTCAAAGGGGGTCGACCACAAGTAAATTGGAGGGGTGGGCCACCATAATTCAAAATTAAGGGTGTGTTTTGAATTTTTAAAATCTTCTCTTTGTAGATATCTACAAGTTTTAAAAGAGAGATTTTAAATTATAAAACTTTCCTTATTTGAATTAGGCCACATGGTTTAAAAGAAAGTTTAAAAGTTTTAAAATTTTCCTTTTTAACCATCCTCATGGTTTTTTAAAAAGGAATTTTAAATTTGAAACTTTCCCTTTTTGTCACCATGTTAAAAAAGGAAATTTTAAATGAGGAGTTTTAAATTTTAAAACTTGTTTTAAAATTAAGAAAACTTTCCTTTTTTAAACATCCACATTAGGAGATTAAAAGAGAGCTTGTAAAATTTTATAAGAGCTTTCCTTCTTTGCTTATAAAATTTTTACAAAATTATAATTCCTTCCTCTTAGGGACAGACACCCTTGCTTGGAGCCCAAGCAAGGGACTGGCCAATCAAATTGAATCAAACAAGAGGAGAAAAAAGGAATTAAAATGGAGGAAAGGAAAAACAAGAGGAAGATTTTAATTTTTGTAAAAATCTTTCCTTGTTTGCCTTGGGCAAGTATTATAAAAGAAGGGGAGGAGAGACCTCATGATACATCAATTCTTATTCTCTTGCTTATGCTCCCTCTTGTGGTCGGCCCTCTCCCCTTTCCTTTCCCCTTGCTCTCTTTTGTTCCATGGTGGTGGTGGTGGCCGAATATTAGAGAAGGAGAAAGAAGCTTTTGTGGTGGTGTTCATCTTGGAGGATCGTCGCCTACACGATGTCCAAGAGGAGGCGAGGAATACGGCAGAAAATCTTGAGGTTATTAGCATACAAAGAAAAGGTATAACTAGTAATAGTTTTCTGCATCATGCTAGTTTTTTTTCCTTTGTATGAATTCCAAACACAAGAGACATATGATTCTAGAGTTTTGAATTTGTGTTTCTTTTGTTTTATTTTTCAAATTTGTGATTCAATTTTCTTTATGGTTAAACCTAATGTTATTTTAGGAAATTAAATATTGAATTTCTATTAAAGGCTTTGTCGAGGCAGTGGTAGATAATCTCATACCCAAGAAGGCCAAGTGCCTCGCCATGTTTGACCTGGAAGCCGATTTTAGAAATAAATATTTAATCAACTTTGTAACATAGGTCGGACTTGGATCAATAGTGTTAAGTTTCGCTTGTGATCCAAGTCTAAACAATTAAGAACAGATAAGTTAAATTTGGAATCAATAATGTAAAGTTCCGTTTGCGATTCCTAATTTAATTTCTAAAGAACACAATAAGTTGTTAGGAAAGGTTTGACACTTGTACAAAAATTTTTGTACAGTGGAACCGGTACGATCTTCCTAGGACCAACCAACAATTGATATAAGAGCTAGGGTTTGTCTCTGTGTGTTTTGGTTTTCAAATTAATTATGCACATGTCATACATAATTTAGGCAGGATAATAGTAAGATATGCTAACTCTTTAGTTGCAGGCTCCAACTATTATGGCTTATGGTTGTTGTGTGTGTGATTGGACCCTTGGACATGTCAAGGGCATTTTATTGTGTGTGCATGATTGTATTTAACTAATACAACTGGAGCTATATTAGCCCACTACAAGAAAAAAGCTAATAGACAACGCTTTTAAAGCGTTGTCTTTGTGCCTGAAAAAGTGTTGTTAAAGGCAGTGTTGTTAAAAGTCTGCTCAACGACAACGCCTTTAAAGCGTTGTCGTTTGTAGCAATTACAACGCTTTAAAAGCGTTGTGTATTTTTTGCAAAAACATCATCTTTGCAACGCTTTAAAAGCGTTGTTGTTTTTGGCAAAGACAACACTTGTGCAACGCTTTAAAAGCGTTGTCTTTTTAAAATTAAAAAAAAAATCTATTTACAAAATCATTTTTTTATATTTACAAAACTATTAATTTTCTTTTACCATGTCTAGATTTGAATTTGACATATAAAATAACATTAATTAGCTCAGCTAATGATTTCAAACTCGTACCAAAACAATAGAATTCAATTACAAAGTATTAGTATTTACAGGAGAATTCAACTATACACAAAGACTAAATAGTTCTGTTTCAAAGTAGATAGTGACATTCGAATTTAAAACAAAAAAAACACAAAATGGCTAGTCGACCTCGAAGACAACGATCTGCATGCTTACTTCTACTAGATATACTGATCAAAAATGATTGTCGGCTTGAGACTGGGACAAAACACCTACCACTGCATATCTGCCACAGAAAATAATACCATCAGTATTATACAAAATAAATTTTCACTATTAAAGTTGAAAACAAGGGAAACATGTAAAAAACCTAAAAGTAGGGTAGTCTTTTGATGTCATCTTTGGTCAAGTAAAGCAACCTGAAATTTTACAAGTAACAGAACATTATTTTCATTTGTAGATGTTAGCAACATATGTGGGAAAATGCAAGAAAAAAATAACATACTTTTGATTACTTTCTTCTTCAGTGAACACACTCATGCTTTCTTGAATTTTGCTATAAAAACTAGAACATTTCAGCACACTATGCATATTGTAGAATGTTAGGCATTAGTAGATAGAAGCTACATTTAGTATTGGAATGTGTGCAAGGGTGACACTGAAGCATGCCAAAAGTGTGCCTTTCAATCTGTAAAAGAAGTTCCAAGTTGTTAAAAACCAATTTAACAACCAAATACATATACTTCAGTTTAGTTGTTTACCTTTAGAGTCAATTTACAAAGACGTGATTCCACCCAACCTTTCCAGTTCCAAAGGTCCAAATCATTTTCAGCAGTCATATCAATTTCTAGATAATTTTTGTAGGCTTCAAAAAAGGGATAAGGCTCAAACAAACAATCCCGTCAGTTTTGCTAGCCTCCATTGCCTGACACATTGTCCACCATAAGACACTTTGAAGATAGATAAAACTTGTCAACAAGATTAGAGCAAACAAAATAAAATGTACAGAATTTATGAGATCACACAAAAGTACAAACTGGGTAATTAAAAAGAAGGTATACATGTTTGCTATTATACATATTTGTTTTAGGGTTCATGATTTCTAAAATTCAGGGGACTGTGGCAAAGTGGCACCTGAATATTTGGCACCAAGTGTAAAATTTGTTCAGTGTCTCTACACTGATTCAAACTGTGAACAGTCTGCTCATCAACATTTTGTAATATTGAGTCATGTGAGATATCTAGGTCCTGAAAGGCAATAGATATGAGAAATTATAAACCACTGAGAATATCGCAATGCTACAAAAGCACATTGAATCAGATTTAGTAATTCCAGAAAAAAGAGGATATGAAGACAAACTTTCTCAACCACCAAAGGAAAGGTTTGACACCATAAAACAGAATCTTCTTCACACATTAAAAAAAGAGTAGTTTGAAGGAAAAAAAGATAACTTACTTCAGGAATGACCCAAAGTGATAGTTTAGCATATAGAAGATATATGGAAACTCCATTGAGCTTAAACTTCATTACAGGGACATAAGCATTTGGAATAGGGTGCAGTTCTGTTACTTCTGCCACTAATTGCATCCTAATGCACTTATCGATAAGGATTACAAATTCCTATAATAAAATGATTTTCAGATGATCGCAGAAGATTACAAAATATAGGATTATCATTTGGCTATCTAACTTATCGATAAGGATTAAGATGGACTAAACTCATCTGCGACGAATCCATGGTCTCCATTACTGGTTTGTAAGTGATGCAACAAACTTACGCGTTGGCTCTGAGTGTCTTCCTCCATATTGGATGAGTTTGTTTGTGGATCACTGGATCAAACTTCCATTTGGATGATTATAGGAAATTAATTAGGAGTGTGTGATCTTCCCATCGGAAGGGGCACAATCTTATTTAATGGACTAAGTATCAAGTAATGGTGTACACTTAGGCACACTTAATAGTATCCTCCCTATCGGAGTCACTGCTATTATTTGTGTGAACGAAGAAAACCAACTATTAATTATTTGTCATAGGTTGACAAGATAATTAATGGGTAAAACCCTCCTCTTACAAATGCTCAATTTTGTATACGTCTACACTATCGTGACATACAAAATTCACGGTGTTTGAGGTGTTGGTAAATTTAAATAATATTATTTGAGGAATCAATGTTATTCTAAATTTAGAGCCTTGACCATAGTTTATTTTGTGATTCTTAGGATGACTTTCAACCCATTGGCCATTATACTAAAAGAGAACAGACTTACTGGTCCCAACTATATAGATTGGAAAAGAAACCTAGACATTGTCTTAACTTCTGAAAACTATAAGTTTGTACTGTCAGAGGTATGCCCTGATATGCCTAATAGTGATTCTACCCCAGAGGAGATTGAGTATCATAAGAAATAGGTAAAAGCAGATGAGAAGGCGCGGTGTTACATTTTGATTTCAATGTCAAATGTACTACAACATCAGCTTCAGGACTTACCAACAGCTTATGATATAATGAACAATCTCAAGGAATTCTTCGGACACCAGAATCTGGTTGCTAGGCAAGATGCAATGAGAAAACTGATGATAGCCACCATGACTGAGGGGACTTCCGTTAGGGATCATATTCTCAAGATGATGGCTTACTTAAACGAGATACAAATTCATGGAGGTGAAATCGATAGGGGAACCTAGGTCGTTATTATCTTCCAAACGCTGCTAAGAAGTTTTGAGTATTTTCGCCTGAACTATAATATGAATAAAAGGATGTATTCATTGGCGGAACTACTGACAGAATTTCAGGCAGCCAAAGGGCTATTTCGTCAAAATTCTCAGATTCACTATGCTGAAAATGGTTCTACTTCTAAACCGAAAGGTAAGAAGAAGAAGAAACAAACTGGCTCAGCAAAGAAGGTGAATAAACCTCTAGGAACAGGACCAAAAGCTGGAATGAAGAAGCCGAAGGGCAAGTACTTCATCTGCAAGCAGACTGGACATTGAAAGGCGGGCTGTCCTCGTAGGAAAGAGAACAATAAAGGTATATCTCATATTCTAATAGTTGAAACATGTTTAGCGATATTATCTACCAGCACCTGGTGTGTAGATATGGGAGCCACTGATCATGTCTGCAACTCTTTGCAGGGGTTCCAGGAAACCCGACGACTATTTGAAGGAGAGATAACCGTGTACATGGGCAATGCTACTAAGGTGACGGTTGTTGTAGTGGGAGACATCTACTTATCTTTTGATAGGAATAGAAGTTTAGTTTTAAGAAATTGTCTTTATGTACCCAGTTTTAGAAAGAATTTAATTTCAGTTTCTAAACTGTATTTGGATGGATATTCTATTTCTTTTAATGACAATGTAGTTATAAAGAGAAATAGGGTTATTATCTGTTCTGGTGTATTGGTTGGTAATTTATATACTTTAAATCCAATTTCTCCCACAATGCAAAATATGAAAATTAATAATACATCTTCTAACTCTAATAAGAGAAAGGAACCTTCGGAAATGAACCAGACATATATTTGGCATCTAAGGCTTGGACATATTAACTTAAATATGATTCAAAGGCTTATAGCCGATGGACTCTTGGGTTCATTAGTGTTGGAAAACTTTTCAACTTGTGAATCTTGCTTAGAAGGTAAAATGACCAAGAGACCTTTTAAGGCCAAGGGGTATAGAGCCAAAAATGTGTTAGAACTGGTTCACTCTGATTTGTGTGGTCCTATGTCTATCCAGGCAAGAGGTGGTTTCGAATACTTTGTCTCTTTCATAGGCGATTATTCGAGATACGGATATATTTACCTGATGCGCCGCAAGTCTGAATGTTTTGATAAGTTCAAAGAGTATAAGGCTAATGTGGAGAAACGTCATGGTAAAAGTATCAAGATGCTACAGTCTGATCGTGGTGGCGAATACCTCTTAGGAGTGTTTAGGAATTACTTATCAGAGGCTGGGATTCAATCCCAATTGTTCGCACCTAGTACACCCCAACATAATGGTGTGGCAGAACGAAGAAATATGACTCTTATGGAAATGACTAGATCGATGATGAGTTATTCAGAATTACCAACTCGTTTTGGGGATATGCTCTGGAAACGACAGTACATATTCTGAACTTGGTACCTTCTAAATCAATACCCTCTACTCCCACAGAATTATGGAATGGGCGAAAGCCCAGTCTAAGATATATTCGAATTTGGGGTAGTCCAGCACATGTGCTGAAAGCAGATGCTAATAAGTTGGAATCTCGTACAGAAGTACATGTGTTTGTGGGTTATCCTAGAGGAACGAAGGGTGATTTATTTTATAGTCCTAAAGATCAGAAGGTCATTGTTAGCATCAATGCCCAATTTTTAGAAGAAGACTATATAATGGACCACAAGCCCAGAAGTAAAATTGTTCTAGAAGAAGTTAAAGAGGACACGTCTAATTTAGTACCAACAGTACAAGATGATGTACCACAAGAAACAGTAACACGTGTCACATATGATACACAGTTACAGACAGTGCCTTGTCGTAGTGGGAGGGTTGTAAGACAACCTAAGAGATTTATGTTTTTGGGAGAGTCTTCGGACTTGATCCCTGGTAAGCATAAAACTGATCCCCGGACATATGACGAAGCACTCCAAGATAAAGATGCAGCATCTTGGCAAAAAGCGATTAATTCTGAAATAGAATCCATGTATTCTAACAAGGTCTGAGAGCTTGTAGAACCATCAGATGGTGTAAAAGCCGTTGGTTGCAAGTGGATCTACAAAAGGAAAAGAGGGACAGACAGGAAGGTAGAAACCTTCAAAGCAAGGCTTGTTGCGAAATGGTACACTCAGAAAGAAGGAATCGATTATGAGGAGACCTTTTCACCGGTAGCTATGCTTAAGTCTATCCGGATACTCTTATCCATTGCTGCTCATATGAATTATGAGGTTTGGCAAATAGATGTCAAGACAGCTTTCCTTAATGGAAATCTTGAAGAAAACATCCTTATGAAGCAACCAGAGGGGTTCATTGAAAAAGGCAAAGAGCATCTAGTGGGCAAGCTCAATCGGTTCATTTATGGACTAAAACAAGCTTCAAGATCTTGGAACATCTAGTTTAACGAGGTAATCCAGTCATATGGATTTATTCAGTATCCAGATAAGTTTTGTGTATACAAGAAGTGTAACGGAAACGTGGTGATATTTCTTTTACTATACGTAGATGATATTTTGTTAATTGACAACAATGTCAAAGTATTGTCAGACGTAAGGGTATGGTTGTCCAAGCAATTTGATATGAAGGACTTAAGAGAATGTGCACACATTCTAGGGATCAAAGTTATAAGGGATCGTAAGAAAAAGATGTTGTGCCTATCTCAAGCCTCATATATAGATACAATCCTTGCTCGTTTTAGCATGCAAAACTCTAAGAAATGTTTCTTACCTTTTAGGCTTGGAGTAGCTTTATCTAAAGAGATGTCTCCGAAGACATCAAAAGAGATAGAAGACATGAAGACAGTTCCTTATGCTTCGGCTGTAGGAAGCCTAATGTATGCAATGCTGTGTACGAGACCGGATATCTATTTTACCGTGGGCATGGTTAGCAGATATCAAAGTAACCCTGGACAAGGACATTGGACTGCTGTAAAGCATATTTTGAAGTACCTGAGAAGGACTAGAGATTATATGCTAGTTTACCAAGCAGATGATATACTCCCTGTGGGTTACACGGATTCAGATTTCCAATCAGATAGGGACAATAGTAAGTCTACATCGGGTTATATGTTTACTTTAGGAGGTGTAGCCATTACATGGAGGAGTGTTAAACAGAAATACATTTCAGACTCAACCATGGAAGCTGAGTATGTGGCAGCCTCTAAGGCAGCCAAAGAAGTTGTATGGCTCAGAAGCTTCCTAATGGACTTAGATGTGATTCCTGATTTGCCCAAAATTATTACAATCAATTGTGATAATAGTAGTGCAGTTGCAAACTTGAAGGAACCACAAGCTCATAAGACAAGTAAACATATAGAGCGCAAGTACCACCTAATACGAGACATCGTCATGCGAGGAGAAGTTGTCGTCGCCAAGATTGCATCAGCAGATAACCTGGCAGATCCTATCACTAAGGCCCTTCCGACGAAAGCTTTTGATCGACATATAGAGGGGATGAGAATAAGATGTATGTCAACAGATATGGAAGCTTAATCTTTTAGTATAAGTGGGAGATTGTTAGTGTGTATACTAAAAGCCTAGCTTTTGTAAACATTTATTTTGAAATAAAGAATCACATTAGTTAAAAATGTTTGTAGTTGTTCAATTAATTTATATTGTAGATAACATGGTGTGTGGTATCACACACAAAAGATTATGTTATCGGATCTTTATAAATTATAAACAGTAGCTCACGACTGAGATGGAAATGAACAAACCATTGCAGTAGTCGTAGTGTAATTAAGTATTAGTTTATCTTGACTAATAAATTACACTAGTACACTTAGAGTGTATTGAGTAGGACCATTTAAGGCAAGTTCTTTTATACTGACTTAATAAAAGAACAAGACCTTAGTTATTATGAAAGTGTGTGCTCTTAATCCTAATATAATAACAAGCACATATATTTAGTATTTATTTCTTTAACTTATCAAAGGGTGAGATTTAGTGCGATAAATCAATAAGCCCGATAAGTTGGGAAATAATATTACTTATAGTGTGTATTGTTGATTATAGAAGAAAATTGTGTCCTAGTAATCTAGGTTGATAATAACCCTAAAATGAGCTCATAAAGATTGTCATGTTAAACCCTGCAGGTGGACTTAGTCTGACACGACAATGAGGTTGAGTGGTACTACTCTTTGATTAAGAAATTAATTAAAGTGAGTTGTCAGTAGCTCATTTAAATTAGTGGACATTCGACATCTTAAACACAGGGAGATTAACACATTTATGATAAGAAGGAGCTCATAATGTAATTTAGGATTGGTGCGGTAGTGCAATAATAACTCTCTAGTGGAATGAGTTATTATTGATGAACTTGAGTTGTGTGTTCGGGGCGAACACGGGATACTCAAGCTCGTCGGAAGGCCAAAATCAATTTCTCCTCTAGGTCCCTGTCGTAGCCTCAACGAAGCCTCAAGTCCGCTCATGAAAAGCTCTTCTTGGTGTCCAAGAGGGGGCCGACCCATGGCTTGGTGACCAAGCCATAGGGGCCGACCACTTCCTTCTCAAAGGGGGTCGACCACAAGTAAATTGGAGGGGCCGACCACCATAATTCAAAATTAAGGATATGTTTTGAATTTTTAAAATCTTCTCTTTGTAGATATCTACAAGTTTTAAAAGAGAGATTTTAAATTATAAAACTTTCCTTATTTGAATTAGGCCACATGGTTTAAAAGAAAGTTTAAAAGTTTTAAAACTTTACTTTTTTAACCATCCTCATGGTTTTTTAAAAAGGAATTTTAAATTTGAAACTTTCTTTTTTTGTCACCATGTTAAAAAAGGAAATTTAAGATGAGGAGTTTTAAATTTTAAAACTTGTTTTAAAATTAATGAAACTTTCCTTTTTTAAACATCCACATTAGGAGATTAAAAGAGAGCTTGTAAAATTTTATAAGAGCTTTCCTTCTTTGCTTATAAAATTTTTACAAAATTATAATTCCTTCCTCTTAGGGTCGGCCACCCTTGTTTGGTGCCCAAGCAAGGGGTTGACAAATCAAATTAAATCAATCAAGAGTAGAAAAAAGGAATTAAAAATGAGGAAAGGAAAAACAAGAGGAAGATTTTAATTTTTATAAAAATCTTTCCTTGTTTGCCTTGGGCAAGTATTATAAAAGAAGGAGATGAGAGGTCTCATGATACATCAATTCTTATTCTCTTGCTTGTGCTCCCTCTTGTGGCCGGCCCTCTCCCCTTTCCTTTCCCCTTGCTCTCTTTTGTTCCATGGTAGTGGTGGTGGCCGAATATTAGAGAAGGAGAAAGAAGCTTTTGTGGTGGTGTTCATCTTGGAGGATCGTCGCCCACACGATGTCGAAGAGGAGGTGAGGAATACGGCGGAAGATCTCGAGGTTATTAGCATACAAAGAAAAGATATAACTAGTAATAGTTTTCCGCATCATGCTAGTTTTTTTTTTCCTTTGTATGAATTCCAAACACAAGAGGTATATGATTCTAGAGTTTCGAATTTGTTTCTAATTTGTGTTTCTTTTGTTTTGTTTTTCGAATTTGTGTTTCTTTTGTTTTGTTTTTCGAATTTGTGATTAGATTGTTCTTTATGGTTAAACCTAATGTTATTTTAGGAAATTAAATATTGAATTTCTATTAAAGGATTTGTCGAGGCAGTGGTGGATAATCCCATATCTAAGAAGGCCAAGTGCCTCGCCATATTTGACCTGGGAGCCGATTTTAGAAATAAATATTTAATCAACTTTGTAACATAGGTCGGTCTTTGATCAATAGTGTTAAGTTTCGCTTGCGATCAAAGTCTAAACCATTAAGAACAGATAAGTTAAATTTGGAATCAATAATGTTAAGTTCCGTTTGCGATTCCTAATTTAATTTCTAAATAATACAATTGATTGTTAGAAAAGATTTAATACTTGTACAATAAAATCGACACGATCTTCTAAGACCAGCCAACACCGGCCACCAACTCGAATTCGGCAATCAATTAACTTAGCATCAGCATTCAATACTAGACTATCTGACTTAGGAGTACACGCGATATACCTCTCATGAGCCAACTCAACTAAACTAGTTAATATAACTGTTTGTTTTACTACTGTAATAACTAAAGGATCTGAACAATGTTTTTCATTCTACGTCACCCAAATCTTTAACCTAAATCTTTATTTAAAGCTATTTAACAAAACTAAATTTTCTTTTTTTATTAGTGTGTACACAAAAAAGTTGTTTACGTGTATTTTGTTTGGTGGTCATGTATTCAATTATAATCTATTAATTAAGTTGGACAAAATTAATGATATATACAATTTTCTTCATTATTAAAGTAGCTACCATTTAAAAATTGATTTTTTACTTAAAAGTTAAATTTATAATAATTTATATGTCTATTGAGTTTTATTACTTAATTAATTTCTAACAACACATAGATAAAGAGTTTCTTAAACAAACATTGTTTAAAGGGCCTTATAATGAGAGATTTTTTTTAGTCTTTAGGAGGATATTGACCCATCCTCGAGTGCCACGAGATGTCAATTTGCTGGGTTTGTGAATGTTTCTTCAATATCGAATTATCATTCATATTGTGAATAAAAAAATATTTATTTATTTAAATTGAAAATTTTATAAATATTACAACGACTGAATGAGTCACTAATTTTAATTTCCCATTTACAAAAGATTTTTCCTGGCCTATTAATGGAAATTGATGTTATTGTAATTACCTCTAATAAGATTATTTATAAAAAATCACTATTTTTATTTATAAATTTAATATCATTTTTTTAATACATTATAAATATTAAATTTAAAAAGAACATAAAAAATTATAAAATTATTCATCAACATTCTTAATTCTGCCCATGACGACCGGTCATGGTCGGTCCCAAGCCCGGATAAAGGAGAAGAGTTGCATTAGGTTGCCAGCCAGCGTCAAAACTATGACAAATATTATGAATGAATCAATTAAACTATTGTGTTAATGCTAGGTTGTTCCCCGGAAGGAACGCGTTGCAGGATCTGACTATAACGTCTCGGCAAGGACCGCTACATCTCCAGAACTCGGGTGTAGTGCTAAATATGCAAGAGTTCGCATTACAGGGTCCAACTGTAATGTCTCAGCAAGGACCGCTACATCTCCATGAGAACTTGGGTGTAGTGTTAAATAGGCAAAAGTTCTCACACCATAGGTTGGATAAGAACAAATATGATAGGAAAATTAATAATCTAAGATTTGGAACATGGAACATAGGAACTCTCACTGGTAAATCAATAGAGGTAGTAGATATGATGATTAAGAGAAGAATTAGTATTTTGTGTATACAAGAGACAAAATGGATAGGCGAGAAGGCAAATATGATAGAGAACTCAGATTTTAAGTTATGGTACACTGGAAAGAGTAAAGCAAGAAATGGAGTGGGTATTATTGTAAATAGTTTGTTAAAGGATGAAATTGTAGGAGTAATTAGAAAAGGAGATAGAATTATAGCCCTTAAGATAATAGTGGGGAAAGAAACTATGAACATAATTAGCGTATATGTACCACAAGTAGGATTAGATGAAGCTACCAAATCAAGGTTTTTGGAGGACTTAGATGAAATATTACAAAATATTTCACCAAATGAAATGATTTTAATAGGAGGTGATCTAAATGAGTATATCGGAGTGAAAAATGAGGAGTATGAGAGAGTACATGGGAGTTATGGGTTTGGAACGAGGAATAAGGAAGGGAAAACTATATTAGATTTTGTGATAGCATATGACCTTATATTAGCTAATACGTTTTTTAAGAAAAGAGAAGAACACTTAGTCACATTTAAAAGTGGGAATAATAAATCTTAGATTGACTTTCTTATGGTTAGGAAGAAGGATAAAAAGATTTGTAAAGAATGCAAAATCATCCCTGGAAAAAACTTAACTACCCAACATAGGTTAGTAGTGTTGGATATACACCTCAAACATAGTATCAATAGAAATAAAATATATACAATTCCTAAAATTAAGTGGTGGAAGCTAAAGGATGGGAAGCAAATATATATTTAAAGAGAAGGTAGAAGTATAAGCATTAGGTGAAATATACGATGACTCTAATACAACATGGGATAGGATGATATCAAAGTTGAAAATAGTAGTTAAGAGTATACTCGATGAGTCAAAGGGGCATGCACCACTTAAAGAATCTTGATGATGGAATGAGAAAGTACAAGAGAAAGTGAAGGAAAAACGAATAGTTTATAAAGAATTATATATTTGTAAGAATGAGGAAAACTTAAAAAAATATACAATAGCCAAGAAAAAAGTTATGAAAGTACTGAGTGAAGCAAAAAATGAAACTTTTGAACGATTATATCAAAAATTGGATACAAAAGAAGGGGAAAGAGACATTTATAGAGTAGCTAAAGTGAGAAAAAGGAAAACAAGAGATCTTAGCCAAATAAAGTGTATTAAAGATGAATATAATAAGGTATTAGTAAACGATTGAAAAATAAAAGGGCGGTGGAAGAGATTTTTACATTAACTTTTTAAAGAAGGTTTAGGTGACCAACTTAACTTAGGTAATTTAAGTAGGTCAAATGAGTATAGAAATTTTAATTTTTATCGTAGAATTCAAACTTTAGAAGTAAAACAAACTTTAAATGAGATGCACAATGGAAAAGCTGTTACCAGATGATATTCCGATAAAGGTATAGAAGTGCCTAGGAAAACAATGTATTGAATGACTTACAAAATTATTTAACATGATATTGAAAAAGAAAAAAATGTCTGATCAATGGAGGATAAGTACTCTAGTTCCCTTATATAAGAACAAAGGAGACGTACAAAATTGTGCAAACTATAGGGGTATTAAACTAATGAGTCATACTATGAAACTTTGGGAAAAAGTAATTGAAAAAAGATTAAGGAAGGAGGCCATAATGACAAAAAATCAATTTGGGTTCATGCCTGGAAGGTCGACAATAGAAGCTATACATCTTCTTAGACAATTAATTGAAAAATATCAGGAGTAAAAACAAGATCTACACATGGTATTTATTGACTTAGAAAAAACTTATGATAGAGTCCTAATAACCATGATTTTGCTACATTATTTTGATTCATAATGCATGTTTTTAATTATCTTGTTCATAGATGAAACCTATATTGACATCACATTTTATAATTGCATTTGATTTTGTACTTAATTATAAATTAGCTTATAATCATGGTATTTGATGCTAATATTTGATTATTATTTCGTAGGTATCAAAAAGGTCATGGACCGGATCAGATTAGACCACATTTGGGGTCAAATCTAGGGCTAAATGAGATGATCGAGCTGTGGAGCATTATGGACCGTTCATCAAAGATCAAATAGATCTGAGCCATCAGTTGAAGATCCGGTTCATCCAAACCTAATGAAGAGCAGATCTCATCTGTTGATGAAGATCCAAAGGTTTTGATCTAGATCTGAGTCCATGCAGTCGTTGATTAAGCCCCAAAATAATCTGGACCGTCCGATCATATTTGGGAGAGTTTAAAAGTCGCAAGAAGCTACAGTGCTTCCCTGGGCTCAGCGTGTTCGCTACATTTCTACTGTTCCTTCTTCTTCTTCTCCGCGACGCCGAGCTCCCATTCCCGACTTCCATATCCGTTAGCAATCCTTCTTCATCGCCGGCGATATCCTAGCTTCCGGCGTCGTCGTCCGAGATCAGAAAGTGGCAAGAGGCGTTCCCAGTCTACGAGCTTGAGTTCTGATTCTAGTTCCGCGATCTAGATTCGAGAGGCGTTCCCTTTATCTACGATCTTCATTAGCCACCGGAGCTCGAGAGGCGCTCCTAGTAGCTTCGGATTTCATTCCATCTTCTATTCATCTACTGCACTTGAGTGGATCTGATCAACCAATCGAGTGTGTGCAAATTCCAGAATTCGGCATCTATGTTCGTGCGATGGTAGCTACGGAGCTCAAGAGGCATTCCCAGTAGCTGTGGTCATCAGCTAGCACTAGCCGAGAGTTTGGATCTTCACCAGTGATTGCTCGAGAGGCGTTCCCAGTGGCATCTCTATTTTTACAGCAGAGTGGAGAGTTTTGGTTCCGGATTTGGGTTGTGGAATGTTTAGGTTTTGTTTTTTTTTCTGAATTGTTCATCACATTGCTCAGATCTGAAGAACTAATTTCTTTTCCTTACCATTTCTTCCTTGTTTCAATTTTCTGAAATTCTGATTCTAATGTTCTTTCTTGCAATTTTAATTTCATTTGAGTTGTTGCAATCCAAATTTTGCTTAACTACTGGATCAGTTTGCACACTAGTTTGTGTTTAAAGTTAGATATTCTTATTATCATAAGTTTATTAGTTTCGGTTATTTAGTTAGCAAAGTTTTTGTTCGGTTCATTGGATATGTTATGACTGTAATCATGCTTAAATGTTGAATGCCTATTTTGATGTATTGATTGTTATCTCTGTTCATTGTTATTGTGAATGAGCTCTTGAGCTTAATTGTTGATTGTGATTGAGTATAGAAGACTTGGTGATTGAGTTAAGTTTTGAACTTGATTGTGATGGTGATAAAATGTTAGGCTCAGTTCTTACAATTGTGATGAGATTTTGAATGAAATTGTTACTGTGGTTGTGAATTGTGGAGATAGAAATTGATTCATGTAATTAAATGATGCATTAGATCTTGAATTTAATTGAGGCTCATTTGGTTAGAAGGAAGTGGATTATGTTTAGATGAGAGTTATCTTTCTTTGATGTCATTCTTGACCTAGTTGAAATTAGATTTTGATTGAAACCACTTCTAGAATTCACACACAATTTATTAGTTATCCTTGGAAAAATACGACTTGGGACTCCTTACTACGACTCTATTCTTTAGTTTAATTGAGTTCCAATCTTTATTAATTATGATGTACCACGTGTCATGCAAAATGGCTGACATCAAATTTTGGTGTCGTTGCAGGGGAATAATTAGTAGTGTGTGTTTACTTTAGATTGAGCATTGGATGATTTTATTTTGTTAGCATCTTTCTTGATTTGATTGATTACTTTTTGTATTTTCATGTTGGCTTATTCTTGAGTTGTTAAGTGCTTTATGTTGGTGCAATATTCCCCAGGTCAAGGTTGACCGTGTTGACTGAGCTTGAATTGAGTTAAGCTCGAGTCTTGATGTTGTGGTTTCGATGTTTGACAATACATGTAGTCAATACATAAAGATTACAGGTGCAATCGTTCATGTGTGAAGGAGAGTCAAGTAGGTCAAGGTTGACTGGATACTTGATGGGAGAAATCCTGGTGAGTGAAGCCAGGTGAAAGTCCTAGTGAGTGAAGCTAGGCAGAAGAGAAATCCTGGTGAGAAATCCTAGTGAGTGAAGCCAGGTGAAAGACCTAGTGAGTGAAGCTAGGCAGAAGGAAAGTCCTGGTGAGTGAAGCCAGGCAGACATGGAGTCCTGGTGAGTGAAGCCAGGCAGACATGAAGTCCTAGTGAGTGAAGCTAGGTAGAAGGGAAGTCCAAGTAGGTCAAAGGGATTGACCGGATACTTGGCACAAGGAAAATCCAGGTGGATCAAGGTTGATCGGACACTTGGTGAAGATAAGTCCAGTTGGGTCAAGGATGACCGGACACTTGGTGAGCGAGTTCTAGCAGGTCAAGAGTGACCGGATGCTAGGCATTATGTACCAACGGGTCATGGTTGACCAGATGTTGGTTTAGGAGGCTTTAGACTTTGATTTTAGGGAGAAATCATGAGCTGGATCGATCAGCCGATCAATTGGCTCATGCCCAATCGATCGACCAATCGATTGGGCGAGTCTTCGCGACAAGCCTCCTCCCAATCGATCAGTGGATCGATTGGGACAAGTGCGCGATCGCACAGAACGACACTGGATCGATCGGTCGATCGATCTAGATCCCCCAATCGATCAGTGGATCGATTGGGAGGTGCGATTTCGCACGATAAGCTCTGGATCGATCAACCGATCGATCCAGGCAATTCCTAAGAGCACAGAGACGGTCTGGATCGATCAGCCAATCGATCCAAAGCCTCCCCGATCGATTGGGAGCAATCCAATCGATCGGGAGCAATCCGATCGATCGGGATCCGACCATTGGCGTCGATTAAAGCCGTTGTCGAGCTCTTTCTTTGCCAACTCTTACACTGTTCATCTCCGATCTTCACCAGCGACTCCACAGCATCTCTCTAAAGTTTAGATCGCCAGTTCTTGAAGGTTCTTGGAAGTTTTCCAAGTCAAGAGGCGGATCAAAAGCAAGAAGGAGAAGCTAGGGTTAGGGTTTTCAGTTGTCAAACCTCTAAGAATTCTTGTATTTGTTTTCCCCTTGTCTTCTTCTTGTACTGAGAGTATTGTAGGGCTTCTCCACCTTTGGTAGTTACCATAAATGAGTGTTTTTCATAGTGGAGGGTGCGTGAGTGTGTGGATCCTTGGATTAGTCACCTCTTGTGATGTGGATACCAAGTAAATCCTCTTGTTAGCGTTGTGTATTTTGTTTCTTTGTATATTTCCGCTGCACATCTTTGAAGAAACAAGCAACGCCGACCACGAGCACGCGACGAGCTATTCACCCCCCCTCTAGCTACATAATCGGTCCCAACAAGTGGTATCAGAGCAAGGCCACTCTTCACCGGAATCATCACCGGAAGGGTCAACAAGCTAGAGGGTGAAGAAGTTGAAGCAATTCTACAATTCGAAGACTTCATCACAAGAAGCTCAACTTCAAATGGAATTCCAAGACGGGCTTGGATTCAATACAAGGGTGCCTCCATCATTTAGTTCAACAAGTTTCGATCTTTGGAAATCAAGGATCGAGAATTTCTTGATGATGGAGATAGAGCAATGGTTTGCTCTCATGGAAGGATTTGAAGCTCTAACAAACTCCAAGGGCAAGCCTCTCAAGAAAAGCAAATAGAACCAAGAACAAATCCAAAGATGTGAGGCCAATGACAAAGTGACCAAGCTTTTGGTCAATCTATTGCTAAGTAACATCATGGAGCAAATTGGAGATTTTGAAGATGCCAAAGAGCTATGGAGCAAATTGGCCAAGATTCATGAGATCCCCTCCACTGTACCAATCCAAGAAAAATCCAAAGAGGGTGACTCATTGGAGAAAGACCAAGAGGAGGAGAATTCCGAAGAAGAGAGATGCTCATCTTCCAAAGAAGAAGTCCAAGAAGCTTCATCTTCAAGGGAATGCAATGAAGAGGGCAAGGAGAGGGCATACTCCTTGTTCCATGTACAAGATGAAGATGAAGAAGCCTCCACCTCTAGGATTGAGGGGGAGCAATTTTTGACGACACCGGATCAAGAAGCAGGAGAAGTCTCCACATCCGGGTCAAGAGAAGAAGAGGATGAAGAAGCTTCCACCTCCACAAGTCAAGTCGAATTTATTGGAGGAGAATCATTATCGGATCAAGAGGAAGCCTCTACCTTCGGATCAAAAGGAGAAGATGTCATCCCTACACGTGAAGGTATAAATGTTTCAAATAAAAATAAAAATCATATCATATATTTTGAGTGTAGGGAACATGGACATTACAAGAGCAAGTGCCCCAAGTTGGCCAAGAAGAAGGGCCAAGTTGTACCAAAGGGCAAAGAGAAGCCCAAAGAGACCGCTCCCTCAACAAAGAAGAGCAAGGAGCACATTGTGTACTTTTTGTGCAATCAAAAGGGACATTACCGAAGTCAATGTCCCAATGGGAAGAAGGCGGTCAATGCTCTTGGAGGAAGCACAAGTCAAGGGGGAGCCTCCAAGGTAAAAAGGAAGGTATCATTTATTAAGCCTACTCCCTTGAATAATGGTAAAAAGCATGCTAGTTCTAATTTTTATCATTTTAATGCTATTTACCATAAGAATAGAAAGCATGAGAGCTTTAAAGAAAAATATGTGGCTCTACATGCTAAAACTACCATACCTAGTTTTAGGAAGGTAGATAAGAATTTAGGCAATAACTCTAAGGATTTTAGTTATAAGCCTAGAGATAGAAACGCTCATGGACTTAATGATAAATCAAAAACTAAGGACTTATGGAAAGAAAATCAAGTCTTGAGGTCAAGACTTGATAAAATGGAAAAGACCCTAAAAAGGATGGAAAATATCCTAAAAGGGCAAAATGAGTATAGCCTAGGTCTAGGAGTACAAAAGTCATCCAATGGCCATAAAGGTTTGGGATACAAACTTAAGGCTAAGAAGGATGTAATTTCTTACCATAGGGTTCGATATAGCTATGGAACCGAGTCTAGGTCTAAGGGTCAAGTCAAAAGTACAAGGGAAGTTATCCCTAGGAGTATTTTTGTAACTAAAGTGACTAAGACTTCTAAGAAGTCTAACAAATTCACTAAAAAGGTCACAAGGGAAGAAATCCCTAGGGTTGACCTAGAAAGTATGACCAAGGCTTCTAAGAAGCCTAATAAGATCACTAGGAAGGTATCTAGGGAAGTTATCCCTAGTGAATACCTAGAGCATCCAAGGAGCACCAATAGGTATTGGGTTCCTAGGAGCATTTTCTCTACCCCTTAGATGGGTTAGAGAGTGTCAACTCTAATTAAAAGGGTAGTTAACCCAATCATGATAAAGTTGGCACTCTAAGAGCATTTTCAAGATTTTTGTTAACCTTTGAAAATGATAAGGATTAAATGCTTACTCTTGGTAAGAGTAAAAGGTGTCACATTTTGAGAAATTGGATGATATTTTAAGTGACACAAATTGGGAAAATCATAAGAACTACCGAGTTGGGATTTTGGTATGTTCTTAGGAAATTAAAGGCAATTTCTGCCTTAACTCAGGTGGTTACTCTTTGAGAGAGTAATTTGTGCTAAAAATTTGAGGAATATGCTTAATTTGAATTGGCACAAAATTAGGAAAAGCAAAAGAAATGTCAAAATTGGGTTTTAGCATTTTCTTGAAAAATAGTGGGCAATCTAGGTTTATTTTTAATTGAGCTAAGGTTTTAGGATACTTAGATAGGTAATCTAGATATATTTTATTTATGCTAAAACTTGTCATACTTTGTTTGCCCATCATATGCCATGACATCATGTTTATTTTTGCATTCATATTTTATTATGAAAATCACAAAAATACCATGTCATGTCATACATACATCATGTAATTATAGGATATTTTCTTTTGAAATTTTTTTTTTTTTTGATGTATGCCATAACATATCATGCATTATTTTAATTCCTTGCAATTTAAGGACAAATGACATTTATTAACAAATAACATCCTTGGTGGATGTTCATAACCTCAAAATGCCTAGATAGATATGCATGATCCCTAGATTAGGGAAAAACCAAACTTTACATCTCACAAAAGAACTATAAGATGACTTGTATGTGGTTTCGTGCACATTAAATACAAGTGAGATGTTAGGATGATGAACAAAACCTCAAGATGTTGATTTAGTACATTCTTGTGAGTTTTAAATTCATCAAACACATAGTTATGTGTTTTCCAATCATTGGGAAAGCTAATGTACAAGTCATGTGCATTGAGCCCAAGGAACATGGTTGGATATTGGTTTTGAAAATCATTTTAAAATTCTTTTGGAAAACCTTGGTGAAGGCTACCTTTTGATAGTAATCATCATTGAATAGTTGAGCACAAACTTGAAGAAAACACTAAAGTTTTTACAAGTTTGTGCCAATCTTTGAAAATATGAAGTATTTTCTTAGAAAACTATTTTTCCATGATACTATATGCCCTAAATAATGTCTACAACGATTTTTATGATTTTTAGAATTTTGTAGATTTTTCTAGGGGTTTCTGAAATTGACTGAAATGGAATTTCAGCTTTTTCAGAGCTTCAATCGATCACCCGATCGATTGAGAGCAAGCTTCTCATGAATAGAAGCTTCCTGGATCGATCCACCGATCGATCCAGCCCTCCTGAATCGATCAGTGGATCGATTCAAGCAGGTTCAATCGATTGGGACCCAACTCCAATCCATTGGGAATGCTGATTTTGGCTGGTAAAGTCTGATTTCAGCATTTTGGACCATCTTTAGTCTAGGTAATCATTCATAACCCCTCAAAACACATTTGTATACATTTAGGGGGAGTTTTCATGATGAAAACAAGGATGAATTGGTTAAGGAAGACTAAGTAGAGGTTTAAGTTGAGGTTTGGTTTCATTATTGAATTTATGAACCTCAAAACTTCTATTTTGGGTTTCCTAAAGGTTTAGGAATTCCAAGTCATTATTGGTACAATGACAGAAGTTACGTGCATGTCTTTAGAGGGAGTTACTCTTTAAGGACATGAAAAAAAAATTTATTTTCATACACCTTGGAAGGTGGTTTTACCTTCTTTAGTGAAAATGCTCAAGGTTGAGCATTGGAATACAATGGAGAGTGGATATCTTCATTGTTTAGTGGTATATACTCAAGGATGAGCATTTGATGAAAATAAAGGGTATGAGACCTTTATTTGAATCGTGTTGTGCACAATGAGTGAAGTTGTGAACAACGGTGAGTAACTCTTCAGAGGGAGAGTTTCTTTTTGATGTGTGCCAATAGGGGAAGAATGAAGGGTTTAAGTTATGCCTTCATTATCTAAGAGGGAGTTTGCCCTCTTAGGGGGGAGAATGTAGGGTTTAACTTACGTCTTCATTACCTAGTGGCATGAAGAAGGTTGAGGCTATGAGACTAGCCTAACTTAAAGAAGGTATTATCAAACATCAAAAAGGGGGAGATTGTTGGTGCAATATTCCCCAGGTCAAGGTTGACCGTGTTGACTGAGCTTGAATTGAGTCAAGCTCGAGTCTTGATGTTGTGTTGATGTTGTGGTTTCGATGTTTGACAATACATGTAGTCAATACATGAAGATTGCAGGTGCAATCGTTCATGTGTGAAGGAGAGTCAAGTAGGTCAAGGTTGAATGAATACTTGACGGGAGAAATCCTAGTGAGTGAAGCCAGGTGAAAGTCCTAGTGAGTGAAGCTAGGCAGAAGAGAAATCCTAGTGAGTGAAGCCAGGTGAAAGACCTAGTGAGTGAAGCTAGGCAGAAGGGAAATCCTGGTGAGTGAAGCCAGGTGAAAGACCTAGTGAGTGAAGCTAGGCAGATGGGAAGTCCTGGTGAGTGAAGCCAGGCAGACATGAAGTCCTGGTGAGTGAAGCCAGGCAGACATGAAGTCCTAGTGAGTGAAGCTAGGCAGAAGGGAACTCCAAGAAGGTCAAAGCGATTGACCGGAAACTTGGCACAAGGAAAATCCAGGTGGATCAAGGTTGATCGGACACCTGGTGAAGATAAGTCCAGTTGGGTCAAGGATGACCGGACACTTGGTGAGCAAGTTCTAGCAGGTCAAGAGTAACCTGATGCTAGGCATGATGTACCAACAGGTCATGGTTGATCAGATGTTGGTTTAGGAGGCTTTAGACTTAATTTTAGGGAGAAATCATGAGCTGGATCGATTAGCCGATCGATTGGCTCATACCCAATCGATCGGCCGATCGATTGGGCGAGTTTTTACGACAAGCCTCCTCCCAATCGATCAGTGGATCGATTGAGACAAGTCTGCAATCGCACAGAACGACACCGGATCGATCGGTCAATCGATTCAGATCCCCCAATCGATCAGTGGATCGATTGGGAGGTGCGATTTCGCACGATAAGCTTTGGATCGATCAGCCGATCGATCTAGGCAATTCCCGAGAGTACAGAGGCAGTCTGGATCGATCAGCCAATCGATCCAAAGCCTTCCCGATCGATTGGGAGCAATCCGATCGATCGGGATCCGACCGTTGGAGTCGATTAAAGCCGTTGTCGAGTTCTTTCTTCGCCAACTCTTACACCGTTCATCTCCGATCTTCACCAGCAACTCCACAGCATCTCTCTAAAGTTTAGATCGCTAGTTCTTGAAGGTTCTTGGAAGTTTTCCAAGTCGAGAGGCGGATCAAAAGCAAGAAGGAGAAGCTAGGGTTAGGGTTTTCAGTTGTCAAACATGTAAGAATTCTTGTATTTGTTTTCCCCTTGTCTTCTTCTTGTACTGAGAGTATTGTAGGGCTTCTCCACCTTTGGTAGTTACCATAAAGGAGTATTTTTTTTATAGTGGAGGGTGCATGAGTGTGTGGATCCTTGGATTAGTCACCTTTTGTGAGGTGGATACCAAGTAAATCCTCTTGTTAGCGTTGTGTATTTTGTTTCTTTGTATATTTCCGCTGCACGTCTTTGAAGAAACAAGCAACGCCGACCACGAGCACGCGACGAGCTATTCACCCCCCCCCTCTAGGTATATAATCGGTTCCATCACTTTAAATGTTCATATTTTCATATGTTTGAAACTTTATGTTTTTGAATCTTCTAATTTTGATTGTTAGTGTTGTAGTGTAAGAACAGGAGATTTCATTAGCATGAATATATATTTTCAGAATTTTGGAGGTGGAATGGAGAATCAGTATTTTCAGCTCGAGTATCAATTTTACCCAAACATGGATGAACAAAATATGTATGAGTCATTTTCAAATGGTTTTAATGCTAATTGGGTGGATAATTCATGTTTCAGGTATGAATGTGCACAAGGATAATTTATTGAGCCATATCCAATTACCAGAATTCATATGAGTTTCAAGAGGTTTCAACATCTTTTGTGCCAAATTCTTTTCAACAAAATGAACTTCAAATTGAAGAGTCAACATGGAGAGTTAAGGAGATTATGCAACAAATGATAGAGCATCAAGAGCAACAATTTTCAAGGATACAGAATATACAGAATCAGTTGGATGCAAATTGCATCATCTATCAACTAGTTACAAACACGAAGCGTCAGTGAAGAGATGGATTGTGGAGCTCTTGTCAGGCCTGACACTGCATCTACTTCTTCACTAGATTCTTTAAGTATTTTTTATTGTTGTGATGATGTAGTTGAACATACTTTTGATTCTACTAATGATGTTGCTTTAGATGTTGGAAATAATGCAGGTATTGATGTTGAAGATGATTTAAGTGTAGGGGAATGCTTACTGGATGCATTACCCCAAGAATCACCAAGAATTGAGGATGTAAGTGTAGGGACTTGTACTATGGAGGCAAGAACCCAAGAATCACTACATAAAGTTGTACATTCACCAGAACCAGAGCATGTACCATTACTTGATGAAAAGGAGGTAACAATCACTACTTCAAGTATCTTTCAACATGACAAGGTGAGTATTTCTTGTGATTTTTCAGAAAATTTAATAGAGGTACTAATTATTGACTTTATTAGATGTGATTCATTTCTTAATATATTTTCTACCCACACTATTACTCTCCTATTTTCTTTTACCCCATATGTGTATGGGAGATGTGTTTCTTTATTGATTGTGTAGGAGAATACAAGCTTCCTGAGTGGATGCTTGAACTGAACCACCTCCGTCTTCTAGAAAGAATTTGCAATGGAAAAATGATGAATAAAAAGAAGTTGATTGCAATCAAGGATACTCCACTACCGACATGGATTCTTCTTTTAAATCTACTTCAACCGCCCGGAATTAAGGGGAGTTTGTTCCTCGCTTTTATTTTTTCTTTATACATTTCTTTAGTTATATACTTCGCGTTTGTACTTTGTTTTTACATTTTGCATTTTGTTTCCATACATTGCACTTTGCATTTTATTTAGTACATAGCATTTTCATTTTGAATAAATTCTCCATGAATTGTTCTAGTAATATTTTTTAGATTGTAAAAGTTTCACAAATTTGATCATCAATTTTAGGTCATTGGACATGATTGGATGCTCTACTTACATGATGTTGGTTAGTTTGGTGGTGGATTACAATTTGACTAATTGAGTTTGATTGCATGAAAATTACCTAGAGAGGACCACTTCAAGCCCACACTTTATTTTCTTATTGTGTGACATGCACTTACAACAATTGAAACTCTAGAACTTGCTTTTTTTCTTTTCAAAGTCACAATATCATATGTATGCTTAGAAATGAAGGATATTTGTCATTCTTGTTCCATCATAATTTTTAATTTCTTTCCCCGCAATTTCTTAAAATATGTTCATCAAGTATTCTAATTCTTGATCACTTTGCTTTGCCTTCATTTCATTGGGAGTTTTGGTTGAATTCTTGATGAGTTGAATTGACTAGATGGACAAAGGATTAAGTGTGGGGGATGCGTATAGTGTTTTTGAATTTTTTGGATTCATTTGTTAATGGTAGGGATTCAAATTTAAGCCAATGATGGAGTTTTGGAAGAATACTGTTGTGAATGAAGCATTTTTAAGATTGTATGTTAAATGTACCCATATCTTGAGTTTTATCATGACAAGAGTGAGCTCCAATTGTTTTGAAGTGTAAGACTTGATACTATGTTGATACATTTAAAATTGTAAGAGACATATGTGGTAAGAAGGTTTTGGAAATGCTAAAATCTTAACTTTCTGTTGGAGTTGTTGTGCTATATTGAATTCTACAGAAATAGACACTACAACTATGGAGTAAATGAAGGCTGCAGTAACATAGAAATGAGGAGTTAGTGTCAAAGTTGTGTTGGAATTCAGGAGCAGCCTTAAAGCCAATGTGAAATTCAAGTTAAGTTCTTTATTGTGCTGAACCAAATGGTATTCTTGCTTCCAAGGCATCTGCAAAATAAGAAAGGAGAAATTCAGAAACTCCATCTAGACACAGAAATGCAGAAACAGTGCATAATTCTGGAGCTGAATTCTGTTTTTCAAGAATGTTTAGTTTTGTGCCAAAGTTTTCTTGATATCTCTGATCTAAAATGGATAGAATTCAAAGTCCTTTTAATTCAATGTCGAATGAACTATTTTCTAAGGTTTCCTTGTTGAAGAATTTTGCTGAAATATCATGGTGGAAGGATTTGAAAAATTAAAGAACAGATTCATGTTATCACTTTACAAAATCTGAAAAATTGTCAGAGATGGGCTATTGTTGATTAAGGATGAATGGAATTAAGAGAATTCAATGAACCCATTCAATTTATGGGATAATTCAAGGTCTGAATTTAACTTTGAAGCTGAATCTGGGAACATATTCTAATCTATTAAAACTGAACCTTGACATTAGAAGAGTTATTAAATTATGAATTTTTACTCTTGTGACAAATGCAACTTCCTTTCAAACTGAAGCTCTAAAATTGTAAGCTTGCATTGGATTCTAAATTCCAGAAAATGCGGTGCTTTAAGCAATTCATTATGTGATGCTGAATGATAGTTTATCAAAATGATGAAGTCTGAAACTGTGAGCTTAAGTACCAGAATTAATGATAGCTGGATATTTAAGTAATTTAAACTATGAGCTTATGTACCATAATTCAGTTCTAAAATTGGAATCAGAGAAGGTAGATAGAAATGTCGAACTGCAGCTTGAGATAGAGTATCAAATCATTAAATCTAAATCAAGAGGACTGGCTGGAAATCAATGATGTGGAGTCATGTAATTGGAATCTAATTATTATGGAGAAAATTTTGAAATTCGAATATTGAAATACAATTCAATTTATGAAGCAGTCAGATTGAGGCATTAGTTCTGAAGATATGATGATGAATTCAACTACTTGATACCATGTGATCATGTCTGAACGTTGAATCAACGGACGCTGGGCACGTGGCGCTCCCCGGTTACTGACGTGGATCTTCAACTGGTTGCACGAACCTCCGGCGAACCTGCACAGAAGTCGGGCCGGGAAGGGGTTCCCGGCGACGACCCTCCGACGCTCAAGTCAGGCAAGCAAGTAGTGTAAAAAGTGGCTCCCAAAGTCTTTCTTTGCGTACCTCCGGCGAAGTATGCGGCTCTTTATATAGAGCGGTGAAAGAGCTCCTGCATGTCCACCGAGGCGCATGCGTGTCCGCAGCCCATACCTCGGTATGTGTCTGTCAGAAAGCTTACCTGACGCCATACTGCTACAGTCCAAGCATGTCCTTGATGGGACAACAGAACACCTCGTTGTCAGACTCGGAGCATGGCCTAGCCATAGGACTTGACAGTTGTCGGAAGATATTCTTGTCCTTCTCTACCCACCACAAGTCGGGACGTCCGTCCGCCCGGCTGGACGGGGAGTTTACGCGCCGGCCGGACGACCCTCAGCTCACGTGCCGGCAGGACGGCACTCCCCTCACGTCCGGACTACCATTTACATTGATATGTTGGGGAGAATTTCGGTAGGGTGCTATGTAAGGACTGTTAACAGTATGTCACCTTCTCTTAGGCCTTCCGCTCGGCTCCTTGCTACTGTTCCACTGAGCGTCGGAACCCCGACTCACGCCGGGGCGCCTTTTACCGTTAGATATTCCTCGGTTGGCCGGCCGGGAGGTCCCGGCCGGCCCATCCTTCTCCGGTCGGCCACCTAGCCCTCTGACTTCCGCGGGGCATTGACCCCTCAAAATAGGGGTCCCCTGTTCTAACCGTCGGATCACCATGATTTCTGCTACTGTTTAATACTGAAGTTTCAATTTTCAGAATCAGAAATAACTGTCTAAGTCCATATGTCAATTATGCTAGCACAACATGAAATTAGTCTCCTATTATTACATTGATGAACGAGACATTTCTATGATTCCAGCTCTTCATAAATAAGCTAGAATTTCCTTGGACTTTCAATTCTGAATTCTGAAATTGGATTGATGGAATAGGGGCTGCAACTTTCTTATTTGTGTGTGCTAGTTTTTGTATGAAGATCCTGCTACTATTCTCCTTCCTTTGCCTTTTTAATTGTTCCCATGCTATTGAAGAGCTAGAGCCAATCTGAAGCAAGAACGGCTGCAACTTCTTTAATTACAGTAAAAATTACTTCAGAAATTGAAGTATGAACTTGGTCTATTGTGTGCCAAACTAATCTGCAGGTTTCTTTCAGAAAATAGATTCAAATAAAGTTCTTGTTAGTCCATGACGCTATTGGATGACACTTTCCTTCCACAATTGTTATGATCAAGAACTTATAACTTCTTTAATTTAATTCTTGAAACTATGCTAGCCATGGATAGAGGAGTTTAGTCTTGAGCAGACCTCAAAGCACTAAAGTATGGAAGGAAAACCAGAAGTAATGAATTATGGAGATTGATTTCTAAAACTTAATACAGCAGCTAATGAATTTAGAAATTGTTTTGTACCAACTGTTGAAATTGTCCTGATTAGTATTGTTTTGATATAAATTATGGGTGGGAAACTGTAAATCTTTGAGTTCATAACTTTTCTGAGTTGTTGAATTCTGAATTGAGTATCTGAATTCAGAATTTGATAGGAGATCAAGACCTATAAAATTTCCTGTGAGTCAAGATCTATCAAACTCAAGAATCTTAACTCTGACATTGAAACTATTGAAACTGATTTCTGAAATGCAAAAATCAGGTGTTATTTTGCTTGGTATAAAATTCAGAATTTCTGGAACTCATTTGAAACAAGTGCTTTTGATTCATATGTGCCAATTTGGAAATTTCTACAAGCTAGTGTAAGGTTTATCTTAATTTGAAGCAGGATGTTTGAGCTGGTATAAGGGCATATAAGTGTGAGGCTGATTGCTGAAATTGAAATCTAGGAAACTGATACTCTGAAATTGTTTTGCTAAGATACATTATGTGGCTAGGGAATGTTCTTAATTCTGATAACTATTGTATTATTTTTGCTTACCCTGTTAGTGTAGTCTTACCAGAGAAGACTAATTGTCTGGTCAGAGGAAATGCAGAAATTGTGTAAATCTGTAAAAGCTTAGAGCTGGCCAGTATACTTGAAATGTATTCCTTTTTACATGAATATTAAGTGTTAATGAAATTGAATGGGATAAGTGAGATCAAATTGGAGAGGCAATGTCATGAATTTTGAGTTAGAAGTAAATGCAGAAATGCATAAATGATGAGGTTGCAACTCATTTATAACAAAGTTCAATTATGAAAACTAAGTGTCAAACTTATCCATTTCTGCAAATTCTAGAATTCTGGGAATTGATTTATGATATTGAAGCAGTGAGAGCAGATTACTAGCATTGTTTTGAATTCTGGGAAATTCCAGGAGGTTCATGTTCTCTAATGAAACCTACAACAAGGATCCAACTTGTAAGCTATTTCAGAAGTGAATGAAACGTAAATGCTTATACATTGAATTCACAAGTCAATGTGGTCAAAAGAAAAAAAAATAGTGGAAAGGATGAAGAAAGACAAAGGAAGTAATCTTGTACCTAGTCTTATTGTTGCTCTTTACCAGAAAAACCACAGAAAAATAGAGAGAAAGGAAACCTGCAACAGAAAAGAAAAATTAACAGTGGTTATAAATGTATCAAGTTTTTGTAATGCAAGAATTGTTGAATTGTTCGAGACGACCAATGTTTTAAGTGTGAGGGAGGGGATTCTTCTTCAAGTTGATGAAATTGTTTTAGCTTCCAAATGTTGAAATTTAAGTGGAAAAATAGTGAAAAAAATTGGTAAATCAAGAGAGTATCAATTGTGGAGATAGAGTATCAAAATTTTTAGATGACCATCAAATTGAAGGAGAGGTTGCCTTGATATTTTGAATTGGTAATGACAAATGGTATTCATCTCTTTTCACATCAAAATGATCAACTCATCAAGTATATTCCTCCAATACTCTCATCTTCTTAATTTTGCATTGAATTCTTTTCTTTTGCCTATTTCATTCACTTTAATTGTTCTTCTTGATTCCATTTCAATTCTTGTTGATAAAATCTTTTTGATTCATATATGCTATGTTTATAGTGGTGGAGAATCAGAAAATAAGCAAGCATATGGTAGTGAAATGCTATGAGTTGCATTGAGTGAGCTCCACTTGCACATGTTTGAGTGTGAGAGTTAGAATAGGTAAACACCTTGTTTGACGATGTGAAACTATGATAAACATGTATATCAAACGAGGAAGAGGAAGACAAAAAAAGACTTAGTTAGTAACAATAAAACAAGATAAAATTTATTTAAATATAGATGATAATATAATAAGAGATAAAGCTCAATGACATAAAATGATTCATACAGCCGACCCTACCTATTGGGGAAAGATTTTGTTGTTGTTGTATTCATCAATATTCTTCATTATTTCTTTATAATTATTTTTTATATTAATAAATAATTCTATTCATAAATTATTTATGAATATTATTCAGGAATCGAGTTTATATATTTTCACAATTAAATAAATATAAACGTGTGATAAAATGTAACATTAATCATCTTAAGAAATCTAGTATTGTGTATCTTACTGTAAAATAAAGCCAAGTAAATAATGAAGTTTCGCCCCATGAATAAATATCCTATAAAATTAAATAAATATAAATTATGATAAAAAGATGAATATGTTCAATCTATTCTAAGGTCAAATGATAAATCATGGACGACTACTAGTCTAATTAAATAAATATATATGAATAAATACATGATAGATGAATTACTTATAATATTAAATTTAGTCGGCACAAATTCAGTTGTCGGGTAATACTGAGTTCGCGCCACGCCAGTGAGATGTACATATTAATTAAATTTTCTATTAATATTTGATTAATATAAATGAATATGTTTGAATATTAAATTTTGTAATTATTAAAATATATAATTAAATATTTAAATTAGTTAAAAATTATGAAAGTAATTATTGAATAATTGTTCTAAAAAATAAAATGTAAAATTTCTAAAAAAAAGATAAAATTATAAATTATTTAAAGTTGAAAGATTTTTTTTTAAAAAAATTATGTTATAATATGTTTAAAAAATTTAATCTTGACAATGTTGTTGGAATATTTTAAATTATATTTTTGAAAAATTTATAACTAACTTCTAACATGAATTTAAAAAATTTATTTTAATTATTTTAAACATTTTTTTATATTTTATATTTTATATTTTATTTTTAAACTTATAAAAAATTAAAACTATTCTTTAGATTTAAAATTAATTTTAACATAAATATAATGTAGGGCAGTACTTACGGTGCTCGCCTTGTAATTATTATGTGTATTTTATTTATTTTTTTAAAATTTTCTTTACCTAAAAAAATTCAAATCATCATTAACAAAAAAATTATTATTAACGACTGAATATTCTGTTGGTATTCCATCGGTATATGCTATTACGGACGTCTTACCGATGTAATACATGCTATCGGGAGTAATTTGGTCGACAATTCAATTTACCGACGGAAATACTATTCCGTAGGTATATCCCGACGGAATTATATTTTCCGTCGGTAACTTACCGACTGAATATTTTACCCTTCGGTAAAAAAAAATAAACGACAGGTAACGACAATGCCCGACTGAATATGTTCCGTTGGGCAATATACCGACGGAATCCTTAATTCCGTCGGGAAATCCCGACGGAACCTATATTCCGTCGGTATATTACTGACGGAACCCTATAATCCGTCGGGAATTATCGACGGAATTAAGGATTCCGTCGGTAAATTCCGACGGAATTAAGGATTCCGTCGGTAATATATCGCAAATTTTACTGTGCTGGCGATATTTTACCGATGGAATTGTGATTTCCATCGGTATAAACTGGAAAAAAAAATTTGGTATCCTGCTCTTGTTTTGCTCATTTCCCATATACAATTTTAATATGAATACAATCCATCACAAGGGATGACATCACAAACACAATTCATACATATAACAATCCACACAATATAAATCACAACATACAACAACAAGATCACAATATAAATCAATCTACAATCTCCAAAATACAACATACAATAAATACATAAACATAAGTGAATGACAAATATAAAATCTCCAAAATATAATAAATTCCAAGTATCAAGTGCTCACAATCATAAGTATCTAAAAGTATATAAGTGAACGACAAATACAAAATATCCAAAATACATACCATGATACATCACCTATACATATATCCAAATATAATTATGTAAAAGTCAAATGCAAGAGATTATGATTAGAATGAATCGATGCAAATGTAATATGACTCAAACATTGTAATATATAACTAATTTTACTTGTAAAAAAAATACCTGTATTATATTTTGGATAACCAATAATAGTGGTGATGGTGAATGTATCAGTATGAACTCTTGAAAAATGTAAAACACTTTAAGATAAGCATCTAATAATATCCCAATAGAATAAATATATTTGACTTAATTAAATTCTAAGAAATTCTAAAAAAATCAAGTTATAGTTGAATATACCTAAAAAAAAATCTAATCATCAGTGGGGTTTGATGGATCTGGGGTCTCCTCTGACTAGTGTTGTTGTGACTAGGACTGCTGAGATGGGTCCCATCTAGCAATGATTGCTTGCATCTGGGCCAATGCCTGCTCTTGAGCAGCCCACTTCTTCTCCCACCTCTGATTCATGGTAGTCATCTGAGTCTTCAATTCTTGGGTGTCTTTTCTTAATAACTCCACCTCAGAAGAAGAAGAAGAAGAGGAACTCGCACGACCCCTAGGAGTCCTCAAGCGATCAAATACCACCTTGGCTTGGGAGCCAAGGCCATAGAGGGAAGAGTTCTTTGTCCTTCCACCCACAACATCATAATAAATTTCATTTATTATCTGGGTGGATAGATCCTGTGACTCCCCTCCCTCTACTGGTGGCTGAGATGTCTGAGCAACCCTGCTTGTCATTTCCTCCTGTGTAGAAAAAATATACAATTTATATCTTATACACAATTATTAAAGCTAATTTATTATTATTAAAGATTAAATATAAATTGCAAGTTAATAATTCAAACCCCAATGTTCTTTGATTGAGCATCAACATATGTGCCATTCTTTCTCTGGTGAGTCTTGAGAAAGACCTCCAGACAAGTGGGTTGTCTTTCTAAAGAACGCTCCTGCATGCACAAATAAGTTTGGCTAAAATTATACAAGTTTATTAATAAATAAAAAATTAAATTATATAACTTTAAATTAAAATCACCAGATCCATAGCGTGCTCAACAATGGATCAAGATCATGATGTATGCTAAGCAGATCCGGTACTCGGGCCACCTAGCTTTGTATTCCTATTCGCTCGAGCTTTTAGAGCCTTTATCTGCCATCTGTCTGCAGACCAAGTGGTCGTCCATGCACTCCAGATCTCGTCGGATACATAAGCTGGTCGTGTGCCATCCTTTCTCACATAGTATAATAGGTCTTTGTACAACTTGGCACAATAAATATTCCAAGTTGCTGCAAATTCTATCAAGTGCCCATCCTCCCACATATATTTTTTCTACAATTAAAAATTAAAATTTTAGTATATTAAAGGATAAATATAATGTATATATTAAATTTACTTACCACAAATTCTTGATAATAAAAATCCTTAGTTGCAGCATCTGCATGTCTCCATGTAGTCCCAGATATGCAGACTCTTTCCATAAATTTCCGTGTGATATATGTCAATACTCGATGGCCGTCGGGAGTAAATATGCATATAAACAATATTAAGACATAAGATATATGTTAAAAATAAAGAACTTGAATTACTAATAATAAAAAAAATACTTACGACTCTCCAACAACCCTAAGGATAGTGGATCCACGGAGTGGTGCTAGAAGATCTGCCATGATACCAGATATCTACAAAAAAATATTACAGCACATCATAATAAGTATTTAATAACATGATAAATAAGCAACAAAACATGATTGAAGCATAATTTACTAGATGAATAATAATGCTAAAATTTAATCAATGCTAGCCTCTGGACGCATTTCTACTCAACATTAACAGTTTGTAAGTCGTCATCGCTAGACTCTATTAGTTCAGCAAAATCCTCACTGCTGGATTTCTCTCCATCATCTATCTCCTCGTCAGTGGCATTACCATCTACAAGTAATTGTGATGTAGATTGGAGTTGTGAATCAACTGAATGTCTCTCTACTTCGTCATTCTGAAATGCATCATGGTTTTGAGCAGTAATTGTGTTCGACATTTCTATGGTCGAACGAGGCTTCAATCGACAAACAGACAACCATTCACTGGCTCTTCTTCTCTTCATAGGATATTCAAGATAAAAAACTTGACCCGCTTGTATTGCAAAAATGAAAGGTTCAAATTTATTGAACCTTTTATTTGAATTAACCTTAACTAAATTATAATTTGGATGTATTCTGATACCTGTTCTTGGGGTCGGATCATACCATGAACATTTGAACAACACACACCTTTTTATCGGTAATACATTATATTCAACATCTATAATTTCCTCAAGTCTACCATAGTAATCAAACTCAGTGTTATTGGTGTTGATAGATCTTTAACGTAAACACCAGAATTAAAAGTTAATCTCTGCGAACCTCATTGTGTTACATGGAATTTGAAACCATTAACATAGTAACCCGAGTAGACCATTATTTGGCGAAGGGTCCAGATGCAAGATTCAATATTCGATCATCTTGTACATTAGATATTCTGGGGTCTTTCACCTATCAAAATAGTTATGAGAAAAATTAGGACCGAACTTAATTTAATAAAGAATTATGAAAATTTCTCTAACTCACATATATTTGAAACCATAATGCAAATTCGGTCTCTAACTTTTCAGCAACCTCACTTGCAGTCATTGATGGATTTTGAAGATATAATTGTTGTTCATACAAGCTTTGAAAGAAGGTAATTATTAGAAAAATTAGGATATCAAGCAAATAAGTACAACGAAATAAAAGCTTGATTAGAGAAGTTAACTTACTTTATGTATAGTTTGACCTCATCACAGTTTAAGAGTATGTATGTTCTTGCAGCATGATATTCTTATTGAGTTAACCATCTAGAAACAGATGCACCCATTGGTTTACCAGAAAATTTAAAAATAGAAAGCATCGATGAGTCTATATTTTGAGTATCATCGGAATTTCTAGGACATTTGCAATGTCTGGTTTTAACATTATCAGCAAAATAATAAGAGCAGAAAGAAGATGCTTCCTCAACCAGAGAAGTATTACATATTGACCCTTCAACTCTTGCTTTATTACGAATATTATTTTTTAATTTTCTCAAAAACCTTTCAAATGGATACATCCATCTGTACTGCACAGGACCAGCTATTCGTGCCTCATATGGTAAATGTACCAGTAGATGTTCCATTGAATCAAAAAAATTAGGTGGAAATATGCTCCAACTTACAAAATATGAGAGGAATGTCAGTCTTTAGTTGAATCATATTGACCGTCATAATACGTCTCACTGTCAAATCTCTGAAAAAAAAAGACTCAACTCCGTAAGTGTTTGCCAAACATTATTGGGAAGTAAATCATAAAAAACTATTGGACATGAACACATGGCAGTTATGACTCTTCATTCCAAACATTTTTAATTTGTTCATGTCAATGCGTAGAGCCATATTCGAAGCATATCCATCTGGAAATTTGATGTCTTTTAACCAACTACATAAAGCTTGTTTACCATCTTTGTCCAATGTATAACAAGCTTTTGGAAATTTATTGGTTGTTTCATTCTGATGCAACTCTGGTCTGTTGACTAGTTCTTTTAATTTCTCACGTGATTTTGCAGTGTCCTTAGTTCTTCCAGGTACATTCATCACAGTGTTGAAGATATTATCAAAGAAATTTTTCTTAACATGCATCACATCTATACTGTGTCGAATGAATAGATACTTCCAATAAGGTAGCTCCCAGAATATGCTCCTTTTCTTCCAACCACACTTGCACATCCTAACAAGATATTTATTTATCTCATCAGAATTAGGCTGAGATACTAGGAGAAATCCATAACTATCTATTTGTTCAATGATTTCTTCACCTGAAGCATAGACTACTGGGGGAGGTTTTCTGACTACAACATTCTTTAGGAAAATTTTTCTTATTTCGCCTAAAAGGGTGATCCAGTGGTAGAAATTTACGATGATTATCAAACCAAGATACCTTCCCACTACAAGGTAATGAAAATGCATCGGACTCTGTCATGCAATGTGGGCATGCTAATTTACTAGCCGTGCTCCATCCCGACAACATTGAGTATGCTGGAAAATCACTGATCGTCCATAATAAGGCAGCATGCAATACAAAATTAGTTTTACTTGAATATCATAAGTCATCGACCCTACATTCTATAATTCATTCAGCTCGGCAATTAGATGTTGCAAGAAAACATCTATCTTATCTTTTGGATTGGTTGGACCAGGAATAAGCACCGTAAGGAACATAAATTCATCTTTCATGTACATCCATGGTGGTAAGTTGTACGATGTTAATATAACTGGCCAAGATGAATATTGTTGTCTCGACTGGCCAAATGATTGAAATCCATCTGCAGAAAGTCCCAATCTCACATTACATGGTTCCATTGCAAAAGAGGGAAACACAGTATCAAGATGTTTCCATGCAAGAGAATCACAAGGATGACACATTATACTTCCTTCGTGCTCATGCTCATGATGCCATAACATGTGGCCAGCTGTAGCTATAGATGCATACAAGCATTGAAGTCTAGTAGTTAATGGAAAATAATACATCACTTTCCAAGCAATATTTTTTCCTTTTCTTCCCTGGTATGCGAGTATGATGCTTAAAACAAGGGTGAGTACAGATTTTACATTCATTCAAATCACTGTCTTCATTCCAAAATATCATGCAGTTGTTTATACAACAATCAATCTTCTCTATAGGAAAACCTAAACCTCTGATCAATTTCTTTGTTTCATAGAAGCTATCAGTCATTATGTTATCAGCAGGGAGCAACTCTGACATCAATTGACAAATGCCATCGTAACATCTTTCTGAGAAATGATGTTCTACTTTCATATTCAATAACCTTGCAGTAGCTGATAGTTGAGAATGACCATAAGGAATGCCTTCCCACACTTCTCTTTCACTAGCCTTTAACATTTCATATAGTTGCTGATATTCAGGGGTTGGTATTTCATCTATATTCGAATAATCAACTGCATTCATTGCATCTTGAACCATTGATTGCATTGAAATATCAATATTATTTGATGCTTCAGGAGTGGTAACAGTAGTCCCAGAAGACGTACCACCAGAAGACCCAATTGATTCATATAAATAAGACTCTCCGTGACAGTACCAATTGTAGTAATTTGGCACAAAACCATTTTCTACATATGTGCATTTTTAAGTATCTTCATCATGAAATGCTCTATTTTGACATTTTTTATGATTGTAGGGACATCATAACTCAGCACCATTCATACATTCTGGATGACTTTTAGCAAAGTTCACAAACTGTTCAACTTCAGCAATAAAATCATCTCTGATAAAACCACTGTCTAATCTATTGTACATCCAAGCTTTGTTCATATACATTGTTATACCCTAAAAAGAATATAATTTGAAACATTATTAAATTTGTATCACTTGAAATAAGTTTAAATAAGGAATTATGTGCACAATTTCATCTCACGATCATCGTACCATATTACCAAAAATCTCCTCTATACTAAGGCAAATAAATGAAACTAATATACACATGTTGTTCCTTAGAGCATTATCAAATGAAATAACCATACATATATGAAAGTAAAACACATCTAATATGAAATTATGATTTTTTTTTTTCAAGTGCCATAAAATAATAAAACTAATTTCAATCAAAAGGGCATTTGAATAGTACGAAGTGCCAAAATAAGGATGCATATCATGCATATATAAGTAGTATTAGCAACTCCAATGGTGCAATAATGGTATAATTTTTTTTAAAAAAAAACAAAAAATATGTAACTTAAAGAGTAATTTGAGTAATGAAATATATATATATACTTATCTGTTAAATTAACCAATGTATATATGGCTAATTAATTAATTAATTGAGAAAACTATATATAAACAATTGATGAGTATAAGATAGGTAAACATCTAAGGAAGTAGAGAGAGAGAGAGATCACGGGGCAGCAAAGAAAAGAAAAGAAAAGAGAGAATTGCAAAATGCCTCTACTTCAACATTAACAATATTAATTGATTCATGCATTATGCAGTTTGTAATTAAACACAGACACATAGATGTATATCACAATGAAAGAAAGTGATTAAAATCTCATAGTTTGATCGAAGAAGGCATTTCTATGAGCAAATCGAAGAGGCAGTGAGCATGCATGCACCATCCACATCAAGCAAAAGCAATGAAACCAAAAGGAAAAGAGTAAACAGGAAAAAAAAAAAGGATCGTTAGCAATTGATTTCAACGCAGCAGTTGAATCAAACCCTAATTAATTAACATGATCACGCAAAAATTAAGATACTGTACAAACCAGAAGAATTATCAGTGTCTGTTAAATTTAAAACTAAGTAGAGAACAAATCCACCATTATGCATGCAGTTGTCCACAGAAGCTAATTAACAAGCATAATTAGAAAACTGAACTGATGATTCATAATATACATAGAGCTGACCTCGATGCATATCTCGATCGTTAAGTAGAAGTAGTTTATTATTGACTAATCAGTTGAGGATTGAGAGAGGTAAGACCACCGTCGATGCAGAGCTTTCGCCGCGCCCGCGAGCAGGCCATGGCGGCCGTTGGCCGTGAGCAGGCCGTGGCCGTCGGCCGTATGAAAACGAAAAGAGAGAGAGGAGAGGAGCATACCTGAGTCGCTAGTTGCGGATCGCAGTGAACGGGAGGAGAGGGCACGAGTTTACCGGAGAGATCGCCGCTGGAAAATTGCCGATAGAGAGAGGAAAAAGTGGATCGCGCGAAGAGAAAGCTCCGATCGGTGCCCTAATTCTAAAGTGAATTACCGACGGAATTAGGTTTTCGTCGGATACCGACAGATCCTTAATTTCGTCGGTTAATAATTCCGTCGATGACTACCTCCGATTAACGGGAGCAAATTTTAACGGGTTTAAAATCTAACGGGTGGGAGAATCCAACCGAGGGAAACCTACTTCCGTCAATGTTGCTCAACGGGAACTTAATTCCGTCGGTAATGTATGCCGCCCGCTAACCCATGATCTTCGCGGATTCCCGACTGAATGCAATTCTATCGGAAATCGCCGACCAATTATTTAAATCGGTCGGTAAACATCGATGGAATACTAGGTCCGCCGGTAAGTACCGACAGAATTGTTGGATATTGGGGCCTTAAATGGACCAAATTAGAGGAAGGAAGCCATCAATTGTTGAAAGTCATAATTGACTTCAAAATTGAAATCTACGATTCGCGTAGATAGATTTAGACTATTAATTTGCTCAAAACCGATTAAGGGTGAATGAGAAATTAATGTTTAAAGTCAACCCAAAATAACATTTGTTATTCATTAATAAAGTGCATAGGAGAATAGTCCCACATCGGAAATTCTCGATGTGTATTCTCTACTTATTAATGAAGATGTGTTAATGGAGTTAACACAAAAAATAAAAGGACAGGTGACCCCTTAGCCCAGGGCGAGCAGGTGCTCGCACTTGTGAGCCCGCCACCCGCCACGTGCGCATGTGCGCAATGGGCGCAATGGGCGCTTTGTAGGCGCACTTTGCACTTCGCACGTACGCATCGTCGCGAGGAGCATTGAGGAGATGGATCGCTTGTGATGCGATCTAGAGCGTTGGATCGCAAAGAGTAACGATCTGACGGCCTGGAATGAGACTTGATCTGAAGCATCGAATCAATGGATCCAGATCCGATGGCTGATGACAATAGGCGGGATCTGAGGGTCACAACTCCTCAGATCTGATGGATGAGATTGAAGTGGGCTTGGTGAAGGGTTACAATCCTTCAGAATAGATGATCTAGATCGATCCAGCCCAAGGAACACATCCACTCACCCAAAGGACACTCAACCTCTTCGTTCAGTATAAATAGAACCCTCCAGATGATGGAATACTCACTCAATCTTCTTTTCTCTTCCTCAAGCATTCATCTCATCTTGTGCATTCAAGAGTCCAAGAAGTCTACTAAAAGGTTCGCTGGTCTCGGAAGTCGGAGTGCTACGATTCCGAGACGTTCGTCGTCGTTGTATCTTGGGAACGAATTGCAACAATCCGTTAAGCACCGTAGCGGAGCAATATCGTTTACGGAGATAGTGTCGAACACTAGCCTCGACGATTAGTTTGCATACTCCAGAAGCTACCCGGAGACAACAAGAATTAGTGTTCCATCGGCAATGACCGACAGAATTGAATTCAGTCGGCATTCTCCGACGGAATAAAAATTCAGTCAATACTCCCGTCGTTAATTACAGGTATTTTTGTAGTGCATGGATCCTAAAACTAAATTATAAATCCTAAACCTAAATTCTAAAAAATAAAAAATAAAAAAAATATGACACTCTTGACGTGAGCATCATAAAATAAGTATTATAATATTATATACCCCAAGGTATAATTAAATTAGTTATCGTACGACGGATTTATAGAATTTATCAAGGGCAAATCTTAATAAAAATAGAGAAATTATCCTCTGATATGATCACTAATTTTGACTTTTTTATTTACTCCCTTTTAATTATGTGAGACAGTCTTGGGAGCTGTTAAGGTGACATATTTCACCTTTATTTTAGAAATATTACACAACATATCTCATGTCGCACACTCCGTTCACAAATAATTTTTTTTTCTATTTGAAATTTTGTTATACTTAATACAATAATCTAACCCCTAAATACTTAAAATAAATTTTATTAGTATAATTGAGAGTTTTAAAAAAATATAAAAAATAGAAAACATGACAGCCAAATCCTTTCCATAATAACATAATATTATCCATTTTAGGTCTAAGCCCTCGTACCAATGGAAATATCTTACATCCTTTTGAACCCATGATCTTTTTCAAATATTTCCAATGTGGGACTTGATTGTATTCCAATAATTCTTTTCTCAAACGAAGGACCATCATTACTTTCAAGGTCTAGACCTCTTCGCGAGTATCCAGTCACTGTTAACATATTCTGGGTCTCCCTGCGAGCATCATCCTGACCTGCTTCGGGCTTCCCTGTAAGCATCTGGATCTGTTCACTCTTGACCTGCTTCGGACCTCCCTACAAGCATCTAATCACCCTGACCTGCTCTGGTCTCCCCGTAATTTCGTTCAAGGCCACCTTATATGATATCTGGTCTGAACCATGAATCTGATACCATTTGTTGCGTTCAAAGGATATTAATTATGACTTCATCATTTTTACTGGTTAGTGTACCCATTGTATTTGCTTCTTCTGACAATTAGTTAAGTAATAAAATATCATATTTTCTTGTACATCATTATGGATTTGATTATTCTTTATGATAGTTATTCTTAATTCTCTCATATCTTAAACCGAAACTTATTTTTTATTTTTCTGATCCAAATATGGAAATCTTTCAATTTTTAAGTTTTAAGAAATTCGGATTATGAGGCCCATCAAGATTCAATCTGAGTTCCAAAGACAATTTCAAGAATGACGGGATGCTCGTGGGAAAACTTGAAACAGGTCAGTGTGATCGGATACTTGTGGGTAAAGCCTGGAGTGGGTCAGGGTGATCAAATATTCGTGGGGAGGCCTAGAGCAGTTCAGGGTGACTGGATGCTCACGGGGAGACCCAAAGAAGGTTAAGAGTGATCGAATCCAGATGCTTGCAGGGAGACTCGGAATAGGTTAGGACGACCATATGTTCGCGGGAGATCTAGAACAGGTAAGGAATGAATGAATGCTCACGAGGAGGCCTAGACAATGAAAGTAACGATGATCCTTCGTTTGAAGGGAGGATCGTTGACATTTAATTAAAGTCCCACATTGGAAAGATTTGGAAAAAGATTATGGGTTTAAAGGATGTATGATATTTTCATGTATGAATCATTTTGAAGAGAACCCAATAGCAAAGACATGAGAGCTTATATCTAAAGTAAACAATATTATGTAAGTATAGAGATATGCATATATCTTTTGGTATAGTGTAACATTCCTTATATATTAATAGCAATATATTAAGTGCGTTTGGTTTGCACATTTCTAAAAAAAAAAGTACATTTTCTATAAAATAGAAAATAACTTTTAGATATTCTCTATTTTTCAATAAATACTATTTATTTTTTTAGAAAATAAATATAAAAAAAATCAAATACTATTTTTCAAAAATATAAAAAAATAGATATAAAAAATATAAATCAAATACTATTTTTCAAAAATATAAAAAAATAGATATAAAAAATATAAATCAAATACTATTTTTCAAAAATACACATTTTTCAAAAAATAAAAATAAAAACCCCCTAAACCAAATGCAACATATATTTTAACTATATAAGTTATATATATTTTAACATTTTCCTTTTTTAATAAAAACTGAGGTTTGGTTTTAAGTTTTCCCGACTCCGTCCCTTTCCGCCCCGCCCTTCTACCGTCGCTCACCGCCCCTCGTCGCCGCCGCTCGTCGCCGCACCTCGCCCAGGTAAGATCTCGAAACTCCCTCTCTTTCTTGACGGTGTCGGAATGGCGTCTCGGTTCTGATTCCGTGCCGGAACGGAAAAAAACGCCGGTATCGAGCGGCACGGATCGGCATTGAAAACCCTCCACAATGTTTAATCAGTTTGAGGATCATGTTAATGGAATTGTCTTGCCAACGGAGTGATCATCCTCAGGTAGAGGAAGAGGATTCACTCGGGGCATGCCGATTGTCGTCAGTGTTTGTTTTGATGTCATGTTCTTTCAGATTCTTAATGTGCTTCTTTTTTGATCTATAGGTGTTGTCTAATTTCTCTCGCACGCCCTTATATTGGTCTAAGTCAGCATATTCATATTTGTAAATGCTCTATTGATAAATGGTCATAATACTTTGCAAATATTATATTTTGTTTTCTCATTAGTATGCTAATTTACTGATCATTTGTAGGTTGATTTAAGTCAATGACAATGGGTTGGTGTAGTAATTGCGAGGAATGCCCCATCTATAGGGATCCTGACTACAGTTATGTGTGAGTTGTTCTGTTTTATGGATATGTACAAGTTTTATTTGTTTGTTTATGTTGGCTCTTTTTGAATAGGATATGAAGGATAACCTCTTCTTATTATATTTCATTAAATTCCTTTTTATGCTGTTCCAGGTGCTGTACCTTATGTGGAAGGATTCTCGATCAAAAGATTTACTACAGCCGTCTCCCTTTTGCAAAGGATAGCAGTGGCCAGGTTTGTTATGTGTTGGCCCATGGAACCTTTAAGTAACCTGAATTTATTTTCCCCTAAACTGATTTTTTTTATTTACTTCTTTTCTTTCTTTTCCCAGAATCGTCGAGAGACTGGTAATATCATAAAGACTTTGAAATATGAATTCTCTGCATCATATTTAAGAACTCTAAATAAAGGTAAATCCACATTAGGAATTTTTTTTAACTTTTTGTATTCTAGGATATGTAATTTGGTCATTTATTTAAATTTGATTGTTGTATTTGTGATGGAATTCCATGTTTATGCTTCTGTATTTTGCAACTTCAATGTTAATCAGATAGTAAAAAATTTCCGCATTAATTTTTAAGTCACATCTTATTGTAATCTTTTTAGTTTTAATTATCATTTGGCCCTATGCAAGTTGATTGATTTAGGACTTATTTGTTTATGTTTTGTTTTTTATTGTATGCTGTGTTTTTTAATTGTTTATTATTATTATTATTATTATTATTATTAATTGGATTCAGATTGGCAGGTCCAACCAATTAAACCTAGATTTAGAGCCCACAGTTCCTGTTTAAACAGTGTTAAACCTGTATATTTTTGACTGATTTAACTAGAAAAATTATGACCCAAGGGTAATGTTTCAACCCCTCCTCTAGGTTCTAAAAGACTAACTTCTGGTGTTTGTTAGAGCATAGATTTAGCTACTCATTTGATTGTTTATTGTTTATGATATTTCATTTAAAATATACAAGTAGGTCAATGCTTCCATTTGAATTATTAGTTGTTGTAGAGGAACATTGATGATCAAATTTATGCCAAGTAAACCTTTTCAAAATCAATGGGGGAATAGAGAAATGTTGTATATAATACAAATCTTGTAGCTAAATTAGCTGATTCTTGATTGAAAGACTGCCAAGATCCTCTACATACAAGTATTTCATATTTTTGTTCTTAATTTGTTATTTTGTTTAATGCAATTAAGACAAATTTCTTATGAGTCAAGTTTCAAATTATGTTCCTGTCACTTTTATTCTAACTTTTCTTGCTATATATTTTTAGAAATTCATATTTGACTTTTAGTTTATTTGATTTTTAGTTTTGTGTTAATGTCATTTTTTTCTTTCCTTTTTTGATTTTGCCCTTATTTGTTCAGGAAGAGATGCGATTAACTATATTGTAAATACCATGCACATTAATGGAGATACTATAATCGACAATGCTCATGCTTTCTATGAGGTACTTGTACATCTTGATTGCAATACATGGAAAGCAATTTTGACTCACATCCCCATTTTTGAAGATGGTTCTTGATCAAAAATTCACCAAGGGGCGCAAGATATCTCATGTTGCAACCGCTTGTCTCTATCTTTCTTGCAGGTGAGAAATGTATGCTAATCTATGGTTATGATTTAGTCATGCCACCACTATTATAGCATCAATGATTCTTTTCAAGTATTTGTGTGCACTCTTTTATCACCAAGGTCATCCCTCTTTTTTCCCCCACTACCAACCTTGGATAAAACAATATCCAAATCATTCAAAGTAAACATGTCAATAAATTATTGATGGATTTGCTTATCCTAGCATTCAAACAACCAAGATATAGTAATTGCTCATTCAAAAAACCATTATACACAACACTATTAATTCTAAAATTTGTTTGTAGACTACTATCGAATAATTAATAATGGTATATACTATTTGTATGTTTTTTAAGCTTTTAGAAGTGGTTTAACCATAGTGGACAAGAATTTTGTTACATGAGATATTAATGCATGTGTCTAATTTGAACCTGCCTATTTTGACCAGTAGTGGCTTAGCTTGCTTACTAGTCAAGCCCATTCCTTTGCTCTGTTGTTAACCCTGATCAATATGCTAAATATGAAAATTTTGTATGGAGTTCTTTCAAAATATCAATGTTGGAGTAGGGGAGGCGTAGATGAAGCCTTATTGTATGAATATTAGAACATTTCATGACTTTCCATGTCCTGATATACCTGCAATTAAAAAATCTAGTTTGTTTCTTTAATTCTCTATGTTTTAAACTTCAAGTCTTCTATTTACATATTTTTTTCATTCGGTATCAATCTAGTTAGTGTTCATAATTGGTAGTTATTTGTAAATCTTCTCGAGAATTGCTAATGTTCTTATGGGTTATATGATTGCTTTTCTATTTATTACTCCGTGCACTTTGATAAACTTAACAAAATGATCCTTTTCTTTTTTGAATATATTTCTCTATCTATAAATGATAGCATATAATTTGTTAGATTATTTTACTTTATCACTTAAAAATTGACTAAATTGTAGGTGATTAGCAATAGTTGTCAACTTTGATGCATATAACAATGTTGTATTCAAATGTTGTAACTCGGTTTAGAATTTGGTTCCTTGTTTTTCCAGACGATTGAAACAGAGCTATCTTCTCATTGATTTCTCTGAAGACTTGCAGATAAATATGTATGTACATCTTGCTCCTTTTCACCTCTTCATGCTTTTTGAACTATGAAATTCTTTGGGTTTTTTCCCTTAGCACAACTACTGTTAGGCAAGCAAGATAAAATGCTCTCTTATATTTTGTTTCAGATATGTACTTGGAGCTATGTTTTTTCAACTTTGTAAAACTTTGAAACTCTTGAAGCGCCCAATTGTCCAGAAAATAGTAGATCCAAGTCTTTTTATCCATCGATTCACAAAGCGTAAGGGAGCCTTGTTTTCTATTATATATTTAAAAATTCTTCTTTTTGAGTGACACGATTCCTTGCGCTGTAGAGAATTGTAAGGTTCGGTTTTCATTATTTATTTAGTGTCTTAAGACTCATATGACTGCATGAATTGTAATTTGGTTTATTCTGAATTTACTCTTTTGGTTTTTAGTGATTAAGCTTATCTTTTAGTTTATGCAATTCTAGTCTTTCATTGGAGTTTGATTTATTAGTTAGTATAACTATAATTCTCTTTTATTTGGCAATTGTTCATATTTTCTTTGAATCGGGATATTACTATTTGTTGTTACAATAGAAACTTCTCTTCCCTTCCATTTTTATTGTAAATTTAGTAGAAAATAGCACCTTTGTTCAACACGTTAGCTCATTGTCTGCAGCAAACTATTTTTATTTTAATGGCAAACATATTCAAGGCATAAATATATTTACATTTCGATTGCTGGAAATATGTATTTTGTAACAAGTATTATAGTAAAGAGGGCCTTATTTGTTTTATTTTCTATTTACCCTATTTATTCATCAAGGTAACTTAGTTATGAGATTAAATTAAACTAGAGTGAATTTATTGCGTAAAACTTGTGAAATTTAGGACTTTTAGGCAAAAAGAATGATACAGTTTCTGAAATGGCTCTTCGCTTGGTTGCAAGGATGGAGAGAAATTGGATTCAGGTATTCTTCTTTATTGGTTTAGTCCTTTTCAATTTGTAAATTCAATTTCTTATTCATTAGTAAATTTGTTTCTTATGCTTTTAATGGATTTAGACAGAGAGGAAACCCAAAGGATTATGCGGTGCAGCATTATATATATCTGTACATTCTCATGGACTTAATTACTCCAAATCAGATATTGTAAGTAAAACACTTTCTAGCTAACTTCCACTCTAAATGTGCACGATGTGGTCGGAGATGCATAATAAATTTATGAGACCCCAAATTTCTTCATACCTTGCAAATCTATATCTGTGATATGTCCACAGGATCCCCTTTTTGTTTCAAATCGAACCTAAAAGCTTGGGATTCAATTAATCCCAATCAAATATCGTAAGGGATACATTTATGATAATTTACACTACAAAATGTGTAAATGCTAACAATAATCATTTTGAAGTTGTTGGGGCAATATAGCAAATTTATAAGACAAAGTTAACCAATAGTTTTTTTTTTCATTCATGGCATGTTACATTCTTTGAGCAATTGAAAATATTATCAAGTAAAGCTTAATTTAATTTATTTTTATCTTATATCTTTTAATTTTTTTAGCTTTTCCTTTGTCCTTGCAATAGCTTGATCTTATTGTTTAGCAGACAAATGTTAATAGTTTTTGTTCAAGACTAAATATTTAACAAATTTACGAAATTGATGTGAAACTTTAGCAATTATATATACCTGTACAGTGTTGAAGAAATTATTCTTTGTTGTGTTACATACGTCTGCTCGCATTTATGCAATTTGAGAGTAAAACCTAAAACTTAAATTTTAAATTTATTTAATTATTTTCACACAACATGGTTGTTCAACTAATTGTTGCAAGTTTTTTTTGTTGTGTTTACTTAGGTTTCTGTTGTACGCATCCGTGAAGCAATTTTGAATAGATGGCTAATAGAGTTTGAAAATACAGGGATTGGTCGCTCAATTGTAAGTTTTCATATACTTGAACAAATGTTAAGTGATTTTGATATAGCATTCCATGAAATATTTTGTGGTGGTTACTTTACTTTTAAATTTAATGAAAAAATAACCTATATATCTAGTTTTTTGATTTGTATAATCATTTGTTTTGTGAAATTTCATTTCGAACTGGGGTTTTTATTCCTAGCCGAAACAAGAAAATTTCATGCCATAGATACAGTGTCGGAGGCATTAACGCTTAGGAAGAGAAGACGAAGAGGGAATGTGATCGCCTTCTTGTTGAAGCCTCACTTGATAGTGTATGATCATGCCAACACTTGCATGATCCTCCTAATGTCACAGAAGTTAAAACATGAAGAAGTTTTGTATAAGTTAGAACATGTTTATGACCTCACACTTTGCAGCAATGATTGAAATGCCGTTTCGTGCCGCTCGGACTGTTTTTCCTGTTTCGTTGGTGAAGTGAAACCAGCACCCTACGCGCGACTATTTCAAGCATGCGTTGCGACAGCAGGGCGTCCTGAACGTGTTGCTGGATGCTTCCCGTGCCTCCGGAAGTGTTCGGCGATGCTTCCGCTGCCTCTAAAGGCGTCACCGGACGCTTCCGGTGCTGCCGAAGGAGTTGCTGGACGCCTTAGGTGCCGTCGGAGGAGTCGCGGGCGACGCTCGCGTCCAGGCATGCGTCGCAGGCGTGCGTCACAGGCGTGCGAGGTGTATTGTGCAAAATATAATTTAAATAATTTAAACAATTCCCACTTAAGTGTGATATTTTGAAGAGACTTTTATAAACTCTAATTAAATTATCTCAATAAAATATAAAAATATATTTTAAAATTTTTAAAAAATTAATAAATTTTATTAAATGATATTCTAAATTGTTTTTATTGTTTTAAATTTTATTTAAAAATTCTAAAACGTCTAAATTTTTTTATAAAAATTCTAATAAATTAAATTTATATTATGATATTTTTTATTTTTTATTTATATTTTTTACTGTTTTAATATTTAATTGATATTTTAATATTTTTTATTATTTAAATTAATAATTACTTAAATGAATAAATAATAAATTTACATAATTATTATATATAAAATAACATCTTTGTATTAATTTATATAATTATGGTTATTTAATCTGGGCATTAGAGAACTACAGAGGTTACTTAAGCAGAATGTTAAAAGAACCAATGATTAGAAAGGTAACATATTATGATGTATTAATTTTAATTCGAATTATTGATAGATTAATTTTTTTTTTATAGAAAACTATATTTAATTATTTTTTCTAACAATATTAAGCTATTTAATAATGGAGAACTTATATAAAATTAATATAGAACTTATTTTTAAATTATGCACAATAAATATATTTATCTAATAATTATTATATATAAATAAAAAATACTGAAATTGTATCGACACAACATGATACGATACCGAAATGGTATTTGTTTCAGTCTGGGATCAAAACCTCAGCACGGGTCGAAATTTTAAACCTTATTCCATAAAATGCTTGTGCAACCCTTGATACATCACATGACGCATTGCAAGACGCCTGCGATCTCTCTGACACTATGGAAACTCATGCACGATGTTTGTTTATTATGTTGTAGCATTTGCTTGTTGCCAATGCAACATCTGGTGCAATGGTAATAGTCACGCGTGTTGATCGGGCTGGCTTAGCATTTAAAATATGGTGTGAATATGCCATGTTATTTGTTTGCTATCCTATATAGACAATTTATTGAAATATATGCGACATACAAACTAGTTACTTGTGAAATACTGCCACATTGGAATAGTATACTAGCGCAAGAGTAGAGTGATATTGTATGGAGATTCAATTCTTTCGAGGCTTGAAGAGAGGAGACTAACCTATTTTCTATATCTCTATGTTGGATAGTAAGGAGGCTTAATACTTGTCACTAATCATAGTAAAAATTTTGATTTTATGAACTCATTTTCAGATTTATATGTGTGGATTATGGGTATCTAGTGGAGTAATACATCTCATGGTGGTTTGTTAGACAATTAATTTAGTGCAATGTCAATAACATTCATAAGATACTTTTAAATATTTAGGTAATCATCGTATGATTTTCAGGTCGCAATTATAAGCATCACTGGATGTACTTACAAATTATCTTGGATGTGGGATTACATGAAAGAGACAACAACTTTTCAAGTATCTTAATTAATTGCTAGTTAATTGAATCTTGTAACAAACCTTGGATCTAACTCAATGTTTGCATGATTTTTTTTTTCAACAATAGTCGGCATAGCTAAATAGTAAGACATTTTTATTTAATGAGGGCATTTCGAAAATTAAAATTCCCTTGTTTTATGTAAAGATCTTGTAGCTAGTACTAACTGAAGTTTGAGTGACACTGTTATCCAACCAACTATGATCTAATCCAAATATCCTAGAAAATCTCTTATGAGTCAATTTGATGTTAATCATGAAAGCAAGATTCTCAACAATTTTGTATGTATGCTGCCAATGAGTTTGTATTTATGCTAATTTATTAGCTCAATTTTGGATTATGTAATTGGAAATTTGAATAGATAGTTCATGGAACTATAATTTGTATGAATTGTTAGAAAACTAAGAAACCATCCCACCAACTATGCGTTAACTAAAATATGCTGGACATTGTGTCTAAAAAAAGTTTTTATTTAGTATAATTGAAGGGGAGCCTTGGCGCAATGGTAAAGTTTTTGCTTTGTAACATAAAGGTCACGAGTTCGAATCCAGGAAATAGCCTCTTGCAAAAAGTAAGGTAAAGTTGCATATAATGGATCCTTCCCTGGGACCCGTATGGCGGAAGTTTCGTGCACCAAGCTGCATTTTTTTTTATAATTGTTTATGAAAGTCATATTTTTAAGACTTCCATATATATGTTATTTAATGAGTTTAGTTTGTTAGCTCAAGTTTAGGTTAATTCAAAACTCGAGGGCATAGTTCATGCAACTATAATTAGTATCAATTGTTAGGAAACTATGAAACCATCCCTTGGTTGATACGAGTATCTAGAATTATAACCAGTGTTGTAAATGACCGCTTCTAGGCGATTGAATTTTTTTATTATTTTATATATATATTATTATAAATAGTCATTATTCTTATATTTACTTTTAATAAAACATATTAATTTAAAATAAAAAATTTAATCTAAATATTTAAAAATAAAAAATAATATATATATATAAAATTTTTATTAGACTTTAATTAAGTTTATTTAAATTATCCCAATCATAGTTAGGAGTTGATTAAAATTATTAACCTAAAGTTTAATTATATCGCGTGCCCTGTTTCGGTCGGGCGACTGACTAGTCCGATGCGTCGCTAGGACCTGACGACCTGCCAGGACGCATCATTGGGCCCGAACGCGTTGCTGGGCTTGTCGCCGGGCTCGGACGACACATCCGGGCTCGCATGATGCATCCAGACTCATCGTTGGGCTAAGGTGACGTGTTCGGATGCTTCACGGTGGTGAAACATAGGCGGCGATGGCTGAAGGTGAGTTACCACCTTTGCTTAGGGTGGTGTAGTTGATGCCCTTCTCCCGCCTAGGCAGTCGGCTCGGCCGCCATTTAGAACACTGATTATAACACTAGTTTCATACTATTAGTAAATATATTGATAGGAATACGAAGGCAATGTCTTTTAAGTTTTGTTGCTTCGGATTACTGCTATGATAATCTAGTCATTATTAGTGAACAAAATTAACCATTCTAAGAGTGTCATACATGGTGCCGAAGCATGAAATGAAATAAAACTTAATTCAATTAACCTTGATGACTACTTATTATACCAAAAACATAAAACGGGTTGTCCCCCGGGGCACAGTGCAGTGGTAAGAGGACTTTGAACCATTGTTGGGCATTTCCAAATGCTCGCCGAGTTTAAATTACATGAAGGCATGTCTGTGGAGCTGGGCCGTCCACCTTTAGGACTAGTTGGATCCTAGGCCTAAATACCTGGATTAACAAAAAAAAACATAAAATGGGTTCATAGTAAATTGGAGGAGCAAAATCCACTATTTATAGTTTTATAGATATTTTGATCAAGGTGTGTTTCATAGGAATTTCCTTAATATAACTAAACAAAGTAATTATCAATGTAGGGAACATTAGTTTGAGACTTAGGGGTATAGGTAAACATAAAGAAAGTATAAAAGTATAGTAGTTTGATTAACTCCAGCAGTAATTGCACAATAACTTTTTTTGGAATCCTTAAAGAATCCCATTGGGCTCGCATACTTTTATGTAAAATGTTTTGTCAAGCAAATATTTCTAAACGGAAGGTGATTACATCCTTACTAACTTTTTGTTTTGTGTAGATAGAGTTTCCTTCAAGGGCTGAAGATCTAGATGTAGAATCTCCATCCAACCATTTACTACCTAAGCCTGATAAAGTTCTATGTAAACACAGAGAAATTGTTGCCAAGACAAGTATTATGGTGATCGAAAATCAATGTAGATTTATACATGAAAGGTTAATAATAGAAGCTATACATCTTCTCAAGCAACTAATTTAAAAGTATCAGGAACATAAACAAAATTACACATGGTATTTGTTGATCTAGAAAAAACTTATGATAGATTCCCAAGAAAAATTATAGAGAGAATTCTAAAAAAAAGAAGTATTAGTATAACATATATTGAACTAATTAAGGATATATATATATATATATATATATATATATATATATATATATATATATATATGAGGATTTAATGATAATAGTGAAGATCTCAGGTGGATTAACCGAAATATTTCCCATAAAGATAGGGTTACATTAAGGTTCAACTCTTAAGTTCCTATTTTTTTACGGTAATCATGGATAAATTCATTGGACACATTCAAGATATGGTACCGTAGTACATGTTTGTAGATAATATTGTTTTGATATTTGACTCTTGCTGCCAACAATATCTCATTTAAATAATTAGATTTTCAAAATAGATGTAAAACAACCAAAACATATTAACTCAACCTAGCTCACCAACCCTAACAACTCCAATAAGTTTTTTCCACCGGCCACAATTGTGCTTGCAGCCAAACAACAAACACACATCAGCACCAGAAGGAATTCATTACATTTGATAAAAATACATGAATTCTTCCACCAAATCAACCCAAGCTTTTATATTGGAGTTGTAAAATAGCTTGGTCATCATGGGTCTATTGACTATGCTATTCCTAGTATCAACACATGAATCTAGCCCTCACTGTCTTCCCCTCAACAACACCATTGCTATTTAATCAACTATTCCAAGCACTAGATAGGGAAATGCTTGGGCTTATTATATATACAAGACACTAATCCACGGGAGACACACAACAAAACATAGAACAAAGCAGAGGGACATCCTTGCTAATCATATTTGACTTCTTCAAGCACTAATCACTGGAATCTCTTCTGACAGTCCACTGAACTCAACATTCTAGAGAGCTCGGCGATGAGCCTCATTGCACGCTGAGCCTCTTGGATGCGCAATGAAGATGAGTAATGGCCACAATGTGGCAATTGTCGAGTTGAGACTGCTCTATAGCGTGGGTAATATGAGTCACATCACAAGGATCAACATACATGCCCTATAATTTATGTATGAAGCAAGCAATTTACATAGATTTTATAAGCCTTCCATCTAATTGATGAAGATTTATACCTTTTTAATATGACCTTATATTTACAATATTGAGCCTTGAACCAATTGTTAGAAATAACAATTAAATTTTGGGGAAAAGGCTATCTTTGTTTGCTTTGCTGGTTTTAAATGTGTAAGTGCAGTGATGTTTTCAGTTTCTTACACTATATAGTTGGACTTCATATGTATGCCCCTACTTTGGCCTTTTGCAGCTTGGATATATGGTATTGCATGTTAGGGCACGCCAGCTAATATTAGCATCAATTATAGAGACCTATGATTAACACATTACTTTTCCTGAAAGCTTGATAGTTTAAGGAGCTCCTGGTATATTCTACTTCTTAGAGTTATGGGGATATCCACCTTATTCTATTATTTTTCATCTATCTTTTTTATCCTTCTTTTTGTTTCAAAATTTGGTAAATGATAATAGAGCCTAGAATCACCACTGAATCTACAGAATCTTAGCTCCTACATTGACATTGGAAGAATTTCCAAGTTTCCATGCATGAAAAAATGTAGCTTTCCTTAGCTTTTCTTGCATTTTTTTAATAAGAACCTTAGATGGGTACTTAAATGTGTGTGCAATGGGCTGTTACAGAATAAGGGAAGCTGTGATGTTAATATGACTCCATATGTTGGCTATGTTGAAGGAAAAGTATCAAAGGAACCTGGAAGTACTGGTATGACTGAAAATCCATGTACCTTTTTATTTTGAAAGTTTATGAAGTTAGTAGTTTATCTTGGTTATTTTTCTATACTTTTTGAAAGATTTTGCAGGGCATGAGTCGATTGACCCATTAACTTTTAGTGAACAACATGGTTTTGCAAACTCAGAAGATGATGAGAGTGATCATTTTTCTTTTTCTGACATTGATGATGATGAGGTATGCCATCCATGTTAGCAATTTTGGGTGTGACTTGCTTAAACTTCAAACGTATAACATCTCTATGTTGTGTTCATTCATATCACCTATGGGAAAAATAATTTTGTCAGCATGCCAAGAGCTTTGTTCCTTCTCAAGGAAAACATTAGGAAATGCTAAAAAAGATTTCTGTCCTGATTTGCTTTTCTTGAAGGAAGCACGAAGGGGGATCAATTTCTTCGTCCTCTCCCTACAAACTTCTTTCTCTATCCTCATCTTTCTACTATGAACTTTCCAATCTACCTATTCTCTATGTCTTGTTCGATTCAAACCATATTTTGTATGTACATGAATTGGTGTTTGGTGTGTATTCCCCAAATTTATCCACTATTAGTTGCTTCTTGCACAATAAAAATCTTGAAAATATTTTACCAAATTTACATTCAAAATATATTTTATATTTGATTGTTTATTTTTCCATTTTTTGGACAATTTATTTTTGTTTTGCTATCATGCTATCTTGATTGTAGGAAAGGAAACAAAGACTTGTTGATGAAGCTAAAGATATGACTCGTGCACAGATTCCTCTTGATGCAACATGTCAGATACTTAAGAGAAAGGTATGGATGATTTTGTTAATGCATGCACTTACGATATTAAGCGTCTATCAAGAGACAAATTAACCGTGAATGTTAATAATTCTCCTATTTTGATCATCAGTGTAATGTTTTGTTTCAGACTTTCAGCTCAAAAATCAATTACGAAGCCCTGGAAACTCTGTTCGCTGTATTTTCTACTTCCTTTTCCTTTATATTTAATGCGAGTCATACTTTCATCTATGCTACAATTATTTAAAGTGATTGAACTAATGAAAATTTTCAATTTGCTTGTGATATGTTTCTTATCCAAATCTAGGATTGCACTAGTAATCTTATGCAGCTTATGTTATGAAAACTTTGATGGTCCTAAATTGGAAATATTGCCAAGCTTTTCACTTAGGTGCTTCTAGCTTTTGTTCAATCATAGTAATTTTTCACATGGCGAATGGGTAAACTTTATGCGAGTGCTCTAAAAAAATTCAAGAGCATATGATGATTCTGGTCAACAATAAGAGTTCATATTTTTGGCAAAATTAAGCGGTTCTGTATGCAAGTTAGTTGCCACTTTATCTACTGCTTGGCAACTTGAGCTTTTTGGAATTCTCATGACTACTTTAGGACTTCTATAGATGGTTCCATATGGACAAATATCATATAAGTCTCTTTTGAACATCATTTTGAAATAAACTCTAATCTGCTTTCATTCTCTTTTAGACTGCATTTAATTATATTGATCATGTCTTATAACAGTATGAACAAGACACTGCAAAGAAGCAAAAAGTTGAATCAGATGTTGGTGATCCTCATGAAACTCTCGACAAGGATGATCATGTAGATGATCTAGATAACAAGGATGGTGATGGGCCACGAGCATTTGAGAATGATAATTATGATGGTTGTTATGCTGATTACAAGGGAGATAGAGATAGAGATAGAGATGAAGACTTCGACGGTGAAGATGAAGATGAAGACGAAGCCTATGACTATGGAGATGAAGACTATGACTATGGTTATGAGAATGATTTTTGATTTTGTATGATAGGGGCAACAACAACATTGCTAAGTCTTCTTGCGGGATGACGAGTTTGAGAAAAAATATCTGGCTATTTATTTAAGATACTGTTCTGTTCTTGAATTTTAACTCTTTAATAACTAAAATAAGGTTCTTTGTAGTGAATTAACCGTCTAGGTTTCTTAAGTCTGCTGCATGACTAGTAATATAAAATATCATAACAAAATAATAATAAAATAATAAAATTTAATGGACGAATAATTTTAACGGAATTTTAAAAATTTTTTAAGAATTTTTTTGAGAATTTTTCGGAGTTCGTATGATAAATTTAAGGGGATGAATTTATAAGTTTGGGGAAAACTTATTTGGGAATACCATTTATGTAGCGTTAATTGAGGAATTAACTTAGATTTTAATTTAATAAACCTAAGTTATATATATTTATAAAACCTAATTATTTTCTCCCGAACACCCGCGCCCTAAGCCTCTCGACGCCTCTCCCTTCTCCCCTCTTGCCCGACGCCACCTCTCCCTCACGCGGCATGGAGCGCTGATCGCCTTCTCCTTTTCCCCAACCGGCGCCGTCTCGTTTCCTCTCCTCCCCTTTCCTCTTCTTCCTCACGAGTTAGCCCTAATCTCCACCAAATCATCTCCTTCCCTTTCCTCCTCCGATCGCCGGCCAATCTGCCACAATCCTCTCTGTGCCACGTTGCTGTACAAGGGCTGATCTGTAGCCAAGTGCAGGAGATCGCCGTCACCCTCTTCCATCGTTGCTGCCGCGAACTTTGGTGCTTGCTGTGTCGCCTTGTTACCATTGCTTGATCGCTGCCACTTGATCGAGCCAGTGTCACCAGATCGCCGGCGCGGGTGGGCGTTCAGGGCTCCGAGGGTAAGCTAGCCTTGACTGATCCTTCTTCTCTTGACCTTTCTCTGACCCGTGCCCTAGTCTCCCCACATCGCGTCACCCCTTTCTTCTTTTCAATCCACCCTGCCGGGAGCCAGGACAGATCAGGGGTCGATGCCGTGGCTTTAGACTACTGTGTCGCTATTCGTTGGTTTCCTAACGCAGGTTGTGGTATAGCCGTTGATCTCCACTCACTCGGAATTGGAAGGTAAGAGGTGCTCTCTGTATCTATGTTCTTCCTTCTATTCGATTTCCCCATACGATTGTTACTTGCTCAACATGATTGGTTGTAGATCTAAAGCTACAGCGATTACACCTTGTTGAATCCCGACCATTATAGTTAGTCAGCTGATTTTGGAGGTGGCAAGTGCTTCCGGCTAGAATTTCAACAGCTGCGTTTTCTGGCCGTGGATCAATAGGAGTGGTTGAGTTGAGGTAAGGTGTAGAGAAATTGATCCTTGCTGTAGATTACACCTAGAATTGAAACTTGGAAAGATTATGAATGATTTATCCAATTGGTTGTCGTGATAATTAGGGTTAAACTAGTTTAATTCTAGTGGGTGGTTAATTAATGATCATACTTCGATTAGGGGTTACCCTAAAAATGTTTGGGGATTTTATTTAGCTATTTGCTATATGTGTAGTTAGCTAAATACATTTACGTAATCGCAGGACATTGATTCGAGACGGGTGTCTCGATGTAGGATTTCTGGTCACGATCGACTGATAAAGGTAGTACCTTTGACTTATCTCTTTTGATATTGTCATTTTGATATGTATAGTAGGTTATAGCTAGTAGTAATGGTTATGCTTGTATCTGCTTTGGTATGTCATTACTTAGTACTTGTAGTCTACCTTTATTGTTATCTGTTATGCATTCATGCTTATATTCTATTGATTGTTGCCATGCGTACTCTTGATCCTAAAAATAGTGACCTACTATGTAATAGACTAGTTATTTGACATATCTGATTTGTTTACCTAGATTTATGAGACCTAGATCATTGTATGGATTTATTTCCTTTTTGGTACATATTATATGAAGTTGTATATTGTCAGGATCTACATGCTTTGTATCATGCACCATCTTGCATGATTACATGTTGAGCGATTGTCGGTTCCATTATTGTTGAACACATCACCAGTTACATGATCTACACACATAATCACTCATGGGTTAGTGGTACATCAGGCAGGGTGTGTGTAGTTTACTCTGTCAGGGCTCCGCTGGTTCGCTCATAGGTAGTGTGATTTCAGCGTGGTAGTGAACAGGGATCCCTTCCCTTGACCATTGTTGGGTTTTTCGGGCCGCGAAAATCGCTTTTTGAGTCGCGGAAACCCCGAATCACCCATGCCACCGGATCCGTGCAAAGGAAAAATTCGAAAAATTTCAAGTACGAGTTAGAAAACTTCGATTTACACTAAATCTACAAAGGTTAAGATGTATATACCCTTGATGCGCGCCCTACGCGAATCCCGCTCGTCCAAAATGCTGGATCTCTAGACCGTCAAGCGTACGGTCCTCTAGAAGTATCCACACGGACAACTTAGGTGGAGAAGACCTAAACAAAGGTGTGCTAGCACCTTGATAGGCCACGACAAGAAGAGGAGAGGGAGAGAGCAAGAAGAACTCAAGGAGGAAGAAGAAGGAATCAATGTGCCTTGAATGAGGAAAATCAATTCATTTTCCATTCAAAAGTGGCCGGCCACTTCATGTTGTGTAACTCCAAAATTTCCATTAAGTGCAATTAATGTGAAGCTATTAAAGAAAATGACTTTGTAACTTCTATGAGGTGGCACCCTTGATGATGTGGAGTAACATCATTGGTCCACATCAATGCCAACTCACTAATGAGGTGGCATAAAGTCAAGTCAAACTTGACTTTTTATCTTCCTCTCAAATCAAGTCAAACTTGACCAAATCTCTTCCATGGTTGATCGAATCCAACCATTTGATTCAAGCCAACTTAATATAATGAATCTAATTCATTTAATTAAATTGATTCAATGAGTCATAATCTAAATTAGACTCATTGAACATATGAATCAACTTGAGTCGAACTCAAGTTAGCCCAATTAGGATTACTCTTAATCCAATTTGATTCATCAAATGAATCTAATCTTCTTGGTTCATCATATGAACCTAATCTTCATCTAATTGTCCTTAGTGTGTGACCCTATAGATTCTTGTAACGTTGGCAATGACTCTAAACCCATTTAGGAACATAAGCAATGAGCGGTATCTAGCAACACATCATTAATACCCAATGTTACAAGAATGTTGAGATCCAACATCACCTTGTGACTACTAATTGTGACTCCTCACAATATATGACAAGTGTCCTTCTATCCTAAACATCTAGATTGGTCAATGTGAGATATAGACCGTGTCATCCTTTGACCAATCTAAATCTTGAACTCCAAGTAGACTCACTAAATCAAATGAGCTCAATATCCTATATTGACTCATTTGGGCATGGCCATACACTTCGTGGTCTCACTCTATCAAGAATACCGATGTCTCTCCCGTCATATAGGAGGGATAGATCCCATCTACATCACTCACATCCCTCTGCATAATTTGTTATATACCCAGTAATCGCCTTTATAGTCTACCCAGTTACGGGTGACGTTTGACGAAACCAAAGTACATAACTCCTTATGTAGGGATCTATGGTGACTTCAGGTCTAAGGACTAGTAGTCATACTAATAGCCACATGAGAAAGTATATGACACTCATATAACGATCCATGATACTTTTTCATGGCGGGTCATTCAGTATACATTCTCTAATGTATACCCATGTGTCAACTTGATATCTCTATATCCATGACTTGTGAGATCAAGTCATCGAGTTGACCTACATGCTAGTCTTATTGCATTAATATTATCCCTGAATGTTAATACTCGACTAGGAATGATTAAGAGTAGTGTTCCCTATATCATCTCACTATCGGTTCAACTAACCGATTGATATAGGTGAGAACCGTCTACTCAAGGACATTATTATACTTAGTTTATTTGACACAAATACAAGTAAGTATAATAACCAAAATCCAAATGCCTTTATTTATATAGAATATGATACAATAAGTCCAAAATACAATCATCAAATGATTGGGTCTAGGGCTCTAGCTAACAACCATGATACAGGGATATGAGAGCTTAGGCTCCCCCACTATGTTTGGGGTAAGAGAATAGCTGTACTCCGACAGCATCCTGTTCACTCGGTCACTCAGGAGCAGTGATGACAGAGTGCACAATTGTCATAACTGTATCCACTCGATCTCACCATCGCGTGTGAGATGGCTGACTGACGTCAGGAGTGACCATGCCATTTTTGCATCATATGCATGGATTGCATTTATTGTTTGTGATTGCTGCATTTTGTATGTTGCGTTTTTGGTGGTTGCATATGATTGACATGCATACAGGAGATATTTTGTGTCTAGTCTGACAACCCTTATATCCGGATAGGTGATCATGGTGAGTACAGTTTCTTCAGCCTTTTCAGTTCACATTTCCTATTATTATTCAAGAAACTGTACCGCATGATTATTATTGATAGTTATATCTTATTATGCATGTCTATCCGATATCCGTTGAGTTGTTAAACTTACATTGTTGATTTATTCCTATTTCAGGTTGAGGCCGTGAGGAGGTTCCAATTGCTAGTCCCATTGTCACAAAAATTTTCGTTTTGGTCTTTTGGTTTCCTGTTTATTCGCTTAAAAGCTATGTTCCAGACTTGTATTGGTTTTTGCACCCTGGATTTTGTATGTTTTTTCTTAAGGCATTGGACTGGTTAGACTTCCTGCTTGCTCGGTGGGTTGTTATTTGGTATGTTTTGCTACGTGCCTGCCGGACGACAGAAGAGGTAAGTTTGGATGTTTGTTTTCGATTTTTTATATTGTGATGACAGCCGGAGGCTGTACTATATAAACTGCGTGGATGTTTGTTTATATTATTGTATATGTTCCGACCGTGTTGGCCGAGGATTGAGGGGCCCTGAGGGCTTCGTAGTCAAGTTTCAGATTATCACCCGTACATGGGGGATGTTACCGAAATTTCCTCTGACAGGGACACCCCCGGGGCGTGATAATTTATTTGGTATCAGAGCTCAGGTTTTGTGAGTTAATCTGGGTATTTTAAGATTTATACGGATTTTTGTCGATTTTCATGTTTTGGAATTCTGAGGTATTCTTCGACGAGGTCAAATGTGGGGACTTGGTAGCAACGGAATATCTCCAGACGACAAATATGTATGATGATTAATTTTATAATATAGATACTTGTATTAATACTTAGGTAATAATTTAACAGATATGAGGCGAAGTACATGTGTTCCCGTGCCGAGATGTCGTGCAGGACGACCACGCAAGAGGGCGTTGGAATCTCTGGCAACGGAGTCGCTAGAGAGATTTGCTGGAATTGAGCCTGTCAGTCAGGGACATACTCCTCATGGTACTGCGGGCGCGTCGGGCTCTCGGATCCCGACAGTTCTTTCTCCAGAGTTACCCACACCTACAGTATTCACTGTACCACCAACAATACCACCTGAGACATACCTGGCCCCTCCACCAGCAGTGTCTGCTACTGCATACCCGACACCTCCTCCACCTATGCCTACGGCGTACCCGACATCACAGCCACCTGTGCCTGCTACTGCATACTCAGTCCTCGTACCAGAAGTACCAGTCACTCCTCCGGTACCACCACCTACCGTACCTCCAACCCCTACTGCCTATATTAACCTTGTAGTGCAACCAGTGGTACCTATCCCGGCTTATGCAGCAACACCAGGGGTACCCTCCCCAGCCTATCCAGCAGTACCACTTGTAGTACCAGCTTTAGTGGTTTCGTCAATTCCCGCGGTGATTCCTGCTCAACCTACTGATTTGATCGTGGCACGAGCTCGGATCTCAGCTTTGGCAGAGTCGGTGAAAAGTCGATTCACAGTGCTCCGTGGGGAGATTGATCCGAGCGTGGCCTAGTCTTGGATAGAAACTATGGAGCGGACTTTCTTCTATATGGCTTGTTCCGAGTGGGAGAAGGTTGAGCTGGCTACTTTCCATTTATGGGACGAGGCCGATATCTGGTGGAATACGCAACGCTCGATCATAGGCGAGCAGCACATCACTTGGGCGAGATTTAGAGAGGCTTTTGAGAGCCAGTATTTTCCATGGTCATATCAGATGACACGCCGACAGGATTTTCTGAATCTTCGGCAGAACAATCGTACAGTGACAGAATACAATGCTGAATTTAATCGGTTAGCCAGATTTTATCCAGAGTTAGTTGCTGAGGACAGGTCACGTATGGTTCAGTTTGACCAGGGATTGAATGGACATCTTCAAGTAAAGATTGCGGGTTTTGATAATTCATCTTATATAGAGGCATTGGATAAAGCTCTTATAATTGAGGCGGCTTAGCAGAGAGCGAATGCGGACAAGAAAAGGAAGCAGACAGATCAGACTTCAGGACAGACCCAGCAGCCATAGGCTATCGGACAACAGCAAAGTGCTCATAGTCAGCGGGTCAGGGTACTTCTGGTGCATTTGGCCGACCTCAGAAATCAAGGCAAACTTCCTCATGATGTTTCCGGTCTTCTCAGTAGAATCGAAAATAATCCTCCAGTGACATGCACTGCACCCGATGTGGATCCAGAGATCACGTCACATCAGCTTGCTCCCTATGACAATCAGTTTGCTATTATTGTAAACTGCCCGGGGACATGAGCCGAGATTGTTCACTGAAGGCTTAACATGTGGCTTCTGGGATTTTTGTTCAGGGAGGGTAGTTTAGTTAGACAGGGACTCAGCAAGGGGGGCAGAAAGCCCAATCTTTGCATCGTCCGCAGAGGACAACCCCTCCTGCAGTAGCTGCATATGACATACTTGGACAGGAGCACTCCAGTGGCCATATGGTATCACATAATTCTCTTTCGGGACCACAGTATCAATTGCAGCCTCAGCCAGTGGTGCAGTATCAGCTGCAGCCCTAGCCATTGATCTAGTACCAGTCGCAGCCTCAACCACTTGTCCAGTATCAGCTGCAGCCACATTCACTAGTTCAGTACCAGTTGTAGCCCTAGCCACTGGTTCAGTATCAGTCACAACCCTCATATCTATCTTTGGCTTAGTATCCAGCACCGTCTCAGTGGCAGGCTCAGATTTCGGCTCAGGCGTAGCAACCTCTGGCAGTGCTACCACCTCCACCCTCGCTAGAGACTGGACGAATTCACGCAGTTACCAGAGAGGATGCACAGCGGGCTGACGAATCCATTTTCCGCGGTACGATTTTACTATATGCATTTTCTGCTGATATGCTAATTGATACTAGTAGTTCGCATTCCTTTATTTCTCGGGTATTTATGAGGGAGATTGGTAGATGGTAGTTATCCAAATTAATGTCACAAATAAACTCCCAAATTAATGTTATGATCGAAAACCCATAACTACACAAGGAAATGTTTTAGTATAAGGGTCGAGTCGAATTTTTCGAGAATTATGCTAGAAACATGCTTATCTTGGATTTAGAACACTCTTTTTGGGGTTTTTAGTTACGAATTGTGGTTTAGCATTTAAATGAAATATTAAACTAGAAATGAATTTGCAAACACTACAACTACCTACTAAAAAAATAAAGTCTTACTTAATAAGAAATCAAACACCACAAACCACACTTTCAATGGATAAAATTCAACAAAATTGCAATTATCAAAACCTATAAATTCTGAATTAGTCTAAAACAAACTAGAGAACTAACCTTAGGCTACCAGGAATTATTATAAAACTAATTCTATTTAACCAACTAAACTTACCTACTAAAAACCTAAGAACAGAATTGTAGCTTCGCATTGCAGAACACAACTCCACAAAAGCTTAACACTACATCTAATTAATTGCATCAGAAATTAATAAATTCATTAAACTAACTAAAACCTATTAAAGTGAGTAACTTATCGTCTAATGGTTCGCTAGAACAAAAATTACTAACAAAAACTTAGAATCCAGAATTGCAGGAATTTCTACTGAGCTAGAACAGAGAGGTGAAGAACAAAGCTGTGTAGTAAAAAGAATTAACAACGAATCTATACTATGAAGTGATGAATTCAGATTCAATTGCAAAAACAGAAAGATCTACTCTAAGGAATCAAACTTCAATGAAACTAAACATCCCTACAATCCAAATCTTAGACCAATTCATCGTCTCCTTGTCGTCGCACAAGGAACCGCAGAGAACGCTCCAATTGGTGTCGGAATGGTATCCTCTAGCTTCAAGATGAACTCAAATTCACCTATATTTCCACGCAAGTCTTCAGCAAGTTCAAGATTCAAAAATTCTTCTCTGACGCATGTTGGATTTCTGACGCTGGAATCACGAAGCTGGAAGGAGAGCTATGAAGGATGGATTGCTGTCGGAATGGTCCAGGATCACCGGAGGAACGCCGCCGGTAATTCTGTAGAGGAATGGAAGTTCAAACAAGAAGAATGCCACCGGTCTGAGGAGGAAGACGCGATTCGCAGCTACAGTACTCCACCCACGAAATCAACTCATTGATGAAGAACGACGATCAGAAACTAGTCGCCGGATGCTGAGGAACTCCACGCCGATGAGGACGAGTTGATTTGCAGATCTGGATGCAGAGAGGAGCAAGCGATCGAACGCCGAGGAAAACGACACAATGAACAGTAGCGCAAGCTCACTGTTCACCGTGCCAGATTTTTGATTAAATACTTAGGGTTTTGGCTCAAATTGAGGTGTGACTTGGGTTCAAGTTCAGTTGAGATCAGTTGGGGTCTAGGTTTGGTTAAGCCCACATGTGGTTCTGCACAACTTCACTTGGTTAAATAGACCAAGTCTTCATTTGAATAATGACCCTTTTAGTACCTTACAAAATCAACTTCAAATAATGAGGAACAAATCATGCATTAGAAGAAAAAATATCATAAAGCTCATGAAGACTTTGTTTGGTAAACATGATCAAAATTGGAAATTAAAATGTGCAAATATATAAAGATCACCACAAATTAATCCAAAAATAATGTAGCTAATCCTAGCTTATCAAATCTCCCACACTTATTCTTGCATGCCTCGTGCAAGTGAAATAACTAAAATAACAACTGAAATGGTACCTCCTTCTCCTAACTATTCTAGATCATGTTCACAAGATAGTAAAAGGAAGTTATCTGAAATTATTAAGTTTCATAAACTCAAACATTCATGCACTCTATTCTTACCTTGGTTCAACACTTAATAATTTCTTCCATCATGAATAAAATGAAAATGATAACATTTCTAATTCTCACAAGGTAATTTGAAGTGACTCTCATCCTAATCTCAATTCTTGCAATGGTAGAGATCACTCAAGTTACTGATAGAAAAATCACTACCATAAGCTTGTTTCTCATCTATTCTTTACCTCTATCACAGATATCAAGATGCACAATCATGAATTTACAAACTTTGTATAGGAGAACATAATAAGAGGTGAATGAAAAAATTAACGCTGAGAAGGTAAATATGAAAATAAATTTTTCAAAGGATAAGTAGAAGACATGGAACCAAGATGTTATGTAATGATGCATTCCGGCCAAGCATGAAATTCTACATTTCTTCTTTTACTGCATCTTATTGCTGATTTGATCTGAAAACATACCAATCTGCACTCATCCTATAATTCCCACTTTATTTCTAGCATTCAGCTTATCCATTCAGTGCAGATTAGATAGCCTTGTGTTTTTTTTTTCTCATCTTCAAATCCTCAATTTACAGCACCAATCTCTCTTCCTCTTATTTCAGTTAGCAACTAAAATTCTATTTCTGCAAATTCTTAGTTGTAGATTCTTAAAATCCCTAATCGAATATGAAATTCTTTGATTTGGTTCATCACATGCTCTGAATTACATCCATTCCTCATCAACACTTTAAAATTCTGATAACTTATAGCTACTGCACAGTGGTGATATGATTCTATCCTTTAGTTTGCTGATTCTATTTCAATACATTTCAGCCAAATTTTCCTAGCGAGTAAACCTTGGAAGAAAGTTCATTAAATAATGAATCAAGTTGGCTTTAATTCCATTCATTTTAGATTAGAATAGCAAGAAAACTTGGCACAAATCAGCAATTACCTATGGCACAAAACTGGACTTAATTAGAATCAGAATTCATTTCCACTTGTAGCTGCATATTTCTTTCTTTCATTTTTTTTAACATCCTCTTCTGCATTTGACCGGCAGTAAATCTTAACCTCTTTTCCTGCAATGACACAAAAATTTAGCTTGTACTTTAACTTCCTGCATGCTTCAATTAAAGTCCAATACCAAAACTGCAGATTTAGTTCAGTCTTCAGGCTCCAGCTTTATTTTCCTGTTTAGTATCAAATTTCTTGTCTAAAAGTCTTGTAAACTCTGGAGAAGAAAGATAACCATTTGTCAATACTTAATTAGCAGCTGGGTTTCAATTTTTTTTTCATGAACTAATGACCTTGAACCCCAATTTTGCACAACAAATTGCTGATTTCAGTTTCTTCATATTCTGGACTTTGTATCAATTTATCACTGCTTATTCCCAAAAAATTTGAATACTTCTTCATCTTGTCTCTTAAGACCCTTTACAATGCATATCCATGAGCTTTCCAGTTTCCAGCAGCTCTAACTCATCAAAATTCTCTTCCCAAATTGGCACAGAAATGCCACATTACATGTGCTGTGTAATTCTGCATTTTCTGAATTCTTAATCTCTGTCTATTTTTGTCATCTCAGCAAACATTCCTTTTTTTTTTTTTTTTTCATTTGTTCCATTTCAGATCTAGAATTCCATTACCTTGAATTCAGTATTACTCACAGCTTGAAGTCCATCTCTGTCTTCTTCTATTCTTCTCATCATCCGGTATCATCCTTCACTGCTATGAAATTTCATTGCTCTTCATCTTTTCAATAAAATACAACTTGTAAAAGTTAATGATACCTGAAATCCATTGTTACTTCATGTTACAAAACTTCATGTAAGCTTCTCCTTTTCCTGATTTCATTTCTGAATTTTTGATACTCCCACAGCTCTCAACTACATAATTTCCCAGTTCTGCATTTATCTCACAGATTTCTAAATTCCAGATTGGTACACTTGATATCCACATTTGTTGTTACTGCTTTCTCACTTCATGCTTCAAAAATTTATTCCCATAGAACTTTACAATCATTTAATCAAATAATAGCTTGAATTCCCATTTTGTCTCAGCTTACTATAACTTTAGAATCCAACAATTTGATACTTTCAGAATTCTGTCCAGCAGGTTTGTAAAGAATGGAAAGGAAGTAAACAACAATTGCTGCTGGAAATACAAGAGTTTCAATTAATTCCCAAAGACTTCAATGGCTAGACACACTTGGTACCACATGTAACTGAATGCTGTTTTCAGCATTTTCACCTCACTGTTTAAAGTACCCATTGCTGCCCTTTTCTTCAACTTTCCCAAGTAAATGATACTATGTTCAAGTACTTCGTTGATGAAATAATAACCACCAATTGAATTCCCCATTAAAGTCCTTTGTGATCAGATTTCAATAGCATTTGTTTTTAGCATATTTTGTAGATACAAAACTGATGCAGAATGCACCTCCATATTCAACTCTGCACTTCAATTTCTGCAACTTTCCCAATCTCTATAAAATTTGACCATAGCATTAGTTTCCGGAATTCCAATCTGTTCATAATCACATGTATCAATTATTGAAACAAGACACACAGTCAACAACTTCCATTGAACTTCCTCTATCTAGCAGAATTCACTTTCTTCAACAAAACAAAAGAACTCAATCAAAGACTAAACACCTCCCCCACACTTAATCTTTTGTGCGTCCTGGCCAAAATAAAATCATCACATAATATCCAAGATAACCACATCCAAAGAAGTAAGACATGAGATAAGAATAAAGATATGATGATTCATAACAAGAAAAATAGCAAAGATGATTGTGGGCAATAGGATAATGGAGTAAACTTCATAAAAATGACTCAACACTGCTTTAGTGGTATTAAATAGATTTAAAGCAAGTTCTAGAGTGATATAAACTACAAGTGAATCACTCAAATAGGCTCAATCCTCACTAGGTAAATAAAAGTTATCAACGCATTCCATCAATCAAGAATCCATCACTTAGTATTAACCTCATGCAATCCTAGAGTCCATTTATGCCATAAAGTCTCTAAACTCAATAATCAAATTTAACATTCCTTTTCAAATCTCTAAAAATGATGCAAAGAATTATCAAAAGGAGGAAGTACCATTTATTCCTAAAACAAAGACTACTAAACTTAAGGAAAAGGGTAATTAACCTAAAGTCCGAAAAAAATAATCAAGCAAGCATAACAACTACTAATGAGACTAAAATTTATTAATGCAAAAAGAGAATTCTAAATGAAACCAAAAACTTTATCTAAAGAAATAAGAAGACTACTAAAATCCTAAAATTTATTCATTTTCAAAGAAAAAGAGATAGAGTGAAACTCCCCTTTAACTCGGGTAGATAGCATCAATATGGTCAAATTCCTTCACCACCAAACCATTAACTCCTTCATGAAACTTCTTAAGCTTATGCCCATTCACTTTAAAAATCCAGCCAGTAGACATTTCTTGAATCTCAACCACTCTATAAGAGAAAACATTAGTAACACAAAAGGCCCTTCCCATCTAGATCTCAACTTACCTTTTATCAATTTGAGATGAGATCGATATAGAAGTACTTTGTCACCAATTTGGAATGCTTTCAGCTCAATTTGTTTGTCATGAAATCTTTTAGTCTTTTCTTTATAGATCCATGAGTTCTCATAGGCTTCCAATCTAATCTCTTCAAGTTCTTGAAGTTGCAATTTCCTTTCTTCTCCAACCATGCTGCTATCAAAGTTGCATGCTTTAACTACCCAATACACCCTATGCTCAATCTCCACGGGTAGATGACAAGCTTTTCCATACACAATCTTGTATGGAGACATCCCTATAGGGGTCTTGAAAGTAGTCCTATAAGCCCACAGTGCATCATTAAGTCTTTTGCTCCAGTCCTTCCTACCCGGTCCCACAGTCTTTTCAAGAATTGCTTTTACTTTTGTTAGAGTGTATACTAAAAACCTAGATTTTTGTAAATATTGATTTTTGAAATAAAAGAATCACATTGGTCAAATGTTTACATTTATATGCTAAGTGTAGTTGTTCAATTAATTTATATTGTAGATAACATGGTGTGTGGTGTCACACACAGAAGATTATGTTATCACTTCTTTAAAAGTTATAAACAGTTGCTCACGACTAAGATGGATAGGAACAAACCATTGGAATAGTTGTAGTGTAATTTGGTATTAGTTTATCTTAACTATAAAATTACACTAGTACACTCAGAGTGTATTGAGCTGGACCATTTAAGGTAAGTTTTTTTTTATTCTGACTGAATAAAAGAACAAGACCTTTGTTATTATGGAAGTGTGTGCTCTTAATCATGGTAAAATAACAAGCACATATACTTAATATTCATTTATTTGATTTATCAAAGGGTGCGATTTAGTTCGATAAATCAATAGGCCCGATAAGTTGAGAAATGATATTATTATATGGTGTGTTGTTGATTATAGAATGAAACTGTGTCCTAGTAATTTAGGTTGAGAATGAACCCAAGAGGAGCTCATAAGAATTGTCATATTAAACCCTTAGGTGGACTTAGTCCGACATGACAATAAGGTTGAGTGGTACTACTGTTGGACTAAGATATTAATTAAAGTGAGTTGTCAGTAACTCATTTAATTAGTGGACATTCAACATCTTAAACACAGGGAGATTAACACACTTATAATAAGAAGGAGCCCAAAATATAATTTGGGGTTGGTGCGGCAGTTCAATAATAATTCTTTAGTGGTATGAATTATTATTGATGAAATTAAGTTGGGTGTTCGGGGCGAACACGGGAAACTTAATTTCATCGGGAGACCAAAACCAATTCCTCCTCTCGGTCCCTATCGTAGCCTCTTATTTATAAAGTGTTATACCCACCTATACCCACTTTCTTACCCAACCTTAGGTGGCCGACCAAGCAAGCTTAGAGTCCAAGCTTGGGGGTCAAGCAAAAGGTTGAGCTAAGTAGAGGTGGTCGGCCCTAGCTTGGAGCCCAAGCTTGGTGTGGCCAGCCATATTAAAATAAAAGGATTTTATTTTTAAAATCTTTTCTTATGTGGATAGCATGGTTTTAAAAGAGAGTTTAAAATTTAAATCTTACCTTTTATAGCTTTCTACAAAAGATTAAGTGAAAGGTTTAATATCTTTTTTTATTTGCAGTTAAAAGGAAGATTTTAATTTTTGATAAAACTTTCCTTTTTTGTAACCATCTTAATGATTTAAAAGAGAGTTTTAAAATTAAATCTTTCCTATTATAGTTTCTACAAAAGATTAAGAAAAGATTTGATATCTTTCCTTATTTGTAGATTGAGAGGAAGATTTTAATTTTAAAGATAACTTTTGTTTTTGGAAATCATTCACATGTTTTAATAGAGAGATTTTAATTTATAAAATTTTCTTTTATAACCAACCATGAAGGGAAAATTAATAGAGAATTTTTTTTTTTAAAAATTTCCGGAAACAAATAAGGAAGTTTTAATTTTGTGTTTAAAACTTGTCTTATTTGGAGCAATTGAAGGGGCCGACCATGATAAAGGGTTAAAAGGAATTTTAATTAAATTTTCCTTATTAACCAATGGCAAGGAAAATAAGGGAATTTTAATTATAATTAAATTTCCTTATTTGATAAGACCAAGAAATATAAAAGAGAGGGTAGAGGTGCCTCACCTCATAACATCTCTTCTATTATTCCTCTCTCTTTTCTTCCTTGGTGTGGCTGGCCCTAATCATCCTCTCCTCTCTTCTTCTTATGGCCGAACCACATCATCTCTAGGAGTTCTTGTGGTGGCCGGATTTTGCTTGGAGAAGGAGAGAAAGGAGGCTTTGCTCTTGCATCCCTTGGAGCTTGAAGGTTGGTGGCCGAAACTTGCAAGAAGGAAGTTGTCTTAGTGGTTCTCATCTCGGTAGATTGTTGCCCACACAACGCCCAAGATAAGAAGAGGAATACGATAGAAGATCAAGATGTTGTTGCTTACAAAGAAAGGTATAACTAGTAATTCTATTCCGCATCATACTAGTTTTCTTTGTATGGATTTTGAAATACCAAACACAAGAGGCTAGTGATTCTAGGTTTCAGATTTGTTTCGAATTTGTGTTTCTTTATTTTTTGATTTTGTGATTCGATTGTTCTTTTTGGTGAAACCTAGAGTTACTATAAGGAAATTAAATATTAAATTTCGTTGAAAGGCTTTGTCTAGGAAGTGGTGGTTGCTCCCATATCCAAGAAGGCCTAGTGCCTCGCCATGTTTAACCTGGAAGCCGATCTCTAAAATTAATATTTAATTGAATTTGTAACATGGGTGGATTTGGATCAATAATGTTAAGCATCGTTTGCGATCCAAGTCTAAACCTCTAAGAACAGATAAGTTGAATTTGGAATCAATAATGTTAAGTTCCGTTTGCGATTCTAATTTAATTTCTAAAGAATACAATAGGTTGTTAGTAAAGGTTCAGGACTTGTACAAAATTTTTGTACAGGGGAACCGGTATGATATTCCGCATAGCAACCAACAACTTCCCTGTTAGACACCTCTGCTTGCCCATTTGTTTGAGGGTGATAAGATGTAGAAACTTTGTGTGTAACCCTATACTTATGTAGCAAAGCTTTCATGTGTCTGTTATAAAAATGAGACCCTTGATCACTTATGATTGCCTTGGGTACTCCAAACCTGCAAAATATGTGAGACCTGACAAAACTAACAACAACAAAAGAATCATCAGTCTGAGTGGGAATGTCCTCCACCCATTTGGAAACATAATCAACTGCCAATAAAATATATGCAAATCCAAAAGAGACAGGAAATGTACCTATAAAGTCAAGACCCCAAACATCAAAAATCTCACAAAATAATATGAATTGTTGAGGCATTTCATTTCTAAGTCCTATGTTCCCAGTTCATTGACACCTATCACATGATCGATAAAAAGCATAAGCATCACGAAAAAGGGTAGGCCAGTACAAACCACATTCTAATACTTTACTAGCAGTTCGTTGTGGTCCAAAATGTCCCCCACACTCAGAAGAATGACAAAAAGTAAGTACAGACTAAAACTCATAATCAGGTATGCATCTCCTAATGATCTGATCACTATAAAATTTCCACAGATAAGGATCATCCCAAACATAGAATTTTGAATCACTTTTTAATTTATCTTTTTGAGCTTTTGAAAATTGTTTGGGATAAACATGTGCTACTAAGAAATTAACGAGATCCGCATACCATGGTGACTCACCATGCAACTATAGAAGCTGCTCATCCCTGAAATAATCAACAATAGCCGTATGATTCAAGTCTCCCTTAATTCTGCTCAAGTGATCTACAACCAAGTTCTCCTTCCCGCTCCTATCACGTATCTCTACGTCGAATTCTTGAAGTAGAAGCATCCATCTGATTAACCTAGGCTTTGCATCGGGCTTCTTGAGAAGGTATTTTAAAGCTGCATGATCAGAAAACACAACCACATGAGAACAAAGTAAATATGATCTGAACTTATCTAAAGTAAAAACAATAGAAAGAAGCTCTTTTTCTGTCATGGTGTAGTTTGCTTGAGCTGAATCTAAGGTCTTGGAAGTGTAGCAAATGACGTGTGGTGCTCCATCCACTCTCTGTGCAAGTACAGCTCCCACTGCATAGTCTGAAGCATCGCACATCAACTCAAAAGGTAGGGTCCAGTCTGGGGGTCTGATAATAGGTGCTGAAGTAAGAGCCTCCTTCAATATGTCAAAAGCCTCTTTACACCTCTGATCAAAATGAAACATAACATCTTTCTGAAGCAACTGAGACAATGGCAAAGCAATCTTACTGAAGTCCCTGATAAATCTCCTGTAGAATCCTGCATGGCCAAGAAAAGTTCGAACATTCCGCATGCATGCGGGGTAAGATAAAGAAGATATAGCGCTAACTTTAGCAGGATCTACCTCAATACCCTTCCTAGAGACTATATGACCTAAAATAATGCCATGCTCTACCATAAAGTGACACTTTTCAAAATTAAGTACCAAATCAGTATCAATGCATCTACTCAAAACTTGAGACAAATTTTCCAAACATGCATCAAAGGACGAGCCATAAACAGAAAAATCATCCATAAATACTTCCATGCAATGCTCTAATAAATCACCAAAAATACTCACCATGCATCGCTGAAAAGTCCTTGAAGCATTGCACAGTCCGAATGACATCCGACGATACACGAATGTACTGAAAGGGAAAGTGAAGGTAGTCTTCTCCTGGTCCTCTGGGTCGATGCAAATATGAAAATAACCAGTGTAACCATCAAGGAAGCAATAATGTGATTTACCTGCCAGTCTCTCCAATATCTGATCAATAAAAGGCAATGAATAATGGTCCTTTCGACTTACTTGGTTTAGCTTCCTGTAGTCCACACAAACTCTCCAAGAATTCTTCACTCTTGTTGGCACCAATTCATTTTCTTCATTAGCAACTACTGTCACCCCTGATTTCTTCGAAACCACATGTATAAGACTTACCCATTTACTGCCAGAAATCAGATAAATAATGCCTGCCTGTAAGAGTCTAGTCACCTCTTTCTTTACCATGTCCAAGATCAAAGGGTTCAGTCGTCTCTGTGGCTGTCTCACCGGTTTCACATCCTTCTCCAAATAAATCCTGGCATGCAAATGGAAGGACTGATCCTAGGAATATCTTCCAGAGTCCATCCAAGGGCCTTCCTATGCTGTCTCAGAATCTCTAACAATCTTTCCTCCTGATCTGGTTTCAAATTCTGAGCTATAATGATAGGTAGCTGCTGATTCTCTCCTAAATAAGCATATTTCAAATGTTGAGGCAATGACTTCAACTCATCCTGCGTCTGATCAATAGTAGGTGATCCTAGGGGTAATGCTGCTGAGCACTCCCTTACACATACTTCTTCTTCTCTGAGCGATTCTAGGGGTAATGCTTCTCATAAGCAATCCCCTATGCATTCACCTGAACTAGCATTCACTCTCATATCTGAGATATCCTCCAACAATGAAGAAAATTCATTACCTTGATCAACATCAGTAGTATCTGAATCTGAATCAATTTTTGAAGAAAAATCCATGCTATCCAGCTCCTCTGAGATATCCAAGCTAAGTATAGAATGATCCTCTCTAGGATATGCTTCATAGCCTCAAAAATGTTGAAACGAACCACTGTATCTCCTATCTCCATGGAGAGAGTTCCTGCATGTACATCAATCTTTGTTCTCACAGTCTTCAAGAATGGACGTCCAAGAATAAGTCGAAACCTGTTTGCAAGCACATAACCCTCCATATCTAAGATGTTAAAATCTGCAGGAAAAATTAACTCCCTCACTTTTACCAATACATCCTCAATCACCCCAGCTGGATGTATTTGACTTCTATTAGCCAACTGAATCACTGCACCTGTGGGTTGCAGAGGTCCAATTCTTATGATTGAAAAACTGATTTCGACATCACATTTATAGAAGCTCCAAGATCTAACATTGCATCCTCAAAAATACAATCTGCTATAATACAAGGAACTGTGAAAACTCCTGGATCTTCACATTTATGAGGAACTGGATGAAGTAATGCTGAGACATTTTTACCCATACTAATCAATTTCAATTTCTTCTTGTGCACACAAAGATCCTTGAGGAATTTGGCATATTTCGAAATTTGTTTGATCATGGTTAGCAAAGGCACATTCACTTCAACCTTGCTGAATAACTTCACCAAATCTTGATATTCCCTAGCCTTTTCTTCCTCCATCTCTTTTCTTGGTTGTGTACTTCTTTGAGGGAAAGGTAGAGGAATAGAAGGCTCGGCTACTTGCTGGTGAAGATTCTTGCTCAGATTCTGTGCTGAAGTTGAAGCTGAATGGTCAACTGCTGTTGAATTAAATTCTAAGACGAAATTTACTCTATCAGATTAAGCAAGTTCTGAAATTGCAGGTTGAGTAAAATGTTGCTGATCAGCTCCAGTAATGCCATTCTGTGCTGCTTCTGTTTGCTTTGGATTTGCTAGAAAATTCTGGAACCTTTGTGAAGTTAAATCTGCAGCTGGTCTGGGTAAGCTCTGCTGTGATCCAGTTGATAAATTTTGATTTGGTTCTAAAATTGTTTTACCACTTCGTAGAGTTAATACACTTACATTTCCCTTAGGATTTAGAGTAGGTTGTGAAGGTAATTGCCCAGATCCTTGGTTCTGCATATGATTAATGTTACTAGCCAGCTGCCCAATCTGTCTTTCAATGTTTTGTAGTGCTGTATCAGTCCTCTGCTGATGTTGCTACTATTGCATCATTTGCTGTTGCTGTTGCAACATTTGCTGCATCAAATCTTCTATTTTTGAGCTGCTAAAGTTGTTCTGAAATTGCATTGATCTCGGGCTTGAAGAAGATGCCAATGGATGCTGAAATTGGTGCTGGTTTGCATTATTTGGTTGTTGGAAATTCTGCACATGTTGCTGAAGCTGCTGAAAATTAGTTTGTTGATTTTGTGGGTTCTAAAATTATGGCTGGATCGCATTATGTGCCTGCTAGAAATTCTGAAATGGTTTAAATTACTGATTTTGGCTGAAATTTTGCTGAAATTATGGTTGTTGATATTGCTGAAACTGCTGAGAATGAACTATTGGTTGACTCTGAAAATGATGTTGATTCTGCTGATGTTGAAATGATGGATGAGTAATATAATTTTGTGGTGGTTGTTGATAAAATGTGTTCCCATACATCAAATTAGGGTGATCCCTCAATCCCGGATTGTAAGTTGAAGAATTGGGATCATATTTGTGTTTTTGATATTGAGGTCTTGAAATGGCTGCAACAGATTCATCTTGATGTAGGTTAGGACAATAATCCGAAGAGTGATCTTGGCTTGAACAAATCCCACATACTTTCATCATTGGTAAAGGAAAATTTGAAACTTGACAAGAATTTTGCAATGCCATTTGCTTCACTAGAGAGGTCAACTCTTGCAAATTTTTCCTAATTTCTTGTTGCTTAGTTGAGACCAAATGAGTTTCATTAACCACTCTAGTACCAAGAGCTCTACTCCCAAATTGCTGTGAATTTTCTGTCATATTTGAAATAAGTTCTCTTGCTTGATTTGGAGTCTTATTCACCAAAGCTCCTCTAGTTGCTACATCTATCATGCTCCTATCCATGGGAAGTAGTCCCTCATAAAAATATTGAACAAGAAGCTGATTACTAATTTAATGTTGTGGACAACTCGAGCATAGCTTCTTGAATCTCTCCCAATAATCATAAAGAGTCTCTCCCACTACTTGCTGAATTCCACAAATGCTCTTCCTAATAGTTGCAGTCCTAGAAGCTGGGAAAAATTTCTCTAAAAATGCTCTCTTCATATCAATCCAACGCGTAATGTATCCAGCTGGAAGGTAGTATAACCAGTCTTTAGATGCTCCCGTCAAAGAGAATGGAAAAGCCCGTAACTTTGTTGGTTGCTACTCGGAATACCGTCCTTGTTCCCCTGTATAAAAATTTGTACAAGCATAGAACTATCCTAGCTACCAATGTGTTCTACTAAAGTTAAATTTGGATTGCAAACGATGCTTAACATTATTAATCCAAAATTTTCCTTTAGAAGTTAAACTTGAATTGGGAATGAAACTTAACATTCTAACTTCAAGTTCAACCGATGTGATATTCCTAAGTTAAACCATATTACAGAAGTTGATCAAATATCTATTTCAAGGATCGGTTTCCAGGTCAAACGTGACGAGACACTAGGCCTTCTTGGGTATGGGATCATCCACCACTGCCTAGACAAAGTATTTCAAAGAAATTGGATATTTAAACTTCTCACAGTAAATAAGGTTTAACAATAGAGACCTCAATAGAAACACATTATCGAAACATAAAATTGAAATGAAAATAGATAACAAAAATGATAATTAAAATCGATAACTTCTTGTGTTTAGTTTTACAAGATCTATACAAAAGGATGCACTAGTTATGATGCAGAAACTTATAACTAGTTATACCTCTTGTATCTTATAGACCTCTTGATCTTCTATTATATTCCTCTTCTTATCTCGGACGTCGTGTGAGCGATGATCTACCAAGACGAGAATCCACCCAAGCCCTCTTCTTCCTTCCAAGTTTCGGCCACTAACTTTCTCCAAGAGATGATGAAGTTCGGCCACCAACTTTCCTCCAAGGGATGCTAGACAAGAGAACCTCATTCTCTTCTTCTTCTCCTTTAAGCAACCGGCCATTAATGAATCTCCACACCTATATGCCGCTAGCCACCAAGAGGGAAAATACAGGAGAGGAGAGAAAGAGTAAGGGCCGACCACCACTAAGGAAGAGAGGAGAGGAATTGAAGATGTATTCTTGTGAGGTGAAGCACCTCTACCCTCTCTTTTATATTCTTTGGTTTTGGCAAATAAGGAAAGTTTTAAACATAATTAAAACTTCCTTATATTCCTTGCCAATGACTACAAAGGAAAATTTTAAAATAAAAAATTAAAATTTCCTTTTCTTCTTGTCATGGCCGGCCACATACTTGCTCTCCAAGCAAGGAAAGATTTTAAACAAAAATTAAAATCTCTCTTTTAAAAATCTCTTTTGTGGATAGTTCTAAAAGGAATGTTTTATAAATTAAAATTTCTCTCTTTTAAATTCTTTTATGGATATCTATAAAAGATAAGATTTAAAATAAAATATGGTTTCAAGAAAGGAAAGTTTTATCAAAAAATTAAATTTTTTTTTTTCACATTATAGATAACTACAAATAAGGAAAGATTTCAAATGTCTCTTTTATTCCTTTGTAGAAAACTATAAAAGAAAAGATTTTAAAAGTTAAAACTCTATTTTAAAACCAACATAAAAGGAAAGTTTTCAACAAAATAAAAACTTCCTTTTATTTCATTTTATGACCGATCTAAAAAAGAAAAGTTCTATATTAAAATCATCCTTTTAAATCCTTTTAATGGATCTCTATAAAAGGAAAGATTTTACAAAATAAAACTTCCTTTTGAATTCAATGTGGTCGGCCACCCTTGCTTGGGCTCCAAGCTAGGGCCGGCCACAACTTGAATCCATCTAACCTTGGTTTGGCTAGCCCTAGCTTGAGCTCCAAGCTTGACTTGGCCGACCACCTTAAGGTGGGTAAAAAATTGGGTTTGGGTGGATATAAGATTTTGTAAATAAGAGGCTACAATAGGGACCGAGAGGAGGAATTGGTTTTGGTCTCCCGATGAGCTTGAGCTTCCCGTGTTCGCCCCGAACACCCAACTCAAGTTCATCAATAATATCTCATTCCACTAAAGAGTTATTATTGCACTACCGCACCAATCCCATATTACTATATGGGCTCCTTCTTATCATGAGTGTGTTAGTCTCCCTGTGTTTAAGATATTGAATGTCCACTAATTAAATGAGTTATTGACAACTTAATTAATATCTAGCTCCAAGAGTAGTACCACTCAACCTTATCGTCATGTCGGACTAAGTCCACCTGTAGGGTTTACATAACAATTCTTATGAGCTCCTCAAGGGGGCATCATCAACCTAGATTACTAGGACACATTTTCATTCTATAATCAATAACACATCATATAAATAATATCATTTTCCAACTTATCGGGCTTATTGATTTAACGAGCTAAATCAACCCTTTGATAAATCAAAGAAATAAATACTAAGTATATGTGCTTGTTATTATATCATGATTAAGAGTACACACTTCCATAATAACAGAGGTATTGTTCTTTTATATAGTCAGCATAAAAAGATACTACCTCAATTGGTCCTGCTCAATACACTCATAGTGTACTAGTGTAATTTATTAGTCAAGATAAGCTAATACCTAATTACACTACAACCACGCCAATGGTTTGCCCCATTCTATCTTAGTTGTGAGCAACTGTTTATAATTTATAAAGATCTGATAACATGATCTTCTGTGTGTCTCCTCACACCATGTTATCTACAATATAAATTAAATGGACAACTACACTTAGCATAAATGTAGGAATTTAACCAATGTGATTCTTATATGTTTATACAAAAAGCTAGACTTTTAGTATACACTCTAACAATCTCCCACTTATACTAAAAGACTATACTGCCATATACCCTGCCATACATCTGATTCCCAACCCTTCAACATGCCCATCAAAAGCTCTTGCCTTAAGGGCCTTAGTGAAAGGATCTCCCAGGTTATCATCTGATGTAATCTAGGCGGTAACAACTTCTTCTCGTTATACGATGTCTCGTATTGGGTGGTACTTGTGCTCTATGTGTTTACTTGCCTTATGAGCTTGTGATTTCTTCGAGTTTGCTACTGCACCACTTATTATCACAATACACTGTAATAATTTTTTTGTGCAAACCAGGAATCACATCTAAGTCCATCATGAAGTTTCTGAGCCATATAGCTTCTATGGCTGCCTCAAAGGCTGCCACATACTCAGCTTCCATGGTGGAGTCCGAAAAGCATCTATGCTTATCACTCCTCCATTGTTATGGCTTTACCTCCTAAAGTAAATACAAAATCCCGAGGTCGACTTACTATTATCCCTATCTGATTGGAAGTCAAAATCCGTATAACGCACAGGGATCAAATCATCTATTTGGTAAATCAGCATATAATCTCTATGTTTTACGGCAGTCCAATGCCCCTGTCTTGGATTACTTTGATATATGTTAACCATACCCACGACAAAATAGATATCCGGTCTTGTGCATAACATAGCATACATTAGGCTTCCTACAGCTGAAGCATAAGGAACTATCTTCATATCTTCTATCTCTTTTGATGTCTTCGGAGACATCTCTTTAGATAAAGATACTCCATGCCTAAAGGTAGAAAACCTTTCTTGGAGTCTTGCATGCTAAAACGAGCTAGGATCGTATCGATATATGAAGCTTGGGATAAGCACAACATTCTTTTCTTGCGATCCCTTATTACTTTGATCCCGAGAATATGTGCACATTCTCCCAAGTCCTTCATATCGAATTGCTTGGACAACTATACCCTTACTTCCGACAACATTTTGATATTGTTTCCAACTAACAAAATGTTATCTACGTATAGTACAAGAAATATCACCACGTTTTCATCACACTTCTTGTATACATAAGACTCATCCGGATACTGAATAAATCTATACGACTGGATTACTTCATTAAACCAGATGTTCCAAGACCTTGAAGCTTGCCTCATTCCATAAATAGACCGATTAAGCTTACATACTAGATGCTCTTTGCCCTTTACAATAAACTCCTCTGGTTGCATCATATGGATGTTTTCTTCAAGACTTTTGTTAAGGAAAGCTGTTTTGTCATCCATTTTCCAAACCTCATAATCCACATGAGCAGCAATAGATAAGAGTATTCGGATAGACTTAAGCATAGCTACTGGCGAAAAAGTTTCCTCATAATCGATTCTCTCTTTCTTAGTATACCCCTTCGCAACAAGCCTTGCTTTGAAGGTTTCCTCCTTCTCGTCTGCCCCTCTTTTCATTTTGTAGATCCATTTACATCCAATAGCTTTTATACTATTTGATGATTCTACTAGCTCCCATACTTTGTTAGAATACATAGATTCTATTTATGAATTTATTGCTCTTTGCCAAGATGCTACATCTTTACCTTAGAGCGCTTCGTCATATGTACGGGGATCAGGTTCATGTTTACCTGGGATCAAGTCCGATGACTCTCCCAAAAACATGAATCTTTTAGGTTGCCTAACAACCCTCCCACTACGACGAGACACTGTATGTAATTGTGTATCATTTGTGATACATGTTACAGTTTCTTGTGATATTTCATCTTGCACTGTTGGTACTAGATTAGACGTATCCTTTATTATTTCCTTAAGAACAATTTTTCTCATGGGCTTATGGTTCATTACATAGTCCTATTCTAAAAATCGGGCATTGGTTTCAACAATGACCTTCTGATTTTTTTTAGGACTATAAACCTCCTTTCGTTTCTCTAGGATAACCCATAAACAAGTGAACTCCTGTCCAACTTATCAGTGTCTCCCTTCAGCACATGTGCTGGACTACCCCAAATCCGAATATACTTCAGACTAGGCTTACGCCCATTCTACAATTCTATGGGAGTAGAGGGTTCTGACTTTAGAAGGTACTATGTTCATTGTCGTTTCCAGAGGATATCCCCAAAACGAATTTGGTAATTCTGAATAACTCATCATCGATCTAACCATTTTCATAAGAGTCATATACTTTCGTTCTACCACACTATTCTGTTGGGGTGTACCAGGTGCAGTCAGTTGGGATTGAATCCCGACTTCTGACAAGTGACTCCTAAATTCTCTTAAGAGGCACTCGCCACTATAATCTCACCGTAGTTTCTTGATACTTTTACCATGACATTTCTCCACATCAGCCTTGCACTCTTTGAACTTATCAAAGCATTCAGACTTGCGGCGCATCATGTAAATATACCCGTATCTTGAATAGTCGTCTATAAAAGAGACGAAATATTCGAAACCACCTCTTGCCTGGATAGTCATAGGTCTACACAAATTAGAATGAACCAATTACAACACGTCTTTGGCTCTATACCCCTTAGTCTTAAAAGACCTCTTGGTCATTTTTCCTTCCAAGTAAAACTTACAAGTTGGAAAATTTTCCACCACCAATGAATCCAAAAGTTCATCAGCTATTATTCTTTGAATCCTACTCAAGTTAATATGACTAGCCTTAGATGCCAAAGATATGATTAGTTCATTTTCAAAGGTTGCTTTCTCTTATTAGAGTTAGAAGATGTGTTATTAATTTTTATTTGTTACATTGTGGGAGTTATTGGATTTAGAATATATAAATTGCCAACCAACGTACCAGAATAGATAACTTCCCTATTTTTCTTGATAACAACTTTGTTATCAAAAGAGATAGTACATCCAGTTCTTTAAATAGTTTAGAAACTGAAATCAAGTTCTTTCTAAACTTGGTGCGTAAAGATAATTTCTTAAAATCCATGTTTTATTCATATCAGAGGATAAACATCTCCCACTACAACAACTGCTACTTTTGCAGCAACCCCCATGTAGATGGTGATTTCCTCTTCATATAGTTGTCGGGTTTTCTAGAACTCTTGCAATGAATTGCAGACATGATCTATGGCTCCCGTATCTACTCACTAGATACCGGTAGATAACACCACTAAAATGTTTCAACAACTAATGAATAAAATACACCTTTATTATTCTTAGTTCTGAGAGGGCATTCCACATTAGTGTCCAAGTTTTGTTTCCAATCATTATAATTGAGACTACTAAGTCTATTATATAGTATAACAACTAGGGGATTGAAAAAACATTTGAAATCCTAAGAATCACAAAAAAAATTTGGTCAAGACCAACACCTCAAAATCCTCATGAATTTTGTATGCCACGTTAGTGTGGACATATATAAATTCAAACATTAAGAGGAGATTTTATCCATTAATTTTATTATCATGTCAACCTATCTTTATGACAAATAAAATTAATAGTTGGTTTGTCTTCAATCAAATATTTGGTCAAAACTTTAGAATTTAAAATAATATTGATTCCTTAAAATAATATCATTTAAATTCACCAACAACTCAAACACTGTGAATTTTGCATGCCACGTTAGTGTGGACGTATACAAATTCAAACATTTATAAGAGGAGGGTCTTACCCATTAATTATCTTGTCAACCTTAAATTATCTCAAACACCATGAATTTTGTATGTCACGTTAGTGTGGACGTATACAAATTCAATTGTTTGTAAGAGGAGGTTTTACCCATTTTATTTTGTTAACATAACTTTATGACAAATAAAATTACCTCAAACACCATGAATTTTGTATGCCATGTTAGTATGGACGTATACAAATTCAAATATTTGTAAGAGGAGGTTTTACCTAGCTTTATGATAAATTAATAGTTGGTATTCCTTTGGTCACACAAATAATAGCAGTGACTCCATTGGGGAGGATTCTATTAAATACGCCTAAGTGTATACCATTACTTGATACTTAGTCCATTAAATAGGATTGTGCCCCTTCAGTTGGAGAAGATCACACGCTCCTAAATAATTTCCTATAACCATCCATAAAGGAAGTTTGATCTAGTGATCCGCAAACAAACTCATCCGTTGTGGAGGGAGGTACTCAGAGCCAACACGCAAGTTTGTTTGCATCACTTACAAACCAGTAATGAAAATTGTGGAATTTATTTACTAATCCCTCTCCCACTTAGTTTTTTAAGATGAGGATTTTTATCATGCACACAAGCATACAAACACAACACACACATCACAGCAAATAAAAGCAATAAATATGGAATAATTTTCAAACTATTATGGCCTTTTCCATCACTGCCCCCCGTGTGCCGCTAGCCCTAGCAGTCGTCAAAACTAGCCGCCAGCCCTAGGGCTCGTATCGTCGCGTCCATCGAGCTTCCTTTTCCGCTGTGCCTCTGGTCCTCAAATAGCACCACGCCTCGCAAGGATACGATCCGTGATAAAATATAATTTTACATATATCGATCCTATATTCCTCAAAGGAATGTACAAAAAGTCTAGATCGAACAAAAATGTAAAATCCTAAAACTAATACAACTCCTGCTGTATTTAATAAGTACAATCATGCACACACATAAAATGCCCTCGACATATCCGAGGGTCCAATCACACACAATCAAAATAGGCCATAATAGTTGGAGCCTGCAACCACAGAGTTAATCTATTTGTTCATCCTACTATTATCCTGCCTAAAATATGTATGACATGTGCATAATTAAACAAAAACAAAACACACAGAGGTTAAAACCTAGCTCTAATACCAATTGTTGGTTGCTACTCGGAATACCGTCCTAGTTCCCCTGTACAAAAATTTGTACAAGCATAGAACTATCCTAGCTACCCATGTGTTTTACTAAAGTTAAATTTGGATTGCAAACGATGCTTAACATTATTAATCCAAATTTTTTCCTTTAGAAGTTAAACTTGAATTGGGAATGAAACTTAACATTCTTAATTCAAGTTCAACCGATGTGATATTCCTAAGTTAAAGCATATTACAGAAGTTGATCAAATATCTATTTCAAGGATCGACTTCCAGGTCAAACATGGCGAGGCACTAGGCCTTCTTGGGTATGGGATCATCCACCACTGCCTAGACAAAGCATTTCAAAGAATTGGATATTTAAACTTCTCACAGTAAATAATGTTTAACAATAGAGACCTCAATAGAAACACATTATCGAAACATGAAATCGAAATGAAAATCGATAACAAAAACAATAATTAAAATCGATAACTTCTTGTATTTGGTTTTACAAGATTTATACAAAAGGATGCACTAGTTATGATGCGGAAACTTATAACTAGTTATACCTCTTGTATCTTATAGACCTCTTGATCTTCTATTATATTCCTTTTCTTATCTCGGACGTCGTATGAGCGATGATCTACCAAGACGAGAATCCACCCAAGCCTTCTTCTTCCTTCCAAGTTTCGGCCACCAACTTTCTCCAAGAAATGATGAAGTTCGGCCACCAACTTTCCTCCAAGGGATGCTAGACAAGAGAACCTCCTTCTCTTCTTCTTCTCCTTCAAGCAACCGGCCATTAATGGATCTCCACACCAATATGCCGCCGGCCACCAAGAGGGAAAACAAAGGAGAGGAGAGAAAGAGTAAGGGCCGGCCACCACCAAGGAAGAGAGGAGAGGAATAGAAGATGTATTCTTGTGAGGTGAAGCACCTCTATCCTCTCTTTTATATTCCTTGGTCTTGGCAAATAAGGAAAGTTTTAAACATAATTAAAACTTCCTTATATTCCTTGCCAATGACTAAAAACAAAAATTTTAAAATAAAAAAAATTAAAACTTCCTTTTCTTCTTGTCATGGCCGGCCACATGCTTGCTCTCCAAGCAAGGAAAGATTTTAAACAAAAATTAAAATCTCTCTTTTAAAAATCCCATTTGTGGATAGTTCTAAAAGGAATGTTTTATAAATAAAAATTTCTCTCTTTTAAATTCTTTTATGGATATCTATAAAAGATAAGATTTAAAATAAAATATGGTTTCAAGAAAGGAAAGTTTTATAAAAAAATTTAATTTTTTTTCCCATTATAGATAACTACAAATAAGGAAAGATTTCAAATCTCTCTTTTATTCCTTTATAGAAAGCTATAAAAGGAAAGATTTTAAAATTTAAAACTCTCTTTTAAAACCAACACAAAAGGAAAGTTTTCAATAAAATAAAAACATCCTTTTATTTCATTTTATGACCGATCTAAAAAGGAAAGTTTTATATTAAAATCATCCTTTTAAATCCTTTTAATGGATCTCTATAAAAGGAAAGATTTCACAAAATAAAACTTCCTTTTGAATTCAATGTGGCCGACCACCCTTGCTTGGGCTCCAAGCTAGGGCCGACCACAACTTGAACCCATCTAACCTTTGTTTGGCTGGCCCTAGCTTGGGCTCCAAGCTTGGCTTGGCCGACCACCTTAAGGTGGGTAAGAAGTTGAGTTTGGGTGGATATAAGACTTTATAAATAAGAGACTACAATAGGGACCGAAAGGAGGAATTGGTTTTGGTCTCCTGATGAGCTTGAGCTTCCCGTGTTTGCCCCGACACCCAACTCAAGTTCATCAATAATATCTCATTCCACTAAAGAGTTATTATTGCACTACCGCACCAATCCCATATTACTATATGAGCTACTTCTTATCATGAGTGTGTTAGTCTCCCTGTGTTTAAGATATTGAATGCCCACTAATTAAATGAGTTATTGACAACTCACTTAATTAATATCTAGCTCCAAGAGTAGTACCACTCAACCTTATCATCATGTCGGACTAAGTCCACCTGCAGGATTTACATGACAATCCTTATGAGCTCCTCAAGGGGACATCATCAACCTAGATTACTAGGACACAGTTTCATTCTATAATCAACAACACACCATATAAATAATATCATTTTCCAACTTATCGGGCCTATTGATTTAACAAGCTAAATCACACCCTTTGATAAATCAAAGAAATAAATACTAAGTATATGTGCTTGTTATTATATCATGATTAAGAGTACACATTTCCATAATAATAGAGGTATTGTTCTTTTATATAGTCAGTATAAAAAGATACTACCTCAATCGGTCCTGCTCAATACAATCATAGTATACTAGTGTAATTTATTAGTCAAGATAAGCTAATACCTAATTACACTACAACCACTCTAGTGGTTTGTCCCATTCCATCTTAGTTGTGAGCAACTGTTTATAATTTATCAGGATCTGATAACATGATCTTCTGTGTGTCTCCTCACACCATGTTATCAACAATATAAATTAAATGGACAACTATATTTAGCATAAATGTAGGCATTTGACCAATGTGATTCTTATATGTTTATACAAAAGCTAGACTTTTAGTATACACTCTAACAAACTTAATGTCTTCTTCTGAAATCCCCTGTGGTTTCATGGTCGAACAAACCACATGGAATTCATGTAGATGTCGGTTGGGGTCTTCTCTTGATAAACCTTGAAATTTGGGAAGCAGATGAATAAGTCCTGATCTGAGTTCAAAATCTCCTGCCAAATTTGGATAAATGATGCATGAATACTTATAAGCCACATCTGGAGCTGCAAGCTCTTTCATTGTTCGATTACTTTTTGTTATCTGATTGTCCATGGTTGAAGAACTGCTTTCAAGAAGTCTTGCTGATCTAGCTTGCTTCCTCAAGGCCCAAAAGGTCCTCTCAATCTCCGGGTCAAGTTCTAGCAATTTTGCAAATTAAGACCTAGTCATGCAAGTAAATCAACAATCAAAATTGCGGTAGATAATCAATAAAATCAATGACACTAAAGCTGAGAAAAAGAAAATTATTCACAATCCAAAACAAACAAACAATTCTAACAAGGCAATGTAGCTCCCCGACAATGACGCCAAAATTTGGTAGCTATCCAAATTAATGTCACAAATAAACTCCCAAATTAATGTTATGATCGAAAACCCACAACTACACAAGGAAATGTTTTAGTATAAGGGCCGAGTCAAATTTTTCGAGGATTATGCTAGAAACATGCTTGTCTTGGATTTAGAACACTCTTTTTGTGTTTTCTAGTTACAAATTGTGGTTTAGCATTTAAATGAAATATTAAACTAGAAATGAATTTGCAAACACTACAACTACCTACTACAAAAATAAAGTCTTACTTAATAAGAAATCAAACACCACAAACCACACTTTCAATGGATAAAATTCAACAAAATTGCAATTATCAAAACCTACAAATTCTGAATTAGTCTAAAACAAACTAGAGAACTAACCTTAGGCTACTAGGAATTATTATAAAACTAATTCTATTTAACCAACTAAACTTACCTACTAAAAACCTAAGAACAGAATTGCAGCTTCACATTGTAGGACACAACTCCACAAAAGCTTAACACTACATCTAATTAATTGCATCAGAAATTAATAAATCCATTAAACTAACTAAAATCTATTAAACTGACTAACTTATCATCTAATGGTTCGCTAGAACAAAAATTACTAACAAAAACTTAGAATCTAGAATTGTAGGAATTTCTACTGAGCTAAACGGAACAGAACAGAGAGGTGAAGAACAAAGCCGTGCAATAAAAAGAATTAACAGCGAATCTATACTATGGAGTGACGAATTCATATTCAATTGAAAAATAGAAAGATCTACTCTAAGGAATCAAACTTCAATGAAACTAAACATCCCTACAATCCAAATCTCAGACCAATTCGTCGTCTGCTTGCCGTCACACAAGGAACCATAGAGAACGCTCCAATTGGTGTCAAAATGATATCCTCTAGCTTCAAGATGAACTCAGATTCACTTGTATTTCCACGCAAGTCTTCAGTAAGTTCAGGATTCAGAAATTCTTCTCTGACGCACGCTAGATTTCTGACGCTGGAATCGCGAAGCTGGAAGGAGAGCTATGAAGGATGGATTACAGTCGGGAATGGTCCAGGATCACCGGAGGAACACCGCCGGTAATTCTGTAGAGAATGGAAGCTCAAACTAGAAGAACACCGCCGGTCTGAGGAGGAAGACGCGATTCACAGCTACAATACTCCGCCCATGAAATTGACTCACTGATGAAGAACGATGATCGGAAACTAGTCGCCGGATGCTGAGGAACTCCACGCCGATAAGGATGAGTTGATTTGCAGATCTGGATGTAGAGAGGAGCAAGTGATCGAACGCCGAGGAAAATGGCACGATGAACAGTAGTGCAAGCTCTATTCACCGTGCAGATTTTTGATTAAATACTTAGGGTTTTGGCTTAAATTGAGGTGTGACTTAGGTTCAGGTTCAGTTGAGGTCAGTTGGGGTCTAGGTTCGGTTAAGCCCACATGTGGTTTTGCACAACTTCACTTGGTTAAATAGACCAAGTCTTCATTTGAATAATGACCCTTTAGTACCTTACAAATTCAACTTCAAATAATGAGGAATAAATCATGCATTAGAAGGAAAAACGTCATAAAGCTCATGAAGACTTTGTTTGGTAAACATGATCAAAATTGGAAATTAAAATGTGCAAATATATAAAGATCACCACAAATTAACTCAAAAAAAATGTAGCTAATCCTAGCTTATTAGTAGACTACCTATTCTTAGACCGCAGCGACTGACCGTCTCCCTACCGTCCGGTGATACATTAGACGTCACTCAGGAGGTCAGAGGATGCCTATTGGACTTCGGCAACCATATACTCACTGTAGATTTATTAGTACTGGAAATGGTCGAGTTTGACATTATCCTTGACATGGATTGGCTGTCAGCATACCATGCCATGGTTGATTGCCAGATGAGGATGGTTACATTCCGACCTTCGAACCAACCCTCATGGGATTTCACTGGCATCAGGGATGACGGTATATTGACCATTTCTACAATTCAGATTTAGAAGCTACTGTCACATGATTGTCAGGGATTCCTATTGCCGTTAATTAATGCAGAGGACAATAGTAGATCTCAGCTCTCAGACATTCCAGTGGTATGAGAGTATTTGGATGTATTTCTAGATGAGCTACCAGGCTTGCCTCTCCGAAGGCAAGTGGAGTTTGCTATTGAGCTAATTCCAGGGACCGCACCAGCATTGAAAGCTCCTTACCGTATATCACCGAAAGAGTTGGACGAGCTAAAAGTCCAACTCCAGGAGTTATTGGACAGGGGATTTATTCGCCTTAGCATATCTCCGTGGGGTTCTCCGGTATTGTTCATTAAGAAAAAGGATGGTACCCTGAGATTATGCATCGATTATAGACAGCTGAATGCCGTGACCGTCAGAAATAAGTACCCCTTACCATGGATCGAGGATTTGTTTGATTAGCTTAGAGGTACATCAGTGTATTCTAAGATTGATCTGCGGTCCGTATATCATCAGCTGAGAGTCAAAGATTCTGATATTCAGAAGACAGCATTCCGCACTAGATACAGACATTATGAGTTTTTGGTAATGCCATTTGGACTTTCCAATGCTCTAGCGGTATTTATAGATTTGATGAATCACGTCTTTCTGAAGTATCTAGATCAGTTCGTTATCATTTTCATCGACGATATTTTGATCTACTCGCGTTCCAAGGAGGAGCATGCACAGCATCTTCACATAGTATTGGAGACTCTTCGACAACATCGTCTATATGCGAAGTTCAGCAAGTGTGCTTTCTGGCTATCCTCAGTCAATTTTCTGGGACACGTGGTTTCTAGCTGAGGTATTTCCATAGACCCTCAGAAGATCGAGACTGTCACCAGCTGGGAGCAGCCAAAATTAGTTCAGAAGATCCACAGTTTCTTGGGATTGGCCAGATATTACAGATGGCTCATTGAGAGTTTCTCTCGCATTGCCATGTTGCTGACATGCCTAACCAGGAAAGACATGAAGTTCACGTGGTTAAAAGCCTGCGAGACCAACTTCCAGGAGCTGAAGCGGAGATTAGTATCGGCACCAGTTCTGATTTTGCCCTCTGGAGATGACGGATTCATGCTCTGCACCGACACTTCTCTACAGGGTTTGAGTGTTGTTTTGATGCAGCATGACAGGGTAGTCTCTTATGCTTCTCATCAGCTAAAGGAGCATGAGAAGAACTACCTAGTACATGATCTGGAGCTGGCTTCTATTATCTTTACTTTGAAGATTTGGCGGTATCATCTATATGGTATTACATTTGAGATTCTCACTGATCATAAGAGTCTCAAATATCTTTTTCCTCAGAAGGAACTCAATCTCCGAAAGAGGAGATGGATGGAGTTCCTGAAGGATTATGATTGTACTATTAGCTACCACCCGAGGAAAGCTAATGTGGTTGCCGATGCATTTAGCCAGAAGTCCAGAGGGACTTTAGCTTGCCACTGAGTTTTGGTCACGGACTTGATTCAGGGTTTCTCCGAGTTGGGCCTTGAGGAGCAGGGATAGATAGAGTAGGGTATTCTAGTTACCATGGTTGCTCAGTCATCGATCAGGATGAGGATCCGATAGGCCCAGGCCGGTGATCAATGCTTACAGTTCATTAACAGCCATATAGATTCTAAGTAGAAGACGGAGTTCACCTGATATGATGAGGGTGTTATTTATTTCCGAGGTAGGTTATGCATACCTCAGTCTTTCTCGGTCTTGGAGGAGCTAATTCAGGAGGCTGATCGCTCTTGATTTGCGATCCACTCAGGAGGAACACGTATGTATCGAGATTTGAAGCGTTCCTCTGGTGGAATGATATGAAGAAAGACATCATGGAGTTTGTAGCTAGATGTCTAGTCTGTCGATAAGTGAAGGCTGAGCACCAGAGACCTACTAGTTTACTTCAAAGAATTCCTATTCTGGAGTGGAAATGGGAGCACATCACCATAGATTTTGTGGTGGGATTGCCTAGGACACGACGAGGTCATGACGTAATTTGGGTAGTCGTTGACCGATTAACCAAATCCGCACACTTCTTAGCGATCCAGAAGACCGATTCTCTGGATCGATTGACAGAGCTGTATTGTCGGGAGATCATCAGATTGCATGGTGCCCCTTTGAGCATTATATTGGATAGAGACCCACGGTTCACGTCTCGGTTCTGGCAGAGTCTACAATAGGCCTTGGGCACACAGCTCCGATTTAGCACAACATTCCATCCACAGACAGATGGACAGTCAGAGTGGACCATCTAGACATTAGAGGATTTGCTGAGGTCTTGCGTTATAGATTTCGGAGGCAGTTGGGAGGACCACCTACCATTAGTAGAGTTCGCCTACAACAATAGCTATAATTCGGTTATCCAGATGACACCGTTTGAAGCATTGTATGGTAGGCCTTGTCGGACACCTACCCTTTGGGAGGAGGTTGGGGAGGCCCAGCTGCTAGGACCTCAGAGAGCTCAGCAGGAGGCAGAGTTGGTCCGTACTATTAGACGGAGGATGTTCGAGGCGCAGGATCGTCAGAAGAGTTATGCTGATTGGAGATGGAGACCCCTGGAGTTCTCTACAAGCGACCATGTATTTTTGAGAGTCTCACCCACGAAAGGGGTGAAGAGATTTGACCTCTGAGGTAAGCTAGCTCCACGATACATTTGGCCTCTGAGGGTTGGAGCGGTAGCTTACCATCTGGCGCTACCACCGTCTCTGGCAAGCATTCATGATGTATTTCATGTGTCCATGCTAAGGAGATATGTACTCGACCCAGCACATATTCTGTTAGATATATTAGTTCCCATTCAGCCTGACGTTACCTACGAGGAGGTTCCGGTACGGATTCTGGACCACAGAAAGCGTTAGTTGCGGAACAAGACTATCCGGCTGGTTAAAGTTGGATGGTAGTATCATTCTGACAAAGAGGCTACCTGGGAGCTCGAGGATATGATCCGAGCTCGATACCCCATCTTTTTACTTGAGGTATGCGGGTTAGAGTTCCGTTCAGTATTTATTTGATTGTCTATTGTTAGTACTTACTAATGGTAAATAACGTAAATTTGTGGATCAAATTTTTATTAGTGAGGGAGAATATAAAATATCATAATAAAATAATAGGGTTTAATGGACGAATAACATTAACGGAATTTTTAGAAATTTTTAGGAATTTTTTGAGAAATTTTCGGAGTTCGTATGACAAGTTTAAGGGGACGAATTTATAGGCATGGGGAAAGCTTGTTTGGGAATACCACTCAAGTGAGAGTTAATTGAGGAATTAACTTAGATTTTAATTAAATAAACCTAAGTTATATGTATTTATAAAACCTAATTATTTTCTCCCGAATCACTCGTACCCTAAGCCTCTCGACGCCTCTCCCTTCTCCCCTCTCGCCCGACGCCGCCTCTCCCTCACGCAGCGTGGAGCATCGATCACCTTCTCCTTTTCCCCAATTGGCGCCGTCTTGTTTCCTCTACTCCCCTTTCCTCTTCCTCATGAGTTAGCCCTAATCTCCACCGAATCATCTTCCCTTTCCTCCTTCGATCGCCGGCCAATCTGCCACAATCCTCTCTGTGCCACGTTGCCGTACACGGGCTGATATGTGGCCAAGTGCAGGAGATTACCGTTGCCCTCTTCCATCGTTGCGACCGCGAACTCTGGTGCTTGCTGTGTCACCTTGTTACCATCGCTCGATCACCACCACTTGATCGAGCCAGTGTCACCAGATCGCCGGCGCGGGTGAGCGTTCAGGGCTCCGAGGGTAAGCTAGCCTTGACTGATCCTTCTTCTCTTGACCTTTCTATGACTCGTGCCCTAGTCTCCCCACATCACGTCACCCCTTTCTTCTTTTCAATCCACCCTGCCGGGAACCAGGGCAGATCATGGGTCGATGCCATGGCTTTAGACTACAGTGTCGCTATTCGTTGGTTTCCTAACGCAGGTTGTGGTATAGCTGTTGATCTCCACTCACTCATAATTGGAAGGTAAGAGGTGCTCTTTGTATCTCAGTTCTTCCTTCTGTTCGATTTCCCCATACGATTGTTACTTGCTCAACATGATTGGTCGTAGATCTAAAGCTATAGCGATTACACCTTTGTTGAATCCCGACCATTATAGTTAGTCAGCTGATTTTGGAGGTGGCAAGTGCTTCCGACTAGAATTTTCAACAGCCGCATTTTCTGGCCGTGGATCAATAGGAGTGGTTTTGAGTTGAGGTAAGGTGTAGAGAAATTGATCCTTGCTGTAGCTTACACCTAGAATTGAAACTAGGAAAGATTAGGAATGATTTATCCAATTGGTTGTCGTGATAATTAGGGTTAAACTAGTTTAACTCTAGTGGGTGGTTAATTAATGATCGTACTTCGATTAGGGGTTACCCTAAAAATGTTTGGGGATTTTATTTAGCTATTTGCTATATGTGTAGTTAGCTAAATAAATTTACGTAATCGCAGGACATTGATTCGAGACGGGCGTCTCGATGTAGGATTTCTGGTCACGATTGACTGATAAAGGTGGTACCTTTGACTTATCTCTTTTGATATTGTCATTTTGATATGCATAGTAGATTATAGCTAGTAGTAATGGTTATGTTTGCATCTGCTTTGGTATGTCATTACTTAGTACTTGTAGTCTACCTTTATTGTTATCTATTATGCATTCATGCTTATATTCTCTTGATTGTTGTCATGCGTACTCTTGTTCCTAAAAATAGTGACATACATTGACCTACTATATAATAGACTAGTAATTTTACATATCTGATTTGTGTACCTAGATTTATGATACCTAGATCATTGTATGGATTTATTTCCTTTTTGGTACATATTATATGGAGGTATATATTGTCAGGATCTACATGCTTAGTATCATGCACCATCTTGCATGATTACATGCTGAGCGATTGCCGACTCCATTATTGTTGAACACATCGCCAGTTACATGATCTGCACACATAATCACTCATGGGTTAGTGGTACATCAGGCAGGGTGCGTGCAGTCTGCTCTGTCAAGACTCCGCTGGTCCGCTCATGGGTAGTGTGATTTCAGCATGGTAGCGAACAGGGATCCCTCCCCTTGACCATGATACAGGTAGATGAGAGCTTAGACTCTCCCACTATGTTTGGGGTAGGAGGATAGGTGTACTCTGACAGCATCCTGTTCACTCAGTCACTTAGGAGCAGTGATGACAGAGTGCACAGTTGTCATAGCCCTACCCACTCGATCTCACCATCGTGTGTGAGGTGGCTGACTGGCGTTAGGGGTGACCATGTCATTTTTGCATCATATGCATGGATTGCATTTATTATTTGTGATTGTTGCATTTTGTATATTGCATTTTTGGTGGTTGCATATGATTGACATGCATACAAGAGACATTTTGTGTTTGGTCCGACGACCCTTATATCCAGATAGGTGGTCCTGGTGAGTACAGTTTCTTTAGCTTTTTCAGTTCACATTTCCTATTATTGTTCGGAAAACTGTACCACATGATTATTACTGATAGTTATATCTTATTATACATGTCTATCCGATACTCGCTGAGTTGTCGAACTCACACCGTTGATTTATTCCTATTTCAGGTTGAGACCGTTAGGAGATTCCAATTGCTAGTTCCCTTGTCACAAAAATTTTTGTTTTGGTCTTTTAGTTTATTTGCTTAGAAGCTATGTTCTAGACTTGTATTGGTTTTTGCATCCTAGATTTTGGATGATTTTCTTAAAACATTGGACTGGTTAGACTTTCTGTTTGCTCTGTGGGTTGTTATTTGGTATGTTTTGCTACGTGCCTGTCAGACGACAGAAGAGGTAAGTTTCGATGTTTGTTTTTGATTTTCTGTATTGTGATGACAGTCGGAGGCTGTACTATATAAACTGCGTGAATGTTTGTTTATATTGTTGTATATGTTCCGACCGTGTTGGCTGAGGATTGAAAGGTCTTGAAAGCTTTGTAGTCAAATTTCAGATTATCACCCATACATAAAAGATACTGTCTAAATTTCCTTTGACAATGATTCCTCCAGAACATGACAAGTAAACTTTTGCCATCGTGATCATATGCCCTTTTTTCCTATTTATTTTAGAGTAATACATTTTTAATATGGTATGATAAACTGCATCATTTAGATCTCTAGTTGTTGTAAATTAATGCTTTCGTTAAAATAGTACGACAAACTGAGTTGTCTTGTTGCTAACTTAGTTGTAGGCTGTCGCTTTTAAACAAGAATATAAATGCTATTTTGTAATCTTTTTAGGTTTTCTCAATCTTGTTATGAGCCTGTCATTTATTTGCCTCTTTAACAAGTTAAATATCACACTTTATTTTATAGACCAATCTGAACAAAAATAAGAACTTTAAATTGGTAAAGAAAGAACATGTTTGGATTGATTTAATCTTAATTTATTTTGAACAGAATCACCTATTGATTATATTGTTGAACCAAAAAAAATGAGACTCTTGTTAAACAAAAAAGACATTTAAATTTATTAGATTTCAGACATTTAAATGCGGTGCACAATTCTACAATTATAAATAGTTCATAGAATTGTTTTGAAAATAAATAAATAAATAAATAAAATGGGAAGAAAAAGTGTGTAATTATTTGCTTTCCCTCTATCAACAGTAGAATATCACACTCAAATATAATTAATACAACTCGAACAAAATTAAAATAAACAAATTTTCCACAAGAATACAAAACTATAACAGCATAGTTTAATAGTCTGTCCAAGATTTGTGTGATCCAATAGATGACTTGAGATTGAAATTTCATGCTTCTGCTTACTAAGGAGACAGACGGGTAAAAACATTTGACATGTTCAATTCATGCGAGCATTACTCTGGTAAAACTCTTGATCCACATCTCCAAGTAAACCGAGCCTAAAATTTCATGTTGAAATTCCATCCATCCAGAGGAAACACATTGGGCAGGACAATTGGCAGTTTGGCACCTTGGATTTTTCACTTTGATGATCAAACAGGCTTTGCTCCTTTCTGTTGTGTATCTGGAGGGTTCAAAATGTGAAGGGGCTTTGGAATGGTTCTAGCAAGTTGAAACACAATAGAATTGATATGCTTTCTCACAACCATGCCGCTCAATCGGGGAAGGCATGACATAACCGGTCAATATTGATTGAATCTTGTATGAGTTGCTGGATCTGCATACCATAACAATAGCCAAATAGAATAACATATCTAGGGTTACTTTATTACTCTTTCTAATAGCACGCACTTCTTTTATAGTTCTCTTAAATACTGCACGACCATATGAAAAAAAATTATCAAGATAAATTTTGGACCATCGAACTGTTTTAAAAATATGAATAGAAAAGAAGTGAAAATGAAAGAGACTATACTGTATATAGGTCTTAATTTTACATTGGGAGGTTTGTGACTATGAGGTTGGTTTATAATGTGTCATAATCATTAGAGTTGTGAATATGTATAAGAAAAGACTCTTTCTTATGGCAAAAGGCGATTTGCTCGTCAACCCGTCTTTAGACTAACACGGAGGAGGTAAATCATGAGTGACTACTAGCCATTAGTCCAGGTGGCCAAGACATGAGAGAAGGTATGCTCGAACGTACCAAGTTTCGACCCCAAGATCTCATGTGACAACACCCCATGCCTCAACTACCGAACCTCTCAAGGGGACAGGAAGAGACTCTTTCTTGCACTTTGAAGCAGGACAAGTAATGACTTTTATTTGGCTATTTGTGTCAAGGGTTTGAGCTCCTATTCACCATGAACAATCCATGCTTGATTGCAATTATAGTTAGAGACACATTTATTTTAAGGAAATTGTGTTAGATACAAGCCTCAACATCTCCTGTTTTCACTTGATCTTGGCCTCCTTACTCGGCGCCGGGCAACCCACTCAAACTCAGCTCTCGGGCACAACTCCAATTTGGTAGTCGGGTGACTTTATGTCGTGACTCAGCACTAGTCTATCTGACTTGGGAGCACTTGACATACCTCTCTGGAGCACTCAATGTACCACTTGGGCGATACTCGACTTCCCACTTGAGCCTCTCAGATCTCGTGCTACTTAGGGTCGCTTAGGAACTTGACCCACCCGACAACTCGATACTTGGCAGCTAGTCCGACTCAACAACTCAGTAGGCCAGGTACTTGGCACTCCCACAGGGTTGGCGTGACGTGATCTCGTTGAAACTTCATCCGAGAAGTTTATCTATGTTCGGGCACCTGGACCACCTCCAGGAGCTTGGACTGCTGACTGTTAGCTAGAGCCCTAGAGCCAATCATTTGATGATTGTATTTTGGACTTGTTGTATCATATTCTATATAAATAAAGGCATTTGGTTTTGGTTATTATACTTACTTGTATTGGTGCCAAATAAACTAAGTATAATAACGTCCTTGAGTAGAAGGTTCTTATCTATATCAATCGATTGGTTGAATCGATAGTGAGATGATATAGGGAACACTACTCTTAATCATTCCTAGTCGAGTATTAACATTCAGGGACAATGTTAATGCAATAAGACTAGCATGTAGGTCAACTCGATGGCTTGATCTCACAAGTCATGGATATAGAGATATCAAGTTGACACATGGGTATGCATTAGAGAATGTATACTGAATGACCCGCCATGAGAAAGTATCATGGATCGTTATATGAGTGTCATATACTTTCTCATGTGGCTATTAGTATGACTACTAGTCCTTAGACCTGAAGTCACCATGGTCCCTTACATAAGGAGTTATGTACTTTGGTTTCGTCAAACGTCACCCGTAACTGGGTGGACTATAAAGGCGATTACTGGGTATGTAACGAATTATGCAGAGGGATGTGAGTGATGTAGATGGGATCTATCCCTCCTATATGACGGGAGAGACATCAGTATTCTTGATAGAGTGAGACCACGAAGTGCATGGCCATGCCCAAATGAGTCAATATGAGATATTGAGCTCATTTGATTTAGTGAGTCTACTTGGAGTTCAAGATTTAGATTGATTAGAGGATGACACGGTCTATGCCTCACATTGATCAATCTAGATGTCTAGGATAGAAGGACACTTGTCATATATTGTGAGGAGTCACAATTAGTAGTCACAAGGTGATGTTGGATCTCAACATTCTTGTAACTTGGGTAGCAATGATGTATTGCTAGATGCCGCTCATTGCTTATGTTTCTAAAGGAGTTTAGAAATATTACCAACGTTACAAGAACCTATTGGGTCACACACAAAGAACAAGTGGATGGAGATTGGGTTCATATGATGTACCAAAGATTGAATTCAAATTAGACTTATTGAGTTAGACTCAATTAGATTCAATTGTTGAATGAGTCTAATTTAAATTTGATTCATTGAGTCAATTTATATTAATGAATTGAGATTCATTAAATTAAAATTGACTTGAATCAAAGGTTGGATTTGACTCAACAAGGAAGAGAATTGGTCAATTTTGACTTGACCAAATGGAAGTTGAAACATCAAGTTTGACTTGATGCATTCCACATCATGAAGGTTGACTCATCCTACATGGCATGACTAACCTTGCCACATCATCTCCACCTCATGAGGTATGCCACCTCATGGAGGTTACACCTCCCATTCCATTTAATGTGGCCGGCCACATTAAATGAGGGAGTTATGTGTGTGGCCGGCCACACTAAAGGGTGGAGGGGGTTTTCATTTGGTGGTATTCATGTGTGGTAATTGCCTCTCCTTCTTCCTAGCTTCTTCCTCCTCTTTGCTTGCTGTTGCCGAGAGCTTTCATGGAAGGAGAAGGTGGTTGAGTGAGTTCCAAGAGAATAAGGAAGAGTGAAGGTCACAAAGGAGGATACTACTTCTTGAGTGTATGAGATTCTTTTTGCATCCTCTCTTTTTCTTCCTTACAAATCCTACCCGAGAGCCCAAGAAGTGCTAGCATACTTGTGGTGCTCTCTTCTCCATCCTTGAGTGTTAGAGAACATTTCTTGTTCGTGTGGATATCACTGGAGAGTTGTCTACGTTGAGAACTTCGAGATCCGACGTACCGTTGGACGAGCGGGATTTGCGAGGGCACGCTTCAAAGGTATAAATCTTTTCTTGTAGATCTAGGAGTAGATCTAAGTAGAAACTCGTACATGTAAATTTTTTAAATCTATCCTTCGCACGAGATCCAGTGGCATGGGTGATTCGGGGTTTCCGCGACGCGAAAACGCGGTTTTCGCGGCTCGAAAAACCCAACAGTGGTATCAGAGCCACGTGCGAAGGTGTGTACGAGTTTGTTTTTGATTTTTATGAAAAATAGCTTCTATGATTTTCTGTAAATTTAGGTTTTTTATAGTTTTTATGGGTAATTTTCTCGTAGAAGCGAAGCACAAGTGTTTCGGCACTTGTAGGCTTCCGCTACCGGGAAGATTTTTCCAAAAACGGCTTGGTTTCGCCCCAAATTTTTTTGGGACAGCGGGCTAAGGCGCTATTAGATCGCAAAGGAACCCTCGCGATGGTTAGATCGTGGGTAGGGGTGCTGCCCCTGGCCCCGCAAGGGGATTCGTTCCGCGATTGCGCCCGAAAACCGCTAAACGGAACCGCCGGAAATTGTACCCGCAAAAATTGTAAAATTATAAAAAAAATTATAGAAAATTATATAAATATATAATTTTGAATTATATATTAATTTTGTGATAGTCATGGCCCAAATGACCCAAATTGGATTTGGAAATGTGTTGTAATTCATAATACGACCTGCGTGCCGTTATGTGATGTGCGTGCTGTATTTATTTTTATTTTATTTTATTTCCGCGACCTGCGCGTCGTGCCTTTCTCTTATATTCTGATTGTAAATTAGATTTAGACTCGAATGTAACTCGAGTTTCAAAATGTAATGTAAATTTTGAAGCGGTGGAAGGTCCACACGAGACGGAGTTACGAGGAGGGCGCAAGCAACACAAGGTGGTCAAAGGAAGAAGCTTGAGAAGCTGTTGACTTTAGGTTGACCATCCGATCTTCTCATTGGCTTGAGAAGATCGTAGTAGGGCCATGACACAATCACAAAATAATTTAATTAATTGCTTATATGTATGTGATGCATGTTTAATTAAGTAGTTAATTAGTGCATAGCGATTAGATCTAAATCGTGCACATGATGCACCCCACGATTAGATTAGATCTAAATCAAGTATTTGATACGCATCATCGTTTAGATTAGATCTAAATCGCGTCAACTCGTAATGCCTACCATGCCGTGATACCTACCACTACATCGATCGCATGTTGTTGTTGAATCTGCCAAAGCAGAGCAATACATACTATCTTGGTAGGGTACGGAGGGACAATCTTGGTCCCGCCTATCAACGCATGGGTGAGTTCAACTCAATTAGATTGAGTAACTAGTTAACTCGATTGGATCGAGTACAACTGCAGGCATTCTTCCAACGGTTGGAAAGGTAGGACAAAATCACGTTTATATTAACTCTCGGGCGTATTAGCCAAAGCTAACTCAAGTTTTAATATTGATGCAGATCTTGATCCTATAAACAAGAGTTGCATAGAGATGTAATTGGTAATCGTTACCTACCGATCATACTAAGTCTTGGGCATATTAGCCAAAGCTAACTCAAGGGTTAGTATGATGTGGATCTTGTCCCACATGAATTATAGAATTCAGTGGGAGCATCATTTAGTTAAAGGTCTAATTAAATGATTAAGAATATGATATTTATTTCTGCATTTATTTCTGTTGTAGATTACCATGACGTCGAATACGAACATCTTCTCTCTGCGTTCTATCCTTAAGAAGGACAAGCTCAACGGAGCAAATTTCCTGGACTGGTACAGGAACCTGAGAATAGTTCTCACCCAAGAACGTAAACTGTACGTTCTGGAGCAGCCCATTCTGGAGGCTCCTCCTGCCACTGCCACGCGAGCAGACCGAGATGCTTACAAGAAGCATCAAGATGACGCATTAGATGTGTCCTGTCTTATGCTCGCAACCATGAACTCTGAGCTTCAGAAGCAATATGAGTTGATGGGCGCTTACGATATGGTTGAACATCTTTGTCACCTATATCAAGGACAAGCAAGGAACTAGAAGAGGAACTCCAAAGAATACCTGGAAGATCTTAAGAAGAAGAGAAATAAGATTTCTATTTCAGGTATACATGTTATAGAAGTCAACCTCTCTATTTCTTCATCGTGGGTATTAGATACCGGATGTGCTTCGCACATTTGTACTAATGTACAAGCGCTGAGAAATAGCAGGGCATTGACGAAGGGTGAGATAGACCTACGAGTAGGCAATGGAGCACGAGTTGCTGCTATTGCTGTAGGAACTTACCATCTATCTCTGCCCTCTGGGCTTGTACTAGAATTAGATGATTGTTGTTATGTGCCTGCCTTGATTAAGAACATAATTTCAGTTTTTTGTTTGGACAAGAAAGGATTTTCATTTATAATAAAGAACAAATGTTGTTCCGTCTATTTAAACGATATGTTCTATTGTAGTGCACCTCTGATAAACGGACTCTATATTCTAGACCTTGAGAGCCCTATCTATAACATAAATACCAAGAGGTTCAAGTCAAATGACATGAACCAAACCTACCTTTGGCACTGTCGCTTAGGTCATATAAATGACAAGCGCTTATCCCAACTCCATAAGGATGGTTTGCTGGACTCATTTGATTTAGAATCATATGAGATATGCGAGTCATGCCTACGAGGCAAGATGACCAAGACTCCCTTTAGTGGGCACATCAAGAGAGCAACTGATTTGTTAGGACTCATACATAGTGATGTATGTGGCCCTTTCAATGTTGCTGCTAGAGGCGGTTATAGATACTTCATCACATTTACTGATGACTTCAGTAGATATGGTTATGTGTACTTGATGACACATAAGTCTGAATCCTTTGAAAAGTTCAAAGAATTCAAGAATGAAGTATAGAACCAACTTGGCAAGAGTATTAAGATACTTCGATCCAATCGAGGTGGAGAATACCTTAGCCATGAGTTTCGTGACTATCTAGCAGAGTGTGGGATCCTATCCCAACTCACTCCTCTTGGAACACCACAGTGGAATGGTGTATCCGAAAGGAGGAATTGTACCATATTAGATATGGTGCGATCTATGATGAGTCACACAGATCTTCCGACATACCTTTGGGGTTATGCTCTAGACACGGCAGCTTTTATACTCAACTGAGTTCCATCCAAGGCCGTGATAAAGACACCATATAGGATATGGACTGGGAGAGATGCCCAGGTGTCTTTCATGAGGATTTGGGGTTGTGAGGCTTACGTTAGACGTCAAGTCTCAGACAAGTTAGGACCCAAATCCGACAAGTGCTACTTTATAGGATATCCCAAGGAAACTAAGGGATATTACTTCTACATTCCCAGTCAGCACAAGGTAGTTGTGGCAAAGACTGGGGTCTTTCTAGAAAGAGACTTTGTTTCTAGAAAGACTAGTGGGAGCGCGTTCGATCTTGAAAAAGTTCAAGATGTGAACAATAGCACTGATGCCTCGATGGAAATTGAACTGGAACCATAAAGTGTTGTGGATGATGTTGTTCCACAAGGAGTTGAGGAACAACAACTAGTTCAAGTAGACATACCTCTTCGCAGATCTGATAGGGTACGTCGTCAGCCTGAGAGATACTCATTTCTCTTGTCTGACCATGATGACGTTGTGCTCATAGATGATGAGCCTACCACTTATCAGGAAGCTGTGATGAGACCAGATTCTGAGAAAATGGCTAGAGGCCATGAGATCCGAGATGGAATCCATGTACACCAACCAAGTATGGACTTTGGTTGATCCACCTGAAGGGGTAAAACCCATTGGGTGTAAGTGGGTCTTTAAGAGAAAGACTGACATGGATGGACTTATCTATAAGGGTCGCTTGGTAGCTAAAGGTTTCAAGCAGATTCATGGTATTGACTATGATGAAACCTTTTCTCCAGTAGCGATGTTTAAGTCCATTCAGATCATGCTTGCTATTGCAGCTTACCACGATTACGAGATCTGGCAGATGGACGTCAAAACTGCGTTTCTGAATGGAAACCTACTCGAGGATGTGTACATGACACAACCCGAGGGTTTTGTAGATCCAAAGCATACTAGCAGAGTATGCAAGTTGCATAGGTCCATTTATGGACTAAAGCAAGCTTCTCGGAGCTGGAATCTTCAATTCGATGATGCAATCAAACAGTTTGGTTTCATCAAGAACGAAGATGAGCCTTGTGTCTACAAGAAGGTTGTAGGGGATATAGTTGTCTTCCTCATATTGTATGTGGATGACATACTACTCATTGGGAAGGACATCCCTATGCTTCAGTCTGTCAAGACCTGGCTAGGGAGTTGCTTCTCAATGAAGGAGTTAGGTGAGGCATCCCACATTCTAGGGATACAGATCTATAGAGATAGATCTAAGAGATTGCTTAGCCTAAGTCAGAGTACATACATTGACAAGGTACTCCTACGGTTTGCCATGCAGAACTCCAAGAAGGGATTTCTGCCGATGTCACATGGCGTGAGTCTTTCGAAGACTCAAGGTCCCTCTTCTAGAGAGGAGAGAGACCGCATGGATCAGATCCCTTATGCCTCAGCCATAGGATCTATCATGTACGCCATGCTATGTACTCGACCTGATGTCTCATATGCTTTGAGCATGACGAGCAGATACCAGTCAGATCCAGGTGAAAGTCACTGGATAATGGTCAAGAATATTTTTAAGTACTTAAGAAGGACTAAAGAATATTTCTTGATATATGGAGGCAATGATGAGCTAGCTGTAAAGGGTTACAGTGATGCTAGCTTCCAGACCGACCAGGATGACTATAGATCACAGTCGGGGTTCGTATTTTGCATTAATGGTAGTGCTGTCAGCTGGAAGAGTTCGAAGCAGAACACAGTAGCTGATTCTACAACAGAGGCCGAGTACATTGCTGCATCAGAGGCAGCAAAGGAGGCAGTTTGGATTCGTAAGTTCATCACTGAACTTGGGGTGGTTCCTAGCATTGCTGACCCTATTGAGCTCTATTGTGACAACAATGGAGCTATAGCACAGGAGAAGGAACCTCGCTCACACCAGCGGACCAAACACATACTACGACGCTTCCATCTCATTCGAGAGATCATCGAGAGAGGTGATGTGAAGATTTGCAGAGTACCTACAGAGGCTAACATCGCAGATCCCTTGACCAAGGCTTTGGCACAGAGGAAGTATGATGGCCACACTAGGTTATTGGGGCTTAGAGCCTACACTGATTGACACTAGTGCTAGTGGGAGATTGTTAGCTAGAGCCCTAGAGCCAATTATTTGATGATTGTATTTTGGACTTGTTGTATCATATTCTATATAAATAAAGGCATTTGGTTTTGGTTATTATACTTACTTGTATTGGTGCCAAATAAACTAAGTATAATAACGTCCTTGAGTAGAAGGTTCTTACCTATATCAATCGATTGGTTGAATCGATAGTGAGATGATATAGGGAACACTACTCTTAATCATTCCTAGTTGAGTATTAACATTCAGGGACAATGTTAATGCAATAAGACTAGCATGTAGGTCAACTCGATGGCTTGATCTCACAAGTCATGGATATAGAGATATCAAGTTGACACATGGGTATGCATTAGAGAATGTATACTGAATGACCCGCCATGAGAAAGTATCATGGATCGTTATATGAGTGTCATATACTTTCTCATGTGGCTATTAGTATGACTACTAGTCCTTAGACCTGAAGTCACCATGGTTCCCTACATAAGGAGTTATGTACTTTGGTTTCGTCAAACGTCACTCGTAACTGGGTGGACTATAAAGGTGATTACTGGGTATGTAACGAATTATGCAGAGGGATGTGAGTGATGTAGATGAGATCTATCCCTCCTATATGACGGGAGAGACATCAGTATTCTTGATAGAGTGAGACCACGAAGTGCATGGCCATGCCCAAATGAGTCAATATGAGATATTGAGCTCATTTGATTTAGTGAGTCTACTTGGAGTTCAAGATTTAGATTGATTAGAGGATGACACGGTCTATGCCTCACATTGATCAATCTAGATGTCTAGGATAGAAGGACACTTGTCATATATTGTGAGGAGTCACAATTAGTAGTCACAAGGTGATGTTGGATCTCAATATTCTTGTAACTTGGGTAGTAATGATGTATTGCTAGATGTCGCTCATTGCTTATATTTCTAAAGGAGTTTAGAAACATTGCCAACGTTACAAGAACCTATTGAGTCACACACAAAGAACAAGTGGATGGAGATTTGGTTCATATGATGAACCAATTGGATTAGGTTCATATGATGCACCAAAGATTGGATTCAAATTAGACTTATTGAGTTAGACTCAATTAGATTCAATTGTTGAATGAGTCTAATTTAAATTTGATTCATTGAGTCAATTTATATTAATGAATTGAGATTCATTAAATTAAAATTGACTTGAATCAAAGGTTGGATTTGACTCAACAAGGAAGAGAATCGGTCAATTTTGACTTGACCAAATGGAAGTTGAAACATCAAGTTTGACATGATGCATTGCCACATCATGAAGGTTGACTCATCTTACATGGCATGACTAACCTTGCCACATCATCTCCACCTCATGAGGTATGCCACCTCATGGAGGTTACACCTCCCATTCCATTTAATGTGGCCGACCACATTAAATGAGGGAGTTATGTGTGTGGCCGACCACACTAAAGGGTGGAGGGGGTTTTCATTTGGTGGTATTCATGTGTGGTAATTGCCTCTCCTTCTTCCTAGCTTCTTCCTCCTCTTTGCTTGCTGTTGCCGAGAGCTTTCATGGAAGGAGAAGGTGGTTGAGTGAGTTCCAAGAGAATAAGGAAGAGTGAAGGTCACAAAGGAGGATACTACTTCTTGAGTTATGAGATTCTTTTTGCATCCTCTCTTTTTCTTCCTTACAAATCCTACCCGAGAGCCCAAGAAGTGCTAGCATACTTGTGGTGCTCTCTTCTCCATCCTTGAGTGTTAGAGAACATTTCTTGTTCGTGTGGATATCACTGGAGAGTTGTCTACGTTGAGAACTTCGAGATCCGACGTACCGTTGGACGAGCGGGATTTGCGAGGGCACGCTTCAAAGGTATAAATCTTTTCATGTAGATCTAGGAGTAGATCTAAGTAGAAACTCGTACATGTAAAATTTTGAAATCTATCCTTCGCATGAGATCCAGTGTCATGGGTGATTCGGGGTTTCCACGATGCGAAAACGCGATTTTCGCAGCTCGAAAAACCCAACATGCTGACGTGGGTCGGCCAATCGATGCATGATACTGTAGTTTGAAGATGAATCGTTGCTAGTCCGAGAGCCTGGAGTAACTTTGAACACCTAGATCGTCCGAGTGCCTCGGTGATGAAGGCAGCCACTCGAGCACTCCCTCATCACCACTAACTCGGGCGCCTGGAGTACCTCCTGGCTCCCGGACGTCTGGATGTCTAGAGCCCTTTTCCCAACCTTTGATTTATTTTGAATCACTTGCATAATAGAGTTAGAAGAACAAGTAATAACATGTAAAGTAATGTAATTTTTGACAGTCCTCGGATTGTTTGATCCTAACTTTGAGTTTTGCTGAAACTCTAGGTTGGACCGACACCTACTGTTCCCTCACAGGGAACACATCCTCACTTATTTCTCTCAGGAGAGTTTACCTTTTATCAAATCGGTGTTCCAGACCGTTTGGACTTTTGCTCAACATATGAGACTTTAGGACTTTCATGTAGTATCCTTGACCCTAAGATTTCCCGCTTATTGTCCGAGACCCCCATGACATTCACCTAGTATCCTCGACCCTAGGATTTTGCCTGACGTCCTTGACCTGCCAAGACTTTACCCAGTCTCATGGACCAAGACTTTATTGCCTAATCGAAACTAGGACTTTCAACTTGTCTAGTATCCATTATGACTTCTTTGCCTAACCTCAACTAGGACTTTCACCTTGCCTAAGACCACTTAAGACATTTCTACACACTTAATTAAACTTATTAGATCATAACACAGCTTAACTTTGAACCAATGCCAATATCAAAATACAAATTTGATTATCTAGTAATTCCAACACTAATAGAAACAACAATTCTTTCTACCACTCAGTAAAATGGTGCAGATGAGGGAAAGAATCATACTTCAAAATAGATGATAAATGCTCTTTTATTAAACTCTAGATTGTCAAATTACATGTGGAGGGTAGTTGTATTAACAACTAATTATCTTTTAAATAACATGCCAGAAAGAAAATAGAGAAGAGTCCTTATGAGTTATAGAATGGAAGTAAGTCATCCTACAAATACTTACAAGTGTGGGGATTTCTTGTAAACATTTTGATACATAATTCGAAAAAGATTAAGATATGGCCCAAAACTATTGACTGTATATTCATTGGATATGTACATTGATGCAGTGATGATGAGGGGCCCCACCCCACTGTCACGGTGGAGGTCAAAGGAGGACAAAGTTAAGACAGTCAACGAGTGGAGGACATCGGCCGATCGGGAGAAACATTCCCCGACTGGGGAGAAGGCCCCGATCCATCGTCAACTTTGAGACAGGGAGCATTCAAACACTCGACGCTCAAGGAAAAACGACGTGTAGAAGCCGAGCCGAGCGACTGCCCCGCTCGACCAAGCAATTGCCCTGCTCGGCAAAGCAGCAGACTCAACATCAGTCGAGCATGCGAACAGTGAGCTTCCGGCCGAGCGGCTATCCCGCTCGGCCCAGTGACAGATCACGAGGACAGAGGATTTTCGGTCGAGTGGCTATTCCGCTCAGCCCGATAGCAGACAGTACACGAGCATTGGATTTCCGACTGAGCGACTATCCCGCTTGACCTGACAGTAGACAGTGCACGGGCATTGGACTTTCGGCCGAGCGGCTATCCCGCTCGGCTAAGCAACAGACACAGCAGGATATCTTTCGATATCCTTTTGGGAGCTAGTGTCGTTGACAGACAACATGGTTAGATAAAAGATCGTACGACAGAAGCTTCTGTTAGAGTGTATATTGAAAGCCTAGCCTTTTGTAAACATTTATGATGAAATAAAGAATCACATTGGTCAAATATCTAAATTTATATGCTAAGTGTAGTTGTTCAATTAATTTATATTATAGATGACATGGAGTGTGGTGTCACACATAGAAGATCATGTTGTCGGTTCTTTATAAATTATAAACAGTAGCTCACGACTAAGATGGATAGGAACAAACCATTGGAATAGTCGTAGTGTAATTTGATATTAATTTATCTTAACTATAAAAATACACTAGTACACTCTGAGTGTATTGAGTAGGACCATTTAAGGTAAGTTCTTTTTATACCGACTTAATAAAAAAACAAGTCCTTTATTGTTATGGAAGTGTGTGTTCTTAATCATGATATAATAACAAGCACATGTACTTAATATTCATTTCTTTAATTTATCAAAGGGTGTGATTTAGTTCGATAAATCAATAGGCCCGATAAGTTGGGAAATGATATTATTTATATGGTGCGTTGTTGATTATAGAATGAAACTGTGTCCTAGTAATCTAAGTTGATGATGTCCCCAAGAGGAGCTCATAAGGATTGTCATGCAAACCCTGCAGGTGGACTTAGTCCGATATGATAATGAAGTTGAGTGGTACTACTCTTGGACTATGATATTAATTAAAGTGAGTTGTCAATAACTCATTTAATTAGTGGACATTCTATATCTTAAACACAGGGAGACTAACACACTTATAATAAGAAGGAGTCCAAAATGTAATTTGGGATTGGTGCGGTAGTTCAATAATAATTCTTAAGTGGTATGAATTATTATTGATGAAATTAAGTTGGGTGTTCGGGGTGAACACGGGAAGCTTAATTTCATCAGGAGACCAAAACCAATTCCTCCTCTCGGTCCCTATCGTAGCATCTTATTTATAAAGTATTATACCCACCTATACCCACCTTTATACCCATCCTAAGGTGGTCGGCCAAGCAAGCTTGGAGCCAAGCTTGGGCCGGCCAAGACCAAAGGATGAGCCAAGAGAAAGGTGGCCGACCCTAGCTTGGAGCCCAAGCTTGGTGTGGCCGGCCATATAAAAATAAAAATGATTTATTTATTTTTAAAATCTTTTCTTATGTGGAAGCCATGTTTTAAAAGAGAATTTAAAAATATAAATCTTTCCTTTTATAGCTTTCTACAAAAGATTAAGAAAAGATTTGATATCTTTCCTTATTTGTAGATTGAAAGGAAGATTTTAATTTTGAGAAAACTTTCCTCTTATGTAACCATGCTCATGATTTAAAAGAGATTTTTAAAATTATAAATCTTTCCTTTTATAGTTTCTACAAAAGATTAAGAAAAGATTTGATATCTTTCCTTATTTGTAGATTAAAAGGAAGATTTTAATTTTAGAGAAAACTTTTCTTTTTGAAAATCATCTACATGTTTTAATACAGAGATTTTAATTTATAAAATTTCCTTTTATAACCAACCATGAAGGGAAAATTAATAGAGGAATTTTTATTTTAAAAATTTTCGGAAACAAATAAAGAAGTTTTAATTTTGTGTTTAAAACTTGCCTTATTTGGAGCATGTGTAGGGGCCGACCATTATAAGGGTTAAAAGGAATTTTTTAATTAAAATTTCCTTATTAGCCAATGGCAAGGAAATAAGGGAATTTTAATTTCCTTATTTGCCAAGACCAAGTATTATAAAAGAGAGGGTAGAGGTGCCTCACCTTACAACACATATTCTATTTGTTCCTCTCTCTTTTCCTCCTTGGTGTGGCCGGCCATATCATTTCCTCATCTCCTCCTTCTCTTCCTCCTTAGTGGCCAAACCTCATCAACCTCTAGGAGCTTGCTTTGGTGGCCGGATCTAGTTTGGAGAAGAAGAAGAGAAAGGAGTTGTTGTTTCCTAGTTTTCCTTAGAGCTTGGTTGGTGGCTGAGACTTACAATTTCTTGGAGAAGTTACTTGGCCGAAACTTGGAAGAAGGAAGAAGAAGGGCTTGGGTGGTTCTCATCTTGGAAGATCATCGCCCACACGACGTCCAAGATAAGAAGAGGAATACGGTAGAAGATCAAGAGGTCATTGCATACAAAGAAATGTATAACTAGTAATTATTTTCCGCATCATACTAGTTTTTCTTTGTATGAATTCGAAACACAAGAGGCTAGAGATTCTAGGTTTCGAATTATGTTTCGATTTGTGTTTCTTTTCTTTTTCGATGTTGTGATTCGATTATTCCTTTTGGTTAAACCTAGGGTTACTATAGGAAGATTAAATATTGAATTTCTATAAAAGGCTTTGTCTAGGCGGTGGTGAATGATCCCATACCCAAGAAGGACTAGTGCCTCGCCATGCAGTCCTGAAACCCAATTTTAGAAATAAATATTTAATCAACTTTGTAAGATAGGTGGACTTGGATTAATAATATTAAGCATTGTTTGCGATCCATGTCTAAACCACTAAGAATAGATAAGTTAAGTTTGGAATCAATAATGTTAAGTTTCGTTTGCGATTCCTAATTTAATTTTTAAAGAACACAATAGGTTGTTAGTAAAGGTTCAGGACTTGTATAAGATTTTTGTACAGGGGAACCGGTATGATATTCCGCGTACAATTGGTATCAGAGCTAGGGTTTGCCTCTGTGTGTTTTGGTTTTCAGTTTAATTATGCACATGTCATACATAATTTAGGCAGGATAATAGTAGGATGTGCTAACTTTGTGGTTGCAGACTCCAACTATTATGACTTATAGATATTGTGTGTGATTGGACCCTTGGAAATGTCAAGGGCATTTTATTGTGTGTGCATGATTGTATGTATTAAATACAGCAGGAACTGTATTAGTTATTAGGATTTTACTTTATTTGTTCGATCTAGACTTCATGTACATTCCCTTGTGGAATATATGATCAAAAAAATGTAAAATTCTATTTTTATCGCGGATCGTATCCTTGCGAGGCGTGATACTATTGAAGGACCAGAGACGCAGCAGAAAAGGAAGCAAGATGGATGCAGCGACTGGACCCGATTGCGGTGGCTAAAGATGGTAGCAGCTAGGGTCGACAACACACGAAGGGCAGTGATGGAAAATGCCACAATAGTTGGAAAATTAATTTCTATATTTATTGCTTTTATTTACTGTGATGTGTGTTTGCATGTTAGCTAGCATAGTTAAAATTCCTCACCTTAAATAACTAAGTGGGAGAGGGATTTTTAGATAAATTTTACGATTTCCATTACTGGTTTGTAAGTGATGCAACAAACTTGCGTGTTGGCTCTGAGTGCCTCCCTCCCCATCGGATGAGTTTGTTTGCAGATCACTAGACCAAACTTCCTTTATGGATGATTATAGGAAATTATTTAGGATGACAAGATAATACTGCTGAAGGCTATAAGTTTATACTGACAGAGGTCTGCCCAGATGTGCCTAATAGTGATTCTAGTGAAGAGGAGATTGAGTATCATAAGAAATGGGTAAAAGCAGATGAGATGACGCGATGTTACATTTTGGCTTCGATGTCAAATGTGCTGCAACATCAGCATCAGGACTTACAAATAACTTATGATATAATGAATAATCTCAAGAAATTCTTCGGACACCAGAATCGGGCTGCTAGGCAAGAGACAATGAGAAAACTGATGACAGCCACCATGACTGAGGGGACTCCCGTAAGGGATCACATTCTAAAGATGATGACTTACTTGAATGAAATACAAATCCTTGGAGCTGAAATCGATGGGGAAACCTAGGTCGATATTATTCTCCTAACGCTACCCAGAAGTTTTGAGCAGTTCCACCTGAACTATAATATGAATAAGAGGATGTATTCATTGGCAGAACTACTGACAGAACTTCATGCAGCAGAAGAGTTATTTCGTCATAATTCTCAAATTCACTTTGCTAAAAATGGTTATACTTCTAAGTCGAAAGGCAAGAAGAAGAAAAAGAAACAAGCTGGCTCAGCAAAGAAGGTGAATAGATCTCTAAGTACTGGACCAAAAGCTGGAATGAAGAAGCCAAAAGGCAAGTGCTTCATCTGCAAGCAGTCTGGACATTGGAAGGCGGACTTTCCTCGTAAGAGAGAGAACAATAAAGGTATATCTTATTCTCTAGTAGTTGAAACATGTTTAGCGGTGTTATCAACCAGCACCTGGTGTGCAGATACAGGAGCCACTGATCATGTCTGCAATACATTGCAAGGGTTCTAGGAAATCCGACGACTATATGAGGGAGAGATAACCATCTACATGGGAAATGCTACGAAAGTGGTGGCTGTTGCAGTGGGAGACGTCTACTTATCATTTGATAGGAATAGAACTTTGATTTTGAGAAATTGTCTTTATGTACCAACTTTTAGAAAGAATCTAATTTCAGTTTCTAAATTATTTTTGGATGGATATAGTGTTTCTTTTGATGACAAAGTGGTTGTCAAGAAAAATAGAGTTATTATCTATTCTGGTACATTAGTAGGCAATTTGTATACTCTAAATTCAATATCTTCCACAAAGCAACAAATGGAAATTAATAACACATCTTCTAATTCTAATAAGAGAAAGGAACCTTCTAATATGAACCAAACATATCTTTGGCATCTAAGGCTTGGTCATATTAACTTGAGTAGGATTCAAAAGCTTATAGCCGATGGACTCTTGGGTTCATTAGTGTTGGAAAACTTTCCAACTTACGAATCTTGCTTGGAAGGAAAAATGACCAAGAGACCTTTTAAGGCCAAGGGGTATAGAGCCAAAGATGTGTTAGAACTGGTTCATTCTGATTTGTGTGGTCCTATGTCTATCCAGGTAAGAGGTGGTTTCGAATATTTTGTCTCCTTTATAGATGACTATTCGAGATATGAGTACATTTACTTGATGCGCCGTGAATCTGAATGCTTTAATAAGTTCAAAGAGTATAAGGCTGATGTGGAGAAACGTCATGGTAAAAGTATCAAGACACTACGATCTGATCGTGGTGGAGAATACCTCTTTGTTGAGTTTAGGAATTACTTATCAGAGGTCGGGATTCAATCCCAATTGTCTGCACCTGGTACACCCCAATAGAACGGTGTGGCAGAGCGAAGGAATAGGACTCTTATAGAAATGGTTAGATCGATGATGAGTTATTCAGAATTACCAAATTCGTTTTAGGGATATGCCTTGGAAACGACAGTACACATTCTAAACTTGGTACCTTCTAAATCAGTACCTTCTACTCCCACGGAATTGTGGAATGGGCGTAAGCCTAGTCTAAGACACATTCGGATATGGGTAGTCCAGCACATGTGCTGAAGGGAGACACTGACAAGTTAGAATCATGAACAGAAGTTTGTCTGTTTGTAGGATATCCCAAAGGAACAAAAGGTGGTATGTTTTATAATCCTAAAAATCAGAAAATCATTGTTAGCACTAATACTCGATTTTTAGAAGAAGATTATATACTGGACCACAAGCCCATGAGTAAAATTATTCTAGAAGAAATAAGAGAGGACACGTCTAGTCTAGTACCAATAGTACAAGATGAAATATCACAACATACTACAACACGTATCACAAATGATACACAACTACAAACAGTGCCTCGTCGTAGTGGGAGGGTTGTGAGGCAACCTGAAAGATTTATGTTTTTGGGAGACTCTTTGGACTTGATCATAGGTAAACATGAACCTGATCCCCGTACATATGATGAAGCACTCCAAGATAAGGATGCAACATCTTAGCAAAGAGCAATGAATTCAGAAATAGAATCTATGTATTCTAGTAAGGTCTGAGAGCTTGTAGAACCACCAAATTGTGTAAAAGTCGTTGGATGTAAGTGGATCTACAAAAGGAAAAGAGGGACAGATGGGAAGGTGGAAACCTTCAAAGCAAGGCTTGTTGCAAAAGGGTACACTCAGAAAGAGGGAATTGATTATGAGAAAACTTTTTCACCGGTAGCCATGCTTAAGTCTATCCGGATTCTCTTGTCTATTGTCGCTCATATGGATTATGAGGTATGACAAATGGATATCAAGACAACTTTCCTTAACGGAAGTCTTGAAGAAAACATCCATATGAAGCAACTAGAGGGGTTCATTGAAAAAGGTAAAGAGCATATAGTTTGCAAGCTCAATCGGTCTATTTATAGACTGAAGCAAGCTTCAAGGTCTTGGAACATTCGGTTTAATGAAGTAATCCAGTTGTATGGATTTATCCAGTGTCCGGATGAGTCTTGTGTATTCAAGAAGTGTGATGGAAACGTGGTGGTATTTCTTGTACTATACGTAGATGACATTTTGTTAGTTGGAAACAATATCAAGGTGTTGTCGGACGTAAGGGTATGGTTGTCCAAGAAATTTGATATAAGGGATCGCAAGGAAAGAATGTTGTGCTTATCCCAACTTCATATATCGATACAATCCTAGCTCGTTTTAGCATGCAAGACTCCAAGAAAGGTTTTCTACCTTTTAGGCATGGAGTAGCTTTATCTAAAGAAATGTCTCCGAATACATCAAAGGAGATAGAGGACATGAAGGCAGTTTCTTATGCTTCAGCTGTTGGAAGCCTAATGTGTGCAATGCTATACACGAGACCGAATATCTGTTTTGCCGTGGCCATGGTTAGCAGATATCAAAGTAATCCTGGACAAAGACATTGGACTGCTATAAAGCATATATTAAAGTATCTGAGAAGGACTAGAGATTATATGCCGGTTTACCAAGCAGATGATTTGCTCCCTGTGGGTTACATGGATTTCGACTTCCAATCAGATAGGGACAATAGTAAGTCTAAATCAGGCTATGTGTTTACTTTAGAAGGTGGAGCCATTGCATGGAGGAGTGTTAAGCAGAAATACGTTTCTGACTCAACCATGGAAACTGAGTATGTGGCAGCCTCTGAGGCAACCAAAGAAGCTGTGTGGCTCAAGAACTTTTTAATGGACTTAGATGTGATTCTTGGTTTGCCCAAAATCATCACAATTTATTGTGATAATAGCGGAGCAGTAGCAAACTCAAAGGAACCACGAGCCCATAAGGCGAGTAAGCATATAGAGCGCAAGTACCACCTGATACGAGACATCAAAAAGCGAGGAGAAGTTGTTGTCACCAAGATTGCATCAGCAGATAACCTGGCAGATCCTTTCACTAAGGCCCTTCCGGCGAAAGCTTTTGATCGGCATGTTGAAGGAATGAGAATCAGATGTATGGCAGCGTTCATGACAGCATAGTCTTTTAGTATAAGTGGGAGATTGTTAGAGTGTATACTAAAAGCCTAGCCTTGTGTAAATATTTTCTTTTGAAATTAAGAATCACATTGGCCAAATGTCTACATTTATATGCAAAGTGTAGTTGTTCAATTAATTTATAATGTAGATTGTTGGTGCAATCGACCTCCAAGGTTTTAATGTCAGACAAATATGTTTAAGTATGCTTAAGTATGTTTAAGTATGGAGCTTGATCAAGAGAAGTCCTAGTTGTAGGCTAGGCAAGGTGAGAAATCTCGGTATATCATAGAAGCTAGGTGGATAGGTCTGGAGGACTTGATCCCTGGGTAGCCGAATACTGAGTCTTGGTGAGTGAAGCCAAGTGGAGAAAATCCTAGGGGGTGGTAACCTTAGGTCCTAGTGAGTGAAGCCAGGTTGAGAAAATGTCTTGGTGAGTGAAACCAGGTTGAGAAAACCCTAGGGGGTGGTAACCTTAGGTAATGAGAAGTCTTGGAGGAGTGAACTCCAAGCAACGCGGTCGACCGGACCAGCGGATCTCGGTAAATCTAGGTTTAGGTTTTACCATTATTTTCTGTATTATTATTGTTGTTTGCTAATATAATATTGCAGGAAAAGTCTTAGTGGATCAGGCGATCAGACACTGAGCAGACAAAAGTCCAAACAGGTCTGGAGGACCATGTTTGGCTGGTAAGTTGAGGTAAGCAACTAGAAGAGCGACAGTGAGGTCAAGTTCCTGAAGGGAACAACCTAATGTCGCTGTTCCAACTGAAGAAGCCGGGTAGGTTTCTAAGTTGAGATCAAAATAGTTCTACTGTCTTATATTATTACTCATGCATTTTATATTACTGTGCTAATATTTGTTTTGCAGGATTATTGCCAAACACTGTTTTGCAGGTTCAACTTGATCGGTTAACCGAACATAAGGATCGGTCGACCGAACCAGGTTAACTCAAAGCAGGTATCAGTTCAAACCAAAATAGAGTTCAGTCCAGACAAAGCTTGATCGGTCGACCGAACCAGAGGATCGGTTGACCGATCCATGGTGACTCAGCACTGGCCACCTCATTAGCACCGATCAGCAGGAATAGGAAAAAGGCTGATCGGTCGACTGAACCAGAGGAACAGTCTACCGATCCAATCAACATTAATACTGCATTTAATGAAGATCTCAACAGATTTCGACAAACAGGGAAGGAACCAGTTCGGTCGACCGGAAAATGGGTTCGGTCGACCGAACCCTTACAGAGCATTGATTGCCGAAGATAGAGCCAGCGTCAGACTCCAGCCAGGAAGGAAGGGAGCGGGTTCGGTCGACCGAACAGAGGGATCGGTCGACTGAATGCCCAAGGCACCTATAAAATGAGGCTCGAAGTCTGAGGCCAGAACAACTCTTCTGATTATCTCAAAAGCTCTTCTTCGCGTACGGATTGTGCTACACATCTTCAACAGCCCAGCAAGTCACTCCGTCCGGAAGTACCGACCAAGCTACATCCTACGCATACTATTGTCGGTATATTTATTTTCATATTGCACTTAAATTAAAATAAGATAGTAGGATTGTTACTATATTATTTCATTATACTTGTACGATTTGCTTCTTTCCGAAGATCTCAGAAAGAAGGGTTTTAGTGCTTTGCCCATCTGTGTGGTCAAGGACCGCGGGCCTTCGAGTAGGAGTCGAGCTAGGCTCCGAATGAAGTAAACGACTTTGTCTCTTTTCTTATTTCTGTTGCACGATTCTGAGTTAAAAGTAAAAGAAAAGGTTTTAAAAGAAGCGATATTCACCCCCCTCTATCGCTCGCATCCGATCTATCATAGATAACATGATGTGTGGTGCCACACACAGAAGATCATGTTATCGATTCTTTATAAATTATAAACAGTTACTCACGACTAAGATGGAAAGGAACAAACCATTGGAATAGTCGTAGTGTAATTTGGTATTAGTTTATCTTGACTGATAAATTACACTAGTACACTATGAGTGTATTGAGTAAGACCATTTAAGGTAGGTTCTTTTTATACTGACTTAATAAAAGAACAAGACCTTTGTTATTATGGAAGTGTATGCTCTTAATCATGATATAATAACAAGCACATGTACTTAATATTCATTTTTTTAATTTATCAAAGGGTACAATTTAGTTCGATAAATCAATAGGCCCGATAAGTTGGGAAATGGTATTATTTATATGGTGTGTTATTGATTATAGAATGAAACTGTGTCCTAGTAATCTAAGTTGATGATGTCCCCAAGAGGAGCTCATAAGGATTGTCATGCAAACCCTGCAGGTGGACTTAGTCCGACATGATAATGAAGTTGAGTGGTACTACTCTTGGAGCTAGATATTAATTAAGTGAGTTGTCAGTAACTCATTTAATTAGTGGACATTCTATATCTTAAACATAGGGAGACTAACACACTCATAATAAGAAGGAGCCCAAAATGTAATTTGGGATTGGTGTGGTAGTTAAATAATAATTCTTTAGTGGTATGAATTATTATTGATGAAATTAAGTTGGGTGTTCGGGGCGAACACGGGAAGCTTAATTTCATCGGGAGGCCAAAACCAATTCCTTCTCTCAGTCCGTATCGTAGCCTTTTATTAATAAAGTGTTATACCCACCTATACCCACATTCTTATCCAACCTTAGGTGGCCGGCCAAGCCAAGCTTGGAGTCCAAGCTTGGGCCAGCCAAAGCCAAAAGGTTGAGCCATTGTGGTGGTCGACCAATGCTTGGAGCTCAAGCTAGGTGGGACAACCACAAGAAAATAAAAGGATTTTATTTTAAAAATCTTTTCTTATGTGGATATCATGGTTTTAAAAGAGAGTTTAAAATTTAAATCTTACCTTTTATAGCTTTCTACAAAAGATTAAGTGAAAGGTTTGATATCTTTCCTAATTTGTAGTTAAAAGGGTGATTTTAATTTTTGATATAACTTTCCTTTTTTGTAACCATCTTCATGATTTAAAAGAGAGTTTTAAAATTAAATCTTTTCTATTATAGTTTCTACAAAAGATTAAGAAAAGATTTGATATATTTCCTTATTTGTAGATTGAGAGGAAAATTTTAATTTTAGTGAAAACTTTCCTTTTTGGAAATTATCCACATGTTTTAATAGAGAGATTTTAATTTATAAATTTCCTTTTATAACTAACCATGAAGGAAAAATTAATAGAGAAATTTTTATTTTAAAATTTTTGGAAACAAATAAGGAAGTTTTAAATTTGTGTTTAAAACTTGCCTTATTATGAGCATGTGAAGGGACCAGACATTGAAAGGGTTAAAAGGAAGTTTTATTTAAATTTCCCTTATTAACCAATGACAAGGAAAATAAGGAAATTTTAATTTCCTTATTTGCCAAGACCAAGTATTATAAAAGAGAGGGTAGAGGTGCCTCACCTTACAACACATATTCTATTTGTTCCTCTCTCTCTTTTTCCTTGGTGGTGGTCCGCCCTATCATCTCTTCCTCTCTTCTTCTAGTGGCCGAACCTATCATCCTCTTGGAGCTTGTTTTTGTGGCCGGATTTACTTGGTGAAGAAGGAGAGAAAGAAGACTTTGTTTCCTAGTTTTCCTTGGAGCTTGGTTGGTGGCCGAGACTTGCTATCTCTTGGAGAAGGTTGCTTGGCCGAAACATGGAAGAAGGAAGAAGGAAGAAGGAGGCTTGGTGGATTCTCATCTCGGTAGATCGTTGCCCACACAATGTCCGAGATAAGAAGAGAAATATGATAGAAGATCAAGAGGTTATTGTTTACAAAGAAAGATATAACTAGTAATTCTATTCCGCATCATACTAGTTTTCTTTGTATAGTTTTTGAAATACCAAACACAAGAGGCATATAATTCTAGGTTTTGAATTTGTGTTCTTTTGTTTTTTTTTCGATCTTGTGATTCGATTGTTCTTTTTGGTTAAACCTAGGGTTACTATAGGGAGATTAAATATTGAATTTCTTTAAAAGGCTTTGTCTAGACGGTGGTGGATGATCCCATACCCAAGAAGGACTAGTGCCTCGCCATGCAGTCCTGGAAGCCAATTTTAGAAATAAATATTTAATTGACTTTGTAACATAGGTGGTCTTGGATTAATAATGTTAAGCATCATTTGCGATCCAAGCATGATTAGTTGTTTTCTAGAATAATTCATATGCTAATCAACTAACAAGATATGTTTACAAAAGAAAAGCAGAGAAAAATTTAAAGAAAAAGAAAAATAGAGAAAAGCTAGACTAGAATGTTAGATATTAAGAATGCAGAATTAGAATAGCAACAAGAAAAATTTACAAAAAGTAGAAAAGAATACAAGAAAAACAGAATTCTAAAGATTAGTTACAATTATACTAATGATAAAGAAAGAAAAGTTATGTTTAGTCTAACTCAATTGATAATCTCTAATGCTATAGCGCAGTCTCCGGCAACGGCGCCAAAAACTTGTTGACCTCCGCAAGTGTACGGAAATGTCACAAGTAATATAAAAGATTATCGTATCCACAGGGACTGGAATAAGCACTAGAAATGTTTCAACACAAGTTAGCTAAACAACTAATCATTTGGTTTCCAAAAGCTAAATGTAACTAATGAAAAGTAAACATAGAAATGAAAAATCAACAAACAAGATTATGGGCTATGATAAAGGAATGTTCTAGGAGTTTTGGTTTCTTTGTAAGATTCCTCGATGTAAATGATCTACCAAATCCTATTTCTCAATTGTCCAACATTTATAAAAGGTTATCAGTTCTCTCTTGCAATAGACAACCGGCCTAGGACTGAAATCTATACCTAAATGTGATCAATTAGATATGAACTTATGTTGTCCTTACACGGGCATGTTCCTGTCACGAAGATCCCACGGATAATCAACACAAAGATCATACTTCTCAACCCATAAGATATAAAGATTAATCCCTATATCTATCCTACCCTCTTGAATCATCCTGTTTTCCCCTAAATCTTATCCCTCAAACGTCCTTACACGGGCTTGCACCTTTCGCGTGCTTCCCTTGGAAAATCGAGTGGGAGATAATCTCTATAAGATCCATAGGGCATTCAAACAATCAATCTAAAATGAGAATTAGGTCCATATCACAACAATTCATTCAAGATTGAATTGATACAAACAAGACAATATCATAGAAACAAGGAAATGGCAAATCCGCAAGAGTTTACATCAATTCATCATACAAATACTCCCTCCATCCTAAAACAAAGAAATCTACTCCATGAATCGAAGAGAGAAATCCGAAAATACAAAGATTACAAGCATTTCTTTGATCCCCAATCCAAGAAGAGGAGAGAAAGAAAACTTATCTAAGATGAAGCTTGGTCTTCGGATCCAATCCACACTCCCGGAGTCGAATCCGTTGAAGATCCTCCTTTAGATCGCCCAGAAATCCTCCCAAGATTGGCAGGAAAGACCCAAATATCGCTTTCTCCTAAGAGGGAGAAGATCCCCTTTCAAATCAAGAAGAAGGGCTTATATAGAGGTGAGTTTTGGGCGCCACACGACCCCGTGGCATAGCCGTGTGAGATCCACACGGCTAGAGCCACTCTCCTCTCTGCCAACTTCACACGGCCGTGTGGTGTACACGACCGTGGCCTTCACCTTCCATGACCCTCAAGCATGGTCGTGTAGATCTACACGGCCTGGACTGTTCCTGCCTCTAGAAACCTGGCACGGCCGTGTGGTGCACACGACCATGTCATGTTCTGCTTCTATTTTTTTTACACGACCGTGTAGATCTACACGCGCATGCAAGGTTTCAACATTGGATGGCCTACACGGGCGTGTGCCACACACGACCATGTTCTTCTCCTACTCTGTTAAGGTTACACGGCCGTGTGGATTCACACGGCCATGTCATACTTCTCCTCTGGAAACATTACATGGCCATGTGGCTCACACGGCCATGTGGAGCTCACACCCCCTTACATCACATGGCCATGTGGCTCACACACCCCCTTGCATAGCTATATCTTATTGCAATGTCTTTTACTCCATCAATATGGGATTTTCTCTAGTTGATGTCTTCTTCAAAGTTGTAGAGATTGAAGTTATCTACAACTTGGTTCAAAGAACAGCCCAAAACACCAACGGAGCACAAAGTTATTCCTGTTTTACTCTTGGTATGCAATGCAGGAATTCCACACGGCCGCGTGCCAAGGCCGTGTCTCATAGAAACACATTTTAGACCTTCAGGATGTAGTTTTCTCTAGTTGAAGTCTTCATAAGAGTTGTAGATCTTGATGTTATCTACATTTTGATATCTGGAATGGCTCATAACTAGACCCGACCCCGGGCCGGGTCTGGCCCGGACCCGGCCCGGGCCCGTAACTAGGTCAACGGGTCGGTTGCCCATTGACCCGGTTCGCCGGGTCGAACCGGAACCGGCCCGGCAAGTTGTCGGGCAGGTTCTGATTCATTGATTGTAAAACCGGTGAACCGCCGGTTAACCGGCGGGTTGAACCAGCGGTTCAGCTGTAAATTTTTTTTTTTTTAAAACGGCTTGAACCGTCGGTTAACCGGCGGTTCATAGCCGTTGGAACCGCCGGTTAACCGGCGGTTCGTAGCCGTTGGGAGGGTTTTTTTGGGTATTTTTTTTCAACGGTTAGGATCATTTGACCGTTTTTTGATCAATGGCTATAATTTAGTGTCCGTTACTATCAAAACTCTATAAATAGAGAGCTCATTTCATCATTTTTTACACACATCTTCTCTAATCTTAATCTCATTTTTGTATTCTCTAATCTCTACACGCTTTCGTTTTCAATTTTCAATTACAATGGAAGGAGGCCGCGGAGGTGCATCATCTCGAATCTCGAAAAGAAAAAGAATGACAATGGAGGAGGACCCCAACATTCAATCCACCGATGATGAGATCGAGCATCTTCCGAATCCGACACCCGAAACACAAGGAAGTACCGATGCAATTACTTTTAAGGTTCGGGAACTTCCTCCTCTAAAGTCTTCTATTTTTACTAAACATTTTGAGAAGGTCACTCTTCCGTCGGGAGAAATGCGTGCAAAATGTAAGCACTGCAATTCTTCCTACAAATTCTAAGCCGGCGGCGACTATGGGTCGTTGAAACGACATGTAGAAACGAAGCACCCAACGGAATATGGACTCGACCATTCTCAAACACAATTATTAAGATTTTCTTCAACTAGAGGTAGTACCGATTTCGGTTTATTTTTATATTCGGATAATAAATTAAGAGAATCATTAGCTAAATTTGTTTCCGTAAAACATCTTTCTTTTAGTTTTGGATCTAAATGCACATTTGAAGATTTTTGTAAAGAATCTATTAATCCATGTGCTAAACGTGTTCCTAGGACTACACTTACTCGTACAATTAAAAAATTAGTAAAACAAGGAAAAAAGAATTTAATTGATGAATTTAGTAAATTAGATAATAAAGTTTTTTATGTTCCGATATTTGGAGTGATCATTGGCAAACACATTCGTATATGAGTGTGACTTCCCATTGGATCGATAACTTTTGGAACCTCCAAAAAAGATTATTAGCTTATAGAGTTTTTGATGAATCACATAATGCTCATAATATCGCACAATTATTATGTTTAATTTTAGAAGAATATGGTTTAACTCATAAAATATTTTCAATATCATTAGATAATGCTAGTCCTAATACCGCTTGTATAGATGATCTAAAATTTGTTTGTCAACCTATTATTGGAGGTTTATTTTTTCATATTCGTTGTGTATGCCATGTTTTAAATTTATGTGTTCAAGATGGTTTAAAAATTTTAGAAATTTATATTAAACCAATTAGAATTACAATTTCTTATTTATGGTCTCATCCATCTATAATGAAACAATGGGGTAGGTTTTGTTAAATTAATGGAATGAGACCTATAAAATTTCCACGTGATGTACCAACACGTTGGAATTCAACATACCAATTATTACAAGATTCATTTCAATATAAAGAATTATTATGTTTATTTTTTGCACAAAACACTAATACTAATATATATTTATTTTCACAACAATGGAATATTTGTAGTAGTATTTGTGAAATTTTAAAAGTATTTAATGATGCAACCGAACAACTTTCCGGTGTTTATTATCCCACTGCTCAATTAGTTTTAGAAAATTTTTCTAATATAGTATTAGTTTTAAATGAACATATTAATAATGAATCTTTATCTCCTTGCATCTTAGCTATGAAAACTAAATGGGAAAAATATTTTTATTTAATTCCTGAAATTTATTTAATTGCATTTGCTTTAGATCCTAGATTTAAATTAGAAGTTTTACAAGAAATGTTAACTTTATATTATGGCGCTTTAATTCCAATTAAAGATTCTTCTTCCCCTGATCCAGTTAATATTATATATAATGTTAGAATTTATTTATATGATATTTATAATCAATATTATGCAAAATATGGAATAGAAATTAATATTTCTGAAATTCAACAAACTACTAGTAGTAATTTAAAACTTACAAAAGCACAACTCTTATTAAAAGAACGGACAAAACGTCCACGAGGATTCTCAAGTTCCACACAGGAACTTGAGAATTATTTTACGACTTCTTTTGATTTTAATGAAGCAGATAGCGAAAACTTCGATATCTTAAAGTGGTGGTCACAGAAGGCTCAAAGCTTTCCCGTTCTCTCCGTGATCGCAAAAGAAATTTTAGCTTGTCCAGTGTCAACTGTTGCTGTGGAGCAGACATTCAGTGCCGGTGACAACATATTAGATGAACGACGATCAACTTTGTCTCCCGACTCATTGGAAGCCCAAGCATTACTGGACGATTGGACCAGAGCGGAGAAAAGAATCCAAGGAATGCAACTTTCAGATGACGAAGTTGAAGATTTTGATACTGAAGGAACAAATACGACAGGAACAGGAAATGGAAGTGAATGAAAATGTAAAAGGATAAAAATGTAAAAGAACTACGTGGGCTTTGATTCCCCTAAAGGGATACGTAGGCAACTTAAATAAGTGCAAGCCCTTTTTTCAATAAATTTTAATTTCTAATTTTTAATGTTTAATGTTTAATGTTTAATTTTTAATTTTTTTTAACATATTAATCTTGAACCGTGGCGAACCGTGACGAACCGTGAATCGAACCGTGAACCGGCGGTTCTGAACCGTGAACCGTAATCGTCTTGGCCGATTAAGGTTAAGGGTTGACCTGCCTGGAATTGTCGAACCAGCGGTTTCGAGCCGTCGAACCGTCAATTCCGAACCGTGGTCAGGTCTACTCATAACTCCAACCGAACAGAAAGTTATGATCATTTTACTTTTGGTCTGCAGTGCCGAATTTTCACACGGTCGTGTGATGTTCACACGGCCTTCACACGGCTGTGTGAAGTTCACACGGCCTTAGCATGCCCCCTACACGGCCTTGACATGGGGGTGTGGTCTCCACACGGCCTAAACTTGGGAAAACTATATTTTTGCATGCCCGTGACACTCCGAAAGCTCTAGACTTCATTTAAGCTTCATTTTTGCTCCAAATTACATCCTATCAATCAAAAAAAAGCAAAGAGTAAATCTCCGAACAAAATATGATGGAAGTATGACATTATAATGAAATAGGGTGCAATAAACATAGATTATTCTAATGAAATACAAGTAGATGTGCGTCAAAGCATGCATAAAAGTATATATAATCTATGCACATCAATGTCGCCGCCTCAGAACTTGAAGGAAGCTCAGAGGCTGACCGGTCGGATCACGACGCTATCCAGGTTCATATCTAAATCATCTAATCAGAGCCTGCCGTTCTTCAAGGTGCTTAACCGAGACACGAAATTCCAATGGGACGTCGAGTGTGATCGGGCACTGGAGGAGCTGAAGGAATATCTGAACTCCCTGCCTATATTAGCCAAGCTGGTTGTGGGTGAGCCACTGTGGATTTATTTGTCATCCAATGAACATGCCGTTGGATCGGCTTTGGTGAGGCAGAACGGCCAGGATCAGCAACCTGTATATTTTTTGAGCCATATATTGAATGATGCTGAATCCCGCTACACCGACTTCGAAAAACTTGCGTACGCTTTGATTCTAGCCGCTCGGAGGCTTTGCTCGTACTTCCTAGCGCACACGATCATCATGCTGACCAACAGTGCCCTGGGATGAGTTCTTCTCAACTCTTCTCAACCCAGAAGCATTGGGAAGGATAATCAAATGGACGACCGAGCTGAGTAAGTTCGACATTCAGTATCAACCCCGAGCGATGATCAAGGCTCAAGTTTTAGCAAATTTTGTCATAGAAGTCTAGAGTGATGAGCCAACAGCAATATGGAAGATATATGTGGATGACTCGTCCACTCGACAGGGCAGCAAGATCGGCATATTGATTATCTCACTACGGGAGGACCGGATGCAGCTGCCTGTTCGGCTGGACTACCGAGCCACTAATAACGAAGCAGAGTATGAGGCGCTGATAGTCGGCCTACAGGCAGCTCGGCACGTGGGAGTAGTTAAAGTCCTCATCCACTCGGACTCCCAGCTCGCCACCCAGCAGCTATCCGGGACGTTCGAGATAGCAACGCTTGGCTAAGGCTCTATGTAAAGGCTTTCGAGAAACTGAAGGCTAACTTCCAGGAGGTCATTATACAGAAGATCCCCCAATCAAAGAATTAGGTGACAGATGAGTTAGCGAAATTGGCTAGTTCTCTAACGCCGATCATCATTGGTCAGCCGATCAAACAAGTCTCGCTTATGGCACACATCGACCGAATAGAGGGAATAACCTTCCTGAGTGATTGGAGAACAACCCTGATGAAGTTTCTACGTTTGGGAGCTACACCCGCCGATCCGGAGGAGACCCGCTTATTAAAAAAGAGGGCCAGGAGGTTCACCTTGATCGGTGACCAGCTCTACAAGAGAGCCTTCTCTAGGCTCCTCCTCAAGTGCGTCGGATCGGAGGACGTTGAGTACGTTCTGAAGGAGGTTCACCAAAGCTCTTACGGAGGTCATCTAAGCGGCCATGCATTAGCCCATAAGATACTCCTGGTTAGATATTTCTGGCCGGCCCTCCAGGAGGATGCCGTTCGGACGGTGGCCACCTGTTTGTCCTGCCAGAAGTATCATAACATGCTGCACCGACCGACTGAGGAAATGAAAGCATCCATTGTATCATGCCCGTTCGACCAATGGGGCATGAACATCGTTGGCTTTTTCCCATGGCGACCGATTAGCGAAAGTTTCTGCTCGTTGCGGTGGACTACTTCTTGAAGTGGGTAGAAGCTGAGCCGCTTGTGAGAATCACCGAGAAGATGGTCATCAAATTCATGTGGCAGAACCTCATTTGTCAGTTTGGCATCCCACGCCGACCCGTATCCGACAACGGAAGGCAGTTCGCCGACCGGAGGCTCAGAGAATGGTGTGGGGGCTATGACATCCAACAAGCCTTTACCTCGATAGCCTACCCTCAGGGTAACGGGCAGATTGAAGTCACCAATTGGGAGATCCTCAGAGTCTTACACACTCAGCTAGACCACATGGGAGGCACCCCAGTGTACTGTGGGCTCTCCGCACGACTCTGAAGGAGGCGACCGGCGTAACCCCATTCCAGTTAGTGTACGACAACGAAGCAGTTGTCCCCATGGAGGTCGGAGTAGAATCCGATTGGGTGTAGCTCTACGACGAAGGGAATGCCAAACGGAGGCTGATGGTGCTCGACTTAGTGGACGAAACACGAGAAAGAGCCGTAGTTCGACTAACGGCGTCCCGACTATTGGTTGTTACGCGGATATCATACCGGTTGCCCTGTATAAAAATTTTGTATAAGTCCTAAACCTTTACTAACAACCTATTGTGTTCTTTAGAAATTAAATTAGGAATCGCAAACGGAACTTAACATTATTGATTCCAAATTTAACTTACTATTTTTAGTGGTTTAGACTTGGATCGCAAATGATGCTTAATATTATTAATCCAAGTCCACCTATGTTACAAAGTTGATTAAATATTTATTTCTAAAATTGGCTTCCAGGACTGCATGGCGAGGCACTAGTCCTTCTTGGGTATGGGATCATCCACCACCGCCTAGACAAAGCCTTTTATAGAAATTCAATATTTAATCTCCCTATAGTAACCCTAGGTTTAACCAAAAAGAATAATCGAATCACAAGATCAAAAAAAAAAAACAAAAGAACACAAATTCGAAACCTAGAATCATATGCCTCTTATGTTTGATATTTCAAAATCTATACAAAGAAAACTAATATGATGCGGAATAGAATTACTAGTTATACCTTTCATTGTAAGCAACAACCTCTTGATCTTTTATCGTATTCCTCTTCTTATCTCGAGCGTCATGTGGGTGATGATCTACCAAGACGAGAACCACCCAAGCTTCCTCCTTCTTATTGTGAGTTTCGGCCACCACAAGAATTCCAAGAATAGATGAGGATCGGCCACACCACCAAGCTCCAAGGGATGCTAGAAACAAAATCTCCTATCTCTCCTTCTTCCTTAAGCAAGATCCAGCCACCAACCAAGCTCCTTGAGATGTAGATGCTGCCGGCCAAGGAAGAAGAATAGGAGAGGAAGAGGATGTGAAGGGCCGACCACCAACCAAGGAAATAGAAGAGAGGAAAACTAGAACATAGGTTATGAGGTGAAGCACCTCTACCTTCTCTTTTATATTCCTTAGTCTTGGCAAATTAGGAATGATTTATAAAAACTTCCTTATTCTCTTTGCCAATAAAAAGAAAGTTTTATAAAATCTCCTTTTCAAACTTAATGTGGCCGGCCATCACAAATCATCCAAGCAAGGAAAGTTTTAAACACAAAAATTAAAACTTCCTAATTTGTTTCCGAAAATTTTAAAATAAAAATTTCTCTTAAAAATTCCCTTCATGGTTGGTCATAAAAGTAAACTTTTATAAATTAAAATCTCTCTATTAAAACATGTGGATGATTTACAAAAAGGAAAGTTTTCTCTAAAATTAAAATCTTCCTCTCAATCTACAAATAAGGAAAGATATCAAATCTTTTCTTAATCCTTTGTAGAAACTATAAAAGGAAAGATTTATAATTTTAAAACTCTCTTTTAAATCATGAGCATGGTTACAAAAAAGGAAAGTTTTCTCAAAATTAAAATCTTCCTTTCAATCTACAAATAAGGAAAGATATCAAATCTTTTCTTAATCTTTTGTAGAAGCTATAAAAGGAAAGATTTATAATTTTAAAACTCTTTTTTAAATCATGAACATGGTTACAAAAAAGGAAAGTTTTCTCAAAATTAAAATTTTCCTTTTAATCTACAAATAAGGAAAGATATCAAATCTTTCTTTTAATCTTTTGTAGAAAGCTATAAAAAGAAAGATTTATAATTTTAAAACTCTCTTTTAAAACCATGAGGATGGTTACAAAAAGGAAAGTTTTATCAAAAATTAAAATCTTCCTTTTAACTACAAATAAGGAAAGATATCAAACCTTTCTCTTAATCTTTTGTAGAAAGCTATAAAAGGAAAGATTTATATTTTTAAACTCTCTTTTAAAACCATAGATTTCATATAAGAAAAATTTGAAAAGTAAAATCCCTTTTATTTTATTGTGGCCGACCACCTAAGCTTGGGTTCAAGCTAGGGCCGGCCACCAACTCACCTTGGTTTGGGCGGCCCTAGCTTAGGCTCCAAGCTAGGCTTGGCCGGCCACCTTAAGGTGGATAAGAAGGTGGGTATGAGTGGGTATAATACTTTATAATTAAGAGACTACGACATGGACCGAGAGGAGGAATTGGTTTTGGTCTCTCGACGAAATTAAGCTTCCCGTGTTTGCCCCGAACACTCAACTTAATTCCATCAATAATAATTCATACCACTAAAGAATTATTATTGAACTACCGCACCAATCATAAATTCCATTTTGGGCTCCTTCTTATTATGAGTGTGTTAGTCTCCCTATGTTTAAGATGTAGAATGTCCACTAATTAAATGAGTTACTGACAACTCACTTTAATTAATATCTTAGTTAAAGAGTAGTACCACTCAACCTAATCATCATGTCGGACTTAATCCACCTACAGGGTTTATATGACCATCCTTATGAGCTCCTTTTGGGGACATTATCAACCTAGATTACTAGGACACAGTTTCATTCTATAATCAACAACACATCATATAAATAATATCATTTCTCAACTTATCGGGCCTATTGATTTATCAAACTAAATCACACCCTTTGATAAATTAAAGAAATGAATATTAAGTATATGTGCTTATTATTATATCATGATTAAGAGCACACACTTCCATAATAACAAAGGTCTTGTTCTTTTATTTAGTCAGTATAAAAAGAACTTACCTTAAATGGTCGTGCTCAATACACTCATAGTGTACTAGTGTACTTTATCAGTCAAGATAAACTAATACCTAATTACACTACGACTATTCCAATGATTTGCTCCTATCTATCTTAGTCGTGAACAACTGTTTATAATTTATAAGGAATTGATAACATGATCTTCTGTGTGTGACACCACACACCATGTTATCTACAATATAAATTAAATAAACTATATTTAGCTTAAATGTAAACATTTGACCAATGTGATTCTTATTTCTAAATAAATGTTTATACAAAAAGCTAGGCTTTTAATATACATTCTAACATCGACAACGGATGAGACAAAACTTCAATTGACGAGTGATCCTGAGGTCCTTCCAGGTCGGCGATCTTGTTTGAAAGAAAGTGAAGCCGATCGGCGACGTCATCAAGCTCAAGGCACCATGGGCAGGACCGTTCAAGGTCGTGCAGAAGCTCCATTCGGGCGCCTATTATTTGGAGGACGAAGAGGGAAGGTAGCTCGAGAGGCCATGGAGCAGGAACCATCTTCAACCCTACAGGGCTGGATGAGAGGTGCATGAGTGAATACTATATATTGTATTTCTTGTGTGTCTCGCGCGCAGGGTAAAATTTGAATAAAAAAGTAGAGGCCTCTTGAAGTACATCTTTCTCAAACGGTCGAGCGGCAACCTTAAACTCGGGTTCACATCAAACCGTCGAGCAGCAACCTTAAACCTAGGATCACATCAAACCGTCGAGCAATGATGTTAAATGCGTGTCTACCTCAAATCGTCGAGCGGTGACGTTAAATGCGGGTCTACTTCAAATCGTTGAGCGACGATGTTAAACACGGGTCTACCTCAGATTGTCGAGTGGCGACGTTAAACTCTTGTCTTCACCAGCGGTTGAGCAGCGACCTTAAACCCTCGTCTCGATTGACGGTCGAGCAATGACCTTAAATGCGTATTTACAATGGTGGAGTTCTACATCAAATCGTCGAGCAGTGACGTTAAACGCGGGTCTACATCAAATCGTTGAGCAACGACGTTAAACTCTTATCTCCACCAACTGTCGAGCGGCGACCTTCAACTCGAGTCTTCGCATATTCTTTATCAATGATTGAGCGGTGACCTAAAACCATGGTCTTCATCAATAGTCGAGTGACGACTATAAACCCTTGAGTCAAAGACTCCCATACCGCTTGGCTAAATTTGAATTGTATTTAAGTCACAGGCTCACCATTCGGATCTCATACCTCCCCTGTTCAGGGCCGAGTGGTCTTCCCTGGTCTTAAACCAGCTTATTGGATCTCATATCTCCCCCATTCGGGGTCGAGCAGTCTTCACTGATCTCGGACCAGCTTGTCAATGCACATCAAACCTGGCGGCATCACTGATCTCGGGCTCATGGCATCAAACCTACTCCCCTCAGCATCTTGATAAATCCTCAAGGCCACTCGGGAGCCCTCCAGCTCATCCTTGGCGGTGGTTAACGTAGCATCCTTGGAGGTAATTTGGCCGTGGAGGGTCATTTCTTCGGCCGAGTGGCTGTTCCGCTCAGCGATCAGGAAGTCCTTGGCCTCCTTAAGTTTTGGGGCAAAGGCCTGGGCCTCTTTATTCTTTTCATCGAGGTCTACGATGGCCCGGTTCTTCCACGTGGTCGTCGACTCGATCTTATAGTCAAAAGTGGAGACCTGTTTATTAAGTCGCTCCAGCATGGTGACCTGACCGACGCTTTTGGTTCATTTGACCTCAAGCAGTTTGTCGCTCTTCTCCAGAGTGGCTTGAAGCCTGGCCACCTCGACGTCTGTCTTCTCCTGAGCAGTAGAGGATTGGCCATCTTCAGCTGCTTTACTTCTTCCTCCAAAAATGCGTGCCTGTAGCATATGGCCAGGTTCTCCACCCAGTACTATGGACATGAAGATGTTAGCGCTCATCAGAGGTAAAATAAGAAAGTACAAGGGAATGCTTACCCCAGTGGGCATCTCTGTATGGCTGTTCATGAACGCGCCCGAAGGCATCATCGCTGCGCAAGCTCGGGCGTCCTTCCAAATCTTAGCGAGCGGACCCTGGATAATGATCTGGTGCTCGGGGCCTTGAGACCCGACACTCGGCTCGTTGTATTCTTCCGTTGACAGATAGAGGATCGCCGTAATATGTCGTTGCCCACTCGGGGCTGATTGAGTCGAGGTCGCTCTTCCAGACGGTCGAGAGACAGATGTCGGATGGATGCCAGACTTCTTAACCTTCGAGGGCTTCGAAGGTGGTGGCATGAAGGCCACCGGAGGCATGGCAATGGTTCCCTGCGGCAGCTCGGCTAATGAGGGAGTCTGGTCGGATGATGTAGCGACCACAGTCTCTGGAATGGGGGTTGAAGTCTCGACCCGCTTGGCAGTTCTCAACCCCGAGGAAGCGGAACGTGACAAAGGCTCCGGGCGATGCCTTTTTCGGCAAATCAGCGGCTCTCCTGAGGAAATCAAGCTAAACACTCCCTCAACTTGGACAGATTTCAGTTGCTTAGGAGGCTATTGTGAACCCTCAGTCACTCCAACACTGGGAGTCCGGCTGGTCATCCCTTCACCCACCACAACGGGCGTCTCCTCACTCCCACCGAGCGGATGTTCATGGGAGTCGATCGGCTGCAGGCTGCGGCTCGCCAGTTCTTCAGCAGCCACCACATTGATCATGATGTTGGGTCAAGATGTGCTAGAGGGGGGGGGGGGTGAATAGCGCTCGTGGCTTTCACTTTTCATATCGAAAAACTATCGAGTAAAGCAGCGGAATAATAAAGAACATAACATAGAAAGACCCAAGTATTTACTTGGTTGGAGCCTAGGGCGACTCCTACTCCAAGGCCCATGCTCGTTGAGCGTTTACGTTAGGCAACAACTATAATCACATAAATAAGATTACAAGAATTGATTACAATTAAGTGCACTGGAAACTTATACCGACAATAAGAAATTGTAAAGTCGCAGCTCCAGGTCGTCGGGAACTTGTCGTAGCTTAGCCGGAATGTCTTGTTAGTAGCGCACTGAAGAAAGATGGCTTTTCAAGTGATTGTTAGAGTTGCTGGTCGAGATCTTCATATAAGGACTATTGAAGGCGCCTCCAAGCCCCTTGAGGGCGCCTCCATCACCTCCGGATCTGCAGCGTGGATCAACTCCGAAGAAGTCTTCACCTATCCACTTGAGGGCGCCTCCAATCCCCTGGAGGGCGCCTTCAATGCCATCCAAGGTGCCTTAAGCCTCCATGAGGGCACCTCCATCCTGGCTTCCTACGCAACTTTTGTCTTGCACCCGAGGCACCTCCAAGCTCCATGGAGGGCGCCTTAGGTACTGTTCATCCGAGGCAAACCTTGCTATTTTATCCCTGCAAGATATGTTAGTTCACAAAACAACAATATATCCTGCAAAACAAAGTTAGCACATTATAATACTATAAATATAGATGTTTGACAGTCAATGGACTGTCCGGTTCTGACTTCAGATTTCCGATCGAAAATCCTAGGTGGAACCGACGCCTACTGTTCCCTCCGCGGGGAACGCGTCCTCACCTACTCCACTCAGGAGAGCATACATGCTGCCAGTCCGGTCCTCCAGACCGATTGGACTTTCTACCTAGGGTTACCACCCCCTAGGGTTTTTCCGCCACATAGGGTTACCACCCCCTAGGACCTAAGGTTACTGCCCCTTAGGGTTTTCCACCACTTAGAGTTACCATCCCCTAAGACCTAAGGTTACCGCCCCTTAGGGTTTTCCATCACCTAGGGTTACCACCCCCTAGAATTTTCTTCCTGCCTAACCATAGTTAGGACTTTCCTGTAAACTCATTCACACATATCAAATAACAATTAACCTTAACTTTGAATCCTTTGCCATTATCAAAACTTGGGTTCGATCGTCGGGTGTTTCCCGCACCAATAATCTCTCCCTTTTTGATTATGACAATTGAAATTCAAAGTTAAGCAAAAAAACATAATAAAAAAAATACTATAAAGTCTTTTAGTAACAATGCAAGCATAACTGAATGATCAACTAACAACCATAAATTCAGTGCAAAGCTCCCCCTTAATAAAGCTAAACTGATAAACTCCCCCTTAATAATAGAATTTTCAAAAAAAAAATGCTATAATAAAGGAATGCTATAAAGTCTTTGAATTTTCTATTTTTCCCCTTTGTCATATATAAAAAAATAGCAAAAAGAAGGGAAAAAAATTGAGAAGTCTTTTAGCTAAAATTTTAGTTTAAAAATGAAAATAACTTATTTTGAGAAAGTTGTAGCTTTTGAAAGTTTAGATTTTCAAATAATTTTAAAGAGAACTTAGCATTCAAAAACTTAGGTTTAAAAAGATTCTAAAAACCTAAAAAAGCTTTTAAAATACTTTGATAAACACTAATAGACTTTCCTGTAAAAACTTTTAGCTAAGTGACATAAAAAATTAAGTACAAATTTTCTTGAAACCACATAATCTGATATTTTGAGAAAGAGAAAATTTCAGAGATTAAGATTGGAATCTAAGAAAAAATATGAAAATATTTGATAAAGCTTAGCTCATTTTGTTAGTTTAAAAATAGTGAAAGACTTAGTTGAAAAAGAAAATTAATTTTACTTTGAAAAATATTTTAAATAGTATCATCTTTAACTAAGGCCACATTCACTTAGAATTAGTTATAAAATCCTAAAGTTCAAGCATGAGAAAAAATTGAAACCAAATACTTATTCCCTCATGCACATGTCTAACCATTAGCTACTCGCTGTTTACCTAGAGGGCAACAACTTTCACTTGGTTAGTCAGGTTAAGTTAGTGATCCAGTTAGATTTGGCTAAGACAGGATAACTTAACTTGATTAATGTAAGTTGGTATTTATTGCCCAGACTTATGTCAATGCATAGATATAAGCATTTTGAAGTCCAGGCCGTACCCTATACATCTCACACCATTCTAAGTGTTTTCTGTTTGAGTATATACTAAAAGCTTAGCTTTTTGTATAAACATGTATAAGAATCACATCGATCAAATGTCTATATTTATAAGCTAAGTGTAGTTGTTCAATTAATTTATATTGTAGATAACATGGTGTGTGATGTCACACACAGAAAATCATGTTATCAGTTCCTTATAAATTATAAATAGTAGCTCACGACTAAGATGGATAAGAACAAACCATTGGAATAGTCATAGTGTAATTTGGTATTAGTTTATCTTGACTATAAAATTACACTAGTACACTCTAAGTGTATTGAGCAGGACCATTTGAGGTAGTTTCTTTTTATACTGACTAAATAAAAGAATAAGACCTCTGTTATTATGGAAGTGTGTGCTCTTAATCCTAATATAATAACAAGCATGTATACTTAATATTTATTTCTTTAATTTATCAAAGGGTGAGATTTAGTTCGATAAATCAATAGGCCCGATAAGTTGGGAAATAATATTATCTATAGTGTGTGTTGTTGATTATAGAAGGAAATTGTGCCCTAGTAATCTAGGTTGATAATATCCCCAAGAGGAGCTCATAAGGATTGTCATGTAAACCCTACAGGTGGACTTAGTCCGACATAATAATAAGGTTGAGTAGTACTACTCTTGGAGCTAGATATTAATTAAGTGAGTTGTCAGTAGCTCATTTAATTAGTGGGCATTCAATATCTTAAACACAGGAGATTAACACACTCATGATAAGAAGGAGCCCATATAGTAATATGGGATTGGTGCGGTAGTTCAATAATAACTCTTTAGTGGAATGAGTTATTATTGATGAACTCAAGTTGGGTGTTCGGGGCGAACACAGGAAGCTCAAGTTCATCGAGAGACCAAAATCAATTCCTCCTCTCGGTCCCTGTCGTAGTCTCTTATTTATAAAGTGTTATACCCACCCATACCCACCTTCTTACCCATCCTTAGGTGGCCGACCAAGCCAAGCTTGGAGCCCAAGCAAGGGTCGACCAAGATAAACTTTGGATGGCTCAAGTGGTGGTCGGCCCTAGCTTGGAGCCCAAGCTTAGGTGGCCAGCCACAACACAATAAAAGGATTTTAATTTTTAAAATATTTTCTTATGTGGAAGCTATGGTTTTAAAAGAGAGTTTAAAATTTAAATCTTTCCTTTTATAGCTTTCTACAAAGGATTAAGAGAAATGTTTGATATCTTTCCTTATTTGTAGTTAAAAGGAAGATTTTAATTTTTGATAAAACTTTCCTTTTTTGTAACCATCCTCATGGTTTTAAAAGAGAGTTTTAAAAATTATAAATCTTTCATTTTATAGCTTTCTACAAAGGATTAAGAGAAAGGTTTGATATCTTTCCTTATTTGTAGTTAAAAGGAAGATTTTAATTTTTAATAAAACTTTTCTTTTTTGTAACCATTCTTATGGTTTTAAAAGAGAGTTTTAAAAAATATAAATCTTTCCTTTTATAGCTTTTTTACAAAAGATTAAAAGAAAGATTTGATATCTTTCCTTATTTGTATATTGAAAAGGAATATTGTAATTTTGAGAAAACTTTCCTTGTAACCATCCACATTTTTTAAAAAAGAGATTTTAATTTATAAAAGTTTCCTTTTATAACCAACCATGAAGGGAATTTTAAAAGAGAAATTTTTATTTTAAAAATTTCCAGAAACAAATTAGGAAGTTTTAATTTTGTGTTTAAAACTTTCCTTGTTTGGAGGACTTGTAGGGGTCGGCCACAAGAGGGTTTATAAGAAAATTTTAATTAAATTTTCCTTCTTAAACATTGGCAAGGAATATAAGGAAGTTTTATTTATAAAACTTTCTATATTTGTCAAGGCCAAGGAATATAAAAGAGATGGTAGAGGTGCCTCACCTCATAACATATGATCTAGTATTCCTCTCTTCTCTTCCTTGGTGGTGGCCGACCCTCTCTTCCTCCTTTTCTCCTATTATTCTTCCTTGTGTGGCCGGCGACATCTTCTTCTCAAGGAGCTTGGTGGTGGCCGGATCTTGTTAGAGGAAGAAGGAGAGATAGGAGGCTTTGTTTCTTAGCATTCCTTGGAGCTTGGTTGGTGGCCGAAAGTTCTTCATCTCTTGAAGATTGTTGGTGGCTGAAATTTGCTTGGAGAAGAAGGAATCTTGGGTGGATTCTCATCTCGGTAGATTGTCGCCTACACAACGTCCGAGATAAAAAGAGAAATACGACATAAGATCGTGAGGTCTATAAGCTACAAAAGGTATAACTAGTTATTAGTTTTCTGCATCAAAACTAGCTTATCTTTTTGTTTAGATCTTGAAATACCAAACACAAGAGGCTAGTGATTCTAGGTTTCGGATTTATGATTCGATTTGTGTCTCTTTTTTTTTTTTGATCTTGTGATTCGATTGTTCTTTTTGGTTAAACCTAGGGTTACTATAAGGAGATTAAATATTGAATTTCGTTGAAAGGCTTTGTCTAGGAAGTGGTGGATGCTCCCATAACCAAGAAGGTCTAGTGTCTTGCCATGTTTTACCTGGAAGCCGATCCCTGAAATAAATATTTAATCGAATTTGTAACATGGGTGGATTTGGATCAATAATGTTAAGCATCGTTTACGATCCAAGTCTAAACCACTAAGAACAAATAAATTGAATTTGGAATCAATAATGTTAAGTTTCGTTTGCGATTTCAAATTTAATTTCTAAAGAATACAATAGGTTGTTAGGAAAGGTTCAGGACTTGTACAAATTTTTGTACAGGGGAACCGGTATGATATTCCGAGTAGCAACCAACAATTGGTATCAGAGCTAAGGTTTGCCTCTGAGTGTTTGGTTTTCAGTTTAATTATGCACATGTCATACATAATTTAGGCAGGATAATAGTAGGATATGCTAACTCTGTGATTGCAGGCTCCAACTATTATAGTTTATAGTGATTGTGTGTGATTGGACCCTTGGACATGTCAAGAGCATTTTATGTGTGTGCATGATTGTATTTATTAAATACAGCAAGAGCTGTATTAGCCCTAGGATTTTACTTTTTTGTTCGATCTAGACTTCATGTACATTCCCTTGTGGAATATAGGATTGATATATATAAAATTCTATTTTTGTCGCGGATCGTATCCTTGCAAGGCGTGGGACTAAAGGAGGACCAGAGGCACAGCGGAAAAGGAAGTTGGATGGACACGACGACATGAGCCCTAGGACTGGCGGCTAGAGTTGACGACTGCTAGGGCTGGTGGCACATGAAGGACAGTGGTGGAAGAAGCCATAATAGTTGAAAAATTATATTTCCATATTTATTGCTTTTATTTACTGTGATGTGTGCTTGCATGGTTAAAATTTCTCACCTTAATTAACTAAGAGGGAGAGGGATTAGTAAATAAATTTCACGGTCTCCATTACTGGTTTGTAAGTGATGCAATAAACTTGCGTGTTGGCTCTGAGTGCCTCCCTCCACAACGGATGAGTTTGTTTGTGGATCACTAGATCAAACTTCCTTATTAGATGATTATAAGAAATTATTTAGGATGTGAGTGATCTTCTCCAACTGAAGGGGCACAATTCTATTTAATGGACTTAGTATCAAGTAATGGTATACACTTAGGCATATTTAATAGTATTCTCCCCAACAGAGTCACTGCTATTATATGTGAGACCGAAGGAAAACTAACTATTAATTTGTCATAAAACTAGGTTGACAAGATAATAAAATTAATGGGTAAAACCCCTCTTACAAATGTTTGAATTTGTATACATTCACACTAATGTGGCATACAAAATTCACGGTGTTTGAGGTAATGTTATTTGTGATAAAGTGAGGTTGACAAGATAATTAATGGGTAAAACCCTCCTCTTACAAATGTTTGAATTTGTATACGTCCACACTAACGTGGAATACAAAATTCACGGTGTTTGAGGTGTTGGTGAATTTAAATGATATTGTTTTGAGGAATCAATATTATTTTAAATTCTAAAGTTTTGACCAAATATTTGATCGAAGGAAGACCAACTATTAATTTTATTTATCATAAAGTTTTAAGAAACGATACCATACCAGGCCCACGTTGGGCCTGATATGCGCTCATATCAGGCCCACGTTGGGCGTGATATGCTCTCATATCAGGCCCAATGGTAGCTGATTTTTTTTTCAACACTTACTACCACACATATATAGCTTTAAATCATGATTTACTACCATTGTTAGAGTCCTTGCAATTCCATAATCCCACTTGAACTAAAATGGGTCAAATCAGAGGTGTCTAGGTCCATCAGTGGGTTTTGACCAAAACTCACTGATGGCCCTCCCCTACTTGAATTTACCTGAAATCACATTCCATGTGATGGTCTTGGTGGATAGTATAAATGGTGTCAAAGCTTATTTATACACCCTGGATTAGAAGTTATTGCTCCGTGCCAGTTGGCACAGAACCCACTGATGGTCATGCTGTAGACTTAAACCCTATGGTAGCACCTTCTAATTTTATTTTATTTTATTTCTTGGATAAGGACCATGGTAGAACGTGTTGAGTTTATATAAGGGGGAGATAGAATCAAGTTTTAAGAAACGATACCATACCAGGCCCATGTTGGACCTGATATGCTCTCATATCAGGCCCAACGGTGGCTGATTTTTTTTCAACACTTGATACCACACATATATAGCTTTAAATCATGATTTGCTAGCACCATTGGAGTCCTTGAAATCCCAAAATCCCACTCGAAATGAAATGAGTCCAATCAGAGGTGTCTAGGTCCATTAGTGGGTTTTGGTCCATCAGTGGGTTTTGACCAAAACCCACTGATGGCCCTCCCTTGCTTGGATTTACCTGAAATCAAGTTCCCTGTGAAGGTCTTAGTGGGGAGATGATATATATGGTGTCAAAATGAATTTATACACCCTGAAAACTAAGTTATGGCTTCGTGCCAGTTGGCACAGAACCCACTGATGGTCATGTTATAGACTTAAACCCTATGGTAGCACCTTCTAATTTTATTTTATTTTAGTTTTTGGATAAGGACCATGGTAGCAAATGTTGAGTTTATAGAAGGGGGGATAGAATCAAGTTTTAAGAAATGATACTATATCAGACTCACGTTGGGCCTGATATGCGCTCATATCAGGCCCATGTTGGGCCTGATATACGCTCATATCAGGCCCACAGTGGGCCTGGTATGCTCTCATATCAGGCCCAACGGTGGCTGATTTCTTTTTCAACACTTGATACCACACATATATATCTTTAAATCATGATTTGCTAGCACCGTTAGAGTCCTTGCAATTCCATAATCCCACACAAACTGAAATGGGTCTAATCAGAGGTGTTTAGGTCCATTAGTAGGTTCTGACCAAAACCCACTGATGACCCTCCCCTACTTAGATCTATCTGAAATCAAGTTCCCTGTGAAGGTCTTGGTGGGGATATGGTATATATGGTGTCAAAACAAATTTATACACCCTGGAAACTAAGTTATGGCTCCTTGCCAGTTGGCACAGAACCCACTAATGGTCATGCTATAGACTTAAACCCTATGGTAGCACGTTCTAATTTTATTTTATTTTATTTTTTGGATAAGGACCATGGTAGCACGTGTTGAGTTTATAGAAGGGGGAGATAAAATCAAGTTTTAAGAAACGATACCATACCAGACCCACGTTGGGCCTGATATGCGCTAATATCATGCCCACGTTGGGCCTGATATGCTCTCATATCAGGCCCAACGGTGGCTGATTTTTTTTTTTCAACACTTGCTACCACACCTATAGGAGCTTTAAATCATGATTTGCTAGCATCGTTGGAGTCCTTGCAATTCCAGAATCCCACTCAAACTGAAATGGGTCCAATCAGAGGTGTCTAGGTCCATCAGTGAGTTTTAATCAAAACCCACTGATGGCCCTCCCCGACTTGGATTTACAATAAATCAAGTTCCCTGTGAAGATTTGGGTGGGGAGATGGTATATATGGTGTCAAAATGAATTTATACACCCTGGATTAGAAGTTATGGCTCCGTGCTAGTTGGCACGGAATAGTGCACCTCTTTTCCATATATATATATATATATATATATATTAGTACTCTTATACTATCTGAATGTATTCTAGTTACTAAAAAATTGTAATTTCTATCTGATTTTTGATTTCCTCAAATTCTCGTTCAATAAGAAAGTTTGATACGGGAGGAGCTATAAATTTAAAACAATGCCTTTTAAGTTTGGAGAACCAACAACCATCATTTTATTTTTAAGTCAAATACGTGGTAGAGAGTAAATGTATGTTACGATACTATTAGCCGTATCTCACTCCCCATGCTGTAGACTTAAACCCTATGGTAACACCTTCTAAATTTATTTTATTTTATTGATAAGGAGCATGGTAGCACATTTTGAGTTTATAGAAGGGGGAGATAGAATCAAGTTTTAAGAAACGATACCATACTAGGCCCACGTTGGGCCTGATATGCGCTCATATCAAGCCCACGTTGGGCCTAATATGCGCTCGTATCAGGTCCACGTTGGACCTGATATGCGCTCGTATCAGGTTCACGTTGGGCCTGATATGCGCTCGTATCAGACCCACATTGGGCCTGATATGCGCTCGTATCAGGCCCATGGTGGGCCTGATATGCACTCATATCAGGCCCACGGTGGGCCTAATATGCTCTCATATTAGGCCTAACGGTGGCTAATTTTTTTCCCAACACTTGCTATCATACATATATAGATTTAAATCATGATTTGCTAGCACCGTTAGAGTCCTTGCAATTCCATAATCTCACTCGAACTGAAATGGGTCAACTCAGAGGTGTCTAGGTCCATCAGTGGGTTTTGACTAAAACCCACTGATAGCCTTCCCCTACTTGGACGATTTACCTGAAATCACGTTCCTTGTGATGGTCTGAGTGGAGAGATGATATAAATGGTGTCAAAACTTATTTATACCCTCTGGATTAGAAGTTATTGCTCCGTGCCAGTTGGTACGGAACAGTGACCTATTTTCTTTTTCAATGACCGAGAACCGCTGTCCAATCTTATTTTTCAAGGATGACTACAATCCCTTTGTCTGAGTTTTAACTCATTTATATTTCAAAACATATTTACATGACTTTGAAATTACAAACCCCTTCCTATTGAATTGAAATGTAGAGATATACTAAACCTATTATAATTCTGAATATTCACAACTAGTATCGCGTTTTTTTTGCACAATGGATATATGGTGTGAAGTATTAATTCTGCCTTGCAGGTGATGGTTTACCCTTCTCATACCTATAATACCACTGTATCATAAAATAAATACTACATAAAACGATATAACAGAAACATCACTTTCCAAAATTGTTTTTCTTACAATTCTATGTATGTACTGCATACAAAACATATGGATCAACTCCTCCAATTTACAATTAAGTCAAGAACCAGGGGTTGGCGGCATTCTACAGGTCCTCCGATTATGGCCCAGTTATTTGCACCTGCTGCATTTGACTTTTACCTTCCCATTATGTTTTGACTCGATCCTTGCCTTCTTTCGCCTACCTGGCTGCACAAGGCTACGGGGACATAGAACTATAATGTTGTTTACTCCCCTAGGCCAAAATTCCTTGCTTCGACAGGGGTAAATACGATCCATGTATGTCACATTCCAATTCTGTGAAAGAAAATAATGTTCACAATATGGGAGTGTATCCATGTTCCGGTGAATGATGACGACAATTGCATGTGAGCAAGGTAATCCTGATATTTGAAACTCCCCACAGTTATAATATTTTCTCTCCAAATCAACAATGTATGAAGCACCCCATGTCTCTACTTCCATTTCAGATTGAGAGTAGGGGTGGACTTTATATCGTCTAGCTTTCTCCCTCCTTGATTCTATTTCTTTGGTAGCATGAGGTGTCAACGCAACATACCATTTCGACACTTCCTCCTTACGGTTAAAGAACCATTAAGTAACCTTTCTTCTGGTATTATCAATTAACCTGTTTATGGGGAGTTCACGCATCTCCTTGAACAAAGCATTTAAATTCTCTACACAATTGGTTGTTAGCATTGTGTACCTTCTGCCACTAAAGTGTGCATAAGCCCATCTTTTAGGGTTAATGTTCTGAAGCCACTTATGAGCATCTGGATGTTTTTCAAGCATGGACTGCATTATGAGATCATATTGGAGTGTTATGTTTGCTCGAGTTGCTGCCCAAAACAGGCCTAAACCTGACCTACTGCAGTATCTGTTACCATATTACAAGACATGTGGTGGCAAAAAAAAGCATGATGGGCGGTAGGGTAGACTTTCTTAACTACTGATATAATGCCGCGATGTCTATTTGATACTATAGTCATTGACTCTGGATCAACATCAAAGAATCTCTTCGTATGATCCAAAAACCACTCCCATGCAGATCCACATTCAACTTCAGTGATTCCAAAGGCTACTGGGAGGATATTGTCATTAGCATCAATTGATGTAGTCATCAACAACACACCCGGATATTTGCCTCTTAGGTGTGTGGCATCAATTCCAATCAATTTACGAAGATAAGACCTGAATACTTTTCTACAAGCTCCAAAACCCCAAAAACAGCGTTGGAACTGATTATCCTCATTCCTGTGTAGTGTCACATAGGTTTCAAGATCCCTGACTCTTAACTCATGCAGATATAGTGGAAGATCTCTATATGCTTGGTCATAATCTCCAACAACTTTCTTCATCGCTTTCTCTCGAGCTATATATGCTTTTTTGTATGATATGGTCACTCCAAACCTAGCTTTTATATCTACTATATTCATACTTGGCTTGTATTGTTCATTAGCAAGAAATTGCTCTTCAACAAAAGAAGTTACAAAGGATGAAGAGTATGTTTGATGATCAGCACTTTCCCTAATGGTGCCACATTGGTGTTCCTTTATATATTTCGTAACAATGAACTCTACATCCCCCCGAGCAACTACTCTCCATTTACACGGTTGATTGAAGCAGACGACTTTTACTTTATTTTTTTGAGTGTCAACTGGGTGATATCTCAAATGTTTAATCATAGCATATTTCACAAGTGCACTCTTGAACTTTTGTCGAGATGGAAAAATCTATCCAACAAAAAATTCATGCTCATCTGTTGCCTCTTCAATTGGCCTTTGGAGCAATCGAGAATTTAGAATATATGGATCATCAGCTATTGGGAACTCCTCCTCTAAGTCACTGTACTGCTCTGAAGATATTTCATATTGTTCAATCTGCATATCATCAGCTAAGAATTCTTGTATATCTATATTACATTTGCAATTCCTCTCCAATTCGGTTATAATACCCTTCCTCCTCCCTCCAAGTAGGCTCAAAGTAATCATCAAGTGTTGTACAAGGATTCATAACTTCATCTTCTTGAATACTAGCTTTTTCATTTAGATCAAATGTTAAATTAGTACTTCTATTTCTATTTGTGTTAGGCACACAACTATACTGCGAAGATGATGGAATATTTGTTCTGGATACTTCTCCTACATTAACTCCATGTCCAATACTAGAATTTGTATCAAGTGTATTCCATATCTCAGAGAGAATTTCTTCAGTTATATGATCGTCCCTGATAAATAAATTCCAAATTAATTTAGTAAATTTGCAACTACATAATCAAGTGTTGTCGTTAATTTATAATTTTGCTCAATTGAAACCACTACAAAGAGTTGAGCGCGGAAAAGATCTATATGATGTAAAATCAAACTTTTCACCAAAGATCACGTTGGGCCTGATATCGATGATATCAGGCACGCGTTGGTCCTGATATCGATGATATCAGGCCCCTACTAAAGTAGACAATTCTTGTAAACTAGGACTACCACTGACTAAACCCTAAACCCTAAATCAAAAATGGTTAGCCAAACTTAACTATCAACCTCATAAACTAACAAGACTTAAATCGATTAAGTATTCTATTACATCATATTGCAGGTGTTGTTGAATATTTATTCCCCACACAACCAAAATAAATCATAACAACCATTTTTTCCACCACCCTTTGCTATAATACTATAATTTTTATTTACCATCACTACCCTAATTTACAGTAATAAATCTATACATACATGTCTAAATCTTTAAATGTATTCTTCTACTAATTTTCCTCTTGTAAGAAGTTTGTCCTTCTCGGCTGACGTTCTTAACTGCAGTTGTCCTTTGGTCTCCTCTTGAAACTCTTACGCCAATATCCCGATAACCTAACTGGTCTATTGCAATCCCGCCAACCAGCACGAGCACTAATGACAAGCGCAGGGTTCATATTTCTTTCGTATTTATAACACCATGCAGAGGGATGGAGGGAGAGAGACGGTGAGATGACGTGCATCCAAACCACAAATTAATTTTCAATTCGATTTGTACCTTGGATGCTTGGAAAATAGTGATTGAAAAATGTGGTTGCTAGGTAGACAAAGGGGTAATATGAGAATTGAATTTGTTAAACTACGCTCTTTGATAAATACCAACCTACGATGTGCCTTTTAGTAAATATAATATCCAAGCAATGCCTTTTGATAAATTGCCGCTATTTTCTTAATATTGTGCAATATTAAGGTGACTAAAGGATTTGAATAATTTGCATTTTAAAATTAGTTAACCAAACTCAAGTTTCTTTTTATATTAGTTTAACACAAAGTATTGTTTACGTGTGTTTGTGTTGAAGCTAATGTATTTAGCTCCCGAGACTACCTTAGGATATGTATATATAAATTAAGTTGAACAAAATTAATAATATATACAATTTTCTTCATTATTAAAGTAGCTACAATTTAAATATTGATTTTTTACTTAAAAAGTTAACTTTATAATATTTTATATTTCTATTGAGTTTAATTACTTAATTAATTTTGAAAAACACATAAGGTGTTTCTTAAACAAACATTGTTTAAAGAGCCTGGTAACGAGAAAGAATAATTTTTTTTGTATTTTCGAGGATATTATATACACCAAGATTTATTATACTAAATATTCACGTAGTATCAACTACATGAACTTTTTTGCAACACTAATTTTAATTTTTCGTTTACAAAAGAGTTTTTCATGGCCTATTAACGGAAATTGATGTGATTGCATTTACCTCTCATATATTATTTATAAAAAACACTAATTTTTTATTTATATCTATGTTCTAAATTTTTTTAAAAAAATTTAAAAAGAACATAAAAAATTATAAAATTATTCATCAACATTATTCATATATATTATTTTTTATAAATAAATTTTATACACATTAATAAATAATTTTATTTATAAATATTATTTATTAACGAATCGAGTTTATATATATTTTTATAATTAAATAAATATAAACGAACAAATATAGCCTAATAAAATAATGATGGATCGCTTAAAAACTATATAATATTAAATTTTGTCAAATGACACCTATTGAGTATGAATCGGTCCACTTTTATTATAGTCTCCTTCCATTGATCCTCTTTATAATTATGTCGGATTATGATTAAAATTTGACGGTAATTGACAATGATATATTTTGATTTCACATTTACATTCAGATTATAGTTGGATCGGGATAGGTTGGTGATGGATGGATGATCGAGCTACCGGGTATTTAGTGGATTTATCTCGATCCAAATTATAATCTAATTGGAAATATAAATCTAGAGAAAGATCACTCAAATATGACTAGATTTTGATCATGATCTGGTCATAATTGCAAAGGGGCTAGGAAGACTATGGTCCGGGTGTAATTGAGTGAAGTTTTGGAGCTTTTTTTAATCATCTTTTCCTCCCACGTTTGCAAAAAAGCTGGTCGCCAATCTCGACAAAATCTCCTTTCTCGCCTCGGCGAGCCTCATTGCCTCAGTCGATCCCTCTCTTTCTTTTCATCTCATCTCTGTCGATCCGGTGTCAAGAAATGGCGTTTCGGTGCTGCTGGACCAGCATTGAAAATCTCAGCAACTATGATTAATCAGTTTGAGTATCATGTTGATGGAATTGTCTTGCCAACGGAGTGAATATTTCCAGGTAGAGTAAGAGGGTTCGCCTGGGGCATGCCAATTGTTGTTAGAGTTTTGTTTTGATATTATGTTTTTTCACATTCTCAATGTGCTTCTTTTTTATCTATAGATGTTGTCTAATTTCTCCCATGTCGTTCTATTGGTCTGAGTCAGCATATTCATATTTGTAAATGCTCTATTGATAAATGCACACAATACTTTACAAATATTATATTTTGTTTTCTCACCAGTCTGCTGATTTACTGATCATCTGTAGGTTGATTTAAGTCATTGACAATGGATTGGTGTAGTAATCGGGAGGAATGACCCATCTATAGCCTGACCACAGTTGTGTAAGTTGTTTTGTGTTATGGATATGTGCAAGTTTGTTTATTTATGTTGGTATTTTTGAATAGGATACAAAGATAACCTCTTCTTATAAGATTTAATTAAATTCCTTTTTATGTTGTCAGATAAAAGGAAGTATTCTGAACGCTACAAACCTTGTCGCCACTATAATATTGATCGAATCATGAGTCAGTGATCTCATTCTCTTTCAAAAGAACCACGTTGTTCCTCTCGGTCTCATTAGAAGGCCAAAGAAAAAGATTCATTAGAAGGCCAAAGAAAAAGATATAAGCAACAATAAAATTGATATTCGAGGAATTGTGAATATAATCTTATGTGAACCCATGGATAGAGATTCCACTCATACTCGAAGGACTTATGGCAAAGGCTGGAAAGTTACATTGTTAGCATCAGTCAGAAAAAAGGTCAAGATCCTTTCATAAATTTTAGACCCGAAAATTTGACAGGAGTTAAAACTTTCCATGATGATGTTTTAGTAATTGAGGCTTTCATTGTCAATTATCAAGTGAAGAGAGTATTCATTGATACTGACAATTCTATCAACATCATCTTTAAAATTGCTTTCGATCAAATTCAACTGGACGACGAGGAGCTTCATCTCATACATACTCTCCTGTATGGTTTCACGGGACATGAAGTGTTGGATCATAGTAAATTAGAAGAGAGGGTGAATCTCGTTCGTTTAAAATCTTTTCGAAGTAAATAACAATAGAGTTGGCAGTAGAATAAAAAAAGGATGTATTTTCTTTTTACTTAGTTTGCGGTCTTATGACTACTACTCCAAGACTCGTGATTATTGATCGCTTTCTTTGGGCAATTCATTAATAATTGAATCGTTCAGAATGAGGAGGATAGTAATTAGAATGTTATCTTCGTACAAATAAAATGCAAGCTATATAAAAAGTATACTGACAAAGGAAGAATATAGATGAAGATTTTATCGTTGGTGAGCCTTTTGGCGTCGTAGTAGGAGCTTGCACGAAACTTGAATGAGCGCAGCAGAAGATTGAATAATAGAATCTGTACTCTCTTAACTTGAATCCCGAGGTCGTTATATATGCACTGTTCGGTCGACTGAAAGATCATTCAATCGACTGAACCTCAGTACTTTTTCTTCTTTGCTTAGATATGATCTATTCAATCTCGTAAATCATGCACTTCAGTCTACTAATCCTGATGATTGATCGACTGAACCTAAATCTATCTTTTCTGCGTTGATTCAATATGATCTTTGTTGTTACTAAAATTGGATCAGTCAACTTATCTATGGTCTCAGTCGATTGATAAAATTGTATTTCCAAGTTTGTAGAACATGATCATATCTATGCCACATTGGCTGAATCAATTGATTGAACTGTGATCCGGTGGTGAAGGAGGGGGCACGGCCGTACAGTGGTCAGTGACACGTGGAAGTCAAAGTCAAGATGGTCAACCCAATGGTCTTGCCGATCGGAGAGGTCACCTCGTCGATCGGCCTGGATAGCGCCTGGGACGACGCGTAGACAGCTTGACCGCAAGTCGATTTTCCGACTCAGGGGTTCTCGTATAAAAGAGCCAATGCGTCGAACGACTTGTCCGCTCGGTTGAGCTACCAAACAACTAAGGTTGCATGCCCGTCCGAGTATGTGACCGAGCGGCTTTCTCGCTTGGCCCAGTACGTTTTTCACTCCCGGACTATAAAGGAGGCCGAGCGGCCCTCCCACTCGGCCTAGTAACAGACAAGAGACACAGAAGAGGACAAAATGGACAGCTGGCGATATCCTTCTCGAGACATGCGCCGCCGACAGACAGCATGGTCGGCGACCGGACCGGACAGAAGATTGTACGGTGGAAGTTTCCACTGTCATGCCAGAGATATGCTCAGACGGTTGCGGTATGACATCAGACACACTTTTCTGACACGCCCATTCTGAGGTATGCTTTAGGAAGCGTGCACACCTCGATGAGCGTGCACACCTCGATGAGCGTGCATGCACCCCTCGGGATCCTATATAAGGACCCCTAGACTTCGATGGAGGTATGCTATATTCTTCACTGTAGCTACAATCTCGTTACTCTGCTTCTGCTTCATCTCACCGTTGTCTGACTTGAGCGTTGGAGGGTCGTCACCGGGAGCCCCTTCCCAGCTCGGCTTTGTTGCAGGTTCGCCGGAGGTCCACGTCATCTTGGAGGTCATCCAAAGACAGCAGAGAACACCACGTCTCGAGCGTCCGTCGACTCGACTCTCGGATAGGATCAAATTGGCGCTGTCTGTGGGAACGCACCTGAATCCGGGCGGAGAAGATGGATGGAGCTGGATGACCACACACCGTGACGCTCTCTCAAGAGTAGCTCGACGCTCTTATCGAGGCGAGAGCAGCAAAAATCGTGGAGCAGCAACATCAAAAAGTGTTAGCCGAGTGGATGGCGCAGCAGGCAACCTGGGTATCGGGCGGCCAAGCGGCGCAAGAAGATAGACCGAAGCAATACTCCACTTGGGCGCAGAATAAAGGTCAGATCGGCACACCAGGAGACGCGCCACCCGCCCCTATTCCGTTCCATCGGGCCCTGTTCTAGACTCTGTCCGAGCTAGCTCAAGCCAACCAAGGGCCATCTGATGAAGCCCCCGCCCGGGATGTCAAAAAGGGCAAGGCACCTCAGACCGAGTCATCTCCCGAGCGGATTAATCGCCAATTTTCTGAGGCAATCTTGCAGGACCCGCTCCCGACGCACTACGCCCCACTGGCGATCGGGGAGTACAAGCGCGAGACCGACCTTGACGACCATCTCGCTAAGTTCGACAATGTCGCTACTCTCCACCAATATATACGGAGTTAAGTGTCGAGTCTTCCTTACCACGCTGTCGGGCTCGGCCCAATGTTGGTTCCGAAGACTGTCGGACGGATTAATTCGGAGCTTTAAAGATTTCCGAACGACATTCCTCCACCACTTCGCCAGCAGCCGACGCTATCAGAAGACCAGCGTCAGCTTATTTTCTATGAAGCAAGGGTCGAGAGAGACCCTCCGAGCCTACATCCAGCGTTTCAACCAGGCGACCATGGATATTTCTATGGTCTCATCCGAGACAATGATGCATGCCTTCACTCAGGGCTTAGTCGACGGGATTTCTTCCTCTCACTCATCCGAAAGCCGCCCTGCGACTACGACCACATGCTGAAGAAGGCGAGCGAGTATATCAACGTATTGGAAGCTCAGGCGGCTAGGAGGAAAGAAGCACCATCCGAGCCTTCAGCTCCGGCCTAGCGGAGGTCACCGACCAGCCATTAGCCACAAAGAGGACCCTGCTCTGAGGGAGCACGTCCTCATCAGGAAACAAGGTCGCACGCCGTCCAACATGTGGTGAGTGATCCCCCGAACGACAACATCATCATCAGCTGAGGGTCAATCCCCGAGCCTCGCAGGAGCGAACAAGATCATCCGCCTGGGAGGAAGAAAACAGAAGTAGCACTGCTCGTGGCGAGATTAGCATCATTGTTGGTTGACCAACAGGCGGTGACTCAAACCGGGCCAGAAAGTCACATGCTTGACAACTAAGGATCCATGCAGTAGGCTGCAGTCAGGAGCGGGCACAAGGCCCCAAGATCAGCTTCGGGCCTAGAGACCTTGAAGGAGTTGAAGTGTCACATGACGACGCACTCATCATCCAAGCTGTAATAGCAAATTATATTATTCACCGCATATTCATTTATACAGGTAGCTCGGTCAACATTATTTTCAAGAAGGCGTTCGATCAACAGCAAATTGACTGAGCCGAGCTGCTGCCCATGACAACCCCGCTGTATGGGTTTACTGGCAATGAGGTTCTGCTAGTCGAGCAAACCCAGTTGGCCATCTCACTAGGAGAGGAGCCACTTCGGAGGACGCGGACCACAAACTTCATCGTGGTCGATGCCCCCTCCTATAATGTGATACTGGGGCGACCGACTCTCAATGAGTTCCAGGCGATCGTCTCCACTTTTTATCAAAAGATCAAGTTCCCCGTGGAGGACGAGGTGGGAGAAGTCCGGGGAGATCAGCTGGCCGCCCGACGATGCTATGTGGAGATGATCCGAGCAGAATCGAGGTCTGCTCGGAAAGCGCCGCTCCTGGAGGTAAACACCATAACCGAAAAGCCTCCGACTTTAGTTTATGAAGAAAAAGAGGAGGTGCAGATCCAGGCGGGCCGATCGGAGGCCACCACATTCATTGCATCCGACCTGGAAGCGGGCCAGAAGGAAGAGCTGATCAAGTGCTTGCGGCGCAACCACGACGTCTTTGCGTGGTCGACACATGAGCTACCGGGCATCTCGCCGAGCGTCGCGCAGCATGAACTCCATGTCCGGCCGGACGCACGTCCCATGAAGCAGAGGAAGAGGGACTTCAATGTCGAGCAGAACGTCATCATCTAAGCGGAAGTCGAGAAGCTTCTGGAGGCCGACCATATACGGGAGGTGCAATTCCCGAGTTGGCTTGCGAATGTGATGCTAGTCTCCAAGCCAGGTAACAAGTGGAGGGTCTGCATCGACTTTCGGGATCTGAACAAGGCGTGCCCAAAGGACTTTTATCCTCAACCCCGAATCGACCAAATGGTGGACTCCACCGCTGGGTGCCAGCTGATATGCATGCTGGATGCCTATCAGGAATACCACCAAGTCCCGCTCGCCAGAGGTCATCAGGACAAAGTAAGCTTCATCACGGCGGATGACACCTACTGCTACAATGTGATGTAGTTCAGACTGAAGAATGTCGGGGCTACATATCAGCGGCTCATGAACAAGGTGTTCCGGAAACAGATCGGGCGGAACTTGGAGGTATATGTTGATGACATACTTATTAAATCACTCCGAGCGGCTGACCTTTCTGCAGATATAGAGGAGACCTTCCAGACACTGAGGACGTATGGAATTAGGCTGAATCCCTAGAAGTGTCTGTTCGGAGCAAAGAGCGGTCGCTTTTTGGGCTATATCGTCACCGAGCGGGGCATAGAGGCGAATCCCAGCAAAGTGAAGGCACTGCAAGACATGTCGCCTCCCAGAAATTTGAAGGAAGTACAACGCTTTACCGGTCGGATAACGGCCCTTTCGTGGTTCATATCCAAAACGACCGATCGGAGCTTGCCCTTTTTCAAGATTCTGCGCTGAGCCACCAAGTTCCATTGGGATGAAGAATGTGACCGGGCGTTCGAAGAATTGAAGGTTTATCTGAACTCTTTACCTGTATTAGCTAAGCCGACTATCGGCGAGCCGCTCCGCATCTACTTATCCTCGACCGAGCATACTGTCGGCTTGGCGTTAGTACGACCGGATGGCGAAGAACAACCTGTGTATTTTCTGAGTTACATTTTAAATGATGTTGAATCCCGCTACACTGGTCTCGAGAAGCTTGCCTTCGCGTTGGTCCTCGCCGCTCAGAGACTTCGACCCTACTTTCTCGCGCACACAATTGTCGTCATGACGAACAGCCCTTTGGGGAGAGTACTTCTTAATCCCGAGGCGTTCGGACGATTGATCAAATGGACGACAGAGCTCAATGAGTTCGACATACAGTACCAACCTTGGACGGCCATTAAAGCTAAATCATTGGCAGACTTCGTCACCGAGGTTCAAAACTCCGAGCCCGGAGCCACTTGGAAGATGTATGTGGACGGGTCATCCACGCGGCAGGGAAGCAGCATCGGCATTCTGTTAATTTCACCACAAGAAGAGTGTATGTATCTGTCCGTCTGGCTGGATTACCGCGCAACTAACAATGAGGCGAAGTATGAAGCCCTCATAGCTGGTTTGCAGGCCGCTCGTCACGTAGGAGCCAGTAAGGTTCTAATTTATTCAGACTCATAGTTGGCCGCTCAGCAGCTCTTGGGAGCCTTCGAGATAAACAACGCAAGGCTGAAGTTGTACGCCGAGGCCTTCGAAAAGCTCAAGGCCAACTTCGGCGAAATCAGTTTGCAGAAAATTCCCCGAGCAGATAACCAGGCGGCGGATGAATTGGCTAAACTGGCAAGTTCGATATCACCGATCATCATCCAACAGCCGATCAAGCAGGTATCCTTGATGGCTCACATTAACAGGATGGAGGGCCTCGCGTTCCCGAGCGACTGGAGGACGACCATAATGGAATTTTTACGATCAGGAGCTACACCGTCCGATCGGGGAGAAGCTCAGTTGCTGAGGAAGAGAGCTGGTCGATTGACCCTCATCGGGGACCAGCTCTACAAAAAGGCTTTTTCCAGACCGCTGCTAAAGTGTGTCAGCTCGGAAGATGCGGAGTACATTTTACAGGAAGTGCATCAAGGATCCTGCGGAGAGCATCCGGGTGGTCGCTTGCTGGCGAGGAAGATTCTGCTGGCTGGGTACTTTTGGCCGACTCTCGAGGAAGATGCTGCTCAGACCGTCACTACCTGCCTGCCCTATCAAAAATATCACAACTTCTCTCATCGGCCAACGGAGGAAATGAAGGCGTTCACAGTATCCTGCCCGTTCGACCAGTGGGGCATGGATATTGTGGGACTATTCCCTATGGCGACCGGGCAGTAGAAGTTTTTACTCGTGGCGGTGGACTATTTCTCCAAATAGATCGAGGTCGAGCCACTGACAAAAATAACCGAGTAGATGGTCAAGAAGTTCATCTGGCAGCACATAATATGTCGGTTCAGCATTCCACATCGGCTCGTGTCCGATAATGGGTGGAGTTTGTTGGCTAGCATCTCCGAGAATGGTGTGAAGGGTACGACATTCAGCAGCACTTCACCTCTGTGGCCTACCCGCAAAGCAACGGACAAGCCGAAGTCGCTAATCGGGAGATCCTTCGGATTCTTCGAGTTCGGCTTGACCATGTCGGAGGCAGCTGAGTGGACGAGCTCCCAGGCGTATTATGGGCCATCCGCACGACCCCTAAGGAGGGAACGGGGGTCACTCCTTTTCACTTGGTGTACGGAGGGGAGGCTGGCGTTCCCGTGGAGGTTGGAATAGAATTTGATCGAGTGCAATAGTACGATGCGGATAACGCTGAGCGGAGGCAGCTGGAGCTAGACTTGATAGACGAGGCGCGAGCCAAAGCAGCCGTCCGACTATTGGTGTACCGGCAAAGGATGAAGTAGAATTACAACAGGCGAGTAATTCCCAGAGCGTTCCAAGTCGGCGACCTAGTATGGAAGAAGGTGAGGCCGGTCGGCGACATAAGCAAGCTGGAGGCTCCCTGGGCTGGGCCCTTCAAAATCATCGAGAAGCTCCGATCGGGCGCCTATTACCTTGAAGATGAAGATGGATGGCAGCTAGAACGACCATGCAGCGCTAACCATCTCCAGCCATACCGAGCTGGGTGAAAGGTGCACCAATGCAATTCATTATGTGTACTTTCCGTTCTGCGACACCCTTTGAATGCAGGAATGAAATTAAGAAACAAAGTATGCGCCGAACGGCCAGGCTCCATCAAATCGTCGAGCGGCAACGTTAAACGACAGAATCGAGCCGGTGACTATAAAACCCCCGGCTTAAAGACCGTCAAGCGGCGACGTTAAACACCAGAGTCGAGCCGGCGATTATAAACCTCCCAGCCTGAAGACCGTCGAGCGGCAACGTTAAACGCTTGAGTCGAGCCAGCGATTATAAACTCCTCGGCCTGAAAACCGTTGAGCAACGACGTTAAAAGCTAGAGTCGAGCCGACGACTATAAGCCCCCCGGCCTGAAGACCGTCGAGCGGTGATGTTAAACGCCAGAGTCAAACCGACGACTATAAACCCCCCGGCCTGAAGATCGTCGAGCTGGGACGTTAAATGCTAGAGTCAAACCGGCGACTATAAACCCCCTGACCTGAAGACCATCGAGCGGCAACGTTAAACGCCAGAGTCGAGTTAGCGACTATAAACCCCCCGCCCTGAAGACCGTCGAGTGGCGATGTTAAACGGCAGAGTCGAACCGGCGACTATAAACCCCCCGGCCTGAAAACCGTCGAGCGGCGACGTTAAACGCCAGAGTCAAGCCGACGACTATAAACCCCCCGGCCTGAAGACTGTCGAGCGGCGACGTTAAACGCCAGAGTCGAACCGACGACTATAAACCCCTCGGCCTGAAGACCGTCGAGCGGCGATGTTAAACGCCAGAGTCGAGCCGGCGACTATAAACTCTACGGCCTGAAGACCGTCGAGTGGCGACGTTAAACGCCAAAGTCGAACCGGCGACTATAAACCCCGGCCTGAAGACCGTCGAGCGGCGACGTTAAACGCTAGAGTCGAACCGGCGACTATAAACCCCCCGGCCTGAAGACCGTCGAGCGGCGACGTTAAACGCCAGAGTTGAACCAGCGACTATAAACCCCCCGGTCGGGAGGAGACCGTAAATCCCAAAGGGAGGGAACCATGACCTACTGGCATGGCATCCGTTCGGGCCACCAGATTAGCTTCGCCAACCAAAGAAAACAAGCTAACAAAAGCAAAAAGCAAAGTTCCATTGAAAATACAATTTGCCGGCTGAACAGCAGAATTACAACAACACTTAAAAACCTCACTCGAAGAAGTTAAAAATATGATTAGGCATGTTGCTGAGGAGCGCGGCGTGCTCCCGGACAGGGATGGTCAGGGACTCCGGGAGGTGTCCCTTGGCCTTCAGATAATCCGTTGTGGATGTAATGGCCAGCTCAAAGGCGAGGACGAGCCGGTCGCAGACCTTCTGAACGAATTTGTCCGAATGAATGTAGTTCTGCCTCATTACAGCGAAGCGACTCGGCTCGGCCTCTTGGTACTCTTTGAAAGCAGCACGAGAGGCCTCGAGAGCCTCCTGAAGGGCCTTCATTTCATCCTTGAGAGCTGTCACCTCCGCCAAGCGGCCTTTTTTCTCGTCGTCCAGCAGGTCGGACAATTCCTTCACCCGTTGCTCCAGAGCCCGAGCTTCCACGTTCTTAGCGTCCAGATCGACGATGACACGATTCTTCCAAGTGGTTTCCAGCTCTATCTTTTGGTCAAGAGTTTTGACCTACTTCTCAAACTGGCCGAGCATGTACACCTGATCGGCCGATTTCTTCCGCTCGGCCTCCAGTAGTGCCCTGGTTTGGGTCAACTCCTTCTGTAGCTCGGCATATGATGGTCCTTGAGAGGATAGCCCACCAAAACTCTTGAGCTGCTTCAGCTCTTCTTCTAACATCGTCATACGATTGGCGACGACCACGCTTTCCACCCAGTTCTGACAAATACGAAGTTGTTAACTACCGATCGGAAAGGTAGCACGAATAAGTTCTGACAGAAAAATTACACCGGTGGCATGTTGCATGTAGCTGTTGGCCAGCAGACCAGGAGGCATGGCAGCGACGCGAGCTTAGGCGTCCTCCCATACTTTGGTGAGCGGCCCTCGGATTGTGATAACGTGCTCAGGGGTCATCGACCGATCAGATTCAGCCATATAGGCCTCAGTTGGAAGGTGCAGGATGACCTTTATGGTGAGGCGCCCGTTAGGCGTGGTGTGAGCAGACGCCGAGGGTCCAAATGGCTGGTCGGCGGGTGTAGAGAGTATGCCTGAGCGACGGAGCCTCCGTTGAGATGGGGGCAAGGAGCTGACCGACTGCGCCGTGATGGGGTCCGCTGGCAGATCCAGCTGGGAGGGAGTCCGATCGGTGGAGAGGGCCTCGACGGAAGGAGCATCGTCTCTGGGGGAGAGCGCGCTCGGCCGTTTAGACGATTGTACGGCTGAGGTGGTCGAGCGCAGAGGGGTTCCCGTCCTGAGTCGCTTCCGACCGAAAAGGGCAAGATTGTCCTCCGGCTCAGTGTCATCGCCCCGACCGGCGGGCCCTTTGCTGGAAGTTGCTTCGCCCACCACCTCCACAGGAGAGGGTAGAGCGGCGGATTCCTCGACAGCCGCCTCGCTCTCACCCTCGTGAGAGCCGACCGGAGCAATGTCAAGTCGCTCCATCTCCTTGGCGGTCACAGCCTCAATCGCGTCGGCTTTCTTCTTCAGGATGTTGAACAACATGGACTCTATCACGATGTTCGCTGTGAAAGCAAAGGAAGAAAAACAGTTAGACTCAAAGTAAATACACAAGTAAATTCCTTACCAAAGCTACTCGGGAGCTTCGTTCGGCTCGGGTTCAGGCCAAACATGTACATCACCCCCTTTGGTAACAACTTATGGATATCGAGCTTCAGGCCGGCTAGCATATTAGCAGCTTGGAGATAGTCCGGCCGGGTCTTGTATCTCTTCAGCTCGGGAGGAGTAGAAAGTCCGACCTGCCACTTTGTCCAGAAAGAAGGCAGCTCGAGAAGTCGCAGGAAGAAGAAGTAATCCTTCCAGTGTTTATTAGAGGAAGGCATCTTATCAAAAAAGACTAAGCCGATCCGAGACTGGAACAGATATGTGCCGAGCTCGGATTGCTTGGGATAATAAAAGTAGTAAAAAATCTCCAGGCGGAGAGGTATGCTGTGAATTTTGAATAACATCACAACCCCACACAAGAGGCGAAAGGAATTAGGGACGAGCTAGGCAAGCGGAATGCGAAAGAAGTTACAGACATCGATGATGAAGGGGTGGATAGGAAACCGTAACCCGACCACAAACTGATCTAGGAAGAAACAGATCGTGTCGCGCGGCGGCATGTGTGGCCGATCGGAAGGCGAAGCCAAAATGAGTTCAAAATCAAAAGGAAGGTCAAAGGCATTGATCAGGCTCTCCGTGTCACTCGCGTCGAACCATGACTCCATGGATGTATACCATGGGCCAGGAGCAAGTTCAAAGGGCTGAGAAGTACTGGCCATCGTCGGAACAGTACAATGAACGAGAAAACAGATTGTGATGGAAAAGGTGATCGGAAAACACTAGTGGGCACGGAAAAAACACTGACAGAAGGAGAAGCGAGCCACGAAAGAGTAAAAAGGAGAGCAAAGGAGCTTACTGGACAAAGGATGGACAAGGAAAGAACGGAGGATCACCGAATGGCTGAAAAGTCGGGTCGCCAGAGCACTGAGCGTAGGCAAAGACGTTGAACGCGAGCACGATGATGCGGAAGCGGCGGAGGAAGAAGAGACGGCCTTATAAAGGTTGGGCTCGACCGGCCGGAGCCATCCGATCCAGGTCACGGGATCCGAGGAGCAAATCTAACAGTCAAATTCAAAAGGCCAAGGGTCACATCAGTCCTGACAGCTCAAACAGGCGGTGTCGGCTGCATGGCCACGTGGCAGCAACTCATAGGGAGCATTTAATGAACTCCATTGCGCAGGCGTGGTCGCGTGCACAACCTTAATGGCAAAGATTTGCACGAATTCCAAGGAGATCCTCAAGATGTCAGGATTAATCGCCCTCAGGTCGGCAAGGCAATCAGCGGCAAGCAAAAACTTTTCATGTCCCAACAGGGGGCTGTCGAGCGGCTGCGTGGCAGCCTCACAGTGTCCGAGAGGAGATGCACTCACATCAGTAGCTGAGCAGCCGTTGCTCCACCAAACTAATAGTCCAGTCAGTCGAACGTACAGCCTCCTTCGACTAGACTTGAGGGGAAGACACGTGATCTGGTGGTGAAGGAGGGGGCCCAACCGTACAGTGGTCAGTGACACGTGGAAGTCGAAGTCAAGATGGTCAACCCAATGGTTTTGCCGATTGGAGAGGTCACCTCGCCAATCGACCGAGATAGCGCCCGGGCCAGCGCACAGACAGCTTGACCGCAGGTCAAGTTTCCAACGCTCAGGAGTTCTCGTATAAAAGAGTTGATGCGCCGAACGGCTTGTCCGCTCGGCTGAGCTACCGAACAACTAAGGCTGCATGCCCGTCCGAGTATGTGATCGAGCAACTTTCTCGCTCGGCCCAGTACGTTTTTCACTCCCGGACTATAAAGCAGGCCGAGCGGCCCTCTCGCTCGGCCTAGTAATGGACAAGAGACACAGAAGAGGACAAAATGGACAACTGGTGATATCCTTCTCGAGACATGCGTCGCCGACAGACATCATGGTCGGCGACCGGACCGGACAGAAGATCGTACGGTGGAAGTTTTCACTATCATATCAGAGATATGCTCGGACTGTTGCGGTATGGCATCAGGCACACTTTTCTGAAACGTCCATTCTGAGGTATGCTTTGGGAAGCGTGCACGACCCCCCCGGGGATCCTATATAAGGACCCCTAGACTTCGACAGAGGTATGCGATATTTTTCACTGTAGCTACAGTCTCGTTACTCTGCTTCTGCTTCATCTCGTCGTTGCTTGACTTGAGTGTTGGAGGGTCATCGTCGGGAACCCATTCCAGGCTCGGCTTTGTTGCAGGTTCGCCGGAGGTCCACGTCATCTTGGAGGTCATCCGAAGACAGCAGAGAGCGCCATGTCCCCAGCGTTCGTCGACTCGACTCTCGGATAGGATCAAACTGCTTGTTCGGTCGACAAACTCTTGGTCAACCTAAACTTTGTTCAACTATAAAACAAAGTTAGCACACCAACATAATAATAATAGTCATGCAAAACCTCTGTTGGTTTCTTCAGTTGAATCAACATCTAAGGTTTGTTCCTATTGATACACAACCTCATTACACTCCCTCTAGGAGTTTACGTCAACACACCTGTTATACATCGGGTCCTTTAGGCTTGTCTGGACTTTAATCACTCAACAATCAGCATGCCAGAGCTTCCACTTGATTTAATATCAGGCCTTCTAGACCTATCGAATCCACCTGTCAAATGTCAGGTCCACTTGATCTATCTAGACTTCCTGCATGGTTCCACAACCTACTGAGACTTTGCCTAATATCAGGTCTAACTGACTTACTTGGACTTTCCAAGTTGAGCATCCTGCACACTTAATTAGTACATCAAATAACAACAAAACTTAACTTGAATATTTGGCAACATCAAATATAAGTTCGATTATGGTGTTCCATGCACCAACATGAAGCACAACGTATCGGTCAAATTAACCTCTCTCTTTCCTTAGGAGAAGAGCCACTAATGCGAACTCGATACACTTTTTTTATCATTGTAAACACAACCTCAGCCTAGAGAGGTCGACACTAAGTACCTTCCAAGCGGTGGTCTCTATTGGTATATTTAGCACAAATGATCAAACTCAGATTTTGATGAAATGACAAATATATTAAAGTTAGATGTTACATTGTCTAACCTTTTTACCAAGTATTTTGGACTTGACTAGAGGACCTGACACCAGGCCAAAATCTAGCTAGGTTTGTTGGATCTGATAGCTGGTGGAAAATTCAAAAAAGGCAAAGGAGTGACTCGATATCTGGCGAAAAGTTTGGCTAGGTTCACGGGACTTGACAACGGGCCAAAGTCCAGTTGAGTCTCCGAATCTGATAACTCATAGAAAGACCTAATGGGTCAAAGAAGAGTTAAGCGATTCTACATGATAAGTAAGGTAAGTCATTGAAGGAGAGTGTTTTAGTGAGGATAGTCCCAATTAGGGACTTTATGTATTGGTCTAGCTTAGATCCATTTTGAAAGTCTAAGCTGAGATCATGACTAGCTGGTCTCGGAAAGACATGATCTAATTAATAATCACTTTATTTTAACCGTGTTAACTCCGTTTTGCATGATATATTTTGTTTTGTACATTAACTTTTTTTGCATAGTTAAATGGTAAAAATTAGCCTCAAATGAATAGTGATCGAGGTGCCTCGGACGTGCTCAGAAGCATCTCAAATCGACGCTTGAGGTTAGTGCAATTTACCAAAATATCTCTGTTAGTAGAAAATTAAATAATGTGCATGATAGTTAGATAATTGTTCTATAAATCTAACAATTTAGATCATTATGAAATTACCCCTAGTATGGTGTATATATAATAATCTAGATTTGCATAAATTAAATTTAATTAAAATTTTAGAATTAAATAATAATTTAACTGTGCTAACTCGAGAAGACAAGATCTAATTAATAATCACTTTATTTTAACTATGTTAACTTTGTTTTGCATGGTATATTTTATTTTGTGGATTAACTCTTTTTTGAAGAATTAAATGATAAAAATTAGCCTCAGATGAATAGTGACCGAGATGCCTCGAAGGTGCCTCGGATCAGCTCTTGGAGGCGCCCTGGACATGGAGGAGGAGGCGCCTCGGAGGTGCATTGTATGTGCCTCAGAGCACCTAGAAGGTGCCCTCGCGTAGATAGAAATTGAAATTGACAGAGGTGATCAAGTCTGAGACTTTGGGGATGATTTTGAGCTTGGAGGCACCTTGGATGAGTTTAGAGGTGCCTTCAACATTCTTTAAAAGTGGTGCTCGGCCAACAGAAGATACAAAACTTTCAAGTTGTGGCCATATTGCTACTCTACTACACCCTGCTACTGCCGAAAGATTGACACTGACTCCTCAATGCATCCGGATCTTCATCCTTCAAGTCGATAATGAATTTCATTATTGTATATTGTTATTCTTTCTGCAAAGTGGAAGTGTAGGATTGTTACACTTCTCCATTGCTTTTTTTATACTCGAGTCCCTCTTTTAGCGATTCCGGGAGAGGTTTATAGTGGATTGTCCACTGATACAATATGAGGGATCGTGGGTTTTGAAGTAGGAGTTGTCAAAGGCTCCGAACCAAGTAACCGCTTATGTCTTGTCTTTTTCTTGTGTTCTATTTTTGTTTATTCTGTTATGTACTTAATTTCAAAATAAATGAAAGTTTTAAAAATCACGTGATTCACCCTCCTTCTCACGTGCATTTGTCCAAACCAGCCTGGACGACTACCTCCTTAGCTGCGGTGGCTTTCAATTTCATTTGATGGTCAACTGCACAACTATCATAAGTGTGTCTATCTCTACCTGCAACTAACTCACGCTATGCGCCAGGTTAATTCTCTCTATAGTCATCTCTATTATCCCCCTCCTCGGTCATGTTATCGTTGCCTGGTTAGAAGTGGGGTCTAATTGTTATAGCTTCAGGCAATCGATTTCTGATTATGCGGTGATTATTTCCTATTAATTGTAGCCAAAATTTCTTGAAAAGAGATTGCAACTATCTAGGTCTCTAGTTCAGATATGTGGGCCTATAGATCTCAACGACCCTTTGGATCTTGGGGATCGTTGGTTGAATATCATTAGTTTAAAAATGTGCTTGACCCCATCCTGCAGAAGTTCCTCTGCTAAAGCTCGAATGAGCATGCCCCTAGTCGTTGCTTCCTTGTTCTTCTAGGCAAAGGTTGCTAGACCATAAAGGATAAGGTCTATCCTCTGCTCTACTTGGACTAGATCTTGGGTTAGCTCCACTACATAAGTAACTTTTTCTTCACCTAACAAATTTCCCCGATGAGCCGAAGAACTAGGATTCAGGTGAGTATGCAAACAACCCACCTTCATGCAAGAAGTCACCAGCTCGATAGGAGGTAGAAAAATAAGGGTCCTAGGAGATGTTAGGAGGTGCGCCATAACCAGGTGGTCCTCTGATCTGACTGGTGCATGTGGTAGTTGAATTAGCGAAAAGATCGGTGAAGCTGAGGATCCAATAGGACTTGTGTAGCATGCATGGTCAGATGGGACTGATTGTTTGGCCGAGCGTCTTGATGGGTGATATCTCTTCCTTGAAATTCTGAGAGGGGCTTTCATGCAACTCTACAGATGAAGTCAGTCTTGAGGGGATGGGCCGACTAATAGGAGACCTTCTTGATTCCCATATTGTGCTTGGTGCCCTCGTTGCCGATGGGGAAGCCCGGAGCTGGTGATGCTCCTTCCTATGGGGTCACCTCACTGAGGTAAACGATTTCTACTCAATGCTCTTCCAGCTTTGCCACCGTCAACTTCATCACCTTTTTTAGCGATGCCTTCATCGTTGTGTTGGTTGCAAAAAATAACATGTCTTTAATTATATATCAAAACTTGTGAAGATGAGGATTCTTACCAAATGAAATGATGAGAGGAGCAAGTCTCGGGCTAAGCCTAAACATGTGCAAAAGTCTTTCCTCGAGTAGGACATTATTGTTGAACTACAAGCCCAAAAGCTTCTAGAATGAGTTGTAGTAACCCCACTCCAGATGATAGTCTTTCAAAGTTGGAGGAAGAGGCAATTTTGACTGCCAATGAGTCAGCCAAGAGATGGAGCCTAGGGGTTTGATGAAAAAGAATTATGATTTCCATCCCTTGTGGGATGAAGGAAGCTCTTTGATTAAGTTAATCCTAGATTGGAGGAGAAGGAGACCATATCCTCTATCTTCTTCAGTAAAAGTAATAATGAAAGAAGCTAGAAAAAAAATGGAATACAATACAAGCAGAAAAAAATCACCCCAGAAAAATATGAAAAGAATTAGGGCTAAACTATGACAACGGGATATGAAAGAATCACAACACTTTAATAAAGAAAATAGAGATAGGGAAACATAGCTCTCTCAACATATGACTTCGGAAGAACTAAAAAGGTTACAAAGTCTGGAGGAGGACAGTCTGGCCAATCGTTGCCATTTGGAAGCCTTAACTAATGATCGCCCAAAACTCCATAAGCCACCCTCAACAAATCCAGGGATGTATCATAAAACTAAAACTTGTAGATCTATACCATGGAGCAGAAGAAGATTCTCTGACTATAGAGGGACTGTTGAGAGAAAGAATATTAAAGACAGACTAAAACCACTTACTAGGTGGAGAGAAAAACTTCAAGATGAGAGAGACAAAGAAGATCAGTGGGTGTCATGTGAATAAAAGAAAATTAGTGAAAACTGTTGAGATGGTTCCAACAGAGGAAAGCTAAGTTAACACCCGACTCCTTAGCCTCCCGACCTCTCGGGCCTTCCAATTTCATAGCCTCCTGATCCCTTGGTGATGCAGGATGCATGACCATTTCAGAAAAAGAATAAATCATCGCGCAAATCTCGGATCATTTTAGGAAAGAATAAATCATCACGCAAATATCAAATTATTTTATTAAGAGGATAGTCCCTAAATAAATTTCAGATTATTTTGGAAAAAAGTAGCAGTATGAATAAGTCTCGCATTATTTAAGTAATTAAATAATGGTAACATAAAAGGGGAAACAGAAGGGAAAAGTTGGTGGTCTCCTTACAAAAGGCATCACTTTCTAACATCCAAGGTACATACCCACACATACATACATCAAAACCATAATACTCATCTTCTTTATCTTCTAACTTAAGTGTCGGAATGGCGATGCCATGGAACCCCTAATGATCATTCTAACCCTCTTCTTCTTATTTATCGTACAAGCTCCCAACTACATCATCATTTTCGTTGTCGTTCGATGATTGGTAATTAAGTTGGCAATGAAGCCAACTAACCAGTGATTCACTCATTAATCTTCATGAGAAGGATCAATATTCATTAAGAAATATTATTTTCATATCCATTTGTTGCAAATCAAAATGTACAAACAAAGCCATAATAATGTGAAAGGAATTCCTCTTAAAGAAAGGAGAAAATGTCTCTTTGTAGTCAATTTCCTCCCTTTGAGTGAATCCTTTAGCCATGAGTCTTGCTTTATATCTCTCAATGTTACCCAATGAGTCATTTGTTTTGAAGACTCATTTACATTCTATGGATTTTGCACCATTGGGCAACTTGACGAGATTCCATACTCCATTTGATGTCATAGAATTCAATTCTTCTTTCATAGCATTATACCAAAATTTTGATTCACTATAACTCATAGCTTGTGGAAATGTTTCAAGGTCATTTTCGACTCCAATATTAAAATGTAATTCTTGTAGATACCCAATATGGTCACTAGATATTATTGATTTCCTTATTCTAGTAGATCTTCTTAAATTATCCTCTCGAGAAACTTGTTGTTCAATGGGTTAAACAATTTCTTGTTGTTTCTCATTGTCAATTTGATCGACTAGATTTTCATCAACATTTTATAGAATCTCCTCAATTGGTTGTCTAACACCCATTTGTGTTTAAGAGGTGTGAATGACAACCCATTCATAATTTAAACAAGGTGGTTGATTTTTAATGTGATCTTTTTTAGAAGCTATGTCTTGAGAATAATCACTCCCACTAGTAAAGTCATTCTCAAGAAATTTTGTAATTCTAGTGTTGTGAGTTGGACAGTAAAATCTATATCGCTTGGACTTTTCGACATATTCAATGAAATACTCACTTATAGTCATTAGGTCCAATTTCTTTTCCTATGAGTTATAAACTCCTACTTTAAATGGGCATTTCCAAATGCATGTATGTTGCAAACTTAATTTCTAACCTTTCCACAACTCTAATGGCGTCTTTGAAACAATCACGGTTGAAACCTGTTTTAATATTTACACTGTTGTTTTATGAGCCTCAATCCATAATAATTTAAGAAGTTTGAAGTTGCAGCATATACTCCTAACCATGTCCATTAAAGTTTGATTTCTTCTCTCAGCCATATCATTCTGGTCCTGTGAACTAGGCATGGTGTATTGGCAACAATTCCATTTTCTTGAAGAAACTTCGCAAATGGACAAAGTGCCTATCTATTTTCAGTGTATCTACCAAAGTATTCTCCACCTCTATCCGTTCTCACGATCTTAATTTATTTTTTACATTAACCTTAAATATCTTAAAAACGCCTAATGCTTCACTCTTATTATGAGGCGTGTAGATATACATATATCATGAGTAATTATTAATGAAGGAGATGAAGTATTTTGGATCATGCATATCAATGTCTAGATAGTATATATCTGAAAATATGATCTTCAATATTTTAGCACTTCTCTTGGCATCCATTTTTAGATTTATTGGTATGCTTTCCCTTTATACAGTTCACACAAGTCTCAAAATTAGAAAAATCTGAAATACTAAATACACTATCATTTACTAATATTTTTATCCTCTCTATGGAGATATGTTCTAATCTCTGGTGCAATAAAATAGAGGAATCCTTATTTATAACATATATTTTAATACTCGCTCAAATATGCATTAATTATATTGTTATTATTTTGCAAAGATATGGAATAAAGTTCATCCATCAATGTATCATTTTCAACAAGATTGAATTTATAAAATAAAATCATAGAATTACTTAAAAATTCAAAGAGTATCCAAATGATACAAGCTTTGAAATAAAAATTAAATTTCTTGCAAAATTAGGAACATAAAATATTTTTCCCAACTTCAAAACAAACCCATCATGTAAAATTAAAATGCATGTTCCAATTTCATCTATATGTGAGCACATATTGTTTCTAGAATAAAAGCTCCGCTCACTTATTACTGGCATCCTTAGGTTTTGCATACCCTGTAAGGTATTTGTGACATGGATTGTAGAACCAGGATCATCCACCAAGTATTGTAAATCATACTAACCATATTAGCTTCATAATGGACAAATAATATATAAATACATTTCTTTTCAAACCAATCTTTAAATTTGGTGCAATCCTTCTTCATGTGTCCCTTCTTTTTATAGAAGAAATACTTAGATTCTTTCTAGATGTTGGGTTGGGATGAAATCTTCCCTTTTCATTTTCTCTTGATTGTGGCTTGTTTTTTAGAGCTTCCCTTATATAGTCATAAAAACATTATCACTTATTTCTAACCCTCCATTCTCTTGTACACACATACCACCATTATGTGTAATGTAGGAAATTTTGAAACAACTATATTGATAAGGAAGAGTACATAAGATGTAGTGCACAAAGAAAATTTCAAATATTTTCACCATGAGTGTCTTCAATCGAGCCGCTATATCCTTTATCTTCATGATGTGCTCTCGCACACCTTCACGTTGGTGAGCCTTAATAATGAGAATTTCATTATTAGAGTATTAGCAAGGGTTTTGTATGAAGTTGTAAATTGTTCATCAATTGCCTTAAGTAGGCTATTGACTTTTTCATGCTCCTCAATTGAACCACGAATACCAGTATAGATTTTTGTTTTTCTGAACATTACGCACAGACAATTTGATCATTCCCATTTTTCATAAAGGTTAATCTCATGAGGAATGCTGATTTCATTAATAACAAGTGGTTCATCTTTTCTTATGACATAGTTAATGTTCAACCACCCCAGATGAAGGAGAATTATTTCCTTTCTGACTTTATAGTTATCACCCTTGAGTTCGGGGATATCACAATGTATATTAGAGAAATTCGAAGATTATGCATCATAAATTAAATACACGCTTATTAAAAATTTTTGAGGAAAATGTCATATTTTATCAATGTAAATCATGTTTAATGAAAAAAAAAACTAGTGCCATAAAACTTGCATGTGGACTAAAGTTTTAATTCAATTAGATTTTATTATAACTTTATAATAAAACTATCAATTTTTTTTATTTAACTCCTATAGGTAAATTAAGAAAATATAATTTGATATTTTATTATTATTAATCATATAAATATAACAAAGATCTATATGGGGTAAAATTTATTATGTTTATATAATTAATTACAATTTGTGTCTATTATGTGATCCTAATCTACTTAGGCTACGTTTGGTAGGGTTGAATCTGCCTTGTAATGTAATTAAGATTACATTACAAAGTTGATTATTTTGTTTGGTTTAACTTTAAACTTGTAATGCAATGTAATCTTGATTACAAAAGGTAGTGAAACTTTGTAATCTGGATTACAAAGAAAATACTATATAATCCGATTACATTACGAGGTCACTATTTAACTAAAATTTGAATACCGGATATACCCCTAGCTAGTTGTCGTCCGCCTCCCGCCCGCCTCCGCCCCCCAGCCGCTGTGTTGTGCCCAAAGGATATTCACATATATCCACAATAGCATGATATTGTCCACTTTGGGCCTAGGCTCTCTTGACTTTACTCTTAGGCTCTCCCCAAAAGGCCTCATGCAATGGAGATATCCTGCATCCTTTTAACCCCATGATCTTTATCAAATTTTTTCAATGTGAGACTTTGATTGAACCCTAACAATTCTCCCCTCAAACGAAGGACCACAATTACTCTCATGGTTCGAACCTCCCCGCGAGTATCTGATCACCCTGACCTGCTTTGGGCCTTTTCGCAAGCATCTGCACCCGGTCACCTTGACCCACTTCGAGCCTCCCCGTGAGCATTCGACCACCTTGACCTGCTTCGGGCCTCCCTGCGAGCATCCGGTCACCTTGACCTACTCGCCTCCCGCAAGTATTGGTCACCTTGACCTGCTCTAGGCCTTCCCGCAAGCATCTAGTCATCCTTATTGGAACCCCAAAGTTGTTTTGGTGTGATCAACAAGTTAAGTTAGGTCCTGTATTATTTTAACCTTGTGTCTAAGTGTGCAGAAACTTAGGAGCACAGGGAGTCGAGCAGAAGATGCGGCTAGCGAGAAGGACGGCACGCGGTGCGCCCGAGGGACGAGGCACTGCGGAAGAGTATACCGGCGGATGAGAAGGAAGCGTGCAGTGGTTCCAAGGGACGAGAAGCCGGAGCGGAAGACTACTCGAGGAGCAAGAGACGTAGCTAGCGAGAAGGTCAGCACGGGGTGGATGAGTACGCTGGCGGACGAGAAGGAAGCACGTGACGATTCCGAGGAACGAGAAGCCGGAGTGGAAGCCTGCTCGAGAAGACCGGGAGTTGGGTAGCCCTATTCCGGATGTCAGAGATCACCCAATCAAGCGGAGCCGGAGTGGAAGATACGGATCGAGGCGAGGGGAACCGGACCAGAGGGTCAAGATCGAAAAAGTCAACTTTTGTTGACTGGACCAGAATTATATCCAGATCTCAGTCAAATCGAGATCCGTGCATTAGGGATAAAATTTTATCCCCCCAGGGCGCCCGGAACCCTTCGGGGCGCCCCAACCAAGGCTATAAATACAACGTTGGTCCAGAAGCTTTGAATTCAACTCAGAAATTATAATTCCAACGCTTGTGTACTTTAGTTTAGAGTTAAGCTTCTGTCTTTTGTACTTTCATTGCTGTAAGAGGCTTCTCCACCTGAAGAAGATATTCTAGTGCACGTTCATTCCTTGGATTAACAACCTCCTTGGTTGTAACCAAGTCAAGTTGTGAGCCTCTTTTTTCTTTTTGTTTAGTTTATTACTTTGCTTTATTTATACAAGTGTTTGGTTAACCTTAAAGTCTGAGAAGGGTATTTTTGTTTTACAGGGCTATTCAACAACCCCCTTCTAGCCGGCCCAATGTGGTCCAACAATCCTGATCTGCTCCGGGCCTCCCCGCGAGTATCCGGTCACCCTGACATGCTTCGGGGCCTTTCCCACAAGCATCCGATCATCCTGACCCGTTTCAGGCCTCCCGTAAGCAGCTGGATCCGGCCAATCTTGACCTGCTTTGGGTCTATCCGCGAGCATCCGATCACCCTGACCTACTTGCCTCCCCGCAAGTATCCAATCACCCCGACCTGCTCAAGGCCTTTCCGAGAGCATCTGGTCACCCTGACCAGCTCTGGGCTCCCCGTGAACATCCGGTCACCCTGACCTAATTCGGGCCCACTCTCAACTTCGTTCAAAGCCGCCCCACATGGCATCTGGTCTGGACCATGAGTATGATACCATTTGTTGTGCCTAAAGGATGTCCACATATCTCCAAAATGACATGATATTGTCCACTTTGGGCCTAGGCTCTTATGGTTTTGCTCTTGCACTCTACCCAAAAGACCTCATGCCAATGGAGATATCCTACATCCTTTTAACCCCATGATCTTTACCAAATTTTTTCAATATGAGACTTTGATTAAACCCCAACACGCCGCCTGCCGCTGCTCGCCGCCCCGGCCGTTGGTTGCCGCTGCAAGCTCTGACAGAGATGTAGCAGCTGTCGATAGAAGTCGCAGGATATTTTTGTTATTTTATAATAATACGAATTACATTCCTTATAAAAAATAATTGACACCAAATAAAAGAATGTAATCACCCTTGTAATCAAAGATTACATACATTATATTGCCAAACGTAGTAATGTAATCAAGATTACATTACATTACATTACAAATTTGATTACATTATACCCAACCAAACGTAGCATTAATGTATAATTTTACATAATTAAGGGTGTCATGGCTAACCCCAAATTATTTAAAATTATACAATTCACTTACAAAAATTTTAGTTTTCTTAATCTTTATATAGTAATTATTTAGTGCTCACAGGAAAGATTGGTAGGAGTAAGACTTTTTTTAAAAACTAACCTTCTTAGATAGAGCAATGTTACCAGAAAGACTAGTACCTCAGGCGTTAGCCCAAGGTGGGAGCATAAACACGACTAGTATATGAATAACTCCCTTGGATCATGTCTCCTCATGTCACCTTATAATTGTTATTAAACTTAATGATTCAAATAATGAATTTTCCTAAGCTATTTTTTAAAACTTAATTTGCATATAAAATTTGCAAGTGTCACGTTAAATCACATATATAGCAAGAAAAAATTAGCAAGAATTGATACATTATATGTAAATTTATTCCAAGAAAGTTAATATTCATAATTTTAGAAGGAGCAATTTTTCCAAATTTCAAATTTTGTACATGTAAATTATATATGTATATTAAAAAAGAATTTACAATCATTAATATATCAAATGTAATTTATTCCAAGAAAATTAATATTTATAATTTTAGAAGGGATAATTTTTCTAAATTTCAAATTTCATTCATGCAAATCATATATGTATATCAAGAAAGAATATGTAAATTTATTCCAAAAATAATAATATTTATAATTTTGGAAGGGATAATTTTTTCAAATTTTAAATTTCAAATTTCGTTAATGCAAAACATATATGTATATCAAGAAAGAATTCATAATTATTGTAAGATACGACAATTGAATAATATATATTATTTGAGAAATAATCTTATTGAATTTTTTTATAATTTTTAGAAATTTTTGAGGATTTAAACAGAGTCATATGACATGTTTAAGTGGATGAGTCGATTAAGCTTAGAGAAAGTCTTTTTAGAATATCCATTTATTTGGGAGTTGATTGATTTAATTAAACCTAATATTTATTTATTTAACCTAAACCCTAACCTAAGTTCATTTCCTTAATTCTTCTCCCTCTCCCATGCTTCACCGTCGCACATCACCACTCCCGAGCCCTAGTCTCTTCCTCCCTCTCACGCGATCGTTGTCAACTCGTCTTTCGATCGTCGATGTCGCCCGCTCCTCTTACGATCCAGTCAGTGGCCATGAGAGAGCAGGGCCGCCCACTCTCTTCCTCCCTCTCATGCGATTGCTGCCGACACGCCCTTCGATCGCCAAGTTCGACTCTTCGTCACCATCCTCTCTGGGTCGCCTGCCTCTGCATAGGCTAGTTTTTGGCTAGGAGCAAGAAGGCACCAGGCACGACCACCCTCTCGCATTGCTCTGACGCCAACACTATTAAAGAGAGAAAACTGCCGATCTCCTTATTCCATCTTCCTCGTGTGCCCTAGCATCCTCTCGTCCACCATACCTCACGATCGACGTTCTGCTCGATGCTCAACTTGGCAACACCATTGTCATCTAGTGAAATAGGGCACTCGATCATATTTGAGACTTGGAAAGGAGGACGAAGGTCAAGGATACCATCTTCTCTACGAATTCAAAGAGGAGAGCACTGTTTTCCCCCACAGCCACCTCTAGAGTCTTCGACAGCCACCATCTTTTCTGCGAATCTAAGTGGATATTTCCCTTTTCTCTAGCTCTTGCATCGTGAATTCTTCACCAAGCAAAGATAGTCAGCTAAGGGTAAGCTGTGTTTAGGTATCCGATTCACGTAGAAATTTGATTAATCTAAGTTATTGTTTGATTTTTGGATTAATTAGGGTTTTGGTTGTTGAATTAGAGGAAATATCTTGATTCAAATAGTGAATTGTTTGAGGAAGAGAATGAAGAGGAGAGGGATAATAGAAGGTTGGTTAGGTTTCAATGATGATCTGTAAGTTAGGGTTGCCCCTAATTGATTAGGATTGGAGTGAGTTATTTGATTTATATAGAGCAATGTAATAACTCGTGTAGGACTTTAAGCTCATGGTAGACCTTGACGTGTGGACGTTTCACTTGATCGACATTAAGGTGAGCACTTTCTGTTTTGCCTCTTTAGTACTTTGATCTTAGTGCATGAGCTATATTTAGATAGGTTGTGAATTTGCCTTGACTTCATTCAAATTATTTCATGAGTTTGATACTTAGTTGCTTGATCTTTAAGATGATCGATTATATATCTATACAGTCTCTCGTTTGCCATCTACGATATTTAGTATATACTGGATATCTTATTTATTTGCATTTATTATTATATGTACATATACTGTACATGCTGGTTATAATGTGGCATAGTTGTTTGTTATATATGTGGTGATGATTATTCACATCTTACTCATTATAGCATGACATGCATGCCAGCGACTATTTCTCCCTTGTGGTTGAGAGAGTTGTCATCCATTGCTGCTCACTTAGCCACTCAAGTAGTGTGATTGGAGTGAGTGTAGCTTGTCCTGACGTGCCCAACTTGCTTCACTCAGGTGTAGTATTAGCTAGTGTTGCGAGAAGCAAAGACCCTGTTGCTATGTAGTTAGATAGCTACTCAGCAAACTGTCCACTCACACCACTCAAGAGTAGTGACTATTTGTAGTGTGTACAATTATCATTATCTCGATCTCTCGACCATAAGGGGTTGGTAGCTGAGGGGTGGGCAGGAGTGACCATGTCGTGCATATGTATATGATATGTGATTGCATATGCTTGTAATTGATTATATCCATATGTCTGTGATATGTTTACATATGATTGAGATATGTCAATTGCATGTGTTTGGCATTGGTCTACTTATTGGTAGCTGGATAGACCATATATAATGCTTTAATAGATACGAGCAGTTATATTGTAGATTCACTCTTGTACTTGTAGTTATTAGGTGCTCTGCATACCATTCAGGTATGGACACTTATTATGACATTATCGTTATATTTGTTGATCATTTCCCTATGAGACTGTATACCTTTGAATCTCTATACATATTATATTCATGCAATGTCTATGTCTATTATTCGCTGAGTCTCTTGCACTCATCACCCCTTGTACTAGTTTTTCTTTCGCTAAGGAGCATGTAGAGGATTTATAGAGTCGCTTGAAGATCTTGCCCGCTAGTTCCATGTCACATCGAGCGACTTCTTTCGTTGTTGCTTCCACTCACATTATTAGCTTTGGCCTTGTACATGTAATATGTATCTTTTGTATGAAGTTTAGCCTTGTGACTTTTTGTAATTGTTTTGATATTGTTATGTCAAGCCGGGTCAGCTCGCAGTCAGTTATTTTTAGTTTATATGTTTACTTTATACTTTCCGCTGTGTTTTTGATCCAGCCGTGTGAGTTGCTATTTATCTTGCATGATTGTGTTTATTTTTAGCCATATGGGCTGATATTATTATTTTTGTTTAGCCATGTGACTATGTATCCAAGTTTCAATTGTTACTATTATAGGCGAGGTGCTATTCGATTTTCATCAAATAACCTTACCCTTGGGGTGTAACAATTATTGATACATCACATGTAAATTGATTTTTAAAAAATAAATATTTATAATTTTTGGAAGGGATAATTTTTTCAAATACCAAATTTTGAAATTTATTTTTTTAATGATATCACGTGATATATAGACCAGTCCCTTACATTTTGGTTGATTTTTTCAAAAATTGAAAAATTGCATGAACATATTTTTTTTCAAAAAATTAATTTGTGCTAAATAAATATGATAATTGAATGTGAAAAAATAAATCGATTGTTATCTCCCAATATTGATATTTGAAAAATGACTTGAACACCACTTTTGTTGATTAATATTTTAGAGTCTTCTAAATATTCCAAACCTATTCTATAAATGATATTATTATTTTTGAAAGAGTGTGTATGTTTAAAGATCCTAAAGACCACTATTTATAGGAACTTATTACTCCATCTTTGTCCCCAGCACGTAGTACTATTAGGGGAGCATGGTCTTGTGGCCTAGAGGTCAAGAGTTTGATCCTCGGGGTGTCACGACCTGGGGTTAATGTATTTGTCATATGCTTTCAATTGTGTACCTGTATTTACCTTCGTCCATATCTGTGGGACCGGTTCTAGGGGGCCGCTGTAAAATACAGTGCCTAAATAATAATGTTATTTGACAAATAATTTTATTGGATTTTTCAGGAATTTTTAGAAATTTTTTGGGATTTAAACGGAGTTCGTATGACTTATTTTAAGGGGATGAATCAATTGTGTTAAGTGAGAGCCTGTTTGGAATATCCTTAAGTGGGAGTTGATTGGAATTATTAATATAAGGTTTTATTATTTAAACCTAGTTAGGTTATTAAACCTAAGTATTGTTCTCGATTCTTTTTATTACCCTGATTCCTCTTCCTCCGCTGAATCCTCTGCTCTCTTCCTCGTGATTCCCTCTTCACCCATGTCTTTGGCTGATGTTGCCATCCCGACACCATCACCGATCTTCCATTCCCTCCCGAGCTGCACACCGCCGACCATCTCCTTTTCTTCTCTCGCCGTTGCCGCTCGTTGGATCCATCATCGTTGCCACCCGATTCTTGTCGAGCAGGTGCTGGTACCGCTGAGAAATCCCAAAGCTCCACCCCGATAGCAGGGCCGACAACCCTCCGCCTTCTCTTTCCCCGTTGCCACCGTTGGTCGTTGTCTGCCTACTTCTGGCCGCAGACACCTAGTACTCATCGAGAGCAGAGCCGAGCACCGGATCCACCTTTTCGATTGAACCCTAGTTGTTGATCCTCCGTCGTTGATCGCTGACTCTGGCTGTGGCTTAGCTGACGGTCGTTACTCATCCGGCCACAGGAAGGATTGCAGATCCCTACTTGCAGCAACCCCATCTCGTACCATAACGCGGTCACCACAGTTGGCCAACATTCCTGGGATGGTGAGGGCAGCTGGACAGAACGAAGATTCATGCCCAGGCATGGAGGTAACAAGCAGAGATTGGTCTTTTTCATACTGTGAATTAAGAAGAGGAGTTTTAATGGTTGGTTTGTCCTTATAGCTTCGGCCAACACTGTTCATCGACGAACCACAATTCCGACCATCCCATTCTGAAAGTGGACCTCTCTAGCTATGAGTTGGCGAAGGAGCAATCCAAGTTGGGGTGAGTTGTGCTATGAAATGACTACATTAAGTATTAGATTAAATTTAGGAATCAACTGTGATGTGGATTTATTTGGAGTTGTGTCAGATTTAGAACTGTGATAATCTGTTGATGATGACTAATGGGTTGGTTAGGTGAGTTTTAAAGATTTATTTCATTTCTACATTTGTTTAGATTAGAAGGATGAATTGTAGAAATTAATTTAAGGTGCATTGGGTTGACTGATGACTTGCATATTATGTTTGCAATGATTAAAGGATTTATGGTGGGAATTATGGACGAGTTGATTTATCTAGTTAGGTTAATTCGGATAATAGTATGATTATTGTCAAGATATTAGAAGGATTAAACTTAATCTAATGAAGAGTATGGATTGAGTTAAGTCTAATAGGATTAATGAGATTGGTTAATTATCATATTAGGGTTGAGCTAGATATTTAGTTCATGATGGATTTAGCTAACTAGTTCATACTTGATTAGTTATATCATACATTATGTGATAGCAGGACTTGGGTTCAGGACGAGCTTCTCGATGTGTGATTACTTGACATGATCTACATATAAAGGCGGGTACTTCTTGCTTTATCTCTTTAGCATATTGATCTTAGTGCATGAGCTATAAATTCAAATAGATATTGTGTTTATCTTGACTCCACTCTAAATTTTTCCTGCGCTTGATACTTCCACTCAATCTTTAAGTTACTCGTTTCTATATTTATACAATCTCACATTGTTATCCATGATATTTAGCAGATACCAGATTACCAGATACTAGATACCTGATGCTAGATATTAGATATTGGATATATGGAGACTAGATACCATGTTTACTTGTTTTGTATGTTGTATGTTACATTCTTTATTGAGCATGCTGGCTTCATGTAGCATACCTGTTTTCTGTTTATATATATATGATGGCTGCTGCATTTTATGCATTATGTCATTGCATGCATGCTGCCGACCATGTCTCCCTTGTGGTTGAGAGGGTCGTTGGCTAGGGTCGCATGCTCGACACTCATGGTTGGTGGTAGCTGGAGTACGCCGCTTGTCTTGACGTGCCTCCACTCGCTTACTCATGGGTAGTGATAGCTGGAGTTGCGAGCAGTAAGAATCCCCGTCGCAGACGTAGCTAGTTAGCTACTATGCAACTGTCCCCTCGGTCACTCGAGAGTAGCAATAGCTGGAGTGGTGTGCTGTCTGTCATTGTCCCGGCCTCTCGACCATACAGGGGTCATGGTACAGAGGGGTGGGCAGGAGTGATCATCCATGCATACGCTATTATTATTATATTTGTTGCTGTTGTTGCTTACTTATGCTGTTGTTACTAGCTTATGCTGCTGTTACTTATGTTGATATGCTTACATAGGTTAAGATATATACCTGTGATATGTGTTTAGACACTGGTTTGCTTATTGACATTATGTATATACCTCACATATTACCCATGTAGTTATGACCAATACTGTAGCAGGTCTTTGCTACACCTGACCTTCTATTACTAGTTTAGGATATGATTTCAGGTATGGACACTTATTTTGATATCACTGTAGTATCTGCTATTTTCCCTACGAGACTCTATACCTTTGTATCTCTAGTTCTTTACTATTCTCATGCACTATCTGTCTATTATCCGTTGTCTTAGTACTCATCACCCGTAAACTGGTTATTTCGCCAGGTAGCAGGTAAAGGATATATGGAGTCACTTGGAGGTCCTATCCGCAGTCCCACGTCACATTCGAGGATGATCTTATGGTTTTGGTATTTCTTACGCTATTTGTGTTTTAGTTTTGGACTTGTTCTTGTATTTGTGTATTCCTTTATATGGAGTTTTGTTTGTGGTATCTTGTATTTGGTTTGGTGATGATGTATCAAGCCGAGCTGGTTTGCAGTTAGTTGTATTGTGATTTTATGATCGTTATTTGTGATTTTCATTGTGTTTTACTTTCAGCCGTGTGGGTTGTTTAATATATATAAAACTGCGTACGTGGTTGTGTTTATTCTTGTTCTAGCCGAGTGGACTGATTATATAACTGTGTGGTTGTGTATATATTCTAGCCGCATGTGGCTGATGTATTTTGTATGTATATATGTTTCAGATTATCATCGGTACTGGAAAGATGCTGTCAGATTTTTGTCTGGCAGGGACTTCTCTGGGGGCATGAGAGCCGCTGATGTGATGGTTCCATATTTTTTAATTACCTCATCTTTGGGTCAATCCTTAAGATTATGGTATATTATGATGAGATATACACTCAATAAAAAATATGATATACATATTAAGGTAAAATTTTGATTATTAATTATGTATATTTAAATCTTATAATATATGATTTGAATAAATAAAAAATTCTGAAAAAATAGGTATCACTTATTTGTGATCAAAATAAAATCTTTTCGATAGATTATGATTTTGACGAAATAAACATCTATTATAACCTTAAAGCACTTTAAGAAAGATGCATCGAAACCGTGTTTGACACCAGCCTCGGCATTTCCTTTTCTTACTTAGTCTCGGCTTCTCGACTCAGCGGCCAACAACTCATATAGACTCGACTCCCGGCTATTAGTGTGTATACTAAAAGTCTAGTTTTTGTAAATATTTATTTTGAAATAAAGAATCACATTGGTCAAAAATGTTTGTAGTTGTTCAATTAATTTATATTGTAGATAACATGGTGTGTGGTGTCACACACAGAAGATTATGTTATCGGATCTTTATAAATTATAAACAGTAGTTCACGACTGAGATGGAAAGGAGCAAACCATTGGAGTAGCCGTATTATAATTAAGTATTAGTTTATCTTGATTAATAAATTATACTAGTACACTTAGAGTGTATTGAGTAGGACCATTTAAGGCAAGTTCTTTTATACTGACGTAATAAAAGAACGAGACCTTAGTTATTATGGAAGTGTGTGCTCTTAATCCTAATATAATAACAAGCACATATATTTAGTATTTATTTCTTTAACTTATCAAAGGGTGAGATTTAGTGCGATAAATCAATAGGCCCAATAAGTTGGGAAATAATATTATCTATAGTGTGTGTTGTTGATTATAGAAGGAAACTGTGTCCTAGTAATCTAGGTTGATAATGTCCCCAAAAGGAGCTCATAAAGATTGTCATGTTAAACCCTGCAGGTGGACTTAGTCTGACACGACAATGGGGTTGAGTGGTACTACTCTTGGATTAAGAAATTAATTAAAGTGAGTTGTCAGTAGCTCATTTAAATTAGTGGACATTCGACATCTTAAACACAGGGAGACTAATACACTCATGATAAGAAGGAGCCCATAATGTAATTTGAGATTGGTGCGGTAGTGCAATAATAACTCTCTAGTGGAATGAGTTATTATTGATGAACTTGAGTTGTATGTTCGGGGCGAACACGGGATACTCAAGCTCGTCGAAAGGCCAAAACCAATTTCTCCTCTAGGTCCCTGTCGTAGCCTCAATGAAGCCTCAAGTCCGCTCATGAAAATCCCTTCTTAGTGTCCAAGAGGAGGCCGACCCATGGCATAGGGGCCGCCCATTTCCTTCTCAAAGGGGGTCGGCCACAAGTAAATTGGAGGGGTTGGCCACCATAATTCAAAATTAAGGATGTGTTTTGAATTTTTAAAATCTTCTCTTTGTAGATATCTACAAGTTTTAAAAGAGAGATTTTAAATTATAAAACTTTCCTTATTTGAATTAGGCCACATGATTTAAAAGAAAGTTTAAAAGTTTTTAAACTTTCCTTTTTTAACCATCCTCATGGTTTTTTAAAAAGGGGTTTTAAATTTGAAACTTTCCTTTTTTGTCACCATGTTAAAAAAGAAAATTTTAAATGAGGAGTTTAAAATTCCAAAACTTGTTTTAAAATTAAGAAAACTTTCCTTTTTTAAACATCCACATTTGGAGATTAAAAGAGAGCTTGTAAAATTTTATAAAAGCTTTCCTTCTTTGCTTATAAATTTTTTACAAAATTCTAATTCCTTCCTCTTAGGGCCGGCCACCCTTGCTTGGTGCCCAAGCAAGAGGCTGGCCAATCAACTTGAATCAATCAAGAGGAGAAAAAAGGAATTAAAAAGGAGGAAAGGAAAAAAGCAAGAGGAAGATTTTAATTTTTGTAAAAATCTTTCCTTGTTTGCCTTGGGCAAGTATTATAAAAGAAGAGGAGGAGAGGCCTCATGATAGATCAATTCTTATTCTCTTTCTTGTGCTCCCTCTTGTGGCCGGCCCTCTCCCCTTTCCTTTCCCCTTGCTCTCTTTTGTTCCATGGTTGTGGTGGTGGCCGAATATTAGAGAAGGAGAAAGAAGCTTTTGTGGTGGTGTTCATCTTGGAGGATCGTAGCCCATACGACGTCCAAGAGGAGGCGAGGAATACGGCAGAAGATCTCGAGGTTATTAGCATACAAAGAAAAGATATAACTAGTAATAGTTTTCCGCATCATGCTAGTTTTTTTTCTTTGTATGAATTCCAAACACAAGAGGCATATGATTCTAGAGTTTCGGATTTGTGTTTCTTTTGTTTTGTTTTTCGAATTTGTGATTCGATTGTTCTTTATGGTTAAATCTAATGTTATTTTAGGAAATTAAATATTGAATTTCTATTAAAGGCTTTGTCGAGACAATGGTGGATAATCTCATATCCAAGAAGGTCAAGTGTCTCGCCATATTTGACCTGAGAGCCGATTTTAGAAATAAATATTTAATCAATTTTGTAACATAGGTCAGACTTGGATAAATAGTGTTAAGTTTCGCTTACGATCTAAGTCTAAATCATTAAGAACAGATAAGTTAAATTTGGAATCAATAATGTTAAGTTCCGTTTGCGATTTCTAATTTAATTTCTAAAGAACATAATAGGTTGTTAGGAAAGGTTTGACACTTGTATAAAAATTTTTGTACAGTGAAACCGGTACGATCTTCCTAGGACCAACTAACACCGGCCACCAACTCGAATTCGGCAATCGATTAACTTAGCATCAGCATTCAATACTAGATTATCCGACTTAGGAGTACACGCGATATACCTCTCATGAGCCAACTCAACTAAACTAGTTAATATAACTGTTTGTTTTACTACTGTAATAACTAAAGGATCTGAACAATGTTTTTCATTCTACGTCACCCAAATCTTTAACCTAAATCTTTATGTAAAGCTATTTAACAAAACTAAATTTTCTTTTTTATTAGTGTGTACACAAAAATATTGTTTACGTGTATTTTGTTTTGTTTGATGGCCATGTATTCATTTATAATCTATTAATTAAGTTGGACAAAATTAATAATATATACAATTTTCTTCATTATTAAAGTAGCTACCATTTAAAAATTGATTTTTTACTTAAAAGATAAATTTATAATAATTTATATTTCTATTGAGTTTTATTACTTAATTAATTTCTAACAACACATAGATAAAGAGTTTCTTAAACAAACATTTTTTAAAGGGCCTTATAATGAGAGATTTTTTTTAGTCTTTAGGAGGATATTGACCCATCCTCGAGTGCCACGAGATGTCAATTTGCTGGGTTTGTGAATGTTTCTTCAATATTGAATTATCATTCATATTGTGAATAAAAAAATATTTATTTATTTAAATTGGAAATTTTATAAATATTACAACGACTGAATGAGTCACTAATTTTAATTTCCCATTTACAAAAGAGTTTTTCCTGGCCTATTAATGGAAATTGATGTTATTGTATTTACCTCTAATAAGATTATTTATAAAAAATCACTATTTTTTATTTATAAATTTAATATTATTTTTGTAATACATTATAAATATTAAATTTAAAAAGAATGTAAAAAATTATAAAATTATTCATCAACATTCTTAACTCTGCCCATGACGACCGATCATGACCGGCCCCAAGCCCGGATAAAATAGGAGGGTTGCGTTAGGTTGCCAGCCAACGTCAAAACTATGGCAAATATTATGAATGAATCTATTAAACTATTGTGTTAATGTTAGGTTGTTCCCTGGAAGGAACACGTTGCAGGATCCGACTATAACGTCTCGGCAAGGACCGCTACATCTCCAGAACTCGGGTGTAGTGCTAAATATGCAAGAGTTCACGTTACAGGGTCCAACTGTAATGCCTCAGCAAGGACCGCTACATCTCCATGAGAACTTGGGTGTAGTGTTAAATAGGCAAGAGTTCTCACACCATAAATTTGATAAGAACAAATATGATAGGAAAATTAATAATCTAAGATTTGGAACATGGAACATAGGAACTCTCACTGGTAAATCAATGGAGGTAGTAGATATGATGATTAAGAGAAGAATTAGTATTTTGTGTGTACAATAGACAAAATGGATAGGCGAGAAGACAAAGATGATAGAGAACTCAGGTTTTAAGTTATGGTACAGTGGAAAGAGTAAAGCAAGAAATGGAATGGGTATTATTGTAAATAGTTTGTTAAAAGATGAAATTATAGGAGCAGTTAGAAAAGGGGATAGAATTATAGCCCTTAAGATAATTGTGGCGAAAGAAACTATGAACATAATTAGCGTATATGTACCACAAGTAGGATTAGATGAAGCTACCAAATCAAGGTTTTGGGAGGACTTAGATGAAATATTACAAAATATTTCACCAAATGAAATGATTTTAATAGGAGGTGATCTAAATGAGTATATCGGAGTGAAAAATGAGGAGTATAAGAGAGTACATGGGAGTTATGGGTTTGGAACGAGGAATGAGGAAGGGAAAACTATATTAGATTTTGCGATAGCATATGACCTTATATTAGCTAATACATTTTTTAAGAAAAGAGAAGAATACTTAGTCACATTTAAAAGTGGGAATAATAAATCTTAGATTGACTTTCTTATGGTTAGGAAGAAGGATAAAAAGATTTGTAAAGAATGCAAAGTCATCCCTGGAAAAAGCTTAACTACCCAACATAGGTTAGTAGTGTTGGATATACGCCTCAAACATAGTATCAATAGAAATAAAATATATACAATTCCTAAAATTAAGTAGTGGAAGCTAAACGATGGGAAGCAAGTATATATTTAAAGAGAAGGTAGAAGTACAAGCATTAAGTGAAATATACGATGACTCTAATACAACATGGGATAGGATGATATCAAAGTTGAAAATAGTAGTTAAGAGTATACTCAGTGAGTCAAAGGGGCATACACCACTAAGTAAAGAATCTTGATGATGGAATGAGAAAGTACAAGAGAAAGTGAAGGAAAAACGAATAGCTTATAAGGAATTATATATTTGTAAGAATGAGGAAAACTTAAAAAAATATACAATAGCCAAGAAAAAAGCTATGAAAGTACTGAGTGAAGCAAAAAATGAAACTTTTGAACGATTATATCAAAAATTGGATACAAAAGAAGGGGAAAGAGACATTTATAGAGTAGCTAAAGTGAGAAAAAGGAAAACAAGAGATCTTAGCCAAATAAAATGTATTAAAGATGAATATAATAAGGTATTAGTAAACGATTGAAAGATAAAAGGGCGGTGGAAGATGTTTTTTCATCAACTTTTTAATGAAGGTTTAGGTGACCAACTTAACTTAGGTAATTTAAGTAGGTCAAATGAGTATAGAAATTTTAATTTTTATCGTAGAATTCAAACTTCAGAAGTAAAACAAACTTTAAATGAGATGCACAATAGAAAAACTGTTACCAGATGATATTCCGATAAAGGTTTAGAAGTGTCTAGGGAAACAATGTATTGAATGACTTATAAAATTATTTAACATGATATTGAAAAAGAAAAAAATGTCTGATCAATGGAGGATAAGTACTCTAGTTCTCTTATATAAGAACAAGGGAGACGTACAAAATTGTGCAAACTATAGGGGTATTAAACTAATGAGTCATACTATAAAGCTTTGGGAAAAAGTAATAGAAAAAAGATTAAGGAAGGAGACCATAGTGACAAAAAATCAATTTGGGTTCATGCCTGGAAGGTCGACAATAGAAGCTATACATCTTCTTAGACAATTAATTGAAAAATATCGGGAGTAAAAACAAGATCTTCACATGGTATTTATTGACTTAGAAAAAACTTATGATAGAGTCCTAATAACCATGATTTTGCTACATTATTTTGATTCATAATGCATGTTTTTACTTATCTTGTTCATAGATGAAACCTATATTGACATCACATTTTATAATTACATTTGATTTTGTACTTAATTATAAATTATCTTATAATCATGGTATTTGATGCTAATATTTAATTATTATTTCGTAGGTATCAAAAGGGTCATGGACCAGATCAGATTAGACCACATTTGGGGTCAAATCTAGGGCTAAATGAGACAATCGAGCTGTGGAGCATTATGGACCGTTCATCAAAGATCAAACAGATTTGACCCATCAGTTGAAGATCCGGTTCATCCAAACCTAATGAAGAGCAGATCTCATCCGTTGATGAAGATCCAGAGGTTTTGATCTAGATCTGAGTCCATGCAGTCGTTGATCAAGCCCCAAAATAATTTGGACCATCCGATCATATTTGGGAGAGTTTAAAAGTCGCGAGAAGCTACAATGCTTCCCTGGGCTCAGCATGTTCGCGACATTTCTACTGTTCCTTCTTCTTCTTCTCCGCGACGCTGAGCTCCCATTCCCGACTTCCATATCCGTTAGCAATCCTTCTTCATCGCCAGCGATATCCTAGCTTCCGGCGTCATCGTCCGAGATCAGAAAGTGGCAAGAGGCGTTTCTAGTCCACGAGCTTGAGTTCTGATTCTAGTTCCGCGATCCAGATTCGTGAGGCGTTCTCCTTATCTACGATCTTCATTAGCCACCAGAGCTCGAGAGGCGCTCCCAGTAGCTTCGGATTTCATTCCATCTTCTATTCATCTACTGCACTTGAGTGGATCTGATCAACCGATTGAGTGTGTGCAAATTCCAGAATTCGGCGTCTGTGTTCGTGCGATGGTAGCTGTGGAGCTCAAGAGGCGTTCCTAGTAGCTGTGGTCGTCAGCTAGCACTAGCCGAGAGTTTGGATCTTCACCAGTGATTGCTCGAGAGGCGTTCCCAGTGGCATCTCTGTTTTTACAGCAGAGTGGAGAGTTTTGGTTCCAGATTTGGGTTGTGGAATGTTTAGGTTTTGTTTTTTTTTTAATTGTTCATCACATTGCTCAGATATGAAGAACTTATTTCTTTTCCTTACCATTTCTTCCTTGTTTCAATTTTCTGAAATTTTGATTCTAATGTTCTTTCTTGCATTTTTAATTTCATTTGAGTTGTTGCAATCCAAATTTTGCTTAACTACTGGATCAGTTTGCACACTAGTTTGTGTTTAAAGTTATATGTTCTTATTATCATAAGTTTATTAGTTTCGGTTATTTAGTTAGCAAAGTTTTTGTTCGGTTCATTGGATATGTTATGACTATAATCATGCTTAAATGTTGAATGCCTATTTTGATGTATTGATTGTTATCTCTGTTCATTGTTATTGTGAATGAGCTCTTGAGCTTAATTGTTGATTGTGATTGAGTATAGAAGACTTGGTGATTGAGTTAAGTTTTGAACTTGATTGTGATGGTGATAAAATGTTAGGCTCGGTTCTTACAATTGTGATGAGATTTTGAATGTAGTTGTTACTGTGGTTGTGAATTGTGGAGATAGAAATTGATTCATGTAATTAAATGATGCATTAGATCTTGAATTTAATTGAGGCTCATTTGGTTAGAAGGAAGTGGATTATGTTTAGATGAGAGTTATCTTTCTTTGATGTCATTCTTGACCAAGTTGAAATTAGATTTTGATTGAAACGACTTCTAGAATTCACACACGATTTATTAGTTATCCTTGGAAAAATACGACTTGGGACTCTTTACTACAACTCTATTCTTTAGTTTAATTGAGTTCCAATCTTTATTAATTTTGATGTGCCACGTGACATGTAAAATGGCTGACATCAAATTTTGGCGTCGTTGCCGGGGAATAATTAGTAGTGTGTGTTTACTTTAGAATGAGCATTGGATGATTTTATTTTGTTAGCATCTTTCTTGATTTGATTGATTACTTTTTGTATTTTCATGTTGGCTTATTCTTGAGTTGTTAAGTGCTTTATGTTGGTGCAATATTCCCCAGGTCAAGGTTGGCCGTGTTGACTGAGCTTGAATTGAGTCAAGCTCGAGTCTTGATGTTGTGTTGATGTTGTGGTTTCGATGTTTGACAATACATGTAGTCAATACATGAAGATTGCAGGTGCAATCGTTCATGTGTGAAGGAGAGTCAAGTAGGTTAAGGTTGACTGGATACTTGATGGGAGAAATCCTGGTGAGTGAAGCCAGGTGAAAGTCCTAGTGAGTAAAGCTAGGCAGAAGAGAAATCCTGGTGAGTGAAACCAGGTGAAAGACCTAGTGAGTGAAGCTAGGCAGAAGAGAAATCCTGGTGAGTGAAGCCAGGTGAAAGACCTAGTGAGTGAAGCTAGGCAGAAGGGAAATCCTAGTGAGTGAAGTCAGGTGAAAGACCTAGTGAGTGAAGCTAGGCAGAAGGGAAGTCCTGGTGAGTGAAGTCAGGCAGACATGAAGTCTTCGTGAGTGAAGCCAGGCAGACATGAAGTCCTAGTGAGTGAAGCTAGGCAGAAGGGAAGTCCAAGTAGGTCAAAGGGATTGACCGGATACTTGGCACAAGGAAAATCTAGGTGGATCAAGGTTGATCGGACACCTAGTGAAGATAAGTCAAGTTGGGTCAAGGATGACCGGACACTTGGTGAGCGAGTTCTAGCAGGTCAAGAGTGACCGGATGCTAGGCATGATGTACCAACAGGTCATGGTTGGCCAGATGTTGGTTTAGGAGGCTTTAGACTTGATTTTAGAGAGAAATCATGAGCTAGATCGATCAGCCAATTGATTGGCTTATGCCCAATCGATCGGCCGATCGATTGGGCGAGTCTTCACGACAAGCCTCCTCTCAATCGATCAGTGGATCGATTGAGACAAGTGCGCGATCGCATAAAACGACACTGGATCGATCGGTCGATCGATCCAGATCCCCCAATCGATCAGTGGATCGATTGGGAGGTGCGATTTCGCACGATAAGCTCTAGATCGATCAGCCGATCGATCCAGACAATTCCCGAGAGCACAGAGGCGGTCTGAATCGATCAGCCAATCGATCCAAAGCCTCCTCGATCGATTGGGAGCAATCCGATCGATCGGGATCTGACCGTTGGCGTCGATTAAAGCCGTTGTCGAGCTCTTTCTTCGCCAACTCTTACATTGTTCATCTCCGATCTTCACCAGTGACTCCACAACATCTCTCTAAAGTTTAGATCGCCAGTTCTTAGAGGTTCTTGGAAGTTTTCCAAGTCAAGAGGCGGATCAAAAGCAAGAAGGAGAAGCTAGGGTTAGGGTTTTCAGTTGTCAAACCTGTAAGAATTCTTGTATTTGTTTTCCCCTTGTCTTCTTCTTGTACTGAGAGTATTATAGGGCTTCTCCGCCTTTGGTAGTTACCATAAAGGAGTGTTTTTCATAGTGGAGGGTGCGTGAGTATGTGGATCCTTGGATTAGTCACCTCTTGTGAGGTGGATACCAAGTAAATCCTCTTGTTAGCGTTGTGTATTTGTTTCTTTGTATATTTCCGCTGCACATCTTTGAAGAAACAAGCAACGCCGACCACGAGCACGTGACGAGCTATTCACCCCGCCTTTAGCTACATAATCGGTCCCAACAAGTGGTATCAGAGCAAGACCACTCTTCACCGGAATCATCGTCGAAAGGGTCAACAAGCTAGAGGGTGAAGAAGTTGAAGCAATTCTACAAGTCGAAGACTTCATCACAAGAAGCTCAACTTCAAATGGAATTCCAAGATGGGCTTGGATTCGATACAAGGGTGCCTCCATCATTTAGTTCAACAAGTTTCGATCTTTGAAAATCAAGGATCGAGAATTTCTTGATGATGGAGATAGAGCAATGGTTTGCTCTCATGGAAGGATTTGAAGCTCCAACAAACTCCAAGGGCAAGCCTCTCAAGAAAAGCAAATGGAGCCAAGAACAAATCCAAAGATGTGAGGCCAATGACAAAGTGACCAAGATTTTGGTCAATCTATTGCCGAGCAACATCATGGAGCAAATTAGAGATTTTGAAGATGCCAAAGAGCTATGGAGCAAATTGGCCAAGATTCATGAGATTCCCTCCACTGTACCAATCCAAGAAAAATCCAAAGAGGGTGACTCATTGGAGCAATACCAAGAGGAGGAGAATTCCGAAGAAGAGAGATGCTCATCTTCCGAAGAAGAAGTCCAAGAAGCTTCATCTTCAACGGAATGCAATGAAGAGGGCAAGGAGAGGGCATACTCCTTGTTCCATGTACAAGATGAAGATGAAGAAGCCGCCACCTCTTGGATTGAGGGGGAGCAATTTTCGACGACACCGGATCAAGAAGAAGGAGAAGTCTCCACATCCGGGTCAAGAGAAGAAGAGGATGAAGAAGCTTCCACCTCCACAAGTCAAGTCAAATTTATTGGAGGAGCATCATTATCGGATCAAGAGAAAGCCTCTACCTCCGGATCAAAAGGAGAAGATGTCATCCCTACACATGAAGGTATAAATGTTTCAAATAAAAATAAAAATCATATCATATGTTTTGAGTGTAGGGAACATGGGCATTACAAAAGCAAGTGCCCCAAGTTGGCCAAGAAGAAGGGTCAAGTTGTACCAAAGGGCAAAGAGAAGTCCAAAGAGACCGCTCCCTCAACAAAGAAGAGTAATGAGCACATTGTGTGCTTTTTGTGCAATCAAAAGGGACATTACCGGAGCCAATGTCCCAAGGGGAAGAAGGCGGTCAAGGCTCTTGGAGGAAGCACAAGTCAAGGGGGAGCCTCCAAGGTAAAAAGAAAGGTATCATTTATTGAGCCTACTCCCTTGAATAATGGTAAAAAGCATGCTAGTTCTAATTTTTATCATTTTAATGCTATTTACCATAAGAATAGAAAGCATGAGAGCTTTAAAGAAAAACATGTGGCTCTACATGCTAAAACTACCACACCTAGGTTTAGGAAGGTAGATAAGAATTTAGGCAATAACTCTAAGGATTTTAGTTATAAGCCTAGAGATAGAAACGCTCATGGACTTAATGATAAATCAAAAACTAAGGACTTATGGAAAAAAAATCAAGTCTTGAGATCAAGACTTGATAAAATGGAAAAGACCCTAAAAATTATGGAAAATATCCTAAAAGGGCAAAATGAGCATAGCCTAGGTCTAGGAGTACAAAAGACATCCAATGGCCATAAAGGTTTGGGATACAAACTTAAGGCTAAGAAGGATATAATTTCTTACCATAGGATTTCATATAGCTATGGAACCGAGTCTAGGTCTAAGGATCAAGTCAAAAGTACAAGGGAAGTTATCCCTAAGAGTATTTTTGCAACTAAAGTGACTAAGACTTCTAAGAAGTCTAACAAAGTCACTAAAAAGGTCATAAGGGAAGAAATCCCTAGGGTTGACCTAGAAAGTGTGACCAAGGCTTCTAAGAAGCCTAACAAGGTCACTAGGAAGGTATCTAGGGAAGTTATCCCTAGTGAATACCTAGAGCATCCAAGGAGCACCAATAGGTTTGGGTTCCTAGGAGTATTTTCTCTACCCCTTAGATGGGTTAGAGAGTGTCAATTCTAATTGAAAGGGTAGTTAACCCAATCATGATAAAGTTGGCACTCTAAGAGCATTTTCAAGGTTTTTGTTAACCTTTGAAAATGATAAGGATTAAATGCTTACTCTTGGTAAGAGTAAAAGGTGTCACATTTTGAGAAATTGGATGATATTTTAAGTGACACAAATTAGGAAAATCATAAGAACTACCGAGTTGAGATTTTGGTATGTTCTTAGGAAATTAAAGGCAATTTATGCCTTAACTCAGGTGGTTACTCTTTGAGAGAGTAATTTGTGCCAAAAATTTGAGGAATATGTTTAATTTGAATTGGTACAAAATTAGGAAAAGCAAAAGAAATGTCAAAATTGGGTTTTGGCATTTTCTTGGGAAATAGTGGGCAATTTAGGTTTATTTTTAATTGAGATAAGGTTTTAGGATACTTAAATAGGTAATCTAGGTATATTTTATTTATGCTAAAACTTGTCATACTTTGTTTACCCATCATATGCCATGACATCATGCTTATTTTTGCATTCATATTTTATTATGAAAACCACAAAAATACCATGTCATGTCATACATACATCATGTAATTATAGGATATTTTCTTTTGAAAATTATTTCTTTTTGATGTATGTCATAACATATCATGCATTATTTTAATTCCTTGCAATTTAAGGACAAATGACATTTATTAACAAATAACATCCTTGGTGGATGTTCATAACCTCAAAATGCCTAGATAAATATGCATGCTCCCTATATTAGGGCAGAACCAAACTTTACATCTCACAAAAGAACTATAAGATGACTTATATGTGGTTTCATGCACATTAAATACAAGTGAGATGTTAGGATGATGAACAAAACCTCAAGATGTTGATTTAGTGCATTCTTGTGAGTTTTAAATTCATCAAATACATAGTTATGTGTTTTCCAATCATTGGGAAAGCTAATGTACAAGTCATGTGCATTGAGCCCAAGGAACATGGTTGGATATTGGTTTTGAAAATTATTTTAAAATGCTTTTGGAAAACCTCGGTGAAGGCTACCTTTTGATAGTAATCATCATTGAATAGTTGAGCACAAACTTGAAGAAAACACTAAAGTTTTTACAAGTTTTCAAGTTTGTGACAATCTTTGAAAATATGAAGTATTTTCTTAGAAAACTATTTTTTCATGATACTATATGCCCTAAATAATGTCTACAACGATTTTTATGATTTTTGGAATTTTGTAGTTTTTTCTAGGGGTTTCTGAAATTGACTGAAATGGAATTTCAGCTTTTTCAGAGCTTCAATCGATCACCCGATCGATTGAAGGGTCTCAATCGATCGGGCGATCGATTGAGAGCAATCTTCTCGTGAATAGAAGCTTCCTGGATCGATCCACCGATCGATCCAACCCTCCTGAATCGATCAGTGGATCGATTCAAGCAGGTTCAATCGATTGGGACCCAACTCTAATCGATTGGGAATGCTGATTTTGGCTGGTAAAGTCTAATTTCAGTATTTTGGACCATCTTTAGTCTAGGTAACCATTCCTAACCCCTCAAAACACATTTGTATACATTTAGGGGGAGTTTTCATGATGAAAACAAGGATGAATTGGTTAAGAAAGACTAAGTAGAAGTTTAGGTTGAGGTTTGGTTTCATTATTGAATTTATGAACCTCAAAACTTCTATTTTGGGTTTCCTAAAGGTTTAGGGATTCCAAGTCATTGTTGGTGCAATGACAGAAGTTACGTTCATGTCTTTAGGGGGAGTTACTCTTTAAGGACATGAAAAAAAAAATATTTTTATACACCTTGGAAGATGGTTTTACCTTCTTTAGTGAAAATGCTCAAGGTTGAGCATTGGAATACAATGGAGAGTGGATATCTTCATTGTTTAGTGGTATATGCTCAAGGATGAGCATTTGATGAAAATAAAGGGTATGAGACCTTTTTTGGAATCATGTTGTGCACAATGAGTGAAGTTGTGAACAACGGTGAGTAACTCTTCAGGGGGAGAGTTTCTTTTTTATGTGTGCCAATAGGGGAAGAATGAAGGGTTTAAGTTAGGCCTTCATTATCTAAGAGGGAGTTTGCCCTCTTGGGGGGAGAATGTAGGGTTTAACTTACGTCTTCATTACCTAGTGGCATGAAGAAGGTTGAGGCTATGAGACTAGCCTAACTTAAAGAAGGTATTGTCAAACATCAAAAAGGAGAAGATTGTTGGTGCAATATTCCCCAGGTCAAGGTTGACCGTGTTGACTGAGCTTGAATTGAGTCAAGCTCGAGTCTTGATGTTGTGTTGATGTTGTGGTTTCGATATTTGACAATACATGTAGTCAATACATGAAGATTGCAGGTGCAATCTGTTGGTGCGGTTAGCACTAACGATTTAACCCAGGTTTTGATGAATGACAAATAAGTTAAGTTAGGTTTATTGTTGATCTAACACTCTGATCGAGTGTGCAGGATAAGTCCAGACAGGTCGACGGGCTAACTGGATGTTTGGCACGAAGCCCAGCTAGGTCGACGGGCTGACCGGATAGCTGGCACGAAGTCCAAGCGGGTCGACGGGCTGACCGGACGCTTAGGCACGAAGCCCAGCTAGGTCAACGGGCTGATCGGATAGCTGGCACGAAGTCCAGACGAGTCGACGGGCTGACCGGACGTCTGGCAGGTAAGTAAGGTAAGTCACTGGAGGGGAGTGACTGCGAGGACGCGTTCCCAGGAAGGGAACATTAGGCGTCGATCAGGCTTAGATCCATTTCGGATATCTAAGTCGAGATCGTGACTAGATTCCGGTCTCAGAAAGACGGAATCTAAGTCATACTTTTTTCTGTTAATTCATACTTTATAAATTGTGCTAACAATCTGTGTTGCAGGACATATTTTACCTCGGACTAACCTTGTTTTGCAGGAGAAGGAATCTCTGGAAAAAGGTGGTCCGGGCGCCCAGAGGTTCGGGCGCCCGGAGGCAATTTTTATCCTCTGCGTCGCCTCGCCACGTGGAGCATCCTGACTGGACTTGCCACGTCGCACCAGGGCACCCGGAAGGGATCCAGGCGCCCGGAGTAGCATATAAAAGAAGCCCCAGGGGTGGAGCTTCTATATCATCTCAGAATTCCCATATTGCTTTGCTGCTCTGTGCTCCAGCGACGCTAACAAAGCTCCGACAACGCCCCCTTGCTCTTTAAGCTTTCTTTTCTGTCGGTATAGCTTTGTGCTTTGTTTCATTAGCATTTCTTGCACTCTTTTTGTAATCACATTCGAATTGCTAGTGATTGCCCAACGAAAGTGGTCAAGGACCACGGGCCTTCGAGTAGGAGTCATCACAGGCTCCGAACGAAGTAAAATCAATTGTGTTCATTTACTTTTCCGCTGCGTACTTTTACACTCAAGTTTTTGAATCGATATTCCCCCCCCCCCCCCCCCTCTATCGAACGATCACGGTCCTACAAGTGGTATCAGAGCAGGTACCGCTCTGATTTGGTGCAACCACCAATCAGACAGGGGGTGAAAAATTAATTCTTTTTTTCGGTTTTCAGTTTTACGTTTAATTTCAAAACTGGTATTATTACCTGTTTTGAATTTTTTTTCGTTGCAATTAAATCTAAATTGGTGCAACACCAATTTAGATACTTCTATTATTTTTCTTCTTCCGCACTACTAATCCAAGACCAATTCTTGGGATTTTTGTTTTTCTTTTCTCTCTTCTGTGCGCAGGACTAAAATGTCTCAGACAGAAGGATTCAGTACAGTACGACCTCCACTCTTTAACGGGGACGATTTTCCGTACTGGAAGAAGCGCATGGAGGTTTACCTCAAAACAGACTTCGACCAGTGGATGAGCGTTACGAGACCCTATAAAATTCCAGCGGACAACTCCGGGAATATACTGGATCCTGAAGACTGGACAACAGATTTGAAGAAAAAGGCATCAACGGAAAATAAAGCGATCAACACTCTACAGTGCGGATTAACAAGAGAAGAACTGAACAGAGTCGGTCCACACAAAAACGCTAAAGAGCTGTGGGACAAATTGATCGAGCTGCACGAGGGAACGAGCGACGCCAAGGTAACAAAACGAGACCTGCTTTTAAATAAATTTCTTAATATAAAAATGCAGGAAGGTGAAACGGCGAATAAGCTCCACGCGAGGATCAAGGACATCCTCAACGGGCTTCATGCGATAGGCCACCAAATGGAAAATAGAGACTTAATAAGGTACGCATTGAATGTTTTTCCACGTAATAGTTTGTGGGCATCAATCGTAGATGCCTACAAAATTTCTAAAAATCTTTCTAAGTTAAAATTAGACGAGCTTTTCTGTGAATTAGAATTACATGAACAAACTAATGCTGGAGCCGAGAAAGGTATAGCTTTATTTGCAGGTTCCTCCAAAGAAAAGAAGAGCAAGCCTGAATATGAAGAAGATTCCGACCAAGACTCCGAAGACGAAGAACACCTGGTGAACTTGGTAAGAAAAATGTTCACCAGGAGAAAAAGGAGCTTCAGCAAAAAGGACCTTCAAAAGATCAGTTCTCCCTCAGAACAAAAGAACGTGACTTGCTTCGGCTGCAATAAAAAGGGACACTACAAGAACGAATGCCCAAAACTAAAGTTCGACAAACCGAAGCCAACCAAAAAGAAGGCCCTCAAAGCAACGTGGGACGACTCCTCGGACGAATCGGAGGAAGAAGAGCAGAAACATCAGAGCCACCTCGCACTGATGGCCCGCGAAGCTGAAACAGAAGACGAGTCGGAAGATGAAGACGGGTCTGAACCCAAAACAAGCCACGAGTCCGTGCTCGTTTCCGAAAGCCCAAATGAGGTATATTTTAATTTAAACAAAAATTTTTTTAGAATTATTTCATGTTTAAATAGTAAATTAATTAAAATAGAAAATGAAAACAAATCACTTCTTGAGGAAAATCAAAACCTCAAGGAACAAATCAAAAATTCAAATCCAACTCAAGATCTAAAACTTGAGGAGGAGAATTTATCATTAAAAAATGATATTAACAATTTAAAAGAAATGCTAGAAAAATTTACAACAAGATCAAAAAATCTTGACTTAATCCTGAACAATCAAAAAGCATGTTATAATAAAACCGGACTCGGATACAAGTCAAACTCAAACAAAACTTTTAAGTCATTAATAACTCAATACAAATCAACTAGTCAAGCTTGGGTTCCAAAAGCGTGTCTGACCACGCAAGTAGGACTTAATCAATATTATATACCTAAAGAAAAAATATATTATATAAACTCGATTAAACCAAATAAAAAACCAAAATACAAACCTAAATCGAAAAATTCAAAATTTAAAACTCAACAAAATATAAACTATCACCAAGTTAATTATAACTATAAAAGAAATAGACATAAACCTAAAACGAAAATTTAAATTAAAGGTCAATAATTCAAGGGGAGGCTCCAGAATAACTGACACCTTCAAAATTAACTAACCCGGCAGGGTAATTAGGATTAGTTAAAAAGAGACCAAGTTTAACTTGAATCATGGTACTGGTGAAGTTTTTGGATGATAGTACGTTAGGGAAGCTTGGGCATCGCATGTCTAGAAAGATATGGTTTCGATCTGGTGCATTTGGCCAAGTGGAACTGACCGAAGCTATCCTTAAATGAATCCTAACCAGTTAGACCAAGATTTAGTACTAAGCTCCGTGGATAGGACTATTCGGAAAACCTCGAAAGGTTGGTTATTACTAATGACGTCCATGTGACTCACTAAGCTTAGAAGTTTATCCGAAGATTGCCTATTTATGGAGACCAAAGCTAAATCTGAATCTAACACAAGTTAAACCAAATCTCCATAATTAAAAATTCAATTTCATCTCACAAAATCATAGGATTCCCTGATTGATAATATAGATCGGGTGAGATGAATAAGGCTTAAATTTGTTTACTTAAAAATTAATTTCAAAATTTTAATTTTAAACTTAAAAATTAATTTCAAAATTTTAATTTTAAACTTAAAAATTAATTTCAAAATTTTAATTTTAAACTTAAAAAGTAATTTCAATTTTAAACTTAAAAATTAACTTCAAAATTTTAATTTCAAACTTAAAAATTAATTTCAAAATTTTAATTTTAAACTTAAAAATTAATTTCAAAATTTTAATTTTAAACTTAAAAAAGTAATTTCAATTTTAAACTTAAAAATTAACTTCAAAATTTTAATTTCAAACTTAAAAATTAATTTCAAAATTTTAATTTTAAACTTAAAAATTAATTTTAAAATTTTAAAACTTAAAAATTAATTTCAAAATTTTAAACTCAAAAATTAATTTTAAACCTAATCTCTAAATCTTAAATGTAAAAAAAAAAAAAAACAGCGGGCGCTCCTGGTATTCACTTCCGGGGCGCCCGGAATAGCTCCAGGCGCCCGGAGCTCCCTATAAATAAGGGGCAGCGGGCGCCCCCAACCCTTGCCCCACAAAATCTTCACTTTTGCCAAGGTTCACTCCGAACCTCAGTGCGAGAGTATTTTAAATCAAATTTTCTTGCGGTGAAGACGCTGTTGCGATTCAACCGAGGTCATCAGATCTATATTTGTCGATGGCTCCTCGGTATATCTTCTTCCCCTATCTGAAAATTTATTAGAATTTGTCTTCTCATTTTTTTCTTAGAATATCTTTTTTACATACAGTAGGAAACGAACAAATACTGGTGCTGGACCCTCTAATGCTAGCACTGACCCTAGGTTTTCCACAGATGAACTAAGGCTTAAGTTTGAGTCAACCATTTATAAGGCCATTAGGACTAAATGTATAAATAGATCGTTCTTTCTAGGTTCGTGTGCCTCCGTTATAGAGGTTATAAACCACTATAACTTAAAGAACCTTGTCGAATGTACCAGTCCAGTAAACATAAGTCTGTGTGCTGAATTTTGCAATAACCTAGTGAAAGTAGACGATCTCACCTATACCACTAGGGCAGCGGGTACTGATATCACGTTTTCCCCTACGACTATCCGAGAGTTTTTAGAGTTACGTCCATCTACTTGTTCTTTCTTGTGCTATCCTCCCAGGGATCTACCATTCGGAGATCCCTACTCACATATTACTCTCGATACGATTTATTCGTATTTTTTTGGGGGAGAGTGAGATCCCACTGTGACCCAGTTTAGGTCGGTAGAACTCCGAGTCCAGGACTACGCTCTTTATAGGGTCTTAGTCTGTTGCATTTTACCACTGACTACTCGGGACATCGCTGTCATGCGCCCATTCCATTCATTTTTACTCTATGCCCTGAGTCATTGGTTAGATATTGACATCAGCCTACATATCTTCTCCACCATTATCTACTCGGCTGGATACGTGACTGATAGACGAGTCCACATGCCGTTCTGTCACATTCTGACAGCATATATGTCCTCGTTGCACATTGATGTCACTAGAGGAGACATTGCCTATATGACCAAGTTCGATGTTATAGCAGCTAAGAACTTCTCCTTAGCTGGTATCCACGTAGATAGGGATGACGGGACTATGTCTTGGCGGAGGGGGGCACAACACCAGCCCGATCCAGACGCAGAGGGGGACGAGTTCATGCTTGCACTGTTTCCAGAGGAAGCCGCACCAGCTCCACCACCGCCCCCAGCTCGAGCACCACGTCACGCTCCCCGCACTCTAGCCGACCGTATGACCGGACTAGAGAGAGCTATGGCGAGTCTCCAGTAGGAGAACTCTGATTTTCATCGGGACATACGGCGAGAGGTTGCCGAGTTACGAGCTGCCGGGGAAACCCGACACACTGAGCTGATGACGCTTCTCCAATCCTTGGGATCTGGACCACCCCCTTCATTATCTCAGTAGCTCTAGTTATGACTCACTTCTGTAGCTACACTACCTGTAAAATACTTTGGATCTATGTAGTGATATTTCAGATTTGCATTGATTATGTTCTATCTTGGTAGCCTAGGAATTTTGAATTTCAAAATACTTTCAAAATTATTGCTTTCAACTTATAGGTTCAAACATGTGTCAGTTTTTAAAACCTTCCTATTTTTAGATTTTTAAATAAACTTTTAGCCTTAGATTAGTTCAAAATCCTTAGAGAACATGCACCCATAGGACTAGTTTTGAGCATCTCACCAAAACCCTAGGCTTACCTTGCTTGTGTTTGCCGAACAATAGAAAGGGGTGAGATGCATAGGCCACTTGCCTAAGACTTAAGATGCTTATTTCAGTGCATCGACATAAGTCTGGGCATTAAAAACAAAATATATATTAATCAAGTTAAGATTGACCTTAACTTGACTAACCAAGTGAAAGCTGCTATCTTTTGATAAGTCAGTCAGTAACTAACTGGTTAGACATTTGATTTGATGTCAGGTCCAGGGGGAGGAATCAATTAAAATTTTTTCGGTTTTTCAAAATATTTTTATTAAAAATTTCTTAAACCTATTTTTGAAAACTAAGTTATTGAATTTCAAAATTAGATTTAACGTAGTTTTGAAAATTGAATTTAAAAATCTAGTTCTGAGAATTTGACTTTACTTAATTCTACTTAATTCTACAAAAATTAACTTTTGTAAACTAAGCGTAAGTTTATAAACTAAGTCTTTTTAAAATCTTTTACAAACTTAGTGTTGAAAATTAAACTTCAATCAATCTTGAAATATATTTTAAAACTTAGTTTTGAAATTTTGCTTATGTTTGAAAAAAGTTGAAACCTGTTTTAAAATTTTTTTTTTGAAATTTAAAACTTATTCTTAAACCTTAATCTTAGAAGCCATACTTGAAAAATTAGCTATTTTTCACAAAACTTAGCCTTTCAATCTTAAGTCTTGAAAGTTGATTCCTTTACCAACTTAGTTTTAGAAAATCAATTTTACCTAGTAGATCTTTTAAACTTCTCTCAAAACTTAGCTCCTTAACAAAAGATAAATTACTAAGTTTAACTCCCCCAGATTAACTTGACATGACTCCTTACTTTGTCTGAAGTCTGTATTTTTAATTACTTGAAACATGCTTATTTTTGATGAATGCCAAAGGGGGAGGGTTAAGTGGGTTAAGTTAGCCAAACCAATTGAAAATACAAACTAACTTTAAAAACCTCCACATAATGATGTTATCTATTTTTCTTGCAAATATCTTCACTAACTTAACCAGGTTGTCATTCCATCAAAAAGGGGGAGATTGTTGGTGCGGTTAGCACTAACGATTTAACCCAGGTTTTGATGAATGACAAATAGGTTAAGTTAGGTTTATTGTTGATCTAACACTCTGATCGAGTCTGCAGGATAAGTCCAGACAAGTCGATGGGCTGACCAGATGTCTGGCACGAAGTCCAGCTAGGTCAACGGGCTGACCGGATAGCTGGCACGAAGTCCAAGCGGGTCGACGGGCTGACCGGACGCTTAGGCACGAAGCCCAGCTAGGTCAACGGGTTGACCGGATAGCTGGCACGAAGTCCAGACGGGTCGACGGGCTGACCGGACGTCTGGCAGGTAAGTAAGGTAAGTCACTGGAGGGGAGTGACTGCGAGGACGCGTTCCCAGGAAGGGAACATTAGGCGTCGATCCAGCTTAGATCCATTTCGGATATCTAAGTCGAGATCGTGACTAGATTCCGGTCTCGGAAAGACAGAATCTAAGTCATACTTTTTCTGTTAATTCATACTTTATAAATTGTGCTAACAATCTGTGTTGCAGGACATATTTTGCCTCGGACTAACCTTGTTTTGCAGGAGAAGGAATCTCTGGAAAAAGGTGGTCCGGGCGCCCGGAGGGGATCCGGGCGCCCGGAGGCAACTTTTATCCTCTGCGTCGCCTCGCCATGTGGAGCATCCTGACTGGACTTGCCACGTCGCACCAGGGCGCCCGGAAGGGATCCAAGCGCCCGGAGCAGCATATAAAAGAAGCCCCAGGGGTGGAGCTTCTATATCATCTCAGAATTCCCAGATTGCTTTGCTGCTCTGTGCTCCAGCGACGCTAACAAAGCTCCGACAACGCCCCCTTGCTCTTTAAGCTTTCTTTTCTGTCGGTATAGCTTTGTGTTTTGTTTCATTAGCATTTCTTGCACTCTTTTTGTAATCACATTCGAATTGCTAGTGATTGCCCAACGAAAGTGGTCAAGGACCACGGGCCTTCGAGTAGGAGTCGTCACAGGCTCCGAACGAAGTAAAATCAATTGTGTTCATTTACTTATCCGCTGCGTACTTTTACACTCAAGTTTTCGAATCGATATTCACCCCCCCTCTATCGAACGATCACGGTCCTACACAATCGTTCATGTGTGAAGGAGAGTCAAGTAGGTCAAGGTTGACTGGATACTTGACGGGAGAAATCCTGGTGAGTGAAGCCAGGTGAAAGACCTAGTGAGTGAAGCTAGGCAGAAGGGAAATCCTGGTGAGTGAAGCCAGGTGAAAGACCTAGTGAGTGAAGCTAGGCAGAAGGGAAGTCCTGGTGAGTGAAGCCAGACAGACATGAAGTCCTGGTGAGTGAAGCAAGGCAGACATAAAGTCCTAGTGAGTGAAGCTAGGCAGAAGGGAAGTTCAAGTAGGTCAAAGGGATTGACTGGATACTTGGCACAAGGAAAATCCAGGTGGATCAAGGTTGATCGGACACCTGGTGAAGATAAGTCCAGTTGGGTCAAGGATGACCGGACACTTGGTGAGCGAGTTCTAGCAGGTCAAGAGTGACCGGATGTTAGGCATGATGTACCAACAGGTCATGGTTGACTAGATGTTGGTTTAGGAGGCTTTAGACTTGATTTTAGGGAGAAATCATGAGATGGATCGATCAGCCGATCGATTGGCTCATGCCCAATCGATCGGCCGATCGATTGGGCGAGTCTTCGCGACAAGCCTCCTCTCAATCGATCAGTGGATCGATTGGGACAAGTGCGCGATCGCACAGAACGACACTGGATCGATCGGTCGATCGATCCAGATCCCCCAATCGATCAGTGGATCGATTGGGAGGTGTGATTTTGCATGATAAGCTCTAGATCGATCAGCCGATCGATCCAGGTAATTCCCGAGAGCACAGAGGCTGTCTGGATCGATCAGTCAATCGATCCAAAGCCTCCCCAATCGATTGGGAGCAATCCGATTGATCGGGATCCGACCGTTGGCGTCGATTAAAGCCGTTGTCGAGCTCTTTCTTCGCCAACTCTTACACTGTTCATCTCCGATCTTCACCAGCGACTCCACAACATCTCTCTAAAGTTTAGATCGCCAGTTCTTGAAGATTCTTGGAAGTTTTCCAAGTCAAGAGGCGGAGCAAAAGCAAGAAGGAGAAGCTAGGGTTAGGGTTTCAGTTGTCAAACATGTAAGAATTCTTGTATTTGTTTTCCCCTTGTCTTCTTCTTGTACTGAGAGTATTGTAGGGCTTCTCCACCTTTGGTAGTTACCATAAAGGAGTGTTTATTCGTGGGGCCGGCACTAGGGGGGCCGCTAAGGTAGCGGATCTACCTTTTTCATAAAGGAGTGTTTTTCATAGTGGAGGGTGCGTGAGTGTGTGGATCCTTGGATTAGTCACCTTTTGTGAAGTGGATACCAAGTAAATCCTCTTGTTAGCGTTATGTATTTTGTTTCTTTGTATATTTCCGCTGCACATCTTTGAAGAAACAAGCAACGCCGACCACGAGCACGCGACGAGCTATTCACTCCCCCCCCTCTAGCTACATAATCGGTTCCAACACTTTAAATGTTCATATTTTCATATGTTTGAAACTTTATGCTTTTGAATCTTCTAATTTTGATTGTTAGTGTTGTAGTGTAAGAACAGGAGATTTCTTTAGCATGAATCTATATTTTCAGAATTTTGGAGGTGGAATGGAGAATCGGTATTTTCAGCCCGAGTATCAATTTTACCCAAACATGGATCAACAAAATATGTATGAGTCATTTTCAAATGGTTTTAATGCTAATTGGGTGGATAATTCATGTTTCAGGTATGAATGTGCACAAGGACAAGTTATTGAGTCATATCCAACCTACCAGAATTCATATGAGTTTCAAGAAGTTTCAACATCTTTTGTGCCAAATTCTTTTCAACAAAATGAACTTCAAATTGAAGAGTCAACATGGAGAGTTAAGGAGATTATACAACAAATGATAGAGCATGAAGAGCAACAATTTTCAAGAATACAAAATATACAGAATCAGTTGGATGCAAATTGCATCATCTATCAACCAGTTTCAAACACGAAGCGTCAGTGAAGAGATGGATTGTGGAGCTCTTGTCAGGCCTGACACTCATCTACTTCTTCACTTGATTCTTTAAGTACTTTTTATTATTGTGATGATGTAGTTGAATATACTTTTGATTCTACTAATGATGTTGCTTTAGATGTTGGAAATGATGCAGGTATTGATGTTGAAGATGATTTAAGTGTAGGGGAATGCTTACTAGAAGCATTACCCCAAGAATCACCAAGAATTGAGGATGTAAGTGTAGAGACTTGTACTATGGAGACAAGAACCCAAGAATCACTACATAAAGTTGTACATTCACCAGAACTAGAGCATGTACCATTACTTGATGAAGAGGAGGTAACAATCACCACTCCAAGTATCTTTCAACATGACAAGGTGAGTATTTCTTGTGATTTTTCAGAAAATTTAATAGAGGTACCAATTATTGACTTTATTAGCTGTGATTCATTTCTTAATATATTTTCAACCCACAGTATTACTCTCATATTTTCTTCTACCCCATATGTGTATGGGAGATGCGTTTCTTTATTGATTGTGTAGGAGAATACAAGCTTCTGGAGTGGATGCTTGAACTGAACCGCCTCCGTCTTCTAGAAAGAATTTGCAATGGAAAAATGATGAATAAAAAGAAGTTGATTGCAATCAAGGATACTCCACTACCGACATGGATTCTTCTTTTAAATCTACTTCAACCGCTCGGAATTAAGGGGAGTTTGTTCCTTGCTTTTATTTTTTCTTTATACATTTCTTTAGTTGTATACTTCGCGTTTGCACTTTGTTTTTACATTTTGCATTTTGTTTCCATACATTGCACTTTGCATTTTGTTTAGTACATAGCATTTTCATTTTGAATAAATTCTCCATGAATTGTTCTAGTAATATTTTTTAGATGGTAAAAATTTCTTAAATTTGATCATCAATTTTAGGTCATTGGACATGATTGGATGCTCTACTTACATGATGTTGGTTAGTTTGGTGGTGGATTCCAATTTGACTAATTGAGTTTGATTGCATGAAAATTACCTAGAGAGGACCACTTCAAGACTACACTTTATTTTCTTATTGTGTGATATGCACTTACAACAATTGAAACTCTAGAACTTGTTTTTTTTCTTTTCAAAGTCACAATATCATATGTATGCTTAGAAATAAAGGATATTTGTCATTCTTGTTCCATCATAATTTCTAATTTCTTTCCCCGTAATTTCTTAAAATATGTTCATCAAGTATTCTAATTCTTGATCACTTTGCTTTGCCTTCATTTCATTGGGAGTTTTGGTTGAATTCTTGATGAGTTGAATTGACTAGATGGACAAAGGATTAAGTGTGGGGGATGTGTATAGTGTTTTTGAATTTTTGGATTCATTTGTTAATGGTAGGGATTCAAATTTAAGCCAATGATGGAGTTTTGGACGAATACTGTTGTGAATGAAGTATTTTTAAGATTGTATGTTAAATGTACCCATATCTTGAGTTTTATCATGTCAAGAGTGAGCTCCAATTGTTTTGAAGTGTAAGACTTGATACTATGTTGATACATTTAAAATTGTAAGAGACATATGTGGTAAGAAGGTTTTGGAAATGCTAAAATCTTAACTTTCTGTTGGTATTGTTGTGCTGTGTTGAATTCTACATAAATAGACACTACAACTATGGAGTAAATGAAGGCTACAGAAACATGGAAATGAGGAGTTAGTGTCAAAGTTGTGTTGGAATTCAGGAGCAGCCTTAAAGCCAATGTGAAATTCAAGTTAAGTTCTTTATTGTGCTGAATCAAATGGTATTCTTGCTTCCAAGGCATCTGCAAAATAAGAAAGGAGAAATTCAGAAACTCCATCTAGACATAGAAATGCAGAAACAATGCATAATTTTGGAGCTGAATTCTGTTTTTCAAGAATGTTTAGTTTTGTGCCAAAGTTTTCTTGATGTCTCTGATCTAAAATGGATAGAATTCAAAGTCCTTTTAATTCAATGTCGAATGAACTATTTTCTAAGGTTTCCTTGTTGAAGAATTTTGCTGAAATATCATGGTGGAAGGATCTGAAAAATTAAAGAATAGATTCATGTTATCACTTTACAAAATCTGAAAAATTGTCAGAGATGGGCTATTGTTGATCAAGGATGAATGGAATTAAGAGAATTCAATGAACCCATTCAATTTATGGGATAATTCAAGGTCTGAATTTAACTTTGAAGTTGAATCTGGGAACATATTCTAATCTATTAAAACTGAACCTTGACATTAGAAGAGTTATTAAATTCTGAATTTTTACTCTTGTGACAAATGCAACTTCCTTTCAAACTGAAGCTCTAAAATTGTAAGCTTGCATTGGATTCTAAATTTTAGAAAATGCGGTGCTTTAAGCAATTCATTATATGATGCTGAATGATAGTTTATCAAAATGATGAAGTTTGAAACTGTGAGCTTAAGTACCAGAATTAATGATAGTTGGATATTTAAGTAATTTAAACTATGAGCTTATATACCATAATTCAGTTATAAAATTGGAATCAGAGAAGGTAGATAGAAATATCGAATTGCAGCTTGAGATAGAGTATCAAATCATTAAATCTAAATCAAGAGGACTGGCTGGAAATCAATGATGTGGAGTCATGTAATTGGAATCTAATTATTATGGAGAAAAAATTTGAAATTCGAATATTGAAATACAATTCCACTTATGAAGCAATCAGATTGAGGCATTAGTTCTGAAGATATGATGATGAATTCAGCTACTTGATACCATGATTTCTGCTACTGCTTAATACTGAAGTTTAATTTTCAGAATCAGAAATAACTGTCTAAGTCCATATGTCAATTATGCTAGCACAACATGAAATTAGTCTCTTATTATTACATTGATGAACGAGACCTTTCTATGATTCCAGCTCTTCATAAATAAGCTAGAATTTCCTTGAACTTTCAATTCTGAATTCTGAAATTGGATTGATGGAATAGGGGCTGCAACTTTCTTATTTGTGTGTGCTAGTTTTTGTATGAAGATCCAGACCTTTGGTTCTTTTGATCATAGGCCTGCTACTATTCTCCTTCCTTTGCCTTTTTAATTGTTCCCATGCTATTGAAGAGCTAGAGCCAATCTGAAGTAAGAATGGCTGCAACTTCTTTAATTACAGTAAAATTACTTCAGAAATTGAAGTATGAACTTGGTCTATTGTGTGCCAAACTAATTTGCAGGTTTCTTTCAGAAAATAGATTCAAATGAAGTTCTTGTTAGTCCATGACGCTATTGGATGACACTTTCCTTCCACAATTGTTATAATCAAGAACTTATAACTTCTTTAATTTAATTCTTGAAACTATGCTAGCCATGGATAGAGGAGTTTAGTCTTGAGCTGACCTCAAAGCACTAAAGTATGGAAGGAAAACCAGAAGTAATGAATTATGGAGATTGATTTCTTAAACTTAATACAGCAGCTAATGAATTTAGAAATTGTTTTGTACCAACTGTTGAAATTGTCCTGATTGGTATTGTTTTGATTTAAATTATGGGTGGGAAACTGTAAATCTTTGAGTTCATAACTTTTCTGAGTTGCTGAATTCTGAATTGAGTATCTGAATTCAGGATTTGATAGGAGATCAAGACCTATAAAATTTCCTGTGAGTCAAGATCTATCAAACTCAAGAATCTTAACTCTGACATTGAAACTGATTTCTGAAATGCAAAAATCAGGTGTTATTTTGCTTGGTATAAAATTCAAAATTTCTGGAACTCATTTGAAACAAGTGCTTTTGATTCGTATGTGCCAATTTGGAAATATCTACAAGCTAATGTAAGGTTTATCTTAATTTGAAGCAAGATATTTGAGCTGGTATAAGGGCAATAAGTGTGAGGCTGATTGCTAAAACTGAAATCTAGGAAACTGATACTCTGAAATTGTTTTGCTAAGATACATTATGTGGCTAGGGAATGTTCTTAATTCTGATAACTATTGTATTATTTTTGCTTACCCTGTTAGTGCAGTCTTACCAGAGAAGACTAATTGTCTGGTCAGAGGAAATGCAGAAATTGTGTAAATCTGTAAAAGCTAAGAGCTGGCCAGTATACTTGAAATGTATTCCTTTTTACATGAATATTAAGTGTTAAGGAAATTGAATGGGATAAGTGAGATCAAATTGGAGAGGCAATGTCATGAATTTCGAGTTAGAAGTAAATGCAGAAATGCATAAATGATTTGGTTGCAACTCATTTATACCAAAGTTCAATTCTGAAAATTAAGTGTCAAACTTATCCATTTCTGCAAATTCTAGAATTCTGGGAATTGATTTATGATATTGAAGCAGTGAGAGCAGATTATTAGCATTGTTTTGAATTCTGGGAAATTCCAGCAGGTTCATGTTCTCTTATGAAACCTACAACAAGGATCCAACTTGTAAGTTATTTCAGAAGTGAATGAAACGTAAATGATTATACATTGAATTCACAAGTCAATGTGGTCAAAAGAAAAAAAAAATAGTGGAAAGGATGAAGAAAGACAAAGGAAGTAATCTTGTACCTAGTCTTAGTGTTGCTCTTTACCAGAAAAACCACAGAAAAATAGAGAGAAAGGAAACCTGCAACAGAAAAGAAAAATTAACAGTGGTTAGAAATGTATCAAGTTTTTGTAATGCAAGAATTGTTGAATTGTCCGAGACGACCAATGTTTTAAGTGTGAGGGAGGGGATTCTTCTTCAAGTTGATGTGAGATTGTTTTAGCTTCCAAATGTTGAAATTTAAGTGGAAAAATAGTGAAAAAATTGGTAAATCAAGAGAGTATCAATTGTGGAGATAGAGTATCAAGATTTTTGGATGACCATCAAATTGAAGGAGAGGTTGCCTTGATATTTTGAATTGGTAATGACAAATAGTATTCATCTTTTTTCACATCAAAATGATCAACTCATCAAGTATATTCCTCCAATACTCTCATCTTCTTAATTTTGTATTAAATTCTTTTCTTTTGCCTATTTCATTCACTTTAATTGTTCTTCTTGATTCCACTTCAATTCTTGTTGATAAAATCTTTTTGATTCATATATGCTATGTTTATAGTGGTGGAGAATCAGAAAATAAGCAAACATATGGTAGTGAAATGTTATGAGTTGCATTGAGTGAGCTCCACTTGCACATGTTTGAGTGTGAGAGTTAGAATAGGTAAACACCTTGTGAGATTGCAACTTGCTTAATTTTTCAATTGGATTGAAACTACTATACCTATTGATTATTGCTTGGATTGTATTTATGATTGTTTGTGATCTTTAAAATGACCTTAGTTAATTACCTTTTACCATCTTCTAGATATTGCTAGGGGATTTTTAGATTTTCTTGACTTGAACGGGACGTCCAAGATTAAGTGTAGGGGATTTGATAACCATGATTTTGCTACATTATTTTGATTCATAATGCATGTTTTTACTTATCTTGTTCATAGATGAAACTTATATTGACATCACATTTCATAATTGCATTTGATTTTGCACTTAATTGTAAATTGGCTTATAATCATGATATTTGATGCTAATATTTGATTATTATTTTATAGGCATCAAAAGGGTCATGGACCCGATCAGATCAGACCACATTTGGGGTCAAATCTAGGGCTAAACGAGACGATCGAGCTGTGGAGCATTATGGACCGTTCATCTAAGATCAAACAGATCTGAGCCATCAGTTGAAGATCCGTTTCATCCAAATCTAATGAAGAGCAGATCTCATCTGTTGATGAAGATCCAGAGGTTTTGATCTAGATCTGAGTCCATTCGGTCGTTGATCAAGCCCCAAAACAATCTGGATCGTCCGATCAGATTTGGGAGAGTTTAAAAGCCGTGAGAAGCTACAGTGCTTCCTTGGGCTCAGCGTGTTTGCAACATTCCTACTATTCCTTCTTCTTCTTCTCCGCGACGCCAAGCTCCCATTCCCGACTTTCAGATCCGTGAGCAATCCTTCTTCATCGCCGACGATGTCCTAGTTTCCGGCGTCATCATCCGAGATCAAAAAGTGGCAAGAGGCGTTCCCAGTCCACGAGCTTGAGTTCTGATTCCACTTCCGCAATCTAGATTCGAGAGGCGCTCCCCTTATCTATGATCTTCATTAGCCACCGGAGCTCAAGAGGCGTTCCCAGTAGCTTCGGATTTCATTCCATCTTCAATTCATCTGCTACACTTGAGTGGATCTGATCAACCGATCGAGTGTGTGCAAATTCCAGAATTCGGCGTTTGTGTTTGTGCGATGGTAGTGACAGCTGATCGGAGCTCAAGAGGCATTCCCAGTAGCTGTGGTCGCCAGCTAGCACTAGCCGAGAGTTTGGATCTTCACCAGTGATTACTCGAGAGGGGTTCCCAGTGGCATCTCTGTTTTTACAGCAGAGTGGAGAGTTTTGGTTTCGGATTTGGGTTGTGGAATGTTTAGGTTTTGTTTTTTTTTCTGAATTATTCATCACATTGCTCAGATCTGATGATCTGATTTCTTTTCCTTACCATTTCTTCCTTGTTTCAGTTTTCTGAAATTCTTATTCTAATGTTCTTTCTTACAATTTTAATTTCATTTGAGTTGCTGCAATCCAAATTTTGCTTAACTACTGGATTAGTTTGCACACTAGTTTGTGTTTGAAGTTTGATGTTCTTATTATCATAAGTTCATTAGTTTCGGTTATTTAGTTAGCAAAGCTTTTGTTCGGTTCATTGGATATGTTATGATTATAATCATGCTTAAATGTTGAATGCCTATTTTGATGTATTGATTGTTATCTCTGTTCATTGTTATTGTGAATGAGCTCTTGAGCTTAATTGTTGATTGTGATTAAGTATAGAAGACTTGGTGATTGAGTTAAGTTTTGAACTTGATTATGATGTTGATAAAATGTTAGGCTCGGTTCTTACAATTGTGATGAGATTTTGAATGTAATTGTTACTGTGGTTGTGAATTGTGGAGATAGAAATTGATTCATGTAATTAAATGATGCATTAGATCTTGAATTTAATTGAGGCTCATTTGGTTAGAAGGAAGTGGATCATGTTTAGATGAGAGTTATCTTTCTTTGATGTCATTCTTGTCCTAGTTGAAATTAGATTTTGATTGGAACCACTTCTAGAATTCACACACGATTTATTAGTTATTCTTGGAAAAATATGACTTGGGACTCCTTACTACGACTCTATTCTTTAGTTTAATTGAGTTCCAATCTTTATTAATTTTGATAAGTCACGTGACATGCAAAATGGCCAACATCAAGTCCCAAGAAAAATTATATGGAGAATTTTAGAAAAAAGATGTGTTAGCGTAACATATATTGAACTAATTAAGGATATGTATGAAGATGTAACATTCAGAGTAAAAACTTCAGGCGAAGTAACTGAAGCATTTCCAATAAAAATAAGGATTACATCAAGGATAAGCTCTAAGTCCCTAACTTTTTACACTAATTATGGACGAACTCATTGCACACATTCAAAACACAGTACCATGATGCATGTTGTTTGCAAATGATATTATTTTGGTTGACGAAACACGTGAAGGAGTAAATGCTAAACTATAATCTTGGAAGGAAACACTAAAAGGGAAAGGTTTTAAACTTAGTAGATTAAAGACAAAATATATGGAATTTAAGTTTAGCAATATTAGAAGTAATGAAATAATTGTTAAGATAGGAGAGAACAAGTTGTCCGAAATCGAGAGATTTAAATATTTAGGATCATTTTTGCAAAACGATGGAGGGATTGAGAGAGATGTCTTACATAGAATACAAGCAGGATGGGTGAAATGGAGGGGAGCGTCGAGTGTTTTATGTGACCGTAAAGTACCTCTTAAACTTAAAGGTAAGTTCTATAAAACTGCAGTTGGACTTGTTATGTTATATGGAGCGGAATGTTGGGCTATGACTCGAGCACATGAGCAGAAGATGAGAGTTGCAGAGATAATGATGTTAAAATGGATGCGTGGACATACGAGGATGGACAAGATAAGACATGAGAGCATTAGAGAAAAAGTCAGAGTTACATCTATTGAGGAAAAACTTCGAAAGACACGTTTAAGATGGTACAGACATGTACTTAGACGACCAATAAATGCTCCAGTTTGACAACGTGAAACTATGATAAACATGCATATCAAACGAGAAAGAGGAATACCAAAAAAGACTTAGTTAGCAACAATAAAACAAGATAAAATTTATTTAAATATAGATGATAATATAATAAGAGATAAAGCTCAATGACATAAAATGATTCATACAGCCGACCCTATTTAGTGGGAAAAGATTTTGTTGTTGTTGTTGTTGTATTCATCAATATTCTTCATTATTTCTTTATAATTATTTTTTTATATTAATAAATAATTCTATTCATAAATTATTTATGAATATTATTCAGGAATCGAGTTTATATATTTTCACAATTAAATAAATATAAACGTGTGATAAAATGTAACATCATTCATCTTAAGAAATCTAGTATTGTGTATCTTACTGTAAAATAAAGCCAAGTAAATATGAAGTTTCGCCCAACAGTTAAAGAGGAAAATTAAATAAATATAAATGAATAAATAATTAATCAAATAACGTTGAAATCGGAATAATAGATTCAGTCCTATAAAATTAAATAAATATAAATTATGATAAAAAAGGTGAATACATTCGTCCCAGCGTCTCCGTCAATTTTTTTTCAATATCAACATGAAAAAAATAAATCACAGATGACTACTAATCTAATTAAATAAATATAAATGAATAAATACATGATGGATGAATTACTTATAATGTTAAATTTAGTCGAACTGCACAAATTCAGTTGTCGGGTGATACTGAGTTTGCGCCACGCCAGTGAGATGCTGTGCTCTTGTTCCTTTTTCGATTTTAAAATGAAACGATAAGACTTTGATATTGTATCTCCACCCGAAGTTTTTCTTTTAAAATAAAGCACATATTATTTAAATTTTCTATTAATATTTGATTAATATAAATGAATATGTTTGAATATTTAATTTTGTAATTATTAAAATATATAATTAAATATTTAAATTAGTTAAAAATTATGAAAGTAATTATTGAATAATTGTTCTAAAAAATAAAATGTAAAATTTCTAAAAAAAGATAAAATTATAAATTATTTAAAGTTGAAAGATTTTTTTTTAAAAAAAAATTATGTTATAATATGTTTAAAAAATTTAATCTTGACAATGTTGTTGGAATATTTTAAATTATATTTTTGAAAAATTTATAACTAACTTCTAACATGAATTTAAAAAATTAATTTTAATTATTTTTAACATTTTTTTATATTTTATATTTTATATTTTATATTTTATTTTTAAACTTATAAAAAATTAAAACTATTCTTTAGATTTAAAATTAATTTTAATATAAATATAATGTAGGGTAGTACTTACAGTGCTCGCCTTGTAATTATTATGTGTATTTTATTTATTTTTTTTAAATTTTCTTTACCTAAAAAAGCTCAAACCATCACTAAAAAAAATTTATTATTAACGACTAAATATTCCATCGGTATTTCATCGATATATGCCATTACCGATGGCTTACCGACAGAATACATGCTATCGGGAGTAATTTGGTCGACAATTCAATTTACCGATGGAAATACTATTCCGTAGGTATATCCCGACGGAATTATATTTTCCGTCGGTAACTTACCGACTGAATATTTTACCCATTGGTAAAAAAAGTAAACGGCAGGTAACGGTAATGCCCGACTGAATATATTCCGTCGGACAATATATCGACGAAATCCTTAATTCCGTCGAGAAATCCCGACGGAACCTATATTCCGTCGGTATATTACGGACGGAACCCTATAATCCGTCGGGATTTCCCGACGGAATCTTTAATTTCGTCGGTAATATATCGCAAATTTTACTGTGCTGGCGATATTTTACCGTCGGAATTGTGATTTCCGTCGGTATAAACTGAAAAAAAAATTGGTAACCTGCTCCTATTTGGCTCATTTCCCATATACAATCTTAATATGAATACAATCCATCACAAGCGATGGCATGACAAACACAATTCATACATTTAACAATCCACACAACATAAATCACAATATACAACAACAAGATCACAATATAAATCAATCCACAATCTCCAAAATACAACATACAATAAATACATAAACATAAGTGAATCACAAATATAAAATCCCCCAAATATAATAAATTTCAAGTATCAAGTGCTCACAATCATAAGTATCTAAAAGTATATAAGTGAACGACAAATACAAAATATCCAAAATACATATCATGATACATCACCTATACATATTGTAGGACCGTGATCGTTCGATAGAGGGGGGGGGGGGTGAATATCGATTCGAAAACTCGAGTGTAAAAGTACGCAACGGAAAAGTAAATGAACACAATTGATTTTACTTCGTTCGGAGCCTGTGACGACTCCTACTCGAAGGCCCGTGGTCCTTGACCACTTTCGTTGGGAAATCACTAGCAATTCGAATATGATTACAAAAAAGAGTACAAGAAATGCTAATGAAACAAAACACAAAGCTATACCGACAGAAAAGAAAACTTAAAGAGCAAGGGCGCGTTGTTGGAGCTTTGTTAGTGTCGCCGGAGCACAGAGCAGCAAAGCAATCTGGGAATTCTGAGATATTCTTGAAGCTCCACCCCTGGGGCTTCTTTTATATGCTGCTCCGGGCGCCTGGATCCCTTCCGAGCGCCCTGGTGCGACGTGGCAAGTCCAGTCAGGATGCTCCACGTGACGAGGCGACGCAGAGGATAAAAATTGCCTCCGGGCTCCCGGACCACCTTTTTCCAGAGATTCCTTCTCCTGCAAAACAAGGTTAGTCCGAGGCAAAATATATCCTGCAACACAGATTGTTAGCACAATTTATAAAGTATGAATTAACAGAAAAAGTATGACTTAGATTCCGTCTTTCCGAGATCGGAATCTAGTCACGATCTCGACTTAGATATCCGAAATGGATCTAAGCCGAATCGACGCCTAATGTTCCCTTCCCGGGAACGCGTCCTCGCAATCACTCCCCTCTAGTGACTTACCTTACTTACCTGTCAGACGTCCGGTCAGCCCTTCGACCCGTCTGGACTTCTCGCCAGCTATCTGGTCAGCCCGTCGACCTAGCTGGACTTCTTGCCTAAGCGTCCGGTCAGCCCGTCGACCCGCTTGGACTTCTCGCCAGCTATCCGGTCAGCCCGTCGACCTAGCTGGACTTCGTGCCAGACATCCGGTCAGCCCGTCGACCCGCTTGGACTTCTCGCCAGCTATCCGGTCAGCCCGTCGACCTAGCTGGACTTCGTGCCAGACATCCGGTCAGCCCGTCGACCTGTCTGGACTTATCCTGCACACTCGATCAGAGTGTTAGATCAGCAATAAACCTAACTTAACCTATTTGTCATTCATCAAAACCTGGGTTAAATCGTTAGTGCTAACCGCACCAACAATCTCCCCCTTTTTGATGGAATAACAACCTGGTTAAGTTAGTGAAGACATTTGTAAGAAAAAAAACAGATAACATCATTATGTGGAGGTTTTTAAGTTAGTTTGTATTTTCAATTGGTTTGGCTAACTTAACCCACCTAATCCTCCCCCTTTGGCATTCATCAAAAATAGGCAAGGGTAAACAAGCATAGTGTAGAGTTACTGTAATAATTTAAGAAACAGCTAATTTTGGAAAATATCTAAGTTTGATTCAAAATTCAAAGTATAAGTTAAAAAGATAGTCAAGTTGACTTGGGGGAGTCAAGTTAAATTTTAAAAAGTATAAGTTTAAAGTTAATCAAGTTTAACTTTTTAAACGTGTAAAAATTTTCAAATTTGGATTTTAAGTAACATTTACTTTTCAAAAGGTAAATTCTAATTTTCAAATTCTAATTTTCAAACACTAAGTTGAATCTGGTTTTCAAATTTAATTTTTCAAAACAAAGCAAAAATTTTAATTTTTCAAAAAAACAAGTAAAATTTTAGCCAAAATAAATTTGTTAAGGCTAATTTGATAAAAGCTAAGTTTGGAAAGTTTAATTTTCAAGCATATGTTACAAAACTGAATAAGTTTAAATTTGTAATAGTTTTCAACTTTAAAATTAAGTTTAAAATTAAAATTTTGAAATTAATTTTTAAGTTTAAAATTAAAATTTGGAAATTAATTTTTAAGTTTAAAATTAAAATTTTGAAATTAATTTTTAAGTTTTAAAATTAAAATTTTGAAATTAATTTTTAATTAAACAAATTTAAGCCTTATTCATCTCACCCGATCTATATTATCAATCAGGGAATCCTATGATTTTGTGAGATGAAATTGGATTTTTAATTATGGAGTTTTGGTTTAACTAGTGTTAGATTCAGATTTAGCTTTGGTCTCCACAAATAGGCAATCTTCGGATAAACTTCTAAGCTTGGTGAGTCACCTGGACGTCATTAGTAGTAACCAACCTTTCGAGGTTTTCCGAATAGTCCTATCCACGGAGCTTAGTACTAAATCTTGGTCTAACTGGTTAGGATTCATTTAAGGGTAGCTTCGGTCAGTTCCACTTGGCCAAATGCACCAGATCGAAACCATATCTTTCTAGACATGCGATGCCCAAGCTTCCCTAACGTACTATCATCCAAAAACTTCACCAGTACCATGATTCAAGTTAAACTTGGTTTCTTTTTAACTAATCATAATTACCCTGCCGGGTTAGTTTGTTTTAGGTTACCCTGTCAGGTAAGTTCATTTTTGAGGTGCCAGCTATTCTGGAGCCTCCCCCTGAATTATTGGCCATTAATTTAAATTTTGGTTTTAGGTTTGTGTCGATTCCTTTTATAATTATAATTAACTTGGTGATAGTTTATATTTTGTTGAGTTTTAAATTTTGAATTTTTTTATTTAGGTTTGTATTTTGGTTTTTTATTTGGTTTAATCGAGTTTATATAATATACTTTTTCTTTAGGTATATAATATTGATTAAGTTCTACTTGCGTGGTCAGACACGCTTTTGGAACCCAAGCTTGATTAGTTGATTTGTATTGAGTTATTAATGACTTAAAAGTTTTATTTGAGTTCGACTTGTATCCGAGTCCGGTTTTATTATAACATGCTTTTTGATTGTTCAGGATTAAGTCAAGATTTTTTGATCTTGTTGTAAATTTTTCTATCATTTCTTTTAAATTGTTAATATCATTTTTTAATGATAAATTCTCCTCCTCAAGTGTTAGATCTTGAGTTGGATTTGAATTTTTGATTTGTTCCTTGAGGTTTTGATTTTCCTCAAGAAGTGAGTTGTTCTCATTTTCTATTTTAATTAATTTACTATTTAAACAGGAAATAATTCTAAAAAAAATTTTGTTTAAATTAAAATATACCTCATTTGGGCCTTCGGAAACGAGTACGGACTCGTGGCTTGTTTCGGGTTCAGACCCGTCTTCTGTTTCAGCTTCGTGGGCCATCAGTGCGAGGTGGCTCGATGTTTCCGCTCTTCTTCCTCCGATTCGTCCGAGGAGTCATCCCACGTTGCTTTGAGGGCCTTCTTTGGTTGGCTTGGTTTGTCGAACTTTTTGGGCATTCGCTCTCGTAGTGTCCCTTTTATTGCACCAAGCAAGTCACGTTCTTTTGTTCCGAGGAGAACCGATCTTTGAAGGTCCTTTTCTGAAGCTCCTTTTTCTCCCGGTGAACATTTTTCTTACCAAGTTCACCAGGTGTTCTTCGGAGTCTTGGTCGGAATCTTCTTCATATTCAGGCTTGCTCTTCTTTTCTTTGGAGGAACCTGCAAATAAAGCTATACCTTTCTCGGCTCCAGCATTAGTTTGTTCATGTAATTCTAATTCACAGAAAAGCTCGTCTAATTTTAACTTAGAAAGATTTTTAGAAATTTTGTAGGCATCTACGATTGATGTTCACAAACTATTACGTGGAAAAGCATTTAATGCGTACCTTATTAAGTCTCTATTTTTCATCTGGTGGCCTATCGCATGAAGCCCATTGAGGATGTCCTTGATCCTCGCGTGGAGCTAATTCGCCGTTTCACCTTCCTGCATTTTTATATTAAAAATTTTATTTAAAAGCAAGTCTCGTTTTGTTACCTTGGTGTCGCTCGTTCCCTAGCTCGTGCAGCTCGATCAATTTATCCCACAGCTCTTTAGCGTTTTTGTGTGGACCGACTCTGTTTAGTTCTTCTCTTGTTAATCTGCACTGTAGAGTGTTGATCGCTTTATTTTCTGTTGACGCCTTTTTCTTCAAATCTGCTGTTCAGTCTTCAGGATCCAGTATATTCCCGGAGCTGTCCGCTGGAATTTTATAGGGTCTCGTGACGCTCATCCACTGGTCGAAGTCTGTTTTGAGGTAAACCTCCATGCGCTTCTTCCAGTACGGAAAATCGTCCCCGTTGAAGAGTGGAGGTCGTACTATGCTGAATCCTTTTGTCTGAGACATTTTAGTCCTACGCACAGAAGAAAGAAAAGAAAAACAAAAAATCCCAAGACTTGGTCTTGGATTAGTAGTGCGGAAGAAGAAAAATAATAGAAGTATCTAAATTGGTGTTGCACCAATTTAGATTTAATTGCAACAAGAAAAATTCAAGACAGGTAATAATACCAGTTTGAAATTGTAAGATATCGTAAAATTTAATGATAAATATTATTGGACGAAAAATCTTATTGGATTTTTTCAGAATTTTTTGAAATTTTTTTGGGAATTTTTCGGAGCCCGTACGGAGGGTTTTGAGGGGATCGATCGACGGGTGCGGATAAAGCCTGTTTGGGATACCCGTTTAAGTGAGAAAATGTTTTCAATTATAAATCCATTTTCTTTTATTTCTTTTTCCCAAATCCGCCGATTCCCACCTCCTCTTCCCCGATCCCCTCTTCCTCGACCTCGCGCCCGAAATCCCCTTTCTTCTCCGGCGATCTTTCTCCTCCCTCTCGGTGTCGCCGGCGCGGTGCACACCAGAGCTTCGAGGAGGAAACGAGTTGCTGATCCTTCTTCCTCTCCCTCTCCATCTCTCTCGCGGACAACCCGACATACCCGACGCCGATGGAGACGATTTCTTTCCCCGGCGATCTCGTTCTCACCACGTCGCCGGAGGAAGCATTGCCAGATCTCAACAGTACGTGCCATTTTCGGTGGAGTGGATGTCTTTGTGGCTGTTCTTGAGCGCGATTGGTAGCAGCTCGGCGCCTAGGGCATCACGGTGGACTCGCCTTGCATCGTTCCCAATCGATCGACCTTCTCGTTCATTCTCCTCGACCTGATCACTGGAGAGTGATTTGTATCTCTGCACCGGTTGGATTGAAGCGGGCGTCATCACCTAAGGGCGACCAATCTAGGTTAGTTATATGTGGAGCCTTGTAGATTCAAAGATCTTGTGTAATTTGTTTCCCCATTGTGATGCTCACTCTGATCCGGACTAGGAGGAGGGATTTGGATTAGCATGTTGGTGGATTTTCTTCCATGTCGATTACTGCTCTCTTCCTTTCTAGCTGTGGTTGGGATCTCTGGTGAAAAGGTAAGTGTTCAATTGAGGTAAATGTGGCCTTATTTGTTACGGTTTAGCAATGTACTGCTTTATGGATCAATTAGGTTCTGGATTGAGTTTTTGGAAGAATTGGTGTAAGTGTTCTGTTGTAGCTTCCGGACAGTGGCTGGCTGGTTGTTAGCTACGGGATTTGCTGCCATCTCTCAAAGTAAGTGTTTACCACTAGTTTTCTTATTGGGTTTGCTTTGTTTTGGGTGATCATGCAAGGTTGAAAGAAGGAATAAGGTTTTACTTCTAGTTGTAAGTTGTTGCGTTTTGGGGTTAATTAGTTGTTGATGGTGATTGGTTGATATAGTCGATTATGTGATTATTCTTAAGATCATTGGATTGATTGTGGTTGGATTATCATATGTGGCAGTTAGGGATTGATTATGTGGGAGAATTATACATGTTGGATTCATGATATTTAGTGGTTGATTTAATGGATTAAATGATTGGATGATTATTGTATTTGGAAATATTGTGATATGTTGATTTGGGTGAGCTTTTGGAAATGAATCGTGTATAGAATCATGCTAATAAGGTTGTGGATTATGTTTGGTTTAGAAGAAGTTGGATTAAGGATGGATTTAATATCGTATTTGATTTGGATCACTAGGTGGAGTTAAACACGATCGTAATTGGTATGTGTTGGAGTGATTGAGGATTGTTTGGAGGATTAATCAGAGATCAGCTTTAATTAGAGTGATCCTAATTATGTTAGGGACTTTATTTAGCTATTTAATTCATATGAATTTAGTTAAATAAAACATATATATATTGATTGATGCAGGACTTGGATTCGGGACGAGCGTCTCGACGTGGGATTTCCGGGCACGATCTACGTATTAAGGCGGGTATTCCTTCCTTGGTCTCTACGTAGTTTTTCTTGATCTTGGTGCATGGCTATTATGTGATGGTTTAGGCTGCTTTATCTTATATCATGATCGGTTACTGTTTTTCCTGCATGATACTTATGCTTGACCCTTGTGATGATCTATTTAATTCATATACAGTCTACACTCTTGATATCTACTCTGTTGTGATTACACGTGTAGAGTATGTCTTGTAGGGATTGTCGGGTTGTTGGTATTCCCATGCTGATTGGGTATATGACGTGGATTGTACATAGGTGGGTATGTGTTATAGGAGTCATCTTGTTGACCGTGCATTTACATGTGGTGTGTACATACATATTTGTCATGTACTTTTGGAGGAGTTGTGTTGATTGTATGTTTGGGGTATACACACATGTCTGTTGTGTTTTTACTGGAGGATACATGTTGATTGTACTTATATTTTGTGTACATGTGTCTGGTGGGATTATTGGAGATGTTTGGTTGATTATACATGTGTAGTGTGTACATATGTTTGGTGGGATACGTGGAGGTATCATGACGATTATACTCATGTTGGAGGTATTTATGAGGTTTGGGGTTGTTGCATGGATGATGATTATATATATATATTATGTTCATCATTCATTGCATCTGATGACCATTGTCTCCCTTGTGGTGAGAGAGTCATCAGTTGGTTTGGTTTAGCACCGCACACTCGGCCACTCATGGGTAGTGGTAGTTGGAGCAGTTGCTGCTAGTCCTGTCGTGCCACCCGGTCACGAGGTTTAGTGAGATTCGGCGTTGTGAGCAGTCAGGGACCCTGATGCTATGTAGTTAGATAGCTACTAGCGGACTGTCCGCCTCGACCACTATATAGTGGGCTGGAGGGTAGTACAGTCGTCACAGACCCAAGCCTCTCGGCCATACAGGGGTCGTGGTGTTCGGAGAGGTGGCGGGGGTGACCATGGAGCATGCATGCACTTTTGCATATGATGCACGGTGCATCTGGGGGTTATATTTGCATACATGCCTACTAGATACTAGTTGCATGTGTTTGTGGTATGTTGCATTTGTTTGCGATATGATTGTTGCATTTGGTTGCCATGCTGCATACATGTCATTTATTTTACATGTATATGCAGTCGTACTTATATTGCACAGGTGTCACGGGTATATCTGTTGCAGATCCAGTGAGTTTACTGATCTTTGTACCTTGCGTCGATTCCAGATTGGGTATGTATCTGTCATTATGTTAGTTGTGGTTTGTACAGTTTATATGTCGGGTTATTATGTCAGATATGTTTAGGTGCATTGATTATGATAGTATGGTCATGTTCTTTATTCCCTACTGAGACTGTATACTTGTGATCTCCATGATTTTATTTATGGACCATGCACTATCTTTTCTATTACCCGCTGAGTTACCTATACTCACCACCACATGTATACATTTATGTTTTCAGGTAGCCTGTAGATGGTTGGTGTCGCTCGGAGTATCCTGTCTGCCGAGTCCTACGTCACATCCGAAGATCGTGATTATTTTCTTTTGTATATTCTTTTCTTATTTTTGGCATTGTATTTGTGTATAGCCACGTGGCTATCTTATGATTTTGGTGTTGTATTTGTTGTATAAAGCCTAGCCGGCTAGCAGTGTGTTGATTGGGTTGTATTGGGCTTTCCGTTGTTTTTGTTTTTCCGCTGTGTTGGTTTTTAGTACAGCCGTGTGGGCTGTTTTATATATAACTGCGTGGTTGTGATTGTTTCATTCCAGCCGTGTGGGCTGTTATTATAACTGCGTGGTTGTGTATATAAATATTCCAGCCGCATGTGGCTGATGTATATTTTGTTTGTAGTGATGCTTCATATTGTCACCGGTACAGGGGAGATACTGTCGGATTTTTGTCTGGCAGGGACTCCTTTGGGGGCGTAACAGAAATTAAACGTAAAACTGAAAACCGAAAAAAAAGATTAATTTTTCACCCCCTGTCTGATTGGTGGTTGCACCAAATCAGAGCGGTACCTGCTCTGATACCACTTGTAGGACCGTGATCGTTCGATAGAGGAGGGGTGAATATCGATTCGAAAACTCGAGTGTAAAAGTACGCAGCGGAAAAGTAAATGAACACAATTGATTTTACTTCGTTCGGAGCCTGTGACGACTCCTACTCGAAGGCCCGTGGTTCTTGACCACTTTCGTTGGGCAATCACTAGCAATTCGAATATGATTACAAAAAAGAGTACAAGAAATGCTAATGAAACAAAACACAAAGCTATACCGAAAGAAAAGAAAACTTAAAGAGCAAGGGCGCGTTGTCGGAGCTTTGTTAGCGTCGCCGGAGCACAGAGCAGCAAAGCAATCTGGGAATTCTGAGATATTCTTGAAGCTCCACCCCTGGGGCTTCTTTTATATGCTGCTCCGGGCGCCTGGATCCCTTCCGGGCGCCCTGGTGCGACGTGGCAAGACCAGTCAGGATGCTCCACGTGGCGAGGCGACGCAGAGGATAAAAATTGCCTCCGGGCGCCCGGACCACCTTTTTCCAGAGATTCCTTCTCCTGCAAAACAAGGTTAGTCCGAGGCAAAATATATCCTGCAACACAGATTGTTAGCACAATTTATAAAGTATGAATTAACAGAAAAAGTATGACTTAGATTCCGTCTTTCCGAGACCGGAATCTAGTCACGATCTCGACTTAGATATCCGAAATGGATTTAAGCCGGATTGACGCCTAATGTTCCCTTCCCGGGAGCGCGTCCTCGCAATCACTCCCCTCCAGTGACTTACCTTACTTACCTGCCAGACGTCCGGTCAGCCCTTCGACCCGTCTGGACTTCTCACCAGCTATCTGGTCAGCCCATCGACCTAGCTGGACTTCTTGCCTAAGCGTCCTGTCAGCCCGTCGACCCGCTTGGACTTCTCGCCAGCTATCCGGTCAGCCCGTCGACCTAGCTGGACTTCGTGCCAGACATCCGGTCAGCCCGTCGACCTGTCTGGACTTATCCTGCACACTCGATCAGAGTGTTAGATCAACAATAAACCTAACTTAAACTATTTGTCATTCATCAAAACCTGGGTTAAATCGTTAGTGCTAACCGCACCAACACATATATCCAAATATAATCCTGTAAAAGTCAAATACAAGAGATTATGATTAGAATGAATCGATGCAAATGTAATACAACTCAAACATTGTAATATATAACTAATTTTACTTGTAAAAAAAAATACCTATATTATATTTTGGATAACCAATAATAGTGGTGATGGTGAATGTATCAGTATGAACTCTTGAAAAATGTAAAACACTTTAAGATAAGCATCTAATAATATCCCAATAGAATAAATATATTTGAGTTAATTAAATTCTAAGAAATTCTTTAAAAAAAAATCAAGTTATAGTTGAACATAGCTCAAAAAAATCTAATCATCAGCAGGGTCTGATGGGTCTGGGGTCTCCTCTGGCTGGGGCTGTTGTGACTGGGGCTGTTGAGATGGGTCCCATCTAGCAATGATTGCTTGCATTTGGGTCAATGCCTGCTCTTCAATTCTGACCCACCTCTGACCCATGGTAGTCATCTGAGTCTTCAATTCTTGGTTTTCTTTTCTTAATGACTCCACCTCAGAAGAAGAAGAGTAACTCGCACGACCCCTAGGAGTCCTCAAGCGATCAAATACCACCTTGGCTTGGGAGCCCAAGCCATAGAGGGAAGAGTTCTTTGTCCTTCTACCCACAACATCATAATAAATTTCGTTTATTTCCTGGGTGGATAGATCCTGTGACTCCCCTCCCTCTACTAGTGGATGAGATGCCTGAGCAACCCTGCTTGTCATTTCCTCCTGTGTAGAAAAAATATACAATTTATATCTTATACACAATTATTAAAGATAATGTATTATTATTAAAGCTAATTTATTATTATTAAAGATTAAATATAAATTACAAGTTAATAATTCAAATCCCAATGTTCTTTGATCGAGCATCAACATATGTGTTATCCTTTCTCTGGTGAGTCTTGAGAAAGATCTCCAGGCAAGTGGGTTGTCTTTCTAAAGAACGCTCCTGCATGCACAAATAAGTTTGGCTAAAATTATACAAGTTTATTAATAAATAAAAATTTAAATTATATAACTTTAAATTAAAATCACCAGATCTATAGCGTGCTCAGCAATGGATCGAGATCCTGATGTTGTTGGTGCAATATTCCCTAGGTCATGGTTGACCTGGTTGACTGAGCTTGAATTGGTTCAAGCTCGAGTCTTGATTTTTGAGTTTCGATGTTTGACAATACAGATAATACATGGAGATTGCAGGTGAAATTGTTCATGTGGGGAGATTGTAAAGGAGAGTCGAGTAGGTCAAAGGGGTTGATTGGATACTTGACTGGAAAATCCTGGTGAGTGAAGCCAGGTGAAAATCCTAGTGAGTGAAGCTAGGCAGATAGAAAATCCTGGTGAGTGAAGCCAGGTGAAAGTCCCAGTGAGTGAAGCTAGACAGATGGAAAATCCTAGTGAGTGAAGCTAGGTGAAAGTCCTGGTGAGAGAAGCCAGGCAGATGGGAAGCCCTAGTGAGTGAAGCTAGGCAATGGAAAGACCTGGTGAGTGAAGCCAGGCACGAGGAAATCCAGATGGGTCAAGGTTGACCAGACATCTGGTGGAAAGTCCAAGTAGGTCAAAAGGACTGACCGAACACTTGGTGAGGGAGTCATAGCGGGTCAAGGGTGACCGAATGCTAGGCATGATGGACTAACAGGTCATGGTTGACCAGATGTTGGTTTAGGAGGCTTTAGACTTGATTTTGGGTGAAATCATGAGCTGGATCGATCAGCCGATCGATTGGCTCATGCCCAAATCGATCGGCTGATCGATTGGGCGAGTCTTTACGACAAGCCTCCTCCCAATCGATCAGTAGATAGATTGGGAGAAGTGCACGATCGCACAGAACAGCTCTGGATCGATCGGCCGATCAATCCAGAGCCCTCAATCGATCAGTGGATCGATTGGGAGGTGCGATTTCGCGCGATGGGACCTGGATCGATCTGCAATCGATCCAGGCAATTCCCAGGAGCACAGAGGCGCTCTGGATCAATTGACCGATCGATCCAAAGCCTCCCCAATCGATTGGGAGTAATCCAATCGATTGTGATTCGATTGTTGGCGTCGTATTTAGCCATGGGCGAGTGATTCTCTCAGCAGAACTTCTACGGTTTTCGTTCCCAGCGAACTCAGATCTTCACAGCAGCTCTCCACAGCTCTCACGCCATATCTTGAAGGTTCTTGGAGGTTTGTGCTGGTGCACGTCCAAGTCAAGAGGTGAGGAAGAAGCTAAGGTTAGAGTTTCATGTGTAAACTTGTAAGCTTTTGCTTGTATTTTGTTTTCCCTTTCCTTCTTCTTGTACTGAGAGCTTGTAAGACTTCTCCGCCTTCGATAGTTACCGTAAAGGAGTGTTTTATTAGTGGAGGGTGCGTGAGTATGTCGATCCTTTGACTAGTCACCTCTTGTGAGGTGGATACCAAGTAAATCCTTTTGTTAGCATTGTATTTTGTTTCTTGTTTGTATTTTTCGCTGCACATCATCTCAAGAAACAAGCAACGTCGAGCACGAGATCGCGCCGAACTATTCACCCCCCTCTAGCTACATTTTGGTCCCAACAAGTGGTATCAGAGCGAGGCCGCTTTTCACCGGAGTCATCGCCGAAAGGGGCAACAAGCTAGAGGGTGAAGAAGTTGGAGCAATTTTACAAGTTAAAGACTTTATCAAAAGGCTCAACTTCGACAATGGAATTCCGAGATGGACTCGGATTCGACACGAGGGTGTCTCCACCATTCACAATGATGAGCCTCGATATTTGGAGATCAAGGATCAAAAATTTCTTGATGGTGGAGATAGAGCAATGGTTTGCTCTAATGGAAGGTTTCGAAGCTCCAACAAACTCCAAGGGCAAACTTCTCAAGAAAAGCAAATTGAGTCAAGAGCAAATTCAAAGGAGCGAGGCAAATGATAAAGTGACCAAGTTATTGGTCAATTTGTCGCCAAGCAATATTTTGGCTCAAGTTGGAGAATTCAAGGATGCCAAGGAGCTTTGGAGTAAATTGGCCAAGATTCATGAGATCCCCTCCACTGTACAAAATCAAGAAGAATCCAAAGAGGGTGACTCAATGGATCAAAATCAAGAGGACTCCAAATTTGAGAGATGCTCAACTTCCGAAGATGAAGAAGTCCAAGAAGCCTCATCTTCAAAGGAGTACAATGAAAAGGGCAAAGAGGGAGCATACTCTTTGTTCCATATACAAGATGAGGAGGAAGAAGCCTCCACCTCTAGGATTGAGGGGGAGCGACCTTTGGTGACACTGAATCAAGAAGAAGGAGAAGTCTTCACATCCGGTTCAAGAGAAGAAGAGGATGAAGAAGCTTCCACCTCCACAAGTCGAGTCAAATCTATTGGAGGAGCATCACTGTCGGAACAAGAGGAAGTTTCTACATCTGGATCAAAAGGAGAAGATGTCATCCCTACACATGAAGGTATAAATGTTTCAATTAAAAATAAAAATCACATTATATGTTTTGAGTGTAGGGAACATGGGCATTATAAGAGCAAATGCCCCAAATTGGCCAAGAAGAAGAACCAAGTGGCACTAAAGGGCAAAGAGAAGCCTAAGGAGACCGTTCCCGGAACAAAGAAGAGCAAGGAGCACATTTTGTGCTTCTCTTGCAATCAAAAAGGACATTATAGAAGTCAATGTCCTAAGGGGAAGAAAGCAGTCAAGCTTAAAGGAGGAAGCATGAGTAAAGGAGAAGCCTCCAAGGTAAAACAAAAGGTATCATTTATTGAGCCTACCATTTTAAATAATGGTAAAAAGCATGCTAATTCCAATTTCTATCATTTTAATGTTATTTACCATAAAAATAGGAAGCATGATAGCATTAAGGAAAAACATGTAGCTCTTCATGCTAAAACTACCACACCTAAGTCTAGGAAGGTAGATAAAAATTTAGGCAAGAATTCTAAGGATCATAGTCATAAGCCTAGAAATAAAAATGCTCAAGGAGTTAAGGAAAAATCAAAATCTAGGGGTTTATGGGAAGAAAATCAAGTCTTGAGATCAAGGCTTGATAAAATGGAAAAGACCCTAAAAAGGATGGAAAGTATTCTAAAAGGGCAAAATGAGCAAAGGCTAGGTTTAGCACAACAAGGGTCATCCAAGAGCTATAGGGGTTTGAGATATAAACCTAAAACCAAAAAGGATATGCTTTCTTACCATATGGTTCCATATAATTATGGAACCAACCCTAGGTCAAATGGTCAAGTTAAAAATACTAGGGAGGTTATTCCTAAGAGTATTTTTGCAACAAGAGTGACTAAGACTTCTAAGAAGTCCAAGGAAGTCACTAAGAAGGTCACAAGGGAAGCAATCCCTAGGGTTGACCTAGAAAATGTGACCAAGGCCTCTAAGAAGCCTAACAAGGTCACTAGGAAGGTATCTAGGGAGGCTATCCCTAGTGAGTACCTAGAGCATCCAAGGAGCACCAATATGTTTTGGGTTTCTAGGAGCATTTTCTCTACCCCGTAGATGGGTTAGAGAATGTCAACTCTAATTAGAAGAGTAGTTAACTCAACTTTAATGAAATTGACACTCGGAGAATATTTTCAAGATTATTGTTAACCTTTGAAAAAGAAAAGGATTTTGATTTACTCTTGAAATGAGTAAAATGTGCCATGAGTTGAGAAAATTGATTTTAAAATTAAATTAGCACATTTGGGAAAATCATAACAACTACCAAGTTGGGATTGTGGTATGTTCTTAGGAAATTAGAGGCAGCTTAAGCTTTAACTTAAACTTGTTACTCTTTAAAAGAGTAATTTGTGCCAAAATTTGAGGAATATGCTTAATTTAAATTGGTACATTATAGAAAAGCAAAAGAAATGTCAATATTGAATTTTGACATCTTCTTGGAAAATATTGGGCAATCTAGGTTTAAACTTTAAGTTAGCTAAGGCTTTATGATACTTAGATAGGTAACCTAGGTATATTTTATTTATGCTAAAATTTGTCATGCTTTGTTTGTCCATCATATGTCATGACATCATATTTATTCTTGCACTCATGCCTTATTATGAAAAATATAAAAATATCATGTCATGTCATACATGCATCATATAATTATAAAAAAATTTCTTTTGAAAATTATTTATCTTTGATGTATGCCATAACACATCATGCATTATTTTAATTCCTTACAAATCTAAGGACAAATGACATTCATTAACAAGTAACTGTTGGAGATCGGTGGTCGGCTTGAAGGGGGGTTGGATAGACGGCGCCCCCAAATCCTTGCTTCCTACACTTGTTAGCTTGCACAGCGGAAATACAAAACAAACAAGCTAAACTAAAGACAAGAATAAGAAAGGATGCAAACCGCTAACAAGCTCGTTTACGTGGTTCGGAGATAACTTGCTCCTACTCCACGACTGTCTGTAAGGTGGACAATCCCTCAATCCGTCGGTGGATTAATCCCCGGATACTCCGGCTAGCACAATCCTCCTTGTCGATGGAGAAACCTCGCCACAACTCGATCAAGAGCACTTGGATTGCTAGGGCACTAGTTGACTACTAATTAGAGGTTACCCACCACTAATTTCGTCAACCTCAACCAAGCTCCCAAGGCTTGGTTATATAGGCCACGGGTTGGAAAACCCCACCTACCAGTCGACTGCTAAAACATACAGTCGACTGCCCTCTGTGGAAATTCGACCGTTATATCCCAACGGCTCGATTTCACACTAACCGAGCGAACAGAGACATTCTGTTCGCTGCCAGTCGACTGCACCAGTCGACTGTTAAAACATGCAGTCGACTGCTATAGTACTGCTACAGTACTGCTGCAGTAGCGCTACAGTAAAACCCTAAAACTAGGATTTTACTCCGAGTACAATCTCTCATGCACTCGTACCCTCACCCTTATGACTCATTTGACGCTTCATTTACAGCTTTGACCTCTTGCCTTCAAGCCTACTTCCTTTGGCTCTCGTCCCTCGGATGCATTCAAGCCCGCGGCTCGTCCCCAATGTCATCCTTCGCGTATGCGTCGAAGTCACTTCCCTCGGCCCTTGTCCTCGCTGCCTTGTCCACGGTCCCTCGGATGCTCCATCCTTCACCGGACCCGAAGCCATCAACCTGAGTCCCATGTGTATCCTGCAAATCTGCACAACTCAAATACACATATCAAATATAAGGGTGAACCTAACTTAAACCCTTTGCCCAAACACCAAAACACATGGTCCCGCGGACCATCGGGATTGCTCCAACAATCTCCCCCTTTTTGGTGTTTGGCAATACGTTTAAGTTAGGGAAAATATATAGCAAATAAACATGCTAAAGCAAATGGACTTACGTTATCAAGGCTACACACTTGGACTTACACCGCCGAATGGACTTACGATGCCAAGGCTACACACTTGGACTTACAACGCCGAATGGACTTACGTTGCCAAGGCTACACACTTGGACTTACACTGCCGAATGGACTTACATTGCCAAGGTTACACACTTGGCAACCGCCGTAACAATGCATCATGCATTGGAACCTATCCTAAGGCTCCCCCTACACCTATGCTCCCCATTGAGCTAGGATTTTACCACAGGATTTTTAAGGACCTATTCCAAGACTCCCCCTTTACCTAAGCTCCCAATTAAGCTAGGATTTTACCACAGGGCTTTTTAAGAACCTACAAGGCTCCTCCTACGCAAAGGCATTAAGGTTTTCCCAACTTAACCTTACTTCTCCCCCTTTGCCTAACATCCAAAAAGTTTTCCAACAATATCCCAATTGTTGAAAACTTGTCATCCAAATTTACCCTAAACTTATATATTAATCCCTCATGGATTTCATACACCTGTATGAGTTGACTTGGTCAAAATCCAATGCTGAAAACAATTTCAGACTGGTAATAGTCGACTGCAAGAAGTACCAGTCGACTGTCCTTATCGAAACAACACACAGAAACATTCTGTGCTCAATTTTCATTCCTGCCAGTCGACTGGTTCAGTCAACTGCTAAAATATGCAGTCGACTGGTGTAGTCGACTGCTAAAACTAGCAGTCGACTGGCATAGTTTTTCAGCCTTTTTCAGTATTTCTGACCCAATTTCATAAATACACCAATAATTCCACAGACCTCCAAAAATCTCCAAATTTTGTGGAGAGGTCTATTTTACCCATGTCTACTTGGGAAAAATACATTCAAAAATGTATCTATCACTAATCCCAAGATTGATACAAAATCCAAAACTAGCTTAAATGGTTCAATAGAACCTTGACCTAAAGTCCTAGTTTTGGCTTCCTCTTGATGTATTTGCCCATGTCAACCCACAATGCATCCCTAGCATTGATTTATATGGAATTTATACATCCAAAATCAATTATCATGCAATATGACCCCAATTTCATATTTCTTGCATGAAACACAACCCAATTGTGCCAAAAACCTAGGTTTGAGACTCAAGTTCGTCTCCAAATCACTTGGCACATTTCATGACCCCTCTAGACTCTCAAGTAAAATCCACTTGAGATCCATTGGCCATGGGTCTCAAATTGACTCTTTGAGCTCCCCCTAAAGCTCTTAGCCATAGCCACCTCCCTAGGTGACTCATCCACAATCGCTAGGCCACATCGGTACACCTCCGGTGACACTTGGCCTACAAATCTAACCTTCTTAATCTTGGACACCTTGTCCTTGGTTAATTTATCCTTACCTTTAAATGACTTTCCCTTGCCATTTATTGGCTTCTCCTTGCTATAGTCATATGCAACCCTAGCATAAGACTTTCCCTTAGCCTTGGAGGACTCTCCCTTGCCATGATCATTTGCCACCCTAGCATGTAATCTCTCCTTGGCCTTGGAGGGACTAGATCGGTATCCCAAACCCGATCTATCATGGTTGGGTCTTTGGCTACCCAACACCATATTTAATTCCTTAGATTCAACATTAAATCTCTTAAGGAATTGTTCTAACTTGTCAAGCTTTGCCTTCAAAACTTGATTTTCCCTTTCTAGGTTCCTAAACCTAGAATCAACATGTCCACCATGGACATTCCTAGACCTACCCTTTCTAGGCATATGTCTCCCCTTCTTGGGATTAATGCCTTGGGTCTCCTTAGGTCTATCATTTCTAGATTTATCATGTATGGGTACCTTAGGGTTTTGATCTACAATTACCCTACTCCTATCATGATATTTGAAACCAAAATTTTGCATGGGCATATAATGACTAACATTATTTTTCCTAACATGCATGGAGGAATTTAAATTTGACTTCAAATTTAAATTAGGGTTTACCTTACCCTTTACCTTTGGAGCTCCCCCTTGACACGAGGCTCCATTCTTCCTCCACTTCTTCTCCTCCTTCTTCAAATGCGCCAACTTCTTGATTTCTTTCTTCTTTGGGCATTTGGTGTGGTAATGACCCCGCTCACCACACGTGAAGCACACTATGTGTCATTTCTTCCTATTGGCACCATTATTCCTACAACCCACATTAGTGTTCAAATTAATTTGAATGGGTTTAGGAGTTACCTCTTTCTTACCCATTGGACACTTACTCTTGTAGTGTCCTTTTTCATTGCAACCGAAGCAAATTATGTTGTTCTTTGACTTCACTTCAGTGGAGGTGATTGCTATGTTGACTTCCAAGACTTTTTCTTCTTCACTTGTCTTGGAATCTTCTTCAATTCTTGAGGATGTAGATGATGCCTCATCTTCCTTCTCCTCCTCGGATGTTGAGGGTGACTCAACTTCCGTTTGCTCCACTTCCTCTTCTTGAGCTACTAAGCCCATCTCCTTGGGCTCCACATCCGATTGGTCCTTCTTCTCCTCTTGGACCACTTCATCACTTTCTTCGGATTTTTCTTCTTCTTCTTGTGTAGGCAAAAATTTCTCCCATGGTAATTTCTTCACTTTGCTCCACAATTCATGGGCGTTCTCATATTTACCTACACCACTTATCGCATTAGGAGGCAATAAATCAATTAAAATTGCTATTACCTTTGAGTTTGCCTCCGATCGTGAGGTTTGCTCCTCCGTCCAATGTCGTGTTCGGAGCTTCTTTCCTTTCTTGTCCTTTGGGACTTTGAATGACTCCTTTACCACCATCATGGTGTCCCAATCTGTGTTGAAGAAAATCTCCATCTTCATCATCCAATAGGTGATGCCCCCAAGGCTTCCTCCATCAAACTTTGGAGGTTCAATCAAGGCGGTCATCTTTTGCCTCCATGGCGGTTAGTCCAATAGAGAGCGTCCTCGCTCTGATACCACTTGTTGGAGATCGGTGACTGGCTTGAAGGGGGGTTGGATAGACGGCGCCTCCAAATCCTTGCTTCCTACACTTGTTAGCTTGCGCAGCGGAAATACAAAACAAACAAGCTAAACTAAAGACAAGAATAAAAAAGGATGCAAACCGCTAACAAGCTCATTTACGTAGTTCGGAGATAACTTGCTCCTACTCCACGACTGTCCGTAAGGTGGACGATCCCTCAATCCGTCGGTGGATTAATCCCCGGATACTCCGGCTAGCACAATCCTCATTGTCAGTGGAGAAACCTCGCCACAACTCGATCAAGAGCACTTGGATTGCTAGGGCACTAGTTGACTACTAATTAGAGGTTACCCACCACTAATTTCGTCAACCTCAACCAAGCTCCCAAGGCTTGGTTATATAGGCCACGGGTTGGAAAACCCCGCCTACCAGTCGACTGCTAAAACATACAGTCGACTGCCCTCTGTGGAAATTCGACCGTTATATCCCAACGGCTCGATTTCACACTAACCGAGCGAACAGAGACATTCTGTTCGCTGCCAGTCGACTGCTAAAACATGCAGTCGACTGCTACAGTACTGCTATAGTACTGCTACAGTAGCGCTACAGTAAAACCCTATAACTAGGATTTTACTCCGAGTACAATCTCTCATACACTCGTACCCTCACCCTTATGACTCATTTGACGCTTCATTTACAGCTTTGACCTCTTGCTTTCAAGCCTACTTCCTTTGGCTCTCGTCCCTCGGATGCATTCAAGCCCGCGGCTCGTCCCCAATGCCATCCTTCGCGTATGCCTCGAAGTCGCTTCCCTCGGCCCCTGTCCTCGCTGCCTTGTCCACGGTCCCTCGGATGCTCCATCCTTCACCGGACTCGAAGCCATCAACCTGAGTCGCATGTGTATCTTGCAAACCTGCACAACTCAAATACACATATCAAATATAAGGGTGAACCTAACTTAAACCCTTTGCCCAAACACCAAAACACATGGTCCCGCAGACCATCGGGATTGCTCCAACAGTAACATCCTTGGTGGATGCTCATAACCTCAAAATACCTAGATACATATGCATGATCCCTAGATTAGGGCAAAACCAAAGTTTACATCTCACTAAGAACTATAAGGTGACTTGTATGTGGTTTCATACATATTAAATACAAGTGAGATATTAGGATGTTGAACAAAATTCAAGATATTGATTTAGTGCATTTTTATGAGTTTTAGGTTCATCAAAACACATAGTTATGTATTTTTCAATTATTGGGAAAGCTAATGTACAAGTCATGTGCATTGAGCCCAAAGAACATGGTTGGAAATTAGTTTTGAAAACGATTTTAAAATGCTTTTGGAAAACCTTAATGAAGACTATCTTTTGATAGTAATCATCATTGAAAAGTTAGACGCAAACTAGAAGAAAACACTAAAGTTTTTATAAGTTTTCAAGTTTGTGTCAAATCTTGGAAAATAGAAAGTATTTTCATAGAAACTATTTTTCCTTGATAGTATATCCCCTAAGTAGTGTCTACATGAATTTTCATGATTTTTAGAATTTTGTAGAATTTTTGGGGAGTTTCTGAAGTTGACTGAAATGGAATTTCAACAATTTCAGAGCTTCAATTGATCACCCGATCGATTGGAGTGCCTTAATCGATCGGGCGATCGATTGAGAGAAATTTTCCCGCGAGCAGAAGCTCGCTGGATCGATCAACCGATCGATCTGAGCAGTCTGAATCGATCAGTGGATCGATTCAGAAGGGTTCAATTGATTGAGACCCAACTCCAATCGATTGGGGATGCTGATTTTGGCTGGGAAAACTTATTTTCAGCATTCTAAACCATTTTTAGTCTATAAAACCATTCCTAACCCCTCAAAACATATTTGTATACATTTAGGGGGAGTTTTCATAATAAAAACAAGGATATTTTTGTTAAGGAAGACTAAGTAGAGGTTTAGGTTTGGTTTTAATATTGAATTTTTGAACCTCAAAACTTCTAAATTTTGGGTTTCCTAAAGGTTTAGGGATTACAAGTCATTGTTGGTGCAATGACAAAAGTTACGTGCATGTCTTTAGGGGGAGCTACTCTTTAAGGACATGAAAATCTATTTTTCATACACCTTGGAAGGTGGTTGACCTTCTTTCAGCGAAAATACTCAATGTTGGGCATTTGAATATAATGGAGAGTGGATATCTTCATTATTCAAGTGGTGTATGCTCACGGATGAGCATGTGATGATAATGAAGGGTATGGGACCTTCGTTATTGCGTTGTGAATAACTAGTGAAGTTATAAACAACGTTTGGGTAACTTTTCAGGGGGAGAGTGCTTGATGTGTGCCAATAGGGGAAGAATGTGTGGTTAAGTTAGGCCTTCATTACCTGAAGAGGGAGTTTGCCCTCTGGGAAAGGGGAAGAATGAAGGAAACCATCATTCATATATTGGCATGAATTGACATGAAGGAAGTTGACGCTATGGGATTAGCCTAACTTAAAGGAGGTATTGTCAAACATCAAAAAGGGGGAGATTGTTGGTGCAATATTCCCTAGGTCAAGGTTGACCTGGTTGACTGAGATTGAATTGGTTCAAGCTCGAGTCTTGATGTTTGAGTTTCGATGTTTTACAATACAGATAATACATGGAGATTGCAGGTGCAATTGTTCATGTGGGGAGATTGTGAAGGAGAGTTGAGTAGGTCAAAAGGGTTGACTGGATACTTGACTGGAAAATCCTGGTGAGTGAAGCTAGGAGAAAGTCCTAGTGAGTGAAGCTAGGCAGATGGAAAATCCTGGTGAGTGAAGCTAGGAGAAAGTCCTAGTGAGTGAAGCTAGGCAGATGGAAAATCCTGGTGAGTGAAGCCAGGTGAAAGTCCCAGTGAGTGAAGCTAGACATATGGAAAATCCTAGTGAGTGAAGCTAGGTGAAAGTCTTGGTGAGTGAAGCCAGGCAGATGGGAAGCCCTAGTGAGTGAAGCTAGGCAATGGAAAGACCTGGTGAGTGAAGCTAGGTACGAGGAAATCCAGATGGGTCAAGGTTGACCAAACATCTGGTGGAAAGTCCAAGTGGATCAAAAGGATTGACCGGACACTTGGTGAGGGAGTCCTAGCAGGTCAAGGGTGACCGAATGCTAGGCATGATGGACTAACAGGTCATGGTTGACCAGATGTTAGTTTAGGAGGCTTTAGACTTGATTTTGGGCGAAATCATGAGCTAGATCGATCAGCAGATCGATTGGCTCGTGCCCAAATCGATCGGCTGATCGATTGGGTGAGTCTTCGCGACAAGCCTCCTCCTAATCGATCAGTGGATCGATTGGGAGAAGTGCGCGATCGCACAGAACAGCTCTGGATCGATCAACCGATCGATCTAGAGCCCCCAATCGATCAGTGGATCGATTGGGAGGTGCGATTTCGCGCGATGGGACCTGGATCAATCTGTCAATCGATCCAGGTAATTCCCAGGAGCACAGAGGCGCTCTGGATCGATCGGTCGATCAATCCAAAGCCTCCCCAATCAATTGGGAGTAATCCAATCGATTGGGATTCGACCGTTGGCGTCGTATTTAGCCATGGGCGAGCGATTCTCTCAGCAGAACTTCTACGATTTTCGTTCCCAGCGAATCAGATCTTCACAGTAGCTCTCCACAGCTCTCACGCAAGATCTTGAAGGTTCTTGGAGGTTTGTGCTGGTGCACGTCCAAGTCAAGAGACGAGGAAGAAGTTAGGGTTAGAGTTTTGTGTGCAAACTTGTAAGCTTTTGCTTGTATTTTATTTTCCCTTTCCTTATTCTTGTACTGAGAGCTTGTAAGGCTTCTCCACCTTCGGTGGTTACCGTAAAGGAATATTTTCTTAGTGGAGGGTGCGTGAGTGTGTGGATCCTTGGACTAGTCACCTCTTGTGAGGTGGATACCAAGTAAATCCTTTTGTTAGCGTTGTATTTTGTTTCTTGTTTGTATTTTCCGCTGCACATCATCTCAAGAAATAAGCAACGTCGAACACGAGATCACGCCGAGCTATTCACCCCCCTCTAGCTACATTTTGGTCTCAACAGATGTATGCTGAGCAGATCCGGTACTCGGGCCACCTGACTCTGTATTCCTATTCACTCGAGCTTTTAGAGCCTTTGTCTGTCATCTATCTGCAGATCAAGTAGTTGTCCATGCACTCCAAATCTCGTCGGATACATAAGCTAGTCGTGTGCCATCCTTTCTCACATAGTATAATAAGTCTTTGTACAACTTGGCACAATAAATATTCCAAGTTGCTGCAAATTTTACCTCGTGCCCATCCTCCCACGTATATTTTTTCTGCAATTAAAAATTAATATTTTAGTATATTAAAGGATAAATATAATGTATATATTAAATTTACTTACCACAAATTTTTGATAATAAAAATCCTTAGTTGCAGCAACTACTTGTCTCCATATAGTCCCAGATATGCAGACTCTTTCCTTAAATTTCCGTGTGATATATGTCGATACTCAATGGTCGTTGGGAGTAAATCTGTATATAAACAATATTAAGACATAAGATATATGTTATAAATAAAGAACTTGAATTACTAATAATTAAAAAATACTTACGACTCTCCAACAACCCTAAGGACGGTGGATCCACGGAGTGGTGCTGGAAGATCTGCCATGATACCAGATATCTACAAAAAAATATTACAGCACGTCATAATAAGTATTTAATAACATGATAAATAAGCAATAAAACATGATTGAAGCATAACTTACTAGATGAATAATAATGCTAAAATTTAATCAATGCTAGACTCTGGACGCATTTCTACTCAACATTAACAGTTTGTAAGTCGTCATCGCTAGACTTTGTTAGTTCAAAAAAATCCTCACTGCTGGATTTATCTCCATCATCTATCTCCTCGTCAGTGACATTACCATCTACAAGTAATTGTGATGTAGATTGGAGTTGTGAATCAACTGAATGTCTCTCTACTTCGTCATTCTGAAATGCATCATGGTTTTGAGCAGTAATGGTGTTCGGCATTTCTATGGTCGAACGAGGCTTCAATCGACAAATAGACAACCATTCGCTGGCTCTTCTTCTCTTCGTAGGATATTCAAGATAAAAAACTTGACTCGCTTGTATTACAAAAATGAAAGGTTCAAACTTATTGAACCTTCTATTTGCATTAACCTCAACTAAATTATAATTTGGATGTATTCTGATACCTGTTATTGGGGTCAGATCATACCATGAACATTTGAACAACACACACCTTTTTATCGGTAATGCAGGATATTCAACCTCTATAATCTCCTCAAGTCTACCATAGTAATCAAACTCAGTGTTATTGGTGTCGATAGATCCTTTAACGCAAACACTAGAATTAAAAGTTAATCTCTGCGAATCTCGTTGTGTTACATGGAATTTGAAACCATTAACATAGTAACCCGAGTAGACCATTATTTGGCGAAGGGGTCCAGATGCAAGATTCAATATTCGATCATCTTATACATTAGATATTCTGGGGTCTTTCACCTATCAAAATAGTTATGAGAAAAATTAGGACCGAACTTAATTTAATAAAGAATTATGAAATTTTCTCTAATTCACATATATTTAAAACCATGATGTAAATTCGGTCTCTAACTTTTCAACAACCTCACTTGCAGTCATTGATGGATTTTGAAGATATAATTGTTGTTCATATAAGCTTTGAAAGAAGGTAATTATTAGAAAATTAGGATATCAAGCAAATAAGTACAACGAAATAAAAGCTTGATTAGAGAAGTTAACTTACTTTATGTATGGTTTGACTTCATCACAGTTTAAGAGTATGTATGTTCTTACAGCATGATATTCTTGTTGAGTTAACCATCTAGAAACAGATGCACCCATTGGTTTACCAGAAAATTTGAAAATAGAAAGCATCGATGGGTCTATATTCTGAGTATCATCAGAATTTCTAGGACATTTGCGATGTCTGATTTTAACATTATCAGCAAAATAATAAGAGCAGAAAGAAGATGCTTCATCAACCAGATAAGCATTACATATTGACGCTTCAACTCTTGCTTTATTACGAACATTATTTTTAAATTTTCTTAAAAACCTTTCAAATGGATACATCCATCTGTACTGCACAGGACCAGCTATTCGTGCCTCATATGGTAAATGTACTGGTAGATGTTCCATTGAATCAAAAAAACTAGGTGGAAATATGCGCTCCAACTTACAAAGTATGAGAGGAATGTCAGTCTCTAGTTGAATTATATCGACCGTCATAATACACCTCGCTGTCAAATCTCTGAAAAAAAGACTCAACTCTGTAAGTGCTTGTCAAACATTATTGGGACGTAAATCATGAAAAACTATTGGAATAAGTCTTTGCATGAACACATAGCAGTCATGACTCTTCATTCCAAACATTTTTAATTTGTTCATGACAATGCGAAGCATATCCATCTGGAAATTTGATGTCTTTTAACCAACTACATAAAGCTTGTTTACCATCTTTGTCCAATGTATAACAAGCTTTTGGAAATTTATTGGTTGTTTCATTCTGATGCAACTCTGGTCTATTGACTAGTCCTTTTAATTCCTCACGTGATTTTGCAGTGTCCTTAGTTCTTCCAGGTACATTCATCACAGTGTTGAATATATTATCAAAGAAATTTTTCTCAACATGCATCACATCTATACTGTGTCGAATGAGTAGATACTTCCAATAAGGCAGCTCCCAGAATATGCTCATTTTCTTCCAACCACACTTGCACATCCTAACAAGATATTTATTTATCTCATCAGAATTAGGCTGAGATACTGGGAGAAATTCATAACTATCTATTTGTTCAATGATTTCTTCACCTGAAGCATGGACTGCTAGGGGAGGTTTTCTGACTACAACATCTTTAGAAAATTTTTCTTATTTCGCCTAAAAGGGTGATCCAGTGGTAGAAATTTACGATGATTATCAAACCAAGATACCTTCCCACTGTAAGGTAATGAAAATGTATCGGACTCTGTCATGCAATGTGGGCATGCTAATTTACCAGCCGTGCTCCATCCCGACAACATTGAGTATGTTGGAAAATCACTGATCGTCCATAATAAGACAACATGCAATGTAAAATTAGTTTTACTTGCAATATCATAAGTCACCGACCCTACATTCCATAATTCATTCAGCTCGGCAATTAGAGGTTGCAAGAAAACATCTATCTTATCTTTTGGATTGGCTGGACCAGGAATAAGCACGGTAAGGAACATAAATTCATCTTTTATGCACATCCATGGCGGTAAATTGTATAGTGTTAATATAACTGGCCAAGATGAATATTGTTGTCCCGACTAGCCAAATGGTTGAAATCCATCTGCAGAAAGTCCCAATCTCACATTACGTAGTTCCATTGCAAAAGAGGAAAATACAGTATCAAGATGTTTCCATACAAGAGAATCACAAAGATGACACATTATACCTCCTTCGTGCTCATGCTCATGCTCATGATACCACAACATGTGGCCAGCTGCAGCTGCAGATACATACAAGCGTTGAAGTCTAGCAGTTAACAGAAAATAATACATCACTTTCTAAGCAATATTTTTCCTTTTCTTCCCTGGTATGCGAGTACGATGCTTAAAACGAGGGTGAGTACAGATTTTACATTTATTCAAATCACTGTCTTCATTCCAAAATATCATGCAGTTGTTTATACAACAATTAATCTTCTCTACAGGCAAACCTAAACCTCTGATCAATTTCTTTGTTTCATAGAAGATATCAGTCATTATGTTATCAACAGGGAGCAACTCCGATATCAATTGACAAATGTCATCGTAATATCTTTCTGAGAAATGATGTTCTGCTTTCATATTCAATAACCTTGCAGTAGCTGATAGTTAAGAATGACCAAAAGGAATGTCTTCCCACACTTCTCTTTCACTAGCCTTTAACATTTCATATAGTTGTTGATATTCAGGGGTTGGTATTTCATCTATATTTGAATAATCAACTGCATTCATCGCATCTTGAACTATTGATTGCATTGAAATATCAATATTATTTGATGCTTCAGGAGCAGTAACAGTAGTCCCAGAAGACGAACCACCAGAAGGCCCAATTGGTTCATATAAATAAGGCTCTCCGTGACAATATCAATTGTAGTAATTTGGCACAAAACCATTTCTACATATGTGCATTTTTACAGTATCCTCATCACGAAATGCTCTATTTTGACATTTGTTATGATTGCAGGGACACCGTAACTCAGCACCATTCATACATTCTGGATGACTTTTAGCAAAGTTCACAAACTGTTCAACTTCAGCAATAAAATCATCTTTGATAAAACCATTGTCTAATCGATTGTATATCCAAGTTTTGTTCATATACATTGTTATAACCTAAAAAGAATATAATTTGAAACATTATTAAATTTGTATCATTTGAAATAAGCTTAAATAAGGAATTATGTGCACAATTTCATCTCACGATCATCGTACCATATTACCAAAAATCTCCTCTACACTAAGGTAAATAAATGAAACTAATATACACATATTGTTCCTTAGAGCATCATCAAATGAAATAATTATACATATATGAAAGTAAAACAAATTTAATATGAAATTATGATTTTTTTTCAAGTGCCATAAATAATAAAACTAATTTCAATCAAAAGGGCATTTGAATAGTAGAAAGTGCCAAAATAAGGAGGCATATCATGCATATATAAGTAGTATTAGCAACTCCAATGGTGCAATGGTATAATTTTAAAAAAATATATATATATATGTAACTTAAAGAGTAATTTGAGTAATGAAATATATATATATATATATATATATATATATATATATATATATATATGTCTATTTGTCTGTTAAATTAACCAATATATATATGGCTAATTCATTAATTCATTAATTGGGAAAAGTGTATATAAACAATTGATGAGTATAAGATAGGTAAACATCTAAGGAAGTACCTAGAGAGAGAGATCAAGGGGCAGCAAAGAAAAGAAAAGAGAGAATTGCAAAATGCCTCTACTTCAACATTAACAATATTAATTGATTCATGCATTATGCAGTTTGTAATTAAACACACACACATAGATGTATATCACAATGAAAGAAAGTGATTAAAATCTCATAGTTTGATCGAAGAAGGCATTTCTATGAGCAAATCGAAGAGACAGTGAGCATGCATGCACCATCCACATCAAGCAAAAGCAATGAAACCAAAAGGAAAAGAGTAAACAGGAAAAGAAGAAAAGGATCGTTAGCAATTGATTTCAACACAGCAGTTGAATCAAACCCTAATTAATTAACATGATCACGCAAAAATTAAGATATTGTACAAACCAGAAGAATTAGCAGTGTCTGTTAAATTTAAAACTAAGTAGAGAACAAATGCACCATTACGCATGCAATTGTCCACAGAAGCTAATTAACAAGCATAATTAGAAAACTGAATTGATGATTCATAATATACATAGAACTGACCTCGATGTATATCTCGATCAATAAGTAGAAGTAGTTTATTATTGACTAATCAGTTGAGGACTGAGAGAGGTAAGACCATCGTCGATGCAGAGCTTTCGCCGCAGCCACGAGCAGGCCGCGGCGGCCGCTGGCCGCGAGCGGATTGTGGTCGTCGGTCGTCTGAAAACGAAAAGAGAGAGAGAGGAGAGGAGCATACCTGAGTCGCTGGTTGTGGATCGCAGTGAACGGGAGGAGAGGGCACGAGTTTGCCAGAGTTTGCCGGAGATATTGCCGATAGAGAGAGGAAAAAGAGGATCGCGCGAAGAGGAAGGTCCGTTCGGTGCCCTAATTCTAAAGTGAATTACCGGCGGAATTAGGTTTTCGTCGGTAACTACCGACAGATCCCTAATTCCGTCGGTTAATAATTCCGTCGGTGACTACCTCCAGTTAACGGGAGCAAATTTTAACAGGTTTAAAATCTAACGGGTGGGAGAATCCAACTGACGAAAACCTACTTCCGTCAGTGTTGCCCGACGGGAACTTAATTCCGTCGGTAATGTATGACGCCCGCTAACCCATGATCTTCGCGGATTTCCGACTGAATGCAATTCTGTCGGAAATCGCCGACCAATTATTTAAATCCGTCGGTAAACACCGATGGAATACTAGGTCCGTCGGTAAGTACCGACAAAATTAGTGTTCCGTTGGCAATGACCAACATAATTGAATTCAGTCGGTATTCTCCGATGGAATAAAAATTCAGTCGACACTCCCGTCGTTAATTACAGAGATTTTTGTAGTGCATGGATCCTAAATCTAAATTATAAATCCTAAACCTAAATTCTAAAAAATAAAAAAATATGATACTCTTGACGTGAGCATCATAAGATAAGTATTATAACATTATATACCCCATGGTATAATTAAATTAGTTATCGTACAACGGATTTATAGAATTTATCAAGGGCAAAATCTTAATAAAAATAGAGAAATTATCCTCTGATATGATCACTAATTTTGACTTTTTTATTTACTCCCTTTTAATTATGTGAGATAGTCTTGGCAGCGACATATTTCACCTTTATTTTAGAAATATTACACAACATATCTCATGTCGCACACTCCGTTCACAAATAAAATTTTTTTTTCTATTTGAAATTTTGTTATACTTAATATAATAATCAAACCCCTAAATACTTAAAATAAATTTTATTAGTATAATTGAAAGTTTTAAAAAATAAAAAAAATATAAAAAAATAGAAAACATGACAGCCAGATCCTTTCCGTAATAACATAATATTATTCATTTTAGGTCTAAGCCCTCGTGCCAATAAAAATATCTTACATCCTTTTGAACCCATGATCTTTTTCAAATATTTTCAATATGAGACTTGATTGTATTCCAATAATTCTTTTCTCAAACGAAGGACCATCATTACTTTCAAAGTCTAGACCTCTCCGCGAGTATCCAATCACTGTTAACATATTCTGGGTCTATGATAAACCAAATTTTGAATGTCACGAATAAGCTTATCAAATTAACAATGTATTATATTTCACTGAACCCCTTAATTTTGTAATAACGTTGTAGTAACGAGCCCAGGATCGATCCCGAGGAACCAACGGTGATATGTAATCTAGGATTATATTTTTATTCCTATTTTTGGGGTTTTCGATATAAAAATGGAGTTGGGGGGATTTAAACTTTGAATCTAAATCTAACAAAAGTAAAGCACAGCGAATAAGAAATTAATCTAAAACAAGAGTGAAACCTAACTATGTGTCAATGAATAAATCATTACGCATTGTCACTCTACGTTGTGATAAATCCATTAACACACATCAAACTAAGATATAAAATAGCAAGACACAATTAAATCTGATCTAAAGCAAGATGTAAACCCTAGCTTAGAATTTAAACACTAAACAAGTAACCAAGCATCAACTAAAACTTAAACTAAGCTTCAACAAGGAAAGAAATGCTAACTACTTGCATAAAAATATAACAAAACATAAAAGTAATCTGTGCTAAGCTATAAAAACAATAAAAAAATGAATTAAAATGTAAACCAATCCATTCTCACAATCATCTACCAAGCTACACACTCAAGCCGTCACACAAGAGTGCCAAAGTCGAGACCACCCAACTCTGGACCTCAGTGGAGACTCTCTACAGCGTATCAGTTCCAGGATTGCTCAAAAACGCCGATGGACCACCCCCGACGAGCTAAGAACAACCCTAAACCCAAGAAAATGCCGAAAATATGGAAATCTGCCTCTGGATCTGATGGAGGGCTGTGGAACGCGGATGAACGTCGAGTGAAGCTCCGGAAGACCACCTCCGAATGTTGCTGATGGGAATCGGAGCTTGGATTTGGAGGACCACCGCCAAATCGAGCTGGAAAAGGAAGATGTCACGAGCCAAATCCCACCGGAGAGAACACTCTCCGATGGCTCCAGATGATCGGGATGTCGCTGCCGAGAAGCTCACCACCAAGATAGAAGCTCGGGAGATTGATTGGAGAAGAGAAAGAGGCCGAAATCCGGAAGAAGACGCACGCCGGGACGAAGCTGTGCTATGGAGGATCGACGAAGAAGCTGGGTACTGTAGCTTCTCATTTAAATCAGATCTGGATCTGGAATGGATGGTTGAGATGATTCCGGGCTAAATCAACGGTGAAAAGTCATCCAAAATCTGATCCGAAGGTACTGATGTTGATCTAGGGTCTGGATCTACCCTCCCTTAGGTCGGATCGATCAGATCATCACTGGATGGCCCAGATCTGCCGATCTTCAATGAACGGCCCAGATTAATCTGGCTGGATCAATGGCTGGATGAACTCAGATCTGGATCAAAACTTCTGGATCTTCATCAATGGCTCATATCTGCTCCCCATTAGGTTGGATCGACCAGATCTTCAACGGATGGTCCAGATCTCTCCTATTCTTTATGAACGGTCCATAATGCTCAATGGCTAGATCTTCTCGTTTGAACTCCGATTTGAGCCCAATTTTAGTCCAAATAGATCCAAATCCAAGATCCTTTGATGCCTATAAAATAAGAATCAAATATTAGCATCAAATAATATAAAAATAAAGTAATTTGCAATTAGATCCAAAAATACACACAATGCAAAAAATGTAATGTAACCATGATTTAAACCTATAAAATCAACATCAAACCATGCATATATGAATCAAAATAATGCAGTAAAATCATGGTTATCAGTCTCCCTGCGAGCATCCGATCACCCTGACCTGCTTCGAGCTTCCCTGTAAGCATCTGGATCTGTTCACTCTTGACCTGCTTCGAACCTCCCTACAAGCATCTAATCACCCTAACCTGCTTGGTCTCCCCGTAATTTCGTTCAAGGCCACCCTATATGACATCTGGTCTGAACCATGAATCTAATACCATTTGTTACGTTCAAAGGATATTAATTTCGACTTCATCATTTTTACTGATTAGTGTACCCATTGTATTTGCTTCTTCTGACAATTGGTCAAGTAATAAAATATTATATTTTATTGTACATCATTATGTATTTGATTAGTCTTTATGATAGCTATTCTTAATTCTCTCATATCTTAAACTGAAATTTATTTTTTATTTTTCTGATCCAAATATGGAAATATTTCAATTTCTAAGTTTTAAGAAATTTGGATTACGAGGCCCATCAAGATTTAATCTGAGTTCCAAAGACAATTTCAAGAATGATTGGATGCTCGCGGGAAAACTTGAAGCAGGTCAGTGTGATCGGATACTTGTGGGTAAGGCCTGGAGCGGGACAGGGTGATCAAATATTTATGGGGAGGCCTAGAGCAGTTTAGGGTGACCGGATGCTCACGGAGAGACCCAAAGCAGGTTAAGAGTGACCGAATCCAGATGCTTGCAGGGAGACCCGGAGTAGGTTAGGACGACCACATGTTCGCGGGGAGATCTAAAACAGGTAAGGAATGAATGAATGCTCACAAGGAGTCCTAGACAATGAAAGTAACGATGATCCTTCGTTTGAAGGGAGGATTGTTGACATTCAATTAAAGTCCCACATTGGAAAGATTTGGAAAAAGATTATGGGTTTAAAGGATGTATGATATTTTCATTAGTATGAATCATTTTGAAGAGAACCCAATAGTAAAGACATGAAAGCTTATATCTAAAGTAAACAATATTATGTAATTATAGAGATATACATATATCTTTTGGTATAGTGTAACATTCTTTATATATTAATAACAAATATATCAAGGTGCGTTGGTTTGCACATTTCTAAAAAACGTGTATTTTCTAGAAAATAACTTTACATTATCTATTTTTCAAAAAATACTATCTATTTTTTTAAGAAAACAAATATAAAAAAAATCAAATACTATTTTTCAAAAATATGAAAAAATAGATATAAAAAATATAAATCAAATACTATTTTTCAAAAATACACATTTTTCTAAAAATAAAAATAAAAAACCCCTAAACCAAATGCACCATATATTTTAACTATATAAGTTATATATACTTTAACACTTTCCTTTTTTAATAAAAACTGAGGTTTGGTTTTAAGTTTTCCCGACTCCGTCGCTTTCCGCCCCGCCCTTCTACCGTCGCTCACCGCCCCTTGTCGCCGCCGCTCGTCGCCGCACCTCGCCCAGGTAAGATCTCGAAACTCCCTCTCTTTCTTGACGGTGTCGGAACGGCGTCTCGGTTCTGATTCCGTGCCGGAACGGAAAAAATCGCCGGTATCGAGCGGCACGGATCGGCACTGAAAACCCTCCACAATGTTTAATCAGTTTGAGGATCATGTTAATGGAATTGTCTTGCCAACGGAGTGATCATCCTCAGGTAGAGGAAGAAGATTCACTCGGGGCATGCCGATTGTCGTCAGTGATTGTTTTGATGTCATGTTCTTTCAGATTCTTAATGTACTTCTTTTTTGATCTACATGTGTTGTCTAATTTCTCTCGCACGCCCTTATATTGGTCTAAGTCAGCATATTCATATTTGTAAATGCTCTATTGATAAATGGTCACAATACTTTGCAAATATTATATTTTGTTTTCTCATTAGTATGCTAATTTACTGAGCATTTGTAGGTTGATTTAAGTCAATGACAATGGGTTGGTGTAGAAATTGCGAGGAATGCCCCATCTATAGGGATCCTGACTACAGATATGTGTGAGTTGTTCTGTATTATGGATATGTGCAAGTTTTATTTGTTTGTTTATGTTGGCACTTTTTGAATAGGATATGAAGGATAACCTCTTCTTATTATATTTCATTAAATTCCTTTTTATGCTGTTCCAGGTGCTGTACCTTATGTGGAAGGATTCTTGATCAAAAGATTTACTACAGCCGTCTCACTTTTGCAAAGGATAGCAGTGGCCAGGTTTGTCATGTGTTGGCCCATGGAACTTTTAAGTAACCTGAATTTATTTTCCCCTAAACTGATTTTTTTATTTAGTTCTTTTCTTTCTTTTCCTAGAATCGTCGAGAGACTGGTAATATCATAAAGATCTTGAAATATGAATTCTCTGCATCATATTTAAGAACTCTAAAGAAAGGTAAATCCACATTAGCAAATTTTTTTTTAAACTTTTTCTATTCTAGGATATGTAATTTGGTCGTTAATTTAAATTTGGTTGTTGTATTTGTGATGGAATTCCATGTTTATGCTTCTGTATTTTGCAACTTCAATGTTAATCAGATAGTAAATATTTCTGCATTAATTTTTAAGTCACATCCTATTGTAAGCTTTTTAATTTTAATTATCACTTGGCCCTATGCAAGTTGATTGATTTAGGACTTATCTGTTTATGTTTTGTTTTTTATTGTATGTTATGTTTTTTAATTGTTTATTATTATTATTATTATTATTATTAATTGGATTCAGATTAGCAGGTCCAACCAATTAAACCTAGATTTAGAGCCCACAGTTCCTGTTTAAACAGTGTTAAACCCGTATATTTTTGACTGATTTAACTAGAAAAATTATGACCCAAGGGTAATGTTTCAACCCCTCCTCTAGGTTCTAAAAGACTAACTTCTGGTGTGTTGTTAGAGCATAGATTTAGCTACTCATTTGATTGTTTATTGTTTATGATATTTCATTTAAAATATACAAGTAGGTCAACGCTTCCATTTGAATTACTAGTTACTTGTTGTAGAGGAACATTGATGATCAAATTTATGCCAAGTAAACCTTTTCAAAATCAATGGGGGAATAGAAAAATTTTGTATATAACACAAATATTGTAGCTAAATTAGCCGATTCTTGATTGAAAGACCGCCAAGATCCTCTACATACAAGTATTACATATTTTTGTTCTTAATTTGTTATTTTGTTTAATGCAATTAAGACAAATTTCTTATGAGTCAAGTTTCAAGTTATGTTCCTGTCACTTTTATTCTAACTTTTCTTGCCATATATTTTTAGAAATTCATATTTGACTTTTAGTTTATTTGATTTTTAGTTTTGTGTTAATGTTATTTTTTTTTTCTTTTTTTGATTTTGCCCTTATTTGTTCAGGAAGAGATGCGATTACCTATATTGTAAATGCCATGCACATTAATGGAGACACTATAATCGACAATGCTCATGCTTTCTATGAGGTACTTGCGCAGCTTGATTGCAATACATGGAAAGCAATTTTGTCTCACATTCCCATTTTTGAAGATGGTTCTTGATGAAAAATTCACCAAGGGGCGCAAGATATCTCATGTTGCAGCAGCTTGTCTCTATCTTTCTTGCAGGTGAGAAATGTATGCTAATGTATGGTTATGATTAAGTCATGCCAGCACTATTGTGACATCAATGATTTTTTTTCAACTATTTGTATGCACTCTTTTATCATGAAGGTCATCGCCCCTTTTCCCCCACTACCAACCTCGGATAAAACAATATCCAAATCATTCAAAGTAAACATGTCAATAAATTATTAATGGATTTGCTTATGCTAGCATTCAGACGACCAACATATAGTAATTGCTCATTCAAAAAACCATTATACACAACACTATTAATTCTAAAATTTGTTTGTAGACTGCTATCGAATAATTAATAATGGTATATACTATTTGTATGTTTTTTAAGCTTTTAGAAGTGGTTTAACCATAGTGGACAAGAATTTTGTTACATGAGATATTAATGCATGTGTCTAATTTGAACCTGCCTATTTTGACCAGTAGTGGCTTAGCTTGCTTACTAGTCAAGCCCATTCCTTTGCTCTGTTGTTAACCCTGATCAATATACTAAATCTGAAAATTTTGTATGGAGTTCTTTCAGAATATCAATGTTGGAGTAGGGGAGGGGTAGATGAAGCGTTATTGTATGAATATTAGAACATTTCATGACTTTCCATGTCCTGATATACCTGCAATTAAAAAATCTAGTTTGTTTCTTTAATTATCTATGTTATAAACTTCAAGTCCTCTATTTACATATTTTTTCATTCGGTATCAATCTAGTTAGTGTTCATAATTGGTAGTTATTTGTAAATCTTCTTGAGAATTGCTAATGTTCTTATGGGTTATATGATTGCTTTTCTATATATTACTCCGTGCACTTTGATAAACTTAACAAAACGATCCGTTTTTTTTTAATATATTTCTCTATCTATAGATGATAGCATATAATTTGTTAGATTATTCTACTTTATCACTTAAAAATTGACTAAATTGTAGGTGATTAGCAATAGTTGTCAACTTTGGTGCATATAACAATGTTGTATTCAAATGTTGTAACTCAGTTTAGAATTTCGTTCCTTCTTTTTCCAGACAATTGAAACTGAGCTATCTTCTCTTTGATTTCTCTGAAGACTTGCAGATAAATATGTATGTACATCTTGCTCCTTTTCACCTCTTCATGCTTTTTGAACTATGAAATTCTTTGGGGTTTTTCCCTTAGCACAACTACCGTTAGGCAAGCAAGATAAAATGCTCTCTATATTTTGTTTCAGATATGTACTTGGAGCTATGTTTTTTCAACTTTGTAAAACTTTGAAACTCTTGGAGCACCCAATTGTCCAGAAAATAGTAGATCCAAGTCTTTTTATCCATCGATTCACAAAGCGTAAGGGAACTTTGTTTTCTATTATATATTTAAAAATTCTTCTTTTTGAGTGACACGATTCCTTGCGCTGTAGAGAATGGTAAGGTTTGGTTTTCATTATTTATTTAGTGTCTTAAGACTCCTATGACTGCATGAATTGTAATTTGGTTTATTTTGAATTTACTCTTTTGGTTTTTAGTGATTAAGCTTATATTTTAGTTTATGCAATTCTAGTCTTTCATTGGAGTTTGATTTATTAGTGAGTATAACTATAATTCTCTTTTATTTGGCAATTGTTCATATTTTCTTTGAATCGGGATATTACTATTTGTTGTTACAATAGAAACTTCTCTTCCCTTCCATTTTTATTGTAAATTTAGTAGAAAATAGCACCTTTGTTCAACACGTTAGCTCATTGTCTGCAGCAAACTATTTTCATTTTGATGGCAAACATATTCAAGGCATAGATATATTTACATTTCGATTGCTGGAAATATGTATTTTGTAACAAGTATTATAGTAAAGAGGGCCTTATTTGTTTTATTTTCTATTTACCCTATTTATTCATCAAGGTAACTTAGTTATGAGATTAAATTAAACTAGAGTGAATTTATTGCGTAAAACTTGTGAAATTTAGGACTTTTAGGCAAAAACAATGATACAGTTTCTGAAATGGCTCTTCGTTTGGTTGCAATGATTGGGAGAAATTGGATTCAGGTATTCGTCTTTATTGGCTTAGTCCTTTTCAATTTGTAAATTCAATTGCTTATGCATTAGTAAATTTGTTTCTTGTGCTTTTAATTATTTTAGACAGTGAGGAAACCTAACGGATTTTGCGGTGCAGCATTATACATATCTGTACATTCTCATGGACTTAATTACTCCAAATCAGATATTGTAAGTAAAAAACTTTCTAGCTAACTTTCACTCTAAATGTGCACAATATGGTTGGAGATGCATAATAAATTTATGAGATACCAAATTTCTTCATACCTTGCAAATCCATATATATGATATGTCCACAAGATCCCCTTTTTGTTTCAAGTCGAACCTAAAAGCTTGGGACTCAATTAGTCCCAATCAAATATCGTAAGGGATACATTTATGATAATTTACACCACAAAATGTGTAAATGCTAACAATAATCATTGTGAAGTTGTTGGGGCAATATAGCAAATTTATAAGACAAATTTAACCAATAGTTTTTTTTTTTCATTCATGGCATGCTACATTCTTTGAGCAATTGAAAATATTATCAAGTAAAGCTTAATTTAATTTATTTTATCTTATATCTTTTAATTTTTTTAGCTTTTCCTTTGTCCCTGCAATAGCTTGATCTTATTGTTTAGCAGACAAATGTTAATAGTTTTTGTTCAAGACTAAATATTTAACAAATTTACGAAATTGATGTGAAACTTTAGCAATTATATATACCTATATGGTGTTGAAGAAATTATTCTTTGTTGTGTTACATACCCCTGCCTGCGTTTATGCAATTTGAGAGTAAAACCTAAAACTTAAATTTTAAATTTATTTAATTATTTTCACACAACATGGTTGTTCAACTAATTGTTGCAAGTTCTTTTTTTTTGTTGTGTTTACTTAGGTTTCTGCTGTACGCATTTGTGAAGCAACTTTGAATAGATGGCTAATAGAGTTTGAAAATACAGGGATTTGTCGCTTAATTGTAAGTTTTCATATACTTGAACAAATGTTAAGTGATGTTGATATAGCATTCCATGAAATATTTTATGGTGGTTACTTTACTTTTAAATTTAATAAAAAAATAACCTATATATCTAGTTTTTTGATTTGTATAGTCATTTGTTTTGTGAAATTTCATTTCGAATTGGGGTTTTTATTCCCAGCTGAAACAAGAAAATTTTATGCCATAGATATAGTGTCGGAGGCATTAACGCGTAGGAAGAGAAGAGGAAGAGGGAATGTGATCGCCTTCTTGTTGAAGCCTCACTCGATAGTGTATGATCATGCCAACACTTACATGATCCTCCTAATGTCACAGAAGTTAAAACATGAAGAAGTTTAGTATAAGTTAGAACATGTTTATGACCTTGCAATTTGCTATGATTGAAATGCCGTTTCGTGCCGCTCAGATGGTTTTTTCCGTTCCGTTGGGGAAGTGAAACCGGCACCATACGCACGGCTATTTCGAGCATGCGTTGCGACAACAGGGCGTCCCGAACGTGTTGCTGGACGCTTCCCGTGCTTCCGGAAGTGTTCGGTGACGCCTCCGACACCTCCAAAGGCGTCATCAGACGCTTGAAGCATCGCGGGTGTTGGAGGCGTCGTCGGACGCTTCCGGTGCCGCCGAAGGAGTTGCCGGACGCGTCTGGTGCCGCCGGAGGAGTCACGGGCGACCCTCGCGTCCAGGCATGTGTCGCGGGCGTGCGTCACAAGCGTGCGAGGTGTATTTTGCAAAATTTAATTTAAATAATTCAAACAATTCTCACTTGAGTGTGATATTTTGAAAATGCTTTTATAAACTCTAATTAAATTATCTCAATAAAATATAAAAATATATTTAAAATTTTTTAAAAATTAATAAATTTTATTAAATGATATTCTAAATTGTTTTTATTGTTTTAAATTTTAGTTAAAAATTCTAAAATTTTTTATTAAAATTCTAAGAAATTAAATTTATATTATGATATTTTTTATTTTTTTATATATTTTTACTGTTTTAATATTTAATTGATATTTTAATATTTTTTTATTATTTTAAATATATATTATTTAAATTAATAATTAATTAAATGAATAAATAGTAAATTTATATAATTATTATATATAAAATAACATCTTTGTATTAATTTATATAATTATGGTTATTTAATAGAGGTTACCTAAGCAAAATGTTAAAAGAACTAATGATTAGAAAGGTAACATATTATGATGTATTAATTTTTTTTATAGAAAATTATATTTAATTATTTTTTCTAACAATATTAAACTGTTTAATAATCGAGAACTTATATAAAATCAATATAGAACTTATTTTTAAATTATGTACAATAAATATATTTAATGTAATAATTACTATATATAAATAAACAAATACTGAAACTGTATCGGTATGACACGATACAATACCGAAACCTTATCGTTCCAGTCTGAGACCAAAATCTCAGCACAGGTCAAAATTTTAAACCTTGCTCCGCAAAATGCTTGTGCAACCCTTGATGCATCGTAGGACGCATTGCAAGACGCCTGAGATCTCTCTGACACTGTGGAAACTCATGCACGATGTTTGTTTATTATGTTGTAGCATTTGCTTGTTGCCAGTGCAACATCTGGTGTAATGGTAACAGTCACGCGTGGTGATCGGGCTGGCTTAGCATTTAAAATATGGTGTGAATATGCCATGTTGTTTGTTTGCTATCCTATATAGACAATTTATTGAAATATATGCGACATACAAACTAGTTACTTGTGAAATACTGCCACATTGGAATAGTATACTAGCGCAAGAGTAGAGTGATATTGTATGGAGATTCAATTCTTTCAAGGCTTGAAGAGAGGAGACTAACATATTTTCTATATCTCTATGTTGGATAGTAAGGAGGCTTGATACTTGTCACTAATCATAGTAAAAATTCTGATTTTATGAACTCATTTTCAGATTTATATGTGTGGATTATGGGTATCTAGTGGAGTAATACATCTCATGGTGGTTTGTTAGACAATTGCTTTAGTGCCACGTCAATAACATTCATAAGATACTTTTAAATATTTAGGTAATCATCGTATGATTTTCAGGTCGCAATTATAAGCATCACTGGACATACTTACAAATTATCTTGGATGTGGGATTACATGAAAGAGACAACTTTTCAAGTATCTTATTTAATTGCTAGTTAGTTGAATCTTGTAACAAACCTTGAATCTAACTCAATGTTTGCATGATTTTTTTTCATCAATAGCCAGCATAGCTAAATAGTAAGACATTTTTATTTAATGAGGGCATTTTGAAAATTAAAATTCCCTTGTTTTCTGTAAAGATCTTGTAGCTAGTACTAACTGAAGTTTGAGTGGCACTGTTATCCAACCAACTATGATCTAATCCAAATATCCTAGAAAGTCTCTTATGAGTCAATTTGATGTTAATCATGAAAGCAAGATAGTCAACAATTTTGTATGTATGCTGCCAATGAGTTTGTATTCATGCTAATTTATTAGCTCAATTTTGGATTATGTAATTGGAAATTTGAATAGATAGTTCATGGAGCTATAATTTGTATGAATCGTTAGAAAACTAAGAAACCATCCCACCAACTATGCGTTAACTAAAATATGCTGGACATTGTGTCTAAAAAAAGTTTTTATTTAGTATAATTGAAGAGGAGCCTTGGCGCAATGGTAAAGTTGTTGCTTGGTAACCTAAAGGTCACGGGTTCGAATTTAGGAAACAACTTCTTGCAAACAATAGGGTAAGGTTGCGTATAATGGATCCTTCATTGGGACCCCGCATGACGGGAGTTTCGTGCACCAAGCTATTTTTTTTTTATAATTGTTTATGAAAGTCATATTCTTAAGACTTCTATATATATGTCATTTAATGAGTTTTTATTGGTACAAGTTTGTTAGCTCAAGTTTAGGTTAATTCAAAACTTGAGGGCATAGTTCATGCAACTATAATTAGTATCAATTGTTAGGAAACTATGAAACCATCCCATGGTTGATATGAGTATCTAGAATTATAACCAGTGTTTTAAATGGACGCCTCTAGGCGGTTGAATTTTTTTACTATTTTTTATATATATTATTATAAATAGTTATTATTCTTATTTTTACTTTTAATAAAACATATTAATTAAAAATAAAAAAATTTAATCTAAATATTTAAAAATAAAAAATTATATATATATATATATATAATTAATTTTTATTAGATTTTAATTAAGTCTATTTAAATTATCCCAATCATAGTTAGGAGTTGATTAAAATAATTAACCTAAAGTTTAATTATATTGCGTGCCCTGTTTTGATCGAGTGACTAGTCCGATGCGTCGCCAGGACCTGACGATGTGTCAGGATGCATTGTTGGGCCCGGAGGCGTTGCTGGGCTTGTCGTCGGGCTCGGACGACACATTTGGGCTTGCACGATGCATCCAGACTCATCGTTGGGCTAAGGCGACGTGCTCGAATGCTTCACGGTGGTGAAACAAAGGCGGGCGATGGCCGAAGGTGAGTTACCACCTTTGTTGAGGCGGTGTGGTTGATGCCCTTCTCCCGCCTAAGTGGCCGGCTCGACCGCCATTTAGAACACTGATTATAACACTAGTTTCATACTATTAGTAAATACATTGGTAGGAATACGAAGGCAATGTCTTTTAAGTTTTGTTGCTTCGGATTACTGCTATGATAATCTAGTCATTATTAGCGAACAAAATTAACCACGCTAAGAGTGTCATACATGGTGCCGAAGCATGAAATGAAATAAAACTTGATTCAATTAGCCTTGATGGCTACTTATTATATCAAAAACATAAAATGGGTTGTCCCCCGGGGCACGGTACAGTGGTAAGAGGACTTTGAACCATTGTTGGGCATTTCCAAATGCTCGCGGAGTTTGAACCACGGGTGATGCCGGGTGACATGTGAGGCCTCACTGCACTTTTTGGATTTACATGAAGGCATGTCTGTGGAGTTGGGCCGCCCACCTTTAGGACTAGTTGGATCCTAGGCCTAAATACCTGGATTAACAAAAAAAAAGAACATAAAATGGGTTCATAGTAAATTGGAGGAGCAATCCACTATTTATAGCTTTATAGATATTTTGATCAAGGTGTGTTTCATAGGAATTCCCTTAATATAACTAAACAAAGTAATTATCAATGTAGGGAACATTAGTTTGAGACTTAGGGGTATAGGTAAACATAAAGAAAGTATAAAAGTATAGTAGTTTGATTAACTCCAGCAGTAATTGCACAATAATTTTTTTTGGAATCCTTAAAGAATCCCATTGGGCCCACATACATTTATGTAAAATGTTTTGGCCAGCAAATATTTCTAGACGGAAGGTGATTACATCCTTACTAACTTTTTGTTTTGTGTAGATAGAGTTTCTTTCAAGGGATGAAGATCTAGATGTAGAATCTCCATCCAACCATTTACCTAAGCCTGATAAAGTTCTATGTAAACACAAAGAAATTGTTGCCAAGACAAGTTTTATGGTGATTGAAAATCAATGTAGATTTATACATTAAAGGTTAATAATAGAAGCTATACATCTTCTCAAGCAACTAATTTAAAAGTATTGGGAACATAAACAAAATTACACATGGTATTTGTTGATCTAGAAAAAGCTTATGATAGAGTCTCAAGAAAAATTATATAGAGAATTCTAAAAAAGAGAGGTATTAGCATAACATATATTGAACTAATTAAGGATATATATATGAGGATTTAATGATAATAGTGAAGATCTCAGGTGGATTAATCGAAATATTTCCCATAAAGATAGGGTTACATCAAGGTTCAATTCTTAAGTTCCTATTTTTTTATGGTAATCATGGATAAATTTACTGGACACAGTTAAGATATGGTACCGTGGTGCATGTTTGTAGATAATATTGTTTTGATATTTGACTCTTGCTGCCAACAATATCTCATTTGAATCATTAGATTTTCAAAATAGATGTAAAACAACCAAAACATATTAACTCAACCTAGCTCACCAACCCTAACAACTCCAATAAGTTTTTTCCACCTGCCACAATTGTGTTTGCAGCCAAACAACAAACACACATCAGCACCAGAAGGAATTCATTACATTTGATAAAAATACATGAATTCTTCCACCAAATCAACCCAAGTTTTTAAATTGGAGTTGTAAAATAGCTTGGTCATCATGGGTCTATTGACTATGCTATTCCTAGTATCAACACATGAATCTAGCCCTCACTGTCTTCCCCTCAACAACACCATTGCTATTTAATCAACTATTCCAAGCACTAGATAGGGAAATGCTTGGGCTTATTATATATACAAGACACTAATCCATGGGAGACACACAACAAAACATAGAACAAAGCAGAGGGGCATCCTTGCTAATCATATTTGACTTCTTCAAGCACTAATCACTGGAATCTCTTTTGACAAAGTCCACCAAACTCAACATTCTAGAGAGCTCGGCGATGACCCTCATTGCACGCTGAGCCTCTTGGATGTGCAATGAGGATGAGTAATGGCCACAATGTGGCAAGTGTCGAGTTGAGACTGCTCTATAGCGTGGGTAATATGAGTCACATCACAAGGATCAACATACATGCCCTATAATTTATGTATGAAGCAAGCAATTTACATAGATTTTATAAGCCTTCCATCTAATTGATGAAGATTTATACCTTTTTAATATGACCTTATATTTACAATATTGAGCCTTGAACCAATTGTTAGAAATAACAATTAAATTTTGGGGAAAAGGCTATCTTTGTTTGCTTTGCTGGTTTTAAATGGGTAAGTGCAGTGATGTTTTCAGTTTCTTACACTATATAGTTGGACTTCATATGTATGCCCCTACTTTGGCCTTTTGCAGCTTGGATATATGGTATTGCATGTTAGGGCACGCCAGCTAATATTAGCATCAATTATAGAGACCTATGATTAACACATTACTTTTCCTGAAAGCTTGATAGTTTAAGGAGCTCCTGGTATATTCTACTTCTTAGAGTTATGGGGATATCCACCTTATTCTATTATTTTTCATCTATCTTTTTTATCCTTCTTTTTGTTTCAAAATTTGGTAAATGATAATAGAGCCTAGAATCACCACTGAATCTACAGAATCTTAGCTCCTACATTGACATTGGAAGAATTTCCAAGTTTCCATGCATGAAAAAATGTAGCTTTCCTTAGCTTTTCTTGCATTTTTTTAATAAGAACCTTAGATGGGTACTTAAATGTGTGTGCAATGGGCTGTTACAGAATAAGGGAAGCTGTGATGTTAATATGACCCCATATGTTGGCTATGTTGAAGGAAAAGTATCAAAGGAACCTGGAAGTACTGGTATGACTGAAAATCCATCTACCTTTTTATTTTGAAAGTTTATGAAGTTAGTAGTTTATCTTGGTTATTTTTCTATTCTTTTTGAAAGATTTTGCAGGGCATGAGTCGATTGACCCATTAACTTTTAGTGAACAACATGGTTTTGCAGACTCAGAAGATGATGAGAGTTATCAATTTTCTTTTTCTGACATTGATGATGATGAGGTATGCCATCCATGTTAGCAATTTTGGGTGTGACTTGCTTAAACTTCAAACGTATAACATCTCTATGTTGTGTTCATTCATATCACCTATGGGAAAAATAATTTTGTCAGCATGCCAAGAGCTTTGTTCCTTCTCAAGGAAAACATTAGGAAATGCTAAAAAAGATTACTGTCCTGATTTGCTTTTCTTGAAGGAAGCACGAAGGGGGATCAATTTCTTCGTCCTCTCCCTACAAACTTCTTTCTCTATCCTCATCTTTCTACTATGAACTTTCCAATCTACCTATTCTCTATGTCTTGTTTGATTCAAACCATATTTTGTATGTACATGCATTGGTGTTTGGTGTGTATTCCCCAAATTTATCCGCTATTAGTTGCTTCTTGCACAATAAAAATCTTGAAAATATTTTACCAAATTTACATTCAAAATATATTTTATATTTGATTGTTTATTTTTCCATTTTTTGGACAATTTATTTTTGTTTTGCTATCATGCTATCTTGATTGTAGGAAAGGAAACAAAGACTTGTTGATGAAGCTAAAGATATGACTCATGCACAGATTCCTCTTGATGCAACATGTCAGATACTTAAGAGAAAGGTATGGATGATTTTGTTAATGCATGCACTTACGATATTAAGCGTCTATCAAGAGACAAATTAACCATGAATGTTAATAATTCTCCTATTTTGATAATCAGTGTAATGTTTTGTTTCAGACTTTCAGCCCAAAAATCAATTACGAAGCATTGGAAACTCTGTTCGCTGTATTTTCTACTTCCTTTTCCTTTATATTTAATGCGAGTCATACTTTCATCTATGCTACAGTTATTTAAAGTGATTGAAGTAATGAAAATTTTCAATTTGCTTGTGATATGTTTCTTATTCAAATCTAGGATTGCACTAGTAATCTTATGCTGCTTATGTTATGAAAACTTTGATGGCCCTAAATTGAAAATATTGCCAAGCTTTTCACTTATGTGCTTCTAGCTTTTGTTGAATCATAGTAATTTTCCACATGGCGAATCCGTAAACTTTATGCGAGTGCTCTAAAAAAATTCAAGAGCATATGATGATTCTGGTCAACAATCAGACTTCATATTTTTGGCAAAATTAAGCAGTTCTGTATGCAAGTTAGTTGCCACTTTATCTACTGCTTGGCAACTTGAGCTTTTTGGAATTCTCATGACTACTTTAGGACTTCTATATATGGTTCCATATTGACAATATCATATAAAAGTCTCTTTTGAACATCATATTGAAATAAACTCTAATCTGCTTTCATTCTCTTTTAGACTGCATTTAATTATATTGATCATGTCTTATAACAGTATGAACAAGACACTGCAAAGAAGCAAAAAGTTGAATCAGACGTTGGTGATCCTCATGAAACTCTCGACAAGGATGATCATGTAGATGATCTAGATAACAAGGATGGTGATGGGCCACGTGCATTTGAGAATGATAATTATGATGGTTGTTATGCTGATTACAAGGGAGATAGAGATAGAGATGAAGACTTCGACTGTGAAGATGAAGATGAAGACGAAGACTATGACTATGGAGATGAAGACTATGACTATGGTTATGAGGATGATTTTTGATTTTGTATGATAGGGGCAACAACAACATTGCTAAGTCTTCTTGCGGGATGACGAGTTTGATAAAAAATATCTGGTTATTTATTTAAGATACTGGAATTTTAACTCATTAATAACTAAAATAAGGTTCTTTGTAGTGAATTAACCTTCTAGGTTTCTTAAGTCTGCTGCATGACTAGTAAACTTTTGCCATCGTGATCATATGCCCTTTTTTTTCCTATTTGTTTGAGTAATACATTTATTAATATTGTATGATAAACTGCATCATTTAGATCTCTAGTTGTTGTAAATTAATGCTTTCGTTAAAATAGTACGACAAACTGAGTTGTCTTGTTGCTAACTTAGTTGTAGGTTGTTGCTTTTAAACAAGAATATAAATGTTATTTTGTAATCTTTTCAAGTTTTCTCAATCTTGTTCTGAGCCTGTCATTTATTTGCCTCTTTAACAAGTTAAATATCACACTTTATTTTATAGACCAATCTGAACAGAAATAAGAACTTTAAATTGGTAAAGAAATAACATGTTTGGATTGATTTAATCTTAATTTATTTTGAACAGAATCACCTATTGATTATATTGTTGAACCAAAAAAATGAGACTCTTGTTAAACAAAAAAGACATTTAAATTTCTTAGATTTCAGACATTTAGATGCGGTGCACAATTCTACAGTTATAAATAGTTCATACTTCATAGAATTGTTTCGGAAATAAATAAATAAATAAATAAGTAAAATGGGAAAGAAAAAGTGTGTAATTATTTGCTTTCCCTCTATCAACAAAGTAGAATATCATACTCAAATATAATTAATAAAACTCGAACAAAATTAAAATAAACAAAATTTCCACAAGAATACAAAACTATAACAGCATAGTTCAATAGTCTGTCCAAGATTCGTGTGATCCAATAGATGACTTGAGACTGAAATTTCATGCTTCTGCTTACTAGGAGACAGACGGGTAAAAACATTTGACATGTTCAATTCATGCGAGCGTTACTCTGGTAAAAACTCTTGATCCACATCTCCGAGTAAACCGAGCCTAAAATTTCATGTTGAAATTCCATCCATCCAGAGGAAACACATTGGGCAGGACAATTGGCAGTTTGGCACCTTAGATTTTTCACTTTGATGATCAAACAGGCTTTGCTCCTTTCTGTTGTGCATCTGGAGGGTTCAAAATGTGAAGGGGCTTTGGAATGATTCTAGCAAGTTGAAACACAATAGAATTGATATGCTTTCTCACAACCATGTCATGCCGCTCAATCGGGGAAGACATGACATAACCGGTCAATATTGATTGAATCTTGTATGAGTTGCTGGATCTGCATACCATAACAATAGCCAAATAGAATAACATATCTAGGGTTGCTTTATTACTCTTTCTAATAGCACGCGCTTCTTTTATAGTTCTCTTAAACACTGCACGGCCATATGAAAAAAAATTATCAAGATAAATTTTGGACCATCGAACTGTTGTAAAAATATGAATAGAAAAGAGGTGAAAATGAAAGAGACTATACTGTATATAGGTCTTAATTTTACATTGGGAGTCTTGTGACTATGAGGTTGGTTTATAATGTGTCATAATCATTAGAGTTGTGAATATGTATAAGAAGAGACTCTTTCTTATGGCAAAAGGTGATTTGCTCATCCTCGTCAACCCGTCTTTGACTAACACGGAGGCGGTAAATCATGAGTGACTACTAGCCATTAGTCCAGGTGGCCAAGGCATGAGAGAAGGTATACTCGAACGTGTCAAGTTTCGACCCCAAGATCTCATGTGACAACACCTCATGCCTCAACTACCGAACCCCTCAAGGGGACAGGAAGAGACTCTTTCTTGCACTTTGAAGCAGGACAAGAAATGACTTTTATTTGGCTATTTGTGTCAAGGGTTTGAGCTCCTATTCACCATGAACAATCAGTGCTTGGTTGCGATTATAGTTAGAGACACATTTATTTTAAGGAAATTGTGTTAGATACAAGCCTCGACATCTCTTGTTTTTTACTTGATCTTGGCCTCCTTACTCGGTGCCGGGCAACCCACTCAAACTTAGCTCTCGGGCACAACTCCGATTTGGTAGTCTGGTGACTTTATGTCGTGACTCGGCACTAGTCTATTTGACTTGGGAGCACTTGACATACTTCTCTGGAGCACTCAGTGTACCACTTGGGCGATACTCGACTTCCCACTTGAGCCTCTCGGATCTCGTGCTACCTTGGGCCGCTTAGGAACTTGACCCACCCGACAACTCGATACTTGGCAGCTGGTCCGACTCAACAACTCAGTAGGTCAGGTACTTGGCACTCCCACAGGGTTGGCATGACATGATCTCGTTGAAACTTCATCCGAGAAGTTTATCCATGTTCGGGCACCTGAACCACCTCCAAGAGCTTGGACTGCTGACGTGGGTCGGCCAATCGATGCATGATACTGCAGCTTGAAGATGAATTGTTGCTGGTTCGAGAGCCTGGAGTAACTCCGAACACCTAGATCGTCCGAGTGCCTCGGTGATGAAGGCAGCCACTTGAGAGCTCCCTCATCACCACTAACTCGGGCGCCTGGAGTACCTCCGGGCTCCCGGACGTCTGGATGTCTAGATGTCTGGAGCCCTTTTCCCAGCCTTTGATTTATTTTCAATCACCTGCATAATAGAGTTAGAAGAACAAGTAATAACATGTAAAGTAATGTAATTTTTGACAGTCTTCGGATTGTTTGATCCTAACTTTGAGTTTTGCTGAAACTCTAGATTGCACCGACGCCTATTATTCCCTTTACTGGGAACACATCCTCACTTATTTCTCTCAAGAGAGTTTACCTTTTATCAAATCGGTGTTCCAGACCGTTTGGACTTTTTCTCAACATATGAGACTTCAGGGCTTTCATGTAGTATCCTTGACCCTAAGATTTCCCGCTTATTGTCTGAGACCCTCATGACTTTCACCTAGTATCCTCGACCCTAGGATTTTGCCTGATGTCCTTGACCTGCCAAGACTTTACCCAGTCTCATGGACCAGGACTTTATTGCCTAGTCGAAACTAGGACTTTCGACTTGTCTAGTATCCACTAGGACTTATTTGCCTAACCTCAACTAGGACTTTCACCTTGCTTAAGACCACTTAAGACTTTTCTACACACTTAATTAAACTTATTAGATTATAACATAGCTTAACTTTGAACCAATGTCAATATCAAAATACAAATTTGATTATCTAGTGATTCCAACACTAATAGAAACAACAATTCTTTCTACCACTTAGTAAAATAGTGCAGATGAGGGAAAGAATCATACTTCAAAATAGATGATAAATGCTCTTTTATTAAACTCTAGATTGTCAAATTACATGTGGAGGGTAGTTATATTAACAACTAATTATCCTTTAAATAGCATGCCCGAAAGAAAATAGAGAAGAGTCCTTATGAGTTATAGAATGGAAGTAAGTCATCCTATAAATACTTACAAGTGTGGGGATTTCTTGTAAACATTTTGATACATAATCCGAAAAAGATTAAGATATTGCCAAAAACTATTGACTATATATTCATTGGATATGTACATTGATGCAGTGATGATGAGGGGCCCCACCCCGCTGCCATGGTGGAGGTCAAAGGAGGACAAAGTCAAGGCGGTCAACGAGTGGAGGACATCGGCCGATCGGGAGAAACATTCCCCGAATGGGGAGAAGGCCCCGATCCATCGTCAACTTTGAGACAGGGAGCATTCAAACACTCGACGCTTAAGGGAGAACGACATGCAGAAGCCGAGCCGAGCGGCTGCCCCGCTCGGCTGAGCAGTTGCCCTGCTCGGAAAAGCAGTAGACTCAACATCAGCTGAGCACGCGGACAGTGAGCTTCCGACCGAGTGGCTATCCCGCTCGGCCCAGCGACAGATCACAAGGACAGAGGATTTTCGGTCGAGTGGTTATTCCGCTCAGCCCGACAGCAGACAGTACACGGGCATTGGATTTCTGGCTGAGCGACTATCCCGCTCGGCCTGACAGTAGATAGTGCACGGGCATTGGACTTCCGGCCGAGCGGCTATCCCTATCGGCTAAGCAACAGACACAGCAGGATATCTTTCGATATCCTTTTGGGAGCTAGTGTCGCTGATAGGCGGCATGGTCAAACAAAGGATCGTATGACAGAAGCTTCTGTCAGAGTGTATATTGAAAGTCTAGCCTTTTGTAAATATTTATGATGAAATAAAGAATCACATTGGTTAAATATCTACATTTATATGCTAAGTGTAGTTGTTCAATTAATTTATATTATAGATGACATGGAGTGTGGTGTCACACACAGAAGATCATGTTGTCGGTTCTTTATAAATTATAAACAGTAGCTCACGTCTAAGATGGATAGGAACAACCATTGGAATAGTCGTAGTGTAATTTGGTATTAGTTTATCTTAACTATAAAATTACACTAGTACACTCTGAGTGTATTGAGTAGGACCATTTAAGGTAAGTTTTTTTTATACCGACTTAATAAAAGAACAAGACCTTTATTATTATGGAAGTGTGTGCTCTTAATCATGATATAATAACAAGCACATGTACTTAATATTCATTTCTTTAATTTATCAAAGGGTGCGATTTAGTTCGATAAATCAATAGGCCCGATAAGTTGGGAAATGGTATTATTTATATGGTGTGTTGCTGATTATAGAATGAAATTGTATCCTAGTAATCTAGGTTGATGATGCCCCCAAGAGGTTCTCATAAGGATTATCATGTAAACCCTGTAGGTGGACTTAGTTCGACATGATAATGAAGTTGAGTGGTACTACTCTTGGACTAAGATATTAATTAAAGTGAGTTGTCAGTAACTCATTTAATTAGTGGACATTCTATATCTTAAACACAAGGAAACTAACACACTCATAATAAGAAGGAGCCCAAAATATAATTTGGGATTGGTGCGGTAGTTCAATAATAATTCTTTAGTAGTATGAATTATTATTGATGAAATTAAGTTGGGTGTTCGGGGCAAACACGGGAAGCTTAATTTCATCGGGAGACCAAAATCAATTCCTCCTCTCGATCCCTATTGTAGCCTCTTATTTATAAATTATTATACCCACCTATACCCACCTTCATTCCCATCCTAAGGTGGCCGACCATGCAAGCTTAGAGCCAAGCTTGGGCCGGCCAAGACCAAAGGATGAGCTAAGAGAAAGGTGGCCGGCCCTAGCTTGGAGCCCAAGCTTGGTGTGGCCGGTCATATAAATATAAAAGGGATTTATTTATTTTTTAAATCTTTTCTTATGTGGAAGTCATGTTTTAAAAGAGAGTTTAAAAATATAAATCTTTCCTTTTATAGCTTTCTACAAAAGATTAAGAAAAGATTTGATATCTTTCCTTATTTGTAGTTTGAAAGGAAGATTTTAATTTTGAGAAAACTTTCCTTTTATGTAACCATGCTCATGATTTAAAAGAGAGTTTTAAAATTATAAATCTTTCCTTATTTGTAGATTGAAAGGAAGATTTTAATTTTAAAGAAAACTTTCCTTTTTGGAAATCATCCACATGTTTTAACAGAGAGATTTTAATTTATAAAATTTCCTTTTATAACCAACCATGAAGGAAAAATTAATAGTGAAAATTTTATTTTAAAAATTTCCGGAAACAAATAAGGAAGTTTTAATTTTGTGTTTAAAACTTGCCTTATTTGGAGCATGTGTAGGGGCCGACCATTATAAGGGTTAAAAGGAATTTTTTAATTAAAATTTCCTCATTAACCAATGGCAAGGAAATAAGGGAATTTTAATTTCCTTATTTGCCAAGACCAAGTATTATAAAAGAAAGGGTAGAGGTGTCTCACCTTACACCACATATTCTATTTGTTCCTCTCTCTTTTCCTCCTTGGTGTGGCCGGCCATATCATCTCCTCCTTCTCTTCCTCCTTAGTGGCCGAACCTCATCAACCTCTAGGAGTTTGCTTTGGTGGCCGGATCTAGCTTGCAGAAGAAGAAAAAGGAGTTTTTGTTTCCTAGTTTTCCTTGGAGCTTGGTTGGTGGCCGAGACTTATAATTTCTTGGAGAAGTTGCTTGGCCGAAACTTGGAAGAAGGAAGAAGAAGGGCTTGGGTGGTTGTCGTCTTGGAAGATCGTCGCCCACACGACGTTCGAGATAAGAAGAGGAATACGGTAGAAGATCAAGAGGTCGTTGCATACAAAGAAATGTATAACTAGTAATTGTTTTCCGCATCATACTAGTTTTTCTTTGTATGAATTCCAAACAAAAGAGGCTAGAGATTCTAGGTTTCGAATTATGTTTCGATTTGTGTTTCTTTTCTTTTTCGATGTTGTGATATTATTCCTTTTGGTTAAACCTAGGGTTACTATAAAAAGATTAAATATTGAATTTCTATAAAAGGCTTTGTCTAGGCAGTGGTGGATGATCTCATACCCAAGAAGGACTAGTGCCTCGCCATGCAGTCCTAGAAGCCAATTTTAGAAATAAATATTTAATTGACTTTGTAACATAGGTGGTCTTGGATTAATAATGTTAAGCATCGTTTGCGATCCAAGTCTAAACCTCTAAGAACAGATAAGTTAAATTTGGAATCAATAATGTAAAATTTCGTTTGTGATTCCTAATTTAATTTCTAAAGAACACAATAGGTTGTTAGTAAAGGTTCAGGACTTGTACAAAATTTTTGTACAGGGAAACCGGCATGATATTCTGCGTAGCAACCAACAATTGGTATCAGAGCTAGGGTTTGCCTCTGTGTTTTGGTTTTCAGTTTAATTATGCACATGTCATACATAATTTAGGCAGGATAATAGTAGGATGTGCTAACTTTGTGGTTGCAGGCTCCAACTATTATGGCTTATAGATATTGTGTGTGATTGGACCCTTGGACATGCCAAGGGCATTTTATTGTGTGTGCATGATTGTATGTATTAAATACAGCAGGAGTTGTATTAGTTATTAGGATTTTACTTTATTTTTTCGATCTAGACTTCATGTATATTCCCTTGTGGAATATAGGATCGAAAAATGTAAAATTTTATTTTTGTTGCAGATCGTATCCTTGCGAGGCGTGATACTATTGAAGGACCAGAGACGCAGCGGAAAAGGAAGCAAGATGGATGCGACGACTGGACCCGATTGCGGTGGCTAAAGATGGCAGCAGCTAGGGTCGGCAGCACACGAAGGGCAGTGATGGAAAATGCCATAATAGTTGGAAAATTAATTTTCATATTTATTGCTTTTATTTACTGTGATGTGTGTTTGTATGTTAGCTAGCATAGTTAAAATTCCTCACCTTAAATAACTAAGTGGGAGAGGGATTTTTAGATAAATTCCACGGTCTCCATTACTGGTTTGTAAGTGATGCAACAAACTTGCGTGTTGGCTCTGAGTGCCTCTCTTCCCACCGGATGAGTTTGCTTGCAGATCACTAGACCAAACTTCCTTTATGGATGATTATAGGAAATTATTTAGGATAACAAGATAATACTGCTAAAGGCTATAAGTTTGTACTGACAGAGGTCTGCCTAGATGTGCCTAATAGTGATTCTAGTGAAGAGGAGCTTGAGTATCATAAGAAATGGGAAAAAGCAGATGAGATGGCGCGATGCTACATTTTGGCTTCAATGTCAAATGTGCTGCAACATCAGCATCAGGACTTACCAACAGCTTATGATATAATGAACAATTTCAAGGAACTCTTCGGACATCAGAATCGGGCTGCTAGGCAAGAGACAATGAGAAAACTGATGACAGCCACCATGACTGAGGGGACTCCCATAAGGGATCACATTTTAAAGATGATGGCTTACTTGAATGAAATACAAATCCTTGGAGTTGAAATCGATGGGGAAACCCAGGTCGATATTATTCTTCAAACGCTACCCAGAAGTTTTGAGCAGTTCCGCCTGAACTATAATATGAATAAGAGGATGTATTCATTGGCAGAACTAATGACAGAACTTCAGGCAGCAGAAGGGTTATTTCGTCATAATTCTCAAATTCACTTTGCTGAAAATGGTTCTACTTCTAAGTCGAAAGGCAAGAAGAAGAAAAAGAAACAAGCTGGCTCAACAAAGAAGGTGAATAGATTTCTAAGTACTGGACCAAAAGCTGGAATGAAGAAGCCAAAGGGCAAGTGCTTCATCTGCAAGCAGTCTGGACATTGGAAGGCAGACTGTCCTCGTAAGAGAGAGAACAATAAAGGTATATCTTATTCTCTAGTAGTTGAAACATGTTTAGCGATGTTATCTACCAGTATCTGGTGTGCAGATACAGGAGCCACTGATCATGTCTGCAATACATTGCAGGGGTTCCAGGAAACTCGACGACTATATGAGGGAGAGATAACCGTCTACATGGGTAATGCTACGAAAGTAGCAGCTGTTGCAGTGGGAGACGTCTACTTATCATTTGATAGGAATAGAACTTTGATTTTGAGAAATTATCTTTATGTACCAATTTTTAGAAAGAATCTAATTTCAGTTTCTAAATTATTTTTGGATGGATATACTGTTTCCTTTGATGACAAGTGGTTGTCAAGAAAAATAGAGTTATTATCTGTTCTGGTACATTAGTAGGCAATTTGTATACTCTAAATCCAATATCTTCCGCAAAGCAACAAATGGAAATTAATAACACATCTTCTAATTCTAATAAGAGAAATGAACCTTCTAATATGAACCAAACATATCTTTGGCATCTAAGGCTTGGTCATATTAACTTGAGTAGGATTCAAAGGCTTATAGCCGATGGACTCTTGGGTTCATTAGTGTTGGAAAACTTTCCAATTTGCGAATCTTACTTGGAAGGAAAAATGACCAAGCGATCTTTTAAGGCCAAGAGGTATAGAGCCAAAGATGTGTTAGAACTAATTCATTCTGATTTGTGTGGTCCTATGTCTATCTAGGCAAGAGGTGGTTTCGAATATTTTGTCTCCTTTATAGACAACTATTCGAGATATGAGTACATTTACTTGATGCGCCGCAAGTCTGAATGCTTTGATAAGTTCAAAGAGTATAAGGCTGATGTGGAGAAACATCATGGTAAAAGTATCAAGACACTACGGTCTGATCGTGGTGGCGAATACCTCTTTGGAGAGTTTAGGAGAGAGTTTAGGAATTACTTATTAGAGGTCGAGATTCAATCCCAATTGTCTGCACCTGGTACACCCCAACAGAACGGTATGGTAGAGTGAAGGAATAAGACTCTTATGGAAATGGTTAGATCGATGATGAGTTATTCAGAATTACCAAATTCGTTTTGGGGATATGCCTTGGAAATGGCAATACACATTCTAAACTTGGTACCTTCTAAATCAGTACCTTTTACTCCCACGGAATTATGGAATGAGCGTAAGACTAGTCTAAGACACATTCGGATATGGGGTAGTCTAGCACATGTGCTGAAGAGAGATACTGACAAGTTAGAATCATGAACAGAAGTTTGTCTGTTTGTAGGATATCCCAAAGGAACGAAAGGTGGTATGTTTTATAATCGTAAAAATCAGAAAATCATTGTTAGCACCAATACTCAATTTTTAGAAGAAGATTATATACTGGACCACAAGCCCATGAGTAAAATTGTTCTAGAAGAAATAAGAGAGTACACGTCTAGTCTAGTACTAACAGTATAAGATGAAATAACACAAGATATTACAACACGTATCACAAATGATACACAACCACAGGCAATGCCTCGTCATAGTGGGAGGGTTGTGAGGCAACTTGAAATATTTATGTTTTTGGGAGAGTCTTCGGACTTGATCCCAGGTAAACATGAACCTGGTCCCCGTACATATGACGAAGCACTCCAAGATAAGGATGCAACATCTTGGCAAAGAGTAATGAATTCAGAAATAAAATCTATATATTCTAATAAGGTCTGGGTGCTTGTAGAACCACAAATGGTGTAAAAGCTGTTGGATGTAAGTGGATCTACAAAAGGAAAAGAGGGACAGATGGGAAGGTGGAAACCTTCAAAGCAAGGCTTGTTGCGAAAGGATACACTCAGAAAGAGGGAATTGATTATGAGGAAACTTTTTCATTGGTAGTCATGCTTAAGTCTATCCGGATTCTCTTATCTATTGCCGCTCATATGGATTATGAGGTATGACAAATGGATGTCAAGACAGCTTTCCTTAACGGAAGTCTTGAAGAAAACATCCATATGAAGCAACAAAGGGGTTCATTGAAAAAGGTAAAGAGCATTTAGTTTGCAAGCTCAATCAGTCTATTTATAGACTGAAGCAAGCTTCAAGGTCTTGGAACATCCAGTTTAATGAAGTAATCCAGTCATATGGATTTATCCAGTGTCCGGATAAGTCTTGTGTATTCAAGAAGTGTGATGGAAACGTGGTGGTATTTCTTGTACAATACATAGATGACATTTTGTTAGTTGGAAACAATATCAAGGTGTTGTTGGAAGTAAGGGTATGGTTTTTCAAGCAATTTGATATGAAGGACTTGGGAGAATGTGCACATATTCTAGGGATCAAAGTAATAAGGGATCGCAAGAAAAGAATGTTGTGCTTATCCCAAACTTCAGATATCGATACAATCCTAGCTCGTTTTAGCATGCAAGACTCTAAGAAAGGTTTTCTACCTTTTAGGCATGAAGTAGCTTTATCTAAAGAGATGTCTCCGAAGGCATCAAAGGAAATAGAGGACATGAAGGCAGTTTCTTATGTTTCAGCTGTTGGAAGCCTAATGTATGCAATGCTATGCACGAGACCGAATATCTGTTTTGTTGTGGGCATGGTTAGCAGATATCAAAGTAACCCTAGACAAGGATATTGGGCTGCTGTAAAGCATATATTAAAGTATCTAAGAAAGACTAGAGATTATATGTTGATTTACCAAGCAGATGATTTGCTCCCTGTGGGTTACACGGATTCCGACTTCCAATCAGATAGGGACAATAGTAAGTCTACATCAGGCTATGTGTTTACTTTAGGAGGTGGAGCCATTGCATAGAGGAGTGTTAAACAGAAATATATTTTTGACTCAACCATGGAAGCTGAGTATGTGGCAGCCTCTGAGGCAGCCAAAGAAGCTGTGTGGCTCAGGAACTTTCTAATGGACTTAGATGTGATTCTTGGTTTACCCAAAATCATCACAATTTATTGTGATAATAGCGGAGCAGTAGCAAACTCGAAGGAACCACGAGCCCATAAGGCAAGTAAACATATAGAGCGCAAGTACCACCTGATACGAGACATCATAAAGCGAGGAGAAGTTGTTATCGCCAAGATTGCATCAGCAGATCCTTTCACTAAGGCCCTTCCGGCGAAAGCTTTTGATCGGTATGTTGAAGGAATGAGAATCAGATGTATGACAACGTTCATGATAGCATAGTCTTTTAGTATAAGTGGGAGATTGTTAGAGTATATACTGAAAGCCTAGCCTTTTGTGAATATTTTATTTTGAAATAAAGAATCACATTGGTCAAATGTCTACATTTATATGAAAAGTGTAGTTGCTCAATTAATTTATATTGTAGATTGTTGGTGCAATCGACCTCCAAGGTTTTAATGTCAGACAAATATGTTTAAGTATGCTTAAGTATGTTTAAGTATGGAGCTTGATCAAGGGAAGTCCTAGTTGTAGGCTAGGCAAAGGGAGAAATCTCGGTATATCGTGGAAGCCAGATGGATAGGTCTAGATGACTTGATCCCTGGGTAGCCAAATACTGAGTCTTGGTGAGTGAAGCCAAGTGGAGAAAATCCTAGGGGATGGTAACCTTAGGTCCTGGTGAGTGAAGCCAGGTTGAGAAAACCCTAGGGGGTGGTAACCTTAGGTCCTGGTGAGTGAAACCAGGTTGAGAAAACCCTAGGGGGTGGTAACCTTAGGTATTGAGAAGTCTTGAAGGAGTGAAGTCCAAGCAAGGTTGATCGGATGGTTTTCTGTTGACCGCGCGCGGTTGACCGGACCAGCGGATATCGGTAAATATAGGTTTAGGTTTACCATTGTTTTTTGTATTATTATTGCTATTTGCTAATATAATATTGCAGGAAAAGTCTTAGTGGATCAGACAATCAGACATTGAGCAGGCAAAAGTCCCAACAGGTCTAGAGGACCATGCTTGCTAGGTAAGTTGAGGTAAGCAACTAGAGGAGCGACAGTGAGGTCGAGTTCCTGAAGGGAACAACCTATGGTCGCTTATCCAACTGAAGAAATCGGGTAGGTTTCTAAGTTGAGATCAAGACAGTTCTACTGTCTTATATTATTACTCATGCATTTTATATTACTGTGCTAATCTTTGTTTTGCAGGATTATTGCCTAACACTATTTTGCAGGTTCGACCCGATCGGTTGACCGAACATGAGGATCGGTCGACCGAACCAGGTTAACTCAAAGCAGGTATCAGTTCAAACCAAAACAGAGTTCAGTCCGGTCAAAGCTTGATCGGTCGACCGAACCAGAGGATCGGTCGACCGATCCATGGTGACTCAGCACTGGCCAGCTCATTAGCACCGATCAGCAGGAATAGGAAAAAGGTTGATCAGTCGACCAAACCAGAGGACCGGTCGACCGATCTAATCAATATTAATACTGCATTTAATGAAGATCTCAGGAGATTTCGACGAACAGGGAAGGAACCAGTTCGGTCGACAGGAAAATGGGTTCGGTCGATCGAACCCTTAAAGAGCATTGATTGTCGGAGATCGAGCCAGCGTCAGACTCCAACCAGGAAGGAAGGGAGCGGGTTCAATCGACCGAACAGAGGGATTGGTCGACCAAACACCCAAGGCACCTATAAAAATGAGGCTCGAAGTCTGAGGCCAGAACAACTCTTCTGATCATCTCAAAAGCTCTTCTTTACATACGGATTGTGCTACACATCTTTAACAGCCCAGCAAGTCACTCCATCTGGAAGTACCGACCAAGCTACATCCTACGCATACTATTGTCGGTATATTTATTTTCATATTGCACTTAAATTAAAATAAGATAGTAGGATTGTTACTATCTTATTTCATTATACTTGTACGATCTGTTTCTTTTCGAAGATTTCGGAAAGAAGGGTTTTAGTGCTTTGCCCATCGGTGTGGTCAAGGACCGCGGGCCTTCGAGTAGGAGTCGAGCTAGGCTCCGAACAAAGTAAACGACTTTGTCTCTTTTCTTATTTCCGCTGCACAATTCTGAGTTAAAAGTAAAAGAAAAGGTTTTAAAAGAAGTGATATTCACCCCCCCTCTATCGCTCGCATCTGATCTATCATAGATAACATGGTGTGTGGTGTCACACACAGAAGATCATGTTATCGGTTCTTTATAAATTATAAACAGTTACTCACGACTAAGATGGAAAGGAACAAACCATTGGAATAGTCGTAGTGTAATTTGGTATTAGTTTATCTTGACTAATAAATTACACTAGTACACTATGCGTGTATTGAGTAGGACCATTTAAGGTAAGTTCTTTTTATACTGAGTTAATAAAATAACAAGATCTTTGTTATTATGGAAGTGTGTGCTCTTAATCATGATATAATAACAAGCACATGCACTTAATATTCATTTATTTAATTTATCAAAGGGTGTGATTTAGTTCGATAAATCAATAGGCCCGATAAGTTAGGAAATGGTATTATTTATATGGTGTGTTGTTGATTATAGAATGAAACTGTGTCCTAGTAATCTAGGTTGATGATGTCCCCAAGAGGAGCTCATAAGGATTGTCATGCAAACCCTGCAGGTGGATTTAATCCGACATGATAATGAAGTTGAGTGGTACTACTCTTGGAGCTAGATATTAATTAAGTGAGTTGTCAGTAACTCATTTAATTAGTGGACATTCTATATCTTAAATACAGGTAGACTAACACACTCATAATAAAAAGGAGCCCAAAATGTAATTTGGGATTGGTGCGGTAGTTCAATAATAATTCTTTAGTGGTATGAATTATTATTGATGAAATTAAGTTGGGTGTTCGGGGCGAACACGGGAAGCTTAATTTCATCGGGAGACCAAAACCAATTCCTCCTCTCGGTCCCTATCGTAGCCTTTTATTAATAAAGTGTTATACCCATCTATACCCACCTTCTTATCCAACCTTAGGTGGTCGGCCAAGCCAAGCTTGGAGTCCAAGCTTGGGTTGGCCAAAGCCAAAAGGTTGAGCCATTGTGGTGGCCGGCCAATGCTTGGAGCTCAAGCTAGGTGGGACGACCATAAGAAAATAAAAGGATTTTATTTTAAAAATATTTTCTTATGTGGATATCATGGTTTTAAAAGAGAGTTTAAAATTTAAATCTTTCCTTTTATAGCTTTCTACAAAAGATTAAGTAAAAGGTTTGATATCTTTCCTAATTTGTAGTTAAAAGGGTGGTTTTAATTTTTGATATAACTTTCTTTTTTTGTAACCATCCTCATGATTTAAAAAAGAGTTTTAAAATTAAATCTTTCCTATTATAGTTTCTACAAAAGATTAAGAAAAGATTTGATATCTTTCCTTATTTGTAAATTGAGAGGAAGATTTTAATTTTAAAGAAAATTTTCCTTTTTGAAAATCATCCACATGTTTTAATAGAGATATTTTAATTTATAAAATTTCCTTTTATAACCAACCATGAAGGAAAAATTAATAGAGAAATTTTTATTTTAAAATTTTCAGAAACAAATAAGGAAGTTTTAAATTTGTGTTTAAAACTTGCTTTATTTGGAGCATGTGAAGGGACCAACCATTGAAAGGGTTAAAAGGAAGTTTTATTTAAATTTTTCTTATTAACCAATGGCAAGGAAAATAAGGGAATTTTAATTTCCTTATTTGCCAAGACCAAGTATTATAAAATAGAGTGTAGAGGTGCCACACCTTACAACACATATTCTATTTGTTCCTCTCTCTTTTCTTCCATGGTGGTGGTCGGCCCTATCATCTCTTCCTCTCTTCTTCTAGTGGTCGAACCTATCTGTTGGTCCCTTTGGAGGCCGGCAAGAGGGGAGGGGTGAATTTCCCTACAAAAATAAATCTAACATTTCTCGGATATATCGACTAATTAACAAACACTTGTAACAATAAAGATACAAGACTAATTAAAAGAGATTAGACACAGAGGGTTTATTTGGTTTGCAATCAGGGGATTGCTAATCCAAGGAAAAGAAAGCGCAGTATCTGATGATCTCCTCTGGGCGAAGTAGCCTCTTACAGCATTGAGAGCACAGACAGAAAAGTAAAGTACTAAGAAATTGATTACAAGTGAGTTGAATAATCTGTGTTAATCAGTGCTATATTTATAGCACCGGTCGGAACACCCTGAAGAGTCTGGGCACCCTAGGGGGATAAAATTTTATCCCCCACGATTAGATCGAGTCAAAACTCGATCTGGTCAAAATCATCGATCCGAGCGCCCGGTACGTTCCGAGTGCCCCGATCAGCTCCGGGCGCCCCAGACCCCAAAAGTCAGCTCTAGTTGACTTTTTCCGTGCGGTAGCTCTGCTTCGGTTCGGCTCGTTTCGGTCCGGGTCTTCAACTCAGGTTCCGCTAGCTTGGGTGATCTCGACCATCCGGAATAGGGCTCACCCGAACCCAAGTTTCGGCCTTCTCCTCGAGCAGCCTTCCTTCCCGATTTCTCGTCCCTCGAACGCCGCACACGTTCTCGTCCATCGGTGTACTCTTTTGCGGTCACCTCGTCCCTCAGACGCACCGAGCCCGTTGGCTCTCCCCCCGTGCCGTCCTTCTCGTTAGCCGCGTCTTCCGTTCGACTTCCTGTGTTCCTAAGCTCCTGCACACTTAGACATAAGGGTTAGACAAAACAAGACCTAATTTAACTTGTTTGATCACATCAAAACACCTTGGGGTTCCAACAATCTCCCTCTTTTTGATGTGAGCAACCCAAGTTAAGTTAGGGTAAACATATGCAATAAAAATTGTTCATTTGTAAATAAATCCAAAGATTTTTCAATATTTAAGAAATATATACCTCCCCCTAGACTTAACGAATATATTTTCTAAAACAAATTGAATAACTCTTTTAAAGCATTATTTAAACGAAATTTTCAAAACAAATGTTTAAAAACTTTTAAGTATTATTTAAATCTAACTTTAATACTTTTTCCAGAAAGTTAATTAAACATTTGATTTCAGTATTTTGACTTCCAGGTCGTGGTGAGGCACTAGACCTTCTTGGTTATTGGAGCAACAACCACTTCCTTAGACAAAACCTCATAAAGAAATTATCTGTTTAACTTTCTCGTTGAAGATGCTAAGTTTAGTTTTAAATTCAAGTTAAACATGTTTTCGGAACCCAATAGAGGTTCCTACCTGCAGGGTTAACCAAGTATTTCCTAGGTACATAAGCTTTTGATATTTTTCTAAATTGACTTTGGTGAAATCTATAGTACCAGTTTAGTCCTCTATAATTCTTAAAAGCAGAAATATTTAAACAGATAGACTTTTTCAAAATTTCTATTTTTTCTTTTAATTTTTCATTTTCAAGTTTCAATTTATCAAAATTCTCTATTAGATATGATTTTGCCAAAATTCTTTTGGTTTCTAAAATTTCATTTTCTAATTTGTTATTTTTATTTTCTAATTTATACATGGATTTTGCCATAGCCTTAATACCAAAGTAAAGTTGATCAGAAGGTAAGAGACATACCTCACTTAACATATTAGACTTGAAGCCTGATTCTCCCCCTGCTTCGCTGCATTCATCTGAGGTCGTTCCCCCTTCATCGATGCTGGGTTCTGATGTACTTTGCCCTTCATAACTTGTCATCAGTGCTATCTCGGCATATTCTTGAATCTTGGACTCAGATGATGAACTATCATCCCAAATAGCTTTTAGATTCTTGTGCTTCTTGGGTATCTTGCCTTTGTCCTTCTTTAGTTCTGGGTAGTCTTCTTTTAAGTGTCCTTTCCTTTGACACTGGTAGCAGCGCATCCTTCTTTTATTTCTTGGATTCATTTTATTCTGCATTTCTTTAAACTTATTAGATCTAAAAAACTTTTTAAAGTTTCTTACCATATATGCTTCCTGATCCTCTTCTGAATCTGACTCGGGTTCATCCTTCTTGGTTGCGTTTAGTGCGATCATCTGGCTTGATTCCTTTGTTGTCCCTGCACACCTGGTTTCATGTAACTCATGAGTAGAGAACAATTATTCTAAAGTACTTACCTCCAGGTCTTTTGAAATATAGTAGGCGTCGACGATTGATGTCCATTCTGGAGTTCTAGGAAACGCATTGAGTGCGTAGCATATGGTGTCTCAGTTTGTTACCATTTCACCGAGGTTCTCGAGACCAGTAATCAATTCCTTTACCTTTGCATGTAGATCGACTACCTTCTCACCTTTTTCCAGACGGATGTTCGTCAGTTTGTTTCAGAGGATGTCTCTTCTAGCCAGTTTTGCTTCGGATGTCCCTTCGTGGAGTTCCAGGAACTTCTCCCAAAGTTCTTTGGCCGATGAGTAGCTTCCGATGCGGTTAACTTCTTGAGGCGGCAACACGCTCAGCAGGTGATATTTCGCACGGTTGTTCGCTACGGAATCACTCTGCTCCTTCTTTGTCCACTAGCTCTCTTCTTTTTCTTCACCATTCTGATTCATCGGAGCTACAAATCCATACTTTATAATTAACCGAATTTCAAAATCAGTTCTTAGGAATACCTCCATACGACGCTTCCAATGTGCGAAGTCCCCCTCGAATTTTGGTGGAACGATGTTTGGTCCGGCCATCTCGTTGCTTCGATCGGCGGTTAGTCCGCCTGAAGCGCCTTGCTCTGATACCACTTGTTGGTCCCTTTGGAGGTCGGCAAGAGGGGAGGGGTGAATTGCCCTACAAAAATAAATCTAACCTTTCTCAGATATATCAACTAATTAACAAACACTTGTAACAATAAAGAGACGAGACTAATTAAAAGAGATTAGACATTTGCAATCAGGGGATTGCTAATCCAAGGAAAAGAAGGCGCAGTATCTGATGATCTCCTCTGGGCGGAGTAGCCTCTTACAGCATTAAGAGCACAGACAGAAAATTAAAGCACTAAGAAACTTATTACAATTGAGTTGAATAATCTGTACTAATCAGTGCTATATTTATAGCACTGGTCGGGGCGCCCTGAAGAGTCCGAGCGCCCTAAGGGGATAAAATTTTATCCCCCAACGATTAGATTGAGTCAAAACTCGATCTAGTCAAAATCTTCGCTCCGGACACCCCGGTACGTTTCGGGCACCCCGGAGGGGTCCGGGTGCCTTGGTCAGCTCCGGGCGCCCGGACCCCAAAAGTCAACTCTAGTTGACTTTTTTCGTCTGGTAGCTCTGCTTCGGTTCGGCTCGTCTCGGTCCGGATCTTCAATTCCGATTCCGCTAGCTTGGGTGATCTTGGCCATCCGGAATAGGGCTCACCCGAACCCAAGTTCCGGCCTTCTCCTCGAGCAGCCTTCCTTCCCGATTTCTCGTCCCTCGAACGCCACGCACGTTTTTCTCGTCCACCGGTGTACTCTTCCGCGGTCACCTCGTCCCTCGGACGCACCGAGCCCGTCGGCTCTCTCCCCATGCTGTCCTTCTCGTTAGCTGCATCTTCCGCTCGACTTCCTGTGTTCCTAAGATCCTGCACACTTAGACACAAGGGTTAGACAAAACAGAACCTAACTTAACTTATTTGATCACATCAAAACACCTTGGGGTTCCAACACTATCATCCTCTTGGAGCTTGTTTTTGTGGCCGGATTTGCTTGGTGAAGAATGAGAGAAAGAAGACTTTGTTTCCTAGTTTTCCTTGGAGCTTGGTTGGTGGCCGAGACTTGCTATCTCTTGGAGAAGGTTGCTTGGCCGAAACTTGGAAGAAGGAGGCTTGGTGGATTCTCATCTCGGTAGATCATTGCCCACACAACGTCCGAGATAAGAAGAGCAATATGATAGAAGATCAAGAGGTTATTGTTTACAAAGAAAGGTATAACTAGTAATTTTATTCCGCATCATACTAGTTTTCTTTGTATAATTTTTAAAATACCAAACACAAGAGGCATATGATTCTAGGTTTCGAATTTGTTATTCGAGTTTGTGTTCTTTTATTTTTTTTGGATCTTGTGATTCGATTGTTCTTTTTGGTTAAACCTAGGGTAAATATTAAATTTCTTTAAAAGACTTTGTCTAGGCGGTGGTGGATGATCCTATACCCAAGAAGGACTAGTGCCTCACCATGCAGTCCTGGAAGTCAATTTTAGAAATAAATATTTAATTGACTTTGTAACATAGGTGGTCTTGGATTAATAATGTTAAGTATCGTTTGCGATCCAAGTCTAAACCTCTAAGAACAGATAAGTTAAATTTGGAATCAATAATGTTAAGTTCTGTTTGCGATTCCTAATTTAATTTCTAAAGAACACAATAGGTTGTTAGTAAAGGTTCAAGACTTGTACAAAATTTTTGTACAGGGGAACCGGTATGATATTCCGCGTAGCAACCAACAGTCCCTAAGAGGAGCTCATAAGGATTGTCATGTAAACCCTGCAGGTGGATTTAGTCCGATATGACGATAAGGTTGAGTGGTACTACTCTTGGAACTAGATATTAATTAAGTGAGTTCTCAGTAACTCATTTAATTAGTGGATATTCTATATCTTCCTTTGGTCTCCTCTTGAAACTCTTACGCCAATATCCTGAAAACCTAACTGGTCTATTGCAATCCCACCAACTAGCACGAGCACTAATGACAAGCGCAAGGTTCATATTTCTTTCGTATTTATAACACCACGTAGAGGGATGGAGGGAGAGAGACAATGAGATGACGTGCATCCAAACCACAAATTAATTTTCAATTCGATTTGTGCCTTGGATGCTTGGAAAATGGTGATTGAAAAACGTGGTTGTCAGGTAGTCAGAGGGATAATATGGGAGTTGAATTTGTTAAACTGCGCCCTTTAATAAATACCAACATATGATGTGTCTTTTAGTAAATACAATATTCAAGCAACGCATTTTGATAAATTACCGCTATTTTCTTCTTAATATTGTACAATATTAAGGTGACTAAAGAATTTGAATAATTTTCATTTTAAAATTAGTTAACCAAACTCAAGTTTCTTTTTATATTAGTTTAACACAAAGTATTGTTTTTGTGTGTTTGTGTTGAAGCTAATGTATTTACTTCCCGAGACTACCTTAGGATATGTACATATAAATTAAGTTGAAATGAATAATATATACAATTTTCTTCATTATAAAAGTAGCTACAATTTAAATATTGATTTTTTACTTAAAAAGTTAACTTTATAATATGATCCGGTGGTAAGGACAGGGGATCCTCATGGGCGGAGGGTCAAAGACACGTGGAGGTTAACCCCAAGTTCAAGTCGAACGAAGGATGTCAGGCCGAGCGGAAGCATGCCCTGCCGAACGGAAGGATGCCGGACTGAATGGAAGGATGTCCTGCCGAACGGAAGGAGGCCGGGCTGAATGGAAGGCTGCCCTGCCGAACGGAAGGATGCCGGGCTGAACAGTAGGATGCCGGGCCGAACGAAAGGATGCCGGCCGACCTGACATTCGGCCAAGAGCTTCCCGGAAGGATGCCGAGCCGACCTGACATTCGGCCAGGAGCTTCCCGGGCCGGACAGAAGACAACCCGACCATGGGCAGGTTTCCGACGCTCATAGTGAAAAGGGTCACCTGGCCGAGCGGATAACCCGCTCGGCCGAAGCATAAAGCATCACTGCTGTGGAACACTCTCAACCGAGCACCTGGTCGGACCGATACCTATGCCCGGTCAGACCTATGCCTGCAGAGCGGCTGGCCGCTCGGCGCGGGAATAGAAGAGACAAAAGGACAAAGGAAACATCGGGGGAACATCTCCTGACAGCGGGTATGTTCAACGACCAGGTCATACGCAAGATCTTACAACAGAGGATCCCGCTGTCCCATCATAGATGTGCTCGGACTGTAGCAGTATGGTGTCAGGTAAGCTCTTCTGACAAGCCCATACCGAGGTATGGACAGAGGACACGTATGTACCTCGGTATATGTGCCCGAGCCTCTTCACAGCTCTATATAAAGGGTCCTCACCCTTCGCCGGAGGTATGCATTCTACGATATTTGGAGCCACTTCTTTGTTGTCGAGCCTTGCCTGACTTGAGCGTCGGAGGGTCGTCGCTGGGAACCTCTTCCCGGCCCGACTTCCTTGCAGGTTCGCCGGAGGTTCGTACGACCGGTCAGAGATCTACGCCAGCTGCTTGGAGAGCGCCACGTGCCCAACGTCCGTTAATTCCGCTTTCGGACAGGATCAAATTGGCGCCGTCTGTGAGAACGCTCCTGCATCCGATCGGAAGCAATGGACGAGGCTGGACGACCGCACACGGTGATGCTCTCCACGAAGGAGCTCGACGCTCTAATCAAGGCAAGAGCAGCTAAGCTCGTGGAGCAACAGAGAGAGAATGCGCAAGCCGAGCGGCTGAAGCAACAAACAACGCCAGCATCAGGTGGCCGAGCGGAGGCAATGATCCTCGAGCGGACGCCTCCCCCCGAGACAATGATCCAACCGGCATTCAAGGGGGAGCACCGCCGAGCGGATGAAGATGGATTGGGACTTGGATCAACCATGAAGCGCAAATTATCTCCAGCCTTTCCGAGGCAGGGTGAAAGGTGCACCAATATAATGTGTGCTGTATATTTTCCGTTTGGCTGTATATTTGAAATGCACGAAGCAAAATGTTAAAAAACGCAATTGGCATTATCTGTCGAGCGGCCTATCTCCATGATGTATAAGATCCGAGGCACCGACTCAATGTCGAAGACCCCGGGCCAATCGACCGGGCGTAAAAATTATCCGAGCCAAGTCATTGAAGACGAAGACCCCTGGCCGCTCGGTAGGGCGTATGTCATCAGTGTTAAAATTAGCCGTAAAGGTCGTCGAGCTTCGACGTTAAAAATCGAGAGACGAGCCGGCGTCTATAAACCCTTCGAGCGGAAGACCGTCGAGCTCCGACGTTAAAAATCGAGAGACGAGCCGGCGTCTATAAACCCTCCGAGCGGAAGACCGTCGAGCTCCGACGTTAAAAATCGAGAGACGAGCCGGCGTCTATAAACCCTCCGAGCGGAAGACCGTCGAGCTCCGACGTTAAAAATCGAGAGTCGAGCCGGCGTCTATAAACCCTCCGAGCGGAAGACCGTCGAGCTCCGACTTTAAAAATCGAGAGTCGAGCCGACGACTATAAACCCTCCGGCCGGAAGTAATGCTGTTTAGCGGTAATTCCAGTTAAAGCCATGCATGTATTCAACTAAGCGAGTCTGGCGGACCAAGTGTGCAAGCGGGCGGGTTACCAAGAGTACCCCGTAAACATCTGACGAAAATCCCATTTGCGAAACGAGATATATTCAGCCGAGTGGACTAGCTATACAAAATACTTCGTGAGAAATCCCTTGCAAAACACAAGAGAGGTGGGATGAGAGGCGATTAACGAGGAGAAGCGGAGGATGGTTTCTTGGATGCACCGCTCGGCACTACGGGCGTCCAGTCAGTCGGACTATGCGCCTCCTTCGACTAGACTTGAAGGGAAGGCATGTGATCCGGTGGTAAGGACGGGGGACCCTCATGGGCGGAGGGTCAAAGACACGTGGAGGTCAACCCCAAGTTCGAGCTGAACGAAGGATGTAAGGCCGAGCGGAAGCATGCCCTGCCGAACGGAAGGATGCCGGGCTGAATGGAAGGTTGTCCTGCCGAACGGAAGGAGGCCGGGCTGAATGGAAGGCTGTCCTGCCGAACGGAAGGATGCCGGGCTGAACGGTAGGATGTCAGGCTGAACGGAAGGATGCCGACCGACCTGACATTCGGCCAGGAGCTTCCCGGAAGGATGGCGAGCCGACCTGACATTCGGCCAGGAGCTTCCCGGGCCGGACAGAAGACAGCCCGACCATGGGCAGGTTTCCGACGCTCATAGTGAAAAGGGTCACCTGGCCGAGCGGATAGCCCGCTCGGACGAAACATAAAGCATCGCTGCTGTGGAACACTCTCAGCCGAGCACCCGGTCGGACCGATACCTACGCCCGATCGGACCTATGCCTGCCGAGCGGCTGGCCGCTCGGCGCAGGAACAGAAGAGACAAAAGGACAAAGGAAACATCGGGGGAACATCTCCTGACAGCGGGTATGTTCAACGACCAGGCCATACGCAAGATCTTACAACAGAGGATCCCGCTGTCCCATCATAGATGTGCTCGGACTGTAGCAGTATGATTTCAGGTAAGCTCTTCTGACAAGCCCATACCGAGGTATGGACAGAGGACACGTATGTACCTCGGTATGTGTGCCCGAGCCTCTTCACAGCTCTATATAAAGGGTCCTCACCCTTCGCCGGAGGTATGCATTCTACGATATTTGGAGCCACTTCTTTGTTGTCGAGCCTTGCCTGACTTGAGCGTCGGAGGGTCATCGCCGGGAACCCCTTCCCGGCCCGACTTCCTTGCAGGTTCGCCGGAGGTTCGTACGACCGGTCAGAGATCTACGCCAGCCGCTTGGAGAGCACCATGTACCCAGCGTCCGTTGATTCAGCTTTCGGACAGGATCATAATATTTTATATTTCTATTGAGTTTAATTACTTAATTAATTTTGAAAAGCACATAAGGAGTTTCTTAAACAAACATTGTTTAAAGAGCCTTATAACGAGAAAGAATAATTTTTTTAGTATTTTCGAGGATATTATATACACCAAGATTTATTATACTAAATATTCACGTAGGTATCAACTACATTAATTTTTTTGCAACACTAATTTTAATTTATGTGATTGCATTTACCTCTCATATATTATTTATAAAAAAACACTAATTTTTTATTTATCTCTATGTTCTAAATTATTTTTTTTAATTTAAAAAGAACATAAAAAATTATAAAATTATTCATCAACATTATTCATATATATTATTTTTTATAAATAATTTTTATACACATTAATAAATAATTTTATTTATATATATTATTTATTAACGAATCGAGTTTATATATATTTTTATAATTAAATAAATATAAACGAACAAATATAGCCTAATAAAATAATGATGGATTGCTTAAAAACTATATAATATTAAATTTGGTCAAATGACAGCTATTCAGTACGAATCGGTCCACTTTTATTATGAGAGCAGATCTCCTGGTTCACAAATTGTGGATCAGGGAAGGGAATGGTCCACTACATGTGGACCTTTGATTTGAATGAATCCTACTTATTTAAAGATGGGGTCCATTCAAATCAAAGGTCCAGATCAGTGGACCATCCCCTGGTCCGCAATTTGCGGACCAGGAGATCCCTGCTGTTTTATTATGGCCTCCTCCCCTTGATCCCCTTTATAATTATGTCGGATTATGATTAGAATTTGACGGTAATTGTCAGTGATATTTTTTGAGTTCACATTTACATTCAGATTATAGTTGGGTCAGGATAGGCACCGTTGATATGGGTGGACGATCAAGCTACTAAGTATTTAGTGGATCTGTCTCGATTCAAATTATAATCTAATTGGAAATATAAATCTAGAGAAACATCACTCAAATATGACTAGATTTCGATCATGATCCAGTCATAATTGCAAAGGGGCTAGGAAGACTATGGGTCCGGGTGTAATTGAGTGAAGTTTTGGAACTTTTTTTATCCATATTTTCCTCCCACGTTTGCAAAAAAGCTGGTCGCCAATCTCGACAAAATCTCCTTTCTTGCCTCGGCGAGTCTCATTGCCTCAGTCGATCCCTCTCTTTCTTTCCATCTTGTCTCCGTCGATCCAGTGTCAAGAAATGGTGTTTCGGTGCCGAACCGATATCGAGTGCCGGACCGGCATTGAAAATCTCAGCAACTATGATTAATCAGTTTGAGTATCATGTTGATGGAATTGTCTTGCCAACGGAGTGAATATTTCCAGATAGAGTAAGAGGGTTCGCCTGGGGCATGCCAATTGTTCTTAGAGTTTTGTTTTGATATTATGTTTTTTCACATTCTCAATGTGCTTCTTTTTTATCTATAGATGTTGTCTAATTTCTCCCATGTCGTTCTATTGGTCTGAGTCAGCATATTCATATTTGTAAATGCTCTATTGATAAATGCACACAATACTTTACAAATATTATATTTTGTTTTCTCACCAGTCTGCTGATTTACTGATCATCTGTAGGTTGATTTAAGTCATTGACAATGGATTGGTGTAGTAATTGGGAGGAATGGCCCATCTGTAGCCTGACCACAGTTGTGTAAGTTGTTTTGTGTTATGGATATGTGCAAGTTTGTTTATTTATGTTGGTATTTTTTGAATAGGATACAAAGATAACCTCTTCTTATAAGATTTAATTAAATTCCTTTTTATGTTGTCAGATAAAAGGAAGTATTCTGAACGCTACAAACCTTGTCGCCACTATAATATTGATCGAATCATGAGTCAGTGATCTCATTCTCTTTCAAAAGAACCGCGTTGTTCCTCTCGGTCTCATTAGAAGGCCAAAGAAAAAGATTCATTAGGCCAAAGAAAAAGATATGAGCAACAATAAAATTGATATTCGAGGAATTGTGAATATAATCTTATGTGAACCCATGGATAGGGATTCCACTCATGCTCGAAGGACTTATGGCAAAGGCAGTAAAGTTACATTGTTAGCATCAGTCAGTAAAAAGGTCAAGATCCTTTCATAAATTTTAGACTCGAAAATTTGACAGGAGTTAAAACTCCCCATGATGATATTTTAGTAATTGAGATTTTCATTGTCAATTATCAAGTGAAGAGAGTATTCATTGATACTGACAATTCTATCAACATCATCTTTAAAACTGCTTTCGATCAAATGCAGTTGGACGGCGAGGAGCTTCTGTTAGTTAGAGGCTTAGAGCCAATCATTCGATGATTATATTATGGACTTATTGTATCATATTCATATTTATATAAATAAAGACATGTGTTTTTGGTTATTATACTTACTTGTATTGGTGCCAAATAAACTAAGTATAATAGCGTCCTTGAGTAGAAGATTCTCACCTATATCAGTCGGTTAGTTGAACCGATAGTGAGATGATATAAGGAACACTACTCTTAATCATTCCTAGTCGAGTATTAACATTCAGGGACAATGTTAATGTAATAAGACTAGTATGTAGGTTAGCTCGATGACTTGATCTCACAAGTCATGGATATAGAGATATCAAGTTGACACATGGGTATGTATTGGAGAATGTATACTGAATGACCCGCCATGAGAAAGTATCATGGATCGTTATATGAGTGTCATATACTTTCTCATGTGGCTATTAGTATGACTACTAGTCCTTAGACCTGAAGTCACCATGGATCCCTACATAAGGAGTTATGTACTTTGGTTTCGTCAAACGTCACCCGTAACTGGGTGGACTATAAAGGTGATTACTGGGTATGTAACGAATTATGCAGAGGGATGTGAATGATGTAGATGAGATCTATCCCTCCTATATGACGGGAGCGACATCGATATTCTTGATAGAGTGAGACCACGAAGTGCATGACCATGCCCAAATGAGTCAATATGAGATATTGAGCTCATTTGATTTAGTGAGTCTACTTGGAGTTCAAGATTTAGATTGATCAGAGGATGACACGGTCTATGCCTCACATTGATCAATCTAGATGTCTAGGATAGAAGGACACTTGTCATATTTTGTGAGGAGTCACAATTAGTAGTCCCAAGATGTTGGATCTCAACATTCTTGTAATATTGGGTAGTAATGATGTATTGCTAGATACCGCTCATTACTTATGCTCCTAAATGAGTTTAGGGGCATTGCCAACGTTACAAGAACCTATAGGGTTACACACTAAGGACAATTAGATGGAGATTAGGTTCATATGATGAACCAAGAGGATTAGATTCATTTGATGAATCAAATTGGATTAAGAGTAATCCTAATTGGGCTAATTGAGTTGGACTCAAGTTGATTCATGTGTTCAATGAGTCTAATTTAGATTATGACTCATTGAATCAATTTAATTAAATGAATTAGATTCATTATATTAAATTGGCTTGAATTAAATGGTTGGATTAGATCAACCATGAGAGAGATTAAGTCAAGTTTGACTTGACTTGAGAGGAAGATGAAGAGTTAAGTTTGACTTGACTTTATGCCACCTTATTAGTGAGTTGGCAAGATGTGGACCAATGACGATGCTCCACATCATCATGGTTGCTTAAGTGGGATGCCACCTCATGGGAGTTACCAAGAGTTGTGACTCTTGGCATTCCATGGGAGTTACACACCCATCTTAATGTGGCCGACCACATGAATGAATGAATAAGTTTCATTTGTGATTATTCTCATTCATTCCATCATCTTCTTCCTTGCTCCATTTTCTTCTCTCCCTCTCCTCATCTTGCCGAACATAACTAAGGTGCTAGCACACTTTAGTTTGGTGATCTCGTTCTTGTGTTCGTGTGGATACTTCTAGAGGGTTGTCTACTTTGACAACCTTGAGATTCGGCACCATTGGACGAGCGGGATTCGCGTAGGGCGCGCATCAAGGGTATATTTTTGTTTCCCTTTGTAGATCTACTGTAGATCAAGGTTTAGAAAATCGTACTCGTATTTTACTTTATTTTTTCTTTGCACGGATCCGGTGGCTGGGGCTTTCGGGGTTTCCACGACGCGAAAACACGATTTTCGCGGCCCGAAAAACCCAACAGAGCTTCATCTCATACATACTCTCTTGTATGGTTTCACGGGACATGAAGTGTTGGATCATAGTAAATTAGAAGAGAGGGTGAATCTCGTTCGTTTAAAATCTTTTCGAAGTAAATAATAATAGAGTTGGCAGTAGAATAAAAAAAGGATGTATTTTCTTTTTACTTAGTTTGTGGTCTTATGACTACTACTCCAAGGCTCGTGATCATTGATCGCTTTCTTTGGGCAATTTATTAATAATTGAATCGTTCAGAATGAGGAGGATAGTAATTAGAATGTTATCTTCGTACAAATAAAATGCAAGCTATATAAAAAGTATACTAACAAAGGAAGAATATAGATGAAGATTTTATCGTCGGTGAGCCTTCTGGCGTCGTAGTAGGAGCTTGCACGAAACTTGAATGAGCGCAGCAAAAGATTGAATAATAGAATCTGTACTCTCTTAACTTGAATCCCGAGGTCGTTATATATGCACTGTTCGGTCGACTGAAAGATCATTCAATCGACTGAACCTCAGTACTTTTTCTTCTTTGCTTAGATCTGATCTATTCAATCTCGTAAATCATGCACTTCGGTCTACTAATCCCAATGATTGATCGACTGAACCTAAATCTGTCTTTTCTGCATTGATTCAATATGATCTTTGCTGTTACTAAAATTGGATCAGTCAACTTATCTATGATCTCAGTCGATTGATAAAATTGTGTTTCCAAGTTTGTAGAACATGATCATATCTATGCCACATTGGCTGAATCAATTGATTAAACTGTGAACTGGTGGTGAAGGAGGGGGCCCGACCGTACAGTGGTCAGTGATATGTGGAAGTCAAAGTCAAGATGTTCAGCCCAATGGTCTTGCCGATTGGATAGGTCACCTCGTCGATCGGCCGGGATAGCGCCTGGGTCGACGTGTAGATAGCTCGACCGCAGGTCAGTTTTCCGACGCTCATGGGTTCTCGTATAAAAGAGCCAATGCGTCAAACGGCTTGTCCGCTCGGTTGAGCTACCGAACAACTAAGGTTGCATGCCCGTCCGAGTATGTGACAGAGCGGTTTTCTCGCTTGGCCCAGTATGTTTTTCACTCCCGGACTATAAAGGAGGTCGAGCGGCCCTCCCGCTCAGCATAGTAACGGACAAGAGACACAGAAGAGGACAAAATGGACAGCTGGCGATATCCTTCTTGAGACATGCGCCACCGACAGACAGCATGGTCGGCGACCGGACCGGACAAAAGATCGTACGGTGGAAGTTTCCACTGTCATGCCAAAGATATGCTCAGACGGTTGCGGTATGACGTCAAACACACTTTTCTGACACGGCCATTCTGAGGTATGCTTTGGGAAGCGTGCATGCCTCGATGGGCGTGCACACCTCGATGAACGTGTATGCGCCCCCCGGGATCCTATATAAGGACCCCTAGACTTCGACGGAGGTATGCTATATTCTTCACTGTAGCTACAGTCTCGTTACTCTGCTTTTGCTTCATCTCGTCGTTGTCTGACTTGAGCGTCGGAGGGTCGTCGCTGGGAGCCCCTTCCCGGCTCGGCTTTGTTGCAGGTTCACCGGAGGTCCACGTCATCTTGGAGGTCATCCAAAGACATCAGAGAGCACCACGTCTCCAGCGTCCGTTGACTCGACTCTCGAATAGGATCAAATTAGCGCCGTCTGTGGGAACACACCTGAATCTGAGCGGAGAAGATGGAAGGATCTTGATGACCGCACACCGTGACGCTCTCTCAAGAGGAGCTCGATGCTCTTATCGAGGTGAGAGCAGCAAAAATCATGGAGCAGCAACATCAAAAAGCGTTAGCCGAGTGGATGGCGCAGCAGGCGACCTTGGTATCAGGCGGTCGAGCGGCGCGAGAAGATAGACCGGAGGAATACTCCACTTGGGCACAGAATAAAGGTCAGATCGGCACACCAGGAGACGCGCCACCCGCCCCTATTCCGTTCCATCGGGCCCTGTTCCAGAATCCGTCCGAGCTAGCTCAAGCCAACCAAGGGCCATCTGATGAAGCCCTCGCCCGGGATTTCAAAAAGGGCAAGGCGCCTCAGACCAAGTCATCTCCCGAGCGAATTAATCGCCAATTCTCCGAGGCAATCTTGCAGGACCCGCTCCCGATGCACTACGCCCCACTGGCGATCGGGGAGTACAGCGGCATGATCGACCCGGACGACCATCTCGGTAAGTTCGACAATGTCGCTACTCTCCACCAATATATACGGAGTTAAGTGCCGAGTCTTCCTTACCACGCTGTCGGGCTCGACCCAATGTTGGTTCCAAAGACTGTCGGGCGAATTAATTCGGAGTTTTAAAGATTTCTGAATGGCATTCCTCCACCACTTCGCCAGCAGCCGATGCTATTAGAAGATCGGCGTCAACTTATTTTCTATGAAGCAAGGGTCGAGAGAGACCCTCCGAGCCTACATCCAGCGTTTCAACAAGGCGACCATGGATATTTCTACGGTCTCATCCGAGACAATGATGCATGCCTTCACTCAAGGCTTAGTCGACGGGGATTTCTTTCGCTCACTCATCCAAAAGCCGCCCCGCGACTACGACCACATGCTGAAGAAGGCGAGTGAGTATATCAACGTAGAGGAAGCTCATGCGGCCAGGAGGAAAGAAGCACCATCCGAGCCTTCAGCTCCGGCCGAGCAGAGGCCGCCGACCAACCATTAGCCACCAAGAGGACCCCGCTCTGAGGGAGCACATCCTCATCAGGAAACAAGGCCGCACGTCGTCCAACATGTGGCAACTGATCGACCTAAGCAAAAAGGCAAGGTATAGACTCCCATGTTTTGTTCACTTCACCAGTCAACAACCCACAACACCCGTGATTATCGAAGTTTCGCCCCGATCGCTCACCCAGCACCAAGGAGTTATCGCTGCCGATCACCTTCACCTGATAGAAGACATCGACACCAGAGTACCGGGCGACGGGTGGCTAGGGAGTCCCTCGAACGACAACATCATCATCAGCCGAGGGTCAATCCCCGAGCCTCGCAGGAGCGAACAAGATCATCCGCCCGGGAGGAAGAAAACAGAAGCAACACTGCTCGTGGCGAGATTAGCATCATTGCTGGTCGACCAACAGGCGGTGACTCAAACCGGGCCAGAAAGTCACATGCTCAGTAGCTAAGGATACATGCAGTAGGCTGCAGTTAGGAACGGGCACAAGGCCCCAAGATCAGCTTCGGGCCTAGAGACCTTGAAGGAGTTGAAGTGTCGCATGACAACGCGCTCATCATCCGAGCGGCAATAGCAAATTATACTATTCACCGCATATTCAAGAAGGCGGTCGATGACAACCCCGCTGCTGCAAATTGACTGCAAATTGACCGAGCCGAGCTGCTGCCCATGACAACCCCGCTGTATGGGTTTACTGGCAATGAGGTTCTGCCGATCGAGCAAACCCGGTTGGCCATCTCACTAGAAGAGGAGCCACTTAGGAGGACGCGGACCACAAACTTCATCGTGGTCGATGCTCCCTCCTCCTACAATGTGATACTGGGCCGACCTGCTCTCAATGAGTTCCAGGCGGTCATCTCCACTTTTTGTCAAAAGATCAAGTTCCCCGTGGAGGACGAGGTGGGAGAAGTCCGGGGAGATCAGCTAGCCGCCCGGCGATGCTATGTGGAGATGATCTGAGCAGAATCGAGGTCTGCTCGGAAAGCGACACGCCTGGAGGTAAACACCATAACCGAAAAGCCTCCGACTTTAGTTTATGAAGAAAAAGAGGAGGTGCAGATCCAGGCGGGCCGATCGGAGGCCACCACATTCATTGCATCCGACCTGGAAGCGGGCCAGAAGGAAGAGTTGATCAAGTGCTTGCGACGCAACCACGACATCTTTGCGTGGTCGACACACGAGCTACCGGGCATCTCGCCGAGTGTCGCGCAGTATGAACTCCATGTCCGGCCGGACGCACGTCCCGTGAAGCAGAGGAAGAGGGACTTCAGTGTCGAGCAAAACATCATCATCCGAGCGGAAGTCGAGAAGCTTCTGGAGGTCGACCATATACGGGAGGTGCATTCTTGAGCTGGCTTACGAATGTGGTGCTAGTCTCCAGGCCAGGTAACAAGTGGAGGGTCTGCATAAACTTTCGGGATCTGAACAAGGCGTGCCCAAAGGACTTTTATCCTCTACCCTGAATCGATCAAATGATGGACTCCACTGCTGGGTGCCAGCTGATATGCATGCTGGATGCCTATCAGGGATATCACCAAGTCCTGCTCGCCAGAGGCGATCAGGAGAAAGTAAGCTTCATCACGGCGGACGAAACCTATTGCTACAATGTGATGCAGTTCGGACTGAAGAACGTCGGGGCTACATATCAGCGGCTCATGAACAAGGTGTTCCGGAAACAGATCGGACGGAACTTGGAGGTATATGTTGATGACATACTTATTAAATCACTCCGAGCGGCTGACCTTTCTGCAGATATAGAGGAGACCTTCTAGACACTGAGGATGTATGGAATCAGGTTGAATCCCCAGAAGTGTCTGTTCGGAGCGAAAAGCGGTCGCTTTTTGGGCTATATCGTCACCGAGCGGGGCATAGAGGCGAATCCCAGCAAAGTGAAGGCACTGCAAGACATGCCGCCTCCCAGAAATTTGAAGGAAGTACAACGCCTTATCGGTCGGATAACGGCCCTTTCGCGGTTCATATCCTAAACGACCGATCGGAGCTTGCCCTTTTTCAAGATTCTATGCTGAGCCACCAAGTTCCATTGGGATGAAGAATGTGACCGGGCGTTCGAAGAATTGAAGGTTTATCTGAACTCTTTATCTATATTATCTAAGCCGACTATCGGCGAGCCGCTCCGCATCTACTTATCCTCGACCGAGCATGTCGTTGGCTCGGCGTTAGAACGGTCGGATGGCGAAGAACAGCCTGTGTATTTTCTGAGTCACATTTTAAAGGATGTTGAATCCCGCTACATTGGTCTCAAGAAGTTTGCCTTCGCGTTGGTCCTCGCCGCCCAGAGACTTCAACCCTACTTTCTCGCGCACACAATTGTCGTCATGACGAACAACCCTTTGGGGAGAGTACTTCTTAATCCCGAGGCGTCCGGACAATTGATCAAATGGACGATAAAGCTCTGTGAGTTCGACATACAGTACCAACCCTGGACGGCCATTAAAGCTTAATCATTGGCAGACTTCGTCACCGAGGTGCAAAACTCTGAGCCCGGAGCCACTTGGAAGGTGTATGTGGACGGGTCATCCACGCGGCAAGGAAGAGGCATCGGCATTCTGTTAATTTCACCACAAGAAGAGCGTATGCATCTGTCCGTTCGGCTGGATTACCGCGCAACTAACAATGAGGTGGAGTATGAGGCCCTCATAGCTGGTTTGCAGGCCGCTCGTCGCGTAGGAGCCAGTAAGGTTCTAATTTATTCAGACTCATAGTTGGCCGCTCAGCAGCTCTTGGGAGCCTTCGAGATAAACAACGCAAGGCTGAAGTTGTACGCTGAGGCCTTCGAAAAGCTCAAGGCCAACTTCGGCGAAGTCAGTCTGCAGAAAATTCCCCGAGCGGATAACCAAGCGACGGATGAATTGGCTAAACTGGCAAGTTCGATATCATCAATCGTCATCCAACAACCGATCGAGCAGGTATCCTTGATGGCTCACATTGACAGGATGGAGGGCCTCGCGTTCCCGAGCGACTGGAGGATGACCATAGTGGAATTTTTACGATCAGGAGCTACACCGTCCGATCGGGGAGAAGCTCAGTTGCTGAGGAAGAGAGCTGGTCGGTTCACCCTCATCGGGGACCAGCTCTACAAAAAGGCTTTTTCTAGACCGCTTCTAAAGTGTGTCAGCTCAGAAGATGCGGAGTACATTTTACAAGAAGTGCATCAAGGATCTTGCGAAGGGCATCCGGGCGGTCGCTCGCTGGCGAGGAAGATTCTGCTGGTTGGGTACTTTTGGCCGACTCTCTAGGAAGATGCTGCTCGGACCGTCACTACCTGTCTGCCTTATCAAAGATATCACAACTTCTCCCATCTGCCAATGGAGGAAATGAAGGCGTTCACAGTATCCTACTCGTTCGACCAGTGGGGTATGGATATTGTGGGACTGTTTCCTATGGCGACCGGGCAGCGGAAGTTTTTACTCGTGGCGGTGGACTATTTCTCCAAATGGATCGAGGTCGAGCTACTGACAAAAATAACTGAGTAGATGGTCAAGAAGTTCATCTGACAGCACATAATATGTCGGTTCGGCATTCCACATCGGCTCGTGCCCGACAATGGATGGCAGTTTGTTGGCCAGCATCTCCGAGAATGGTGTGAGGGGTACGACATTCAGCAGCACTTCACCTCCGTGGCCTACCCGCAAAGCAACAGACAAGCCGAAGTCGCTAATCGGGAGATCCTTCGGATTCTTCGAGTTCGGCTCGACCATGTCGGAGGCAGCTGGGTGGACGAGCTCCCAGGCGTATTATGGGCGATCCGCACGACCCCTAAGGAGGGAACGGGGGTCACTCCTTTTCACTTGGTGTACGGAGGGGAGGCTGTCGTTACCATGAAGGTCAGAATAGAATCTGATCGGGTGCAACAGTATGACGCGGATAACGCTGAGCGGAGGTAGCTGGAGCTAGACTTGATAGACGAGGCGCGAGCCAAAGCAGCTGTCCGGCTATTGGCGTACCGGCAAAGGATGAAGCATAATTACAACAGGCGAGTAATTCCCAGAGCGTTCCAGGTCGGCGACCTAGTATGGAAGAAGGTGAGGTCGGTCGGCGATGTAAGCAAGCTGGAGGCTCCCTGGGCTGGGCCCTTCAAAATCATCGAGAAGCTCCGATCGGGCACCTATTACCTTGAAGATGAAGATGGATGACAGCTAGAACGACCATGGAGCGCTAACCATCTCCAGTCATACCAAGCTGGGTGAAAGGTGCGCCAATGTAATTTATTATATGTACTTTCTGTTCTGCGGCACCCTTTGAATGCGGGAATGAAATTAAGAAACAAAGTATGCGTCGAACGGCCAGGCTCCATCAAACCGTCGAGTGGCAACGTTAAACGACAGAGTCGAGCCGGTGACTATAAACCCCCCGGCCAAAAGACCGTCGAGCGGCGATGTTAAACGCCAGAGTCGAGCTGGCATTTATAAACCCCCCAGCCTGAAGACCATCGAGCGACAACGTTAAACGCCAGAGTTGAGCCGGCGACTATAAACTCCCCATCCTGAAGACCGTCGAGCGGCGACGTTAAAAACCAGAGTCGAGCCGGCGACTATAAACCCCCCGGCCTGAAGACCGTCGAGCGGTGACATTAAACGCCAGAGTTAAACCGACGACTATACAACCCCCGGCCTGAAGACCGTCGAGCGGCGATGTTAAACGCTAGAGTCAAACTGGCGACTATAAACCCCCCTGACCTGAAGACCGTCGAGCGGCGACGTTAAAAGCCAGAGTCGAGCCAGCGACTATAAATCCCCAGGCCTGAAGACCGTCGAGCGGTGACGTTAAACGCCAGAGTCGAACCGACGACTATAAACCCCCCGGCCTGAAAATTATCGGGCGACGACGTTAAACGCCAGAGTCAAGCCGACAACTATAAACCCCCCGGCCTGAAGACCATCGAGCGGCGACGTTGAACGGCAGAGTTGAACCGGCGACTATAAACTCCTCGGCCTGAAGACTGTCGAGCAGCGATGTTAAACGCCATAGTCGAGCCAGCGACTATAAACTCTCCGGCCTGAAGACCATCAAGTGATGACGTTAAACGCCAGAGTCGAATCGGCGACTATAAACCCCCCGGCCTGAAGACCGTCGAGCGGCGACATTAAACGCTAGATTCGAACCGGCAACTATAAACTCCCCGGCCTGAAGACCGTCGAGCGGCGATGTTAAACGCCATAGTCGAACCGGCGACCATAAACCCCCTCGGTCTGGCGGAGACCGTAAATCCCAAAGGGAGGGAACCATGACCTACTGGCACGACATCCGTTCGGGCCACTCGATTAGCTTCTCCAACTAAAGAAAACAAGCTAACAAAAGCAAAAAGCAAAGTTCCATTGAAAATACGATCTGCCGGCCGAACAGCAGAATTACAACAACACTTAAAAACCTCACTCGAAGAAGTTAAAAAGATGATTAGGCATGTTGTTGAGGAGCGCAGTGTGCTCCCGGACGGGGATGGTCAGGGACTCCGGGAGGTGTCCCTTGGCCTTCAGATAATCCGCTGTGGATGTAATGGCTAGCTCAAAGGCGAGGACGAGCCGGTCGCAGACCTTCTGAATGAATTCGTCCGAGCGAATGTAGTTCTGCCACATTACAGCGAAGCAGCTCGGCTCGGCCTCTTGGTACTCTTTGAAAGCAGCACGAGAGGCCTCGAGAGCCTCCTGAAGGGCCTTCATTTCGTCCTTGAGAGCTGTCACCTCCGCAGAGCGCCTTTTTTCTCGTCATCCAGCAGGTCGGCCAATTCCTTCACCCGTTGCTCCAGAGCCCAAGCTTCCACGTTCTTAGGCTTAGCGTCCAGATCGACGATGACACGATTCTTCCAAGTGGTCGCCAGCTCTATCTTTTGGTCAAGAGTTTTGACCTACTTCTCGAACTGGCCGAGCATGTACACCTGATCGGCCGATTTCTTCCGCTCGGCCTCCAGCAGTGCCTTGGTTTGGGGCAGCTCCTTCTGCAGCTCAGCGTATGATGGTCCTTGAGAGGACAACCCGCCAAAACTCTTGAGCTGCTTCAGCTCTTCTTCTAACATCGCCATACGATTGGCGACGACCACGCTTTCCACCCAGTTCTGACAAATACGAAGCTGTTAACTACCGATCAGAAAGGTAGCGCGAATAAGTTCTGACAGAAAACTTACACCGGTGGCATGCTGCATGTAGCTGTTGGCCAGCAGACCGGGAGGCATGACAGCGACGCGAGCTTGGGCGTCCTCCCATACTTTGGCGAGCGGCCCTCGGATTGTGATAACATGTTCAGGGGTCGTCAGTCGATCAGATTCAGCCATATAGGCCTCAGTTGGAAGGTGTAGGATGACCTTTATGGTGCGGCGCCCGCCAGGCGTGGTGTGAGCAGACGCCGAGGGACCAGATGGCTGGTCGGCGGGTGTAGAGAGTATGCCCGAGCGACGGAGCCTCTATAGATGGGGGCAAGGAGCTGACCGACTGCGCCGCGATGGGGTTCGCTGGCAGATCCAGCTGGGAGGGAGTCCGATCGGTGGAGAGGGCATCGACGGAAGGAGCATCGTCTCTTGGGGAGAGCGCGCTCGGCCGTTTAGACGATTGTACGGCTGAGGTGGCCGAGCGCAGAGGGGTTCCCGTCCTGAGTCGCTTCCGACCGGAAAGGGGAAGATTGTCCTCCAGCTAAGTGTCATCGCCCCGACCGGCGGGCCCTCTGCTGGAAGTTGCTTCGCCCACCACCTCCACAGGAGAGGGCGGAGCGGCGGATTCCCCGATAGCCGCCTCGCTCTCACCCTCGTGAGAGCCGACCGGAGCAATGTCAAGTCGCTCCATCTCCTTGGCGGCCGCAGCCTCAATCGCGTTGGCTTTCTTCTTCAGGATGCCGAACAACACGGACTCCGTCACGATGTTCGCTGCAAAATCAAAGGAAGAAATCAGTTAGACTCAAAGTAAAGACACAAGTAAATTCCTTACCAAAGCTGCTCGGGAGCTTCGTTCGGCTCGGGTTCAGGCCAAACATGTACATCACCCCCTCTAGTAACAGCTTATGAATATCGAGCTTCAGGCCAGCTAGCATATTAGCAGCTTGGAGATACTCCGGCCGGGTCTTGTATCTCTTCAGCTTGGGAGGAGTAGGAAGTCCGACCTGCCACTTTGTCCGGAAAGAAGGCAGCTCGAGGAGTCGCAGGAAGAAGAAGTAATCCTTCCAGTGTTTATTAGAGGAAGGCATCTTATCAAAAAAGACTAAGCCGATCCGAGACTGGAATAGATATGTGCCAAGCTCGGATTTCTTGGGATAATAAAAGTAGTAAAAAACCTCCAGGCAGAGAGGTATGCTGTGAATTTTGAAGAACATCACAACCCCACACAAGAGGCGAAAGGAATTAGGGACGAGCTAGGCAAGCGGAATGCGAAAGAAGTTACAAACATCGATGATGAAGGGGTGGATAGGAAACCACAGCCCGACCATAAACTGATCTCGGAAGAAACAGATCGTGTCGCGCGGTGGCATGTGTGGCCGATCGGAAGGCGAAGCCAAAATGAGTTCAAAATCAAAAGGAAGGTCAAAAGCATTGATCAGGCTCTCCGTGTCACTCGTGTCGAACCATGACTCCATGGTCGTATACCATGGGCCAGGAGCAAGTTCAAAGGGCTGAGAAGTACTGGCCATCGTCGGAACAGTACAATGAATGAGAAAACAGATTGTGATGGAAAAGGTGATCGGAAAACTCCAGTGGGCGCGGAAAAAACACTGACAGAAGGAGAAGCAAGCCACGAAAGAGTAAAAAAGAGAGCAAAGGAGCTTACTGAACAGAGGATGGGCGAGGAAAGAACGGAGGATCACCGGAAGGCTGAAAAGTCGAGTCGCCAGAGCACTGAGCGCAGGCAAAGACGTTGAACACGAGCATGATGATGCGGAAGCGGCGGAGGAAGAAGAGACGGCCTTATAAAGGTTGGGCTCGACCGGCCGGAGCCGTCCGATCTAGGTCACGGGATTCAAGGAGCAAATCTGACAGTCGAATTCAAAAGGCCAAGGGTCACATCAGTCCTAACAGCTCGAGCAGGCGGTGACGGCTGCATGGCCACGTGGCAGCAACTCATAGGGAGCATTTAATGAACTCCATTGCGCAGGTGTGGTCGCGTGCGCGACCTTAATGGCAAGGATTTGCACGAATTCTGAGGAGATCCTAAAGACGTCAGGATTAATCGCCCTCGGGTCGGCAAGGCAATCAGCGCCAAGCAAAAACTTTTCATGTCTCAGCAGGGGGGTTGCCGAGCGGCTGCATGGCAGCCTCACAGTGCCTGAGCGGAGATGCACTCACATCAGTAGCTGAGCGGCTGTTGCTCCACCAAACTAATAGTCCAGTCAGTCTAACTTACAGTCTCCTTCGACTAGACTTGAGGGGAAGGCACGTGATCTGGTGGTGAAGGAGGGGGGCCAGCCGTACAGTGGTCAGTGACACGTGGAAGTCGAAGTCAAGATGGTCAACCCAATGGTCTTGTCGATTGGAGAGGTCACCTCGCCGATCGGCCGAGATAGCGCCCGGGTCGGCGCGTAGAAAGCTCGACCGCAGGTCGAGTTTCCGACGCTCAGGGGTTCTCATATAAAAGAGTCGATGAGCCGAACGGCTTGTCCGCTCGGCTGCGCTACCGAACAACTAAGGCTGCATGCCCGTCCGAGTATGTGACCGAGCGACTTTCTCGCTCAGCCCAGTATGTTTTTCACTCCCAGACTATAAAGCAGGCCGAGCAGTCCTCCGACAAGAGACACAGAAGAGGACAAAATGGACAACTGGTGATATCCTTCTCGAGACATGCGTCGCCGACAGACAGCATGTTCGGCGACCGGACCGGACAGAAGATCGTACAGTGGAAGTTTTCACTGTTATATCAGAGATATGCTCGGGCGGTTGCGATATGACGTCTGACACACTTTTCTGAAACATCCATTCTGAGGTATGCTTTGGGAAGCGTGCACGCCCCCCTTCCCGGGGATCCTATATAAGGACCCCTATACTTCGACGGAGGTATGCGATATTTTTCACTGTAGCTATAGTCTCGTTACTATGCTTCTGCTTCATCTCGTCGTTGCCTGACTTGAGCGTCGAAAGGTCGTCGTCGGGAACCCATTCCTGGCTCGGCTTTGTTGCAGGTTCGCCGGAGGTCCACGTCATCTTGGAGGTCATCCGAAGACAGCAGAGAGCACCACGTCCCCAGCGTTCGTCGACTCGACTCTCGGACAGGATCAAACTGCTTGTTCGGTCGACAAACTCTTGGTCAACCTAAACTTTGTTCAACTATAAAACAAAGTTAGCACACCAACATAATAATAATAGTCATGCAAAACCTCTGTTGGTTTCTTCAGTTGAATCAACGTCTAAGGTTTGTTCCTACCGATACACAACCTCATTACACTCCCTCTAGGAGTTTACCTCAACTCACCTGTTATACATCGGGTCCTTTAGGCTTGTCTGAACTTTAATCACTCAACATCGAATCAGCATGCCAGAGCTTCCACTTGATTTAATATCAGGCCTTCTAAACCTATCGAATCCACCTGCCAAATGTCAGGTCCACTTGATCTATCTAGACTTCTTACATGGTTCCACAACCTACTGAGACCTTGCCTAGTATCAGGTCTAACTGACTTACTTGGACTTTCCAAGTTGAGCATCCTGCACACTTAATTAGTACATCAAATAACAACAAGACTTAACTTGAATATTTGGCAACATCAAATATAAGTTTGATTATGGTGTTCCCTGCACCAACATGAAGCATAACATATCGGTCAAATTAACCTCTCTCTTTCCTTGGGAGAAGAGCCACTAATGCGAACTCGATACACTTTTTTTATCATTGTAAACACAACCTCAGCCTAGAGAGGTCGACACTAAATACCTTCCAAGCGGTGGTCTCTATTGGTATAGTTAGCACCAATGATCAAACTCAGATTTTGATGAAATGACAAATATATTAAAGTTAGATGTTGCATTGTCTAACCTTTTTACCAAGTATTTTGGACTTGACTAGAGGACCTGACACCAGGCCAAAATCTAGCTAGGTTTGTTGGATCTAATAGCTGGTGGAAAATTCAAATAGGCCAAGGAGTGACTCGATATCTGGCGGAAAGTTTGGCTAGGCTCACGGGACTTGACAGCGGGCCAAAGTCCAGTTGAGTCTCCGAATCTGATAACTCGTAGAAAGACCTAATGGGTCAAAGAAGAGTTAAGCGATTCTGCATGATAAGTAAGGTAAGTCATTGAAGGAGAGTGTTTCAGTGAGGATAGTCCCAATTAGGGACTTTATGTATTGGTCTATCTTAGATCCATTTTGAAAGTCTAAGCTGAGATCATGACTAGTTGGTCTCGGAAAGACATGATCTAATTAATAATCACTTTATTTTAACTGTGTTAACTCCGTTTTGCATGATATATTTTGTTTTGTACATTAACTTTTTTTTTGCATTAAATGGTAAAAATTAGCCTCAAATGAATAGTGACCGAGGTGCCTCGGACGTGCTCAGAGGCATCTCAGATCGACGCTTGAGGTTAGTGCAATTTACCAAAATATCCATGTTAGTAGAAAATTAAATAATGTGCATGATAGTTAGATAATTGTTCTATAAATCTAACAATTTAGATCATTACGAAATTACCCCTAATATGGTGTATATATAATAATCTAGATTTGCATAAATTAAATTAAATTAAAATTTTAGAATTAAATAATAATTTAACTGTGCTAACTCGGGAAGACAAGATCTAATTAATAATCACTTTATTTTAACTATGTTAACTCTGTTTTGCATGATATATTTTATTTTGTGGATTAACTCTTTTTTGAAGAATTAAATGATAAAAATTAGCCTCAGATGAATAGTGACCGAGATGCCTCGAAGGTGCCTCGGATCAGCTCTTGGAGGTGCCCTGGACATGGAGGAGGAGGTGCCTTGGAGGTGCATTGTATGTGCCTCAGAGCACCTGGAAGGTGCCCTCGCGTAGATAGAAATTGAAGTTGACAGAGGTGATCTAGTCTGAGACTTTGGGGATGATTTTGAGTTTGGAGGCACCTCGGATGAGTTTAGAGGCGCCTTCAACTTTCTTTAAAAGTGGTGCTCGGCCAGCAGAAGATACAGAACTTTCAAGTTGTGGCCATATTGCTACTCTACTACACCCTGCTATTGCCGAAAGATTGACACCGACTCCTCAGTGCATCCGGATCTTCATTCTTCAAGTCGATAATGAAATTCATTATTGTATATTGTTATTCTTTCTACAAAGTGGAAGTGTAGGATTGTTACACTTCTCCATTGCTTTTTTTATACTCGATTCCCTCTTTTAGCGATTCCGGGAGAGGTTTATAGTGGATTGTCCACTGATACAATATGAGGGATCGTGGGTTTTGAAGTAGGACTTGTCGAAGGCTCCGAACCAAGTAACCGTTTATGTCTTGTCTTTTTCTTGTGTTCTATTTTTGTTTATTCTGTTATGTACTTAATTTCAAAATAAAAGAAAGTTTTAAAAATCACGTGATTCACCCTCCTTCTCACGTGCATTTGTCCAAACCAGCTTGGACGACTACCTCCTTAGCTGCGGTGGCTTTCAATTTCATTTGATGGTCAACTGCACAACTGTCATCAGTGTGTCTATCTCTACCTGCAACTAACTCACGTTATGCACCAAGTTAATTCTCTCTATAGTCATCTCTATTATCCCCCTCCTCGGTCATGTTATCGTTGCCTGGTTAGAAGCGGGGTCTAATTGTTATCGCTTCAGGCGATCGATTTATGATTGTGGGGTGATTATTTCCTATTAATTGTTGCCAAAATTTCTTGAAAAGAGATTGCAACTATCTGGGTCTCTAGTTCAGATATGTGGGCCTGTAGATCTCAACGACCCTTTGGATCTTGGGGTTCGTTGGCTGAATATCATTAGTTTAAAAATGTGCTTGACCCCATCCTGCAGAAGTTCCTCTGCTAAAGCTCGAATGAGCATGCCCCTAGTCGTTGCTTCCTTGTTCTTCTAGGCAAAGGTTGCTAGACCATAAAGGATAAGGTCTGTCCTCTGCTCTGCTTGGACTAGATCTTGGGTTAGCTCCACTACGAAAGTAACTTTTTCTTCACCTAACAAATTTCCCCGATGAGTCGAAGAACTAGGATTCAGGTGAGTATGCAAACAACCCACCTCCATGCAAGAAGTCACTAGCTCGATAGGAGGTAGAAAAAATAAGGGTCCTAGGAGATGTTAGGAGGTGCGCCATAACCAGGTTGTCCTCTGATCTGACTGGTGCATGTGGTAGTTGAATTAGCAAAAAGATCGGTGAAGCTGAGGATCCAATAGGACTTGTGTAGCATGCATGGTCAGATGGGACTGATTGTTTGGCCGAGCGTCTTAATGGGCGATATCTCTTCCTTGAAATTCTGAGAGGGGCTTTCATGCAACTCTACAGATGAAGTCAGTCTCGAGGGGATGGGCTGACTAATAGGAGACCTTCTTGATTCCCATATTCAGCTTGGTGCCCTCGTTGCCGATGGGGAAGCCCCTTATATTTGGGCTATAGTCGGAGCTGGTGATGCTCCTTCCTATGGGGTCACCTCGCTGAGGTAAACGATTTCTACTCAACGCTCTTCTTGCTTTGCCACCGTCAACTTCATCACCTTATTTAGCGATGCCTTCATCATTGTGTCGGTTGCAAAAAATAACATGTCTTTAATTATATATCAAAACTTGTGAAGATGAGGATTCTTACCAAATGAAATGATGAGAGGAGCAAGTCTCGGGCTAAGCCTAAACATGTGAAATAGTCTTTCCTCGAGTAGGACATTATTGTTGAACTACAAGCCCAAAAGCTTCTAGAACGGGTTGTAGTAACCCCACTCCAGATGATAGTCTTTCAAAGTTGGAGGAAGAGGCAATTTTGACTGCCAATGAGTCAGCCAAGAGATGGAGCCTAGGGGTTTGATGAAAAAGAATTATGATTTCCATCCCTTATGGGATGAAGGAAGCTCTTTGATCAAGTCAATCCTAGATTGGAGGAGAAGGAGACCATATCCTCCATCTTCTTCAGTAAAAGTAATAATGAAAGAAGCTAGAAAAAAAGTGGAATACAATACAAGCAGAAAAAAATCACCCCAGAAAAATATGAAAAGAATTGGGGCTAAACTATGACAACGGGATACGAAAGTATCACAACACTTTAATAAAGAAAATAGAGATAGGGAAACATAGCTCTCTCAACATATGACTTCGGAAGAACTAAAAAGGTTACAAAGTCTAGAGGAGGACAGTCTGACCGATAGTTGCCATTTGGAAGCCTTAACTAATGATCGCCCAAAACTCCATAAGCCACCCTCAACAAATCCAAAAACTAAAAGTTGTAGATTTATACCATGGAGTAGAAGAAGATTCACTGACTATAGAGGGACTGTTGAGAGAAAGAATATTAAAGACAGACTAAAACCACTGACTAGGTGGAGAGAAAAACTTCAAGATGAGAGAGACAAAGAAGATCAGTGGGTGTCATGTGGATAAAAGAAAATTAGTGAAAACTGTTGAGGTGGTTCAACAGAGGAAAGCTAAGTCAACACCCGACTCCTTAGCCTCCCGACCTCTCGGGCCTTCCAATTTCTTGGCCTCCTGATCCCTTGGCGATGTAGGATGCATGACCATTTCAGAAAAAGAATAAATCATCGCGCAAATCTCGGATCATTTTAGAAAATAATAAATCATCACGCAAATATCAAATTATTTTATTAAGAGGATAGTCCCTGAATAAATTTCAGATTATTTTAGAAAAAAGTAGCAGTATGAATAAGTCTCGCATTATTTAAGGAATTAAATAATGGTAACATAAAAGGGGAAACAGAAGGAAAAAGTCGGTGGTCTCCTTATAAAAGGCATCACTTTCTAACATCCAAGGTACATACCCACACATACGTACATCAAAACCATAATACTCATCTTCTTTATCTTCTAACTTAAGTGTTGGAATGGCTATGCCATGGAACCCCTAATGATCATTCTAACCCTCTTCTTCTTATTTATCGTACAAGCTCCCAACTACATCATCATTTTCGTTGTCGTTCGATGATTGGTAATTAAGTTGGCAACGAAGCCAACTAACCAGTGATTCACTCATTAATCTTCATGAGAAGGATCAATATTCATTAAGAAATATTATTTTCATATCCATTTGTTGCAAATCAAAATGTACAAACAATGCCATAATAATGTGAAAGGAATTCCTCTTAAAGAAAGGAGAAAATGTCTCTTTGTAGTCAATTCCCTCCCTTTGAGTGAATCCTTTAGCCACGAGTCTTGTTTTATATCTCTCAATGTTACCCAATGAGTCATTTGTTTTGAAGACTCATTTACATTCTATGGATTTTGCACCATTGGGCAACTTGACGAGGTTCCATACTCCATTTGATGTCATAGAATTCAATTCTTCTTTCATAGCATTATACCAAAATTTTGATTCACTATAACTCATAGCTTGTGGAAATGTTTCAAGGCCATTTTTGACTCCAATATTAAAATGTAATTCTTGTAGATACCCAATATAGTCACTAGATATTGTTGATTTCCTTATTCTAGTAGATCTTCTTAAATTATCCTCTCGAGAAACTTGTTGTTCAATGGGTTAAACAATTTCTTGTTGTTTCTCATTGTCAATTTGATCGACTAGATTTTCATCAACATTTTATAGAATCTCCTCAATTGGTTGTCTAACACCCATTTGTGTTTGAGAGGTGTGAATGACAACCCATTCATAATTTAAACAAGGTGGTTGATTTTTAATGTGATCTTTTTTAGAAGCTATGTCTTGAGAATAATCACTCCCACTAGTCAAGTCATTCTCAAGAAATTTTACATTTCTTAATTTTGTAATTCTAGTGTTGTGAGTTGGACAGTAAAATCTATATCGCTTGGACTTTTCGACATATTCAATGAAATACTCACTTATAGTCATTAGGTCCAATTTCTTTTCTTGTGAGTTATAAACTCCTACTTTAAATGGGCATTCCCAAATGCATGTATGTTGCAAACTTAATTTCTAACCTTTCCACAACTCTAATGGCGTCTTTGAAACAATCACGGTTGAAACCCGTTTTAATATTTACACTGTTGTTTTATGAGCCTCAATCCATAATAATTTAAGAAGTTTAAAGTTGCAGCATATACTCCTAACCATGTCCATTAAAGTTTGATTTCTTCTCTCAGCCATATCATTCTGGTCCTGTGAACCAGGCATGGTGTATTGGCAACAATTCCGTTTTCTTGAAGAAACTTCGCAAATGGACAAAGTGCCTGTCTATTTTCAGTGTATCTACCAAAGTATTCTTCACCTCTATCCGTTCTCACGATCTTAATTTATTTTTTACATTAACCTTAAATATCTTAAAAACGCCTAATGCTTCACTCTTATTATGAGGCGTGTAGATATACATATATCATGAGTAATTATTAATGAAGGAGATGAAGTATTTTGGATCATGCATATCAATGTCTAGATAGTATATATCTGAAAATATGATCTTCAATATTTTAGCACTTCTCTTGGCATCCATTTTTAGATTTATTGGTATGCTTTCCCTTTATACAGTTCACATAAGTCTCAAAATTAGAAAAATCTAAAATACTAAATACACTATCATTTACTAATATTTTTATCCTCTCTATGGAGATATGTTCTAATCTCTGGTGTGATAAAATAAAGGAATCCTTATTTATAACATATATTTTAATACCCGCTCAAATATGCATTAATGATATTGTTATTATTTTGCAAAGATATGGAATAAAGTTCATCCATCATTGTATCATTTTCAACAAGATTGAATTTATAAAATAAATCATAGAATTACTTAAAAATTCAAAGAGTATCCAAATGATACAAGCTTTGAAATAAAAATTAAATTTCTTGCAAAATTAAGAACATAAAATATTTTTCCCAACTTCAAAACAAACCCATCATGTAAAATTAAAATGCATGTTCCAATTTCATCTATATGTGAGCACATATTGTTTCCAGAATAAAAGCTCCGCTCACTTATTACTGACATCCTTAGGTTTTGCATACCCTGTAAGGTATTTGTGACATGGATTGTAGAACCAGGATCATCCACCAAGTATTGTAAATCATACTAACTATATTAGCTTCATAATGGACAAATAATATATGAATACATTTCTTTTCAAACCAATCTTTAAATTTGGTGCAATCCTTCTTCATGTGTCCCTTCTTTTTATAGAAGAAATACTTAGATTCTTTCTAGATGTTGGGTTGGGATGAAATCTTCCCTTTTCATTTTCTCTTGATTGTGGCTTGTTTTTTTGAGCTTCCCTTATACAGTCATAAATGTTAGATCGAAAAGCGCTAGAGGGGGGGGGGTGAATAGCGCTCACGGCTATTTCGTTCGTTTCGGAATCATAAAATGTTCGAAGAGTTAACAGAATAATAAACGCAGCGGAAATTAAAAGCACACAGAAAGACGCAAGGTATTTACTTTGTTCGGAGTTTAGTTCGACTCCTACCTGAAGGCCCGCGGTCGTTGACCGCTTTCGGTGGGCAACAACTATAGAATCATTAAGATTTACAAGTATAACAATTACAGCTTAATATTAAAACAATAATCTTATACCGACAGCAATAGATGAAGAAATGGAGCTTCGGGTTGTCGGGAGGTTGTCACAGCACTTCGGGATTGCGTCGTTGGCAGCTTGTCGTAAAGGAATCACTTGGTTGATGATATTTTAATAAGCTGCTCGAGACCTGCTTTTAAAGCATGATGGAGGCACCTTGAAACCACTCCAAGGCGCCTCAGACTCAGCGAGTCAGCCGCGCGGATGAGTGAAGAATTGGTCACAACTTATCCTGCTTAAGGCGCTTTCATATCCCTCAAAGGCGCCTCCAAGCAACGGTCCAAGGCGCCTCCAACACCCATGGAGGCGCCTCCAGCTCCCGTGCATAGCCAGCTCATCCTTCCACCCGAGGCACCTCCAAGCTCCATGGAGGCGCCTCAGACACTGTTCATCCGAGGCTAAATTATGCTCCTTTGGTCCTGCAAAAAGTGTTAGTCTCAAACACATACTCTGCAAAACAAAGTTAACACAAAACAACAATATAGATATGAGAATATAATGACAGTCTCCTGACTGTCCGGGTCTGACTTCGGATTTCCAACCGGAAACCCTAGGTCGACCCGACGCCTACTGTTCCCTCTGCGGGGAACGCGTCCTCACCTACTCCACTCAGGAGATTTACCTGTTGCCAGTACGATCCTCCAGATCAACTGGACTTTTGCTCGGTGCTCGATGCTTACGGACTTTCTGCTGGACTTCCGCTTCCCGGCTGGTCCAGTCTTTCACCTGGTTCGTGACAGCAGGACTTTCCACCTAGGGTTACCCCCTAGGACTTTTTCCTGAAGCACTCGACCCACCAAGACTTTCCGCATAGGGTTACCACCCCCTATGACCTAGGGTTACCACCCCCTAGGGTTTTCACCTTGCCTAACCACAGTTAGGGCTTTTACCTAAGTACACTTAGGACTTTTCTGCAATCTCATTCAAACTGTTAGATCACCACACACCTTAATTTTGAATCCTTTGTCATTATCAAAACTTAGGTTCGATCGTCGGATGCTTCCCGCACCAACAATCTCCCCCTTGTTGATTATGACAACCCAAATTCAAAGTTAAGTAAAACAAATGCATAAACATATTTAAAAGGTTTAAGTGAGCAAGCTTAAGTATATAAATTCAAATACAAGTATAACTTAAGCTTAACACTTAAACTTTGTGAAGCTCCCCCTTAATACAGGGGTTTCAGATTTTTTACTTTTGAATTTCCCCACTCCCCCCCTTTGCCATTTATCATAAAATAAGCCAGTTGAAAGCAAGTTTTAAGTTTTTTGAAAAAACAGATTTAGGCCTTGAAAGAAGGTAAAAATTCTTGAGTAACACTTAGCTTATGAATAAATTTTACTGAAAAATTGTTAGCTAAGGGAGAAAGAGGACTTAAAAAGGAATATTTTTCACCTAAGTTTAAAAGGCTAATTGATGGATGACTTTAGCCACTTTTGAAACTTAGTTTTTTTTTTAGAAAAAAATACTTAACTAAATTTTGAAAAACTTAGCCAGATTTTAAAGAATTTTTGGAGCCAAATTATTTTTGAAAAAAAAAATTGAAGTCTCTTTTTACTTAACAGAAATCTTTTTGAAAGTCATAAGTTAAATTTTGCAAGTAAATAAATATGCTTTTTAATACTTTTAGCTAAGTATAGAATGAATCTAAGAGGTAACTTAGAAAAGTATTTTAGCAAAAATTTATAAAGGTGGCTAAGTTTGAAAGTTGTTATATGAATCATTTAGCTAAGCCTTTTGCAAATATTGAATTTTGAAAATGTAGTTTCAGTTTAAAAAGGTACTTAGCTTAATTACAAAAACTTAATTTTGAAAAAATAGGAGTAAGAACTTATGAAATTTTAGGACGAAGAGGGAGTAACTAAATATTTAATTTAGGTTTAGTTGGTCCTTAAGTCTAAGCATGAGGCAAGTTATATAGTTGTTAACTTATCCAAATTGTTTTGATCAGGTATCAGAGCCCTAAAGTACAAGCATGCTCAATCTTAAAATCTCCATTTCCTTCACCAACTGTCTAACCTTTAGTTACTTGCTGATTGCCTAGAGGGCAGTAGCTTTCACTAGGTTAGTCAGGTTAAGTCTTTTGGTCCAGTTATATTTGACTAAGGTTGAATGACTTAAACTGATTACTGTTAATAAGGTATTTAACGCCCAGACTCATAATGATGCACAGATATAAGCATACTGGAGTCCAGGCTGTACCCTATGCATCTCACGCCATTCTATGTTTTTCAAACACAAGCAAGGTATACCTAGGTGTTTGTGAGATGCTCTTGCTTAAATCTAGGGGAATATGATTTCTAGGGTAGAGCCTAAACTAAGTCCAACTTTTGAAAATTCTAAGAAAATGGTATTTTAAAATCATTATTTTTCCTAGAATTTTTGAAAAGAACAAGATGATCAAGTAAGACAATAAGTTTGAAAATCAACATCTATTCTACCCAGCACATTCCTATTTGTCTTCTAAGTGCACTGAACTCAAGTTCAGGTAAGGGTTTTGTGAAAATGTCAGCTAGGTTTGATTTGGACTCAACATAGTTGAGTGCAAGTTCACCTTTAGCTACGTGATCCCTTACAAAGTGGTGTTTTACCTCTATGTGTTTAGTCCTAGAGTGGTGGATTAGATTTTTTGTTAGATTAATTGAGCTTATATTATCAATTAAGATTTTTGTATTTTTGTATTCTAATTGATAGTCTTTTAAGGTATGCATCATCCACAAAAGTTGAGAGACACACTCTCTTAAGGCTATCTATTCAGCTTCAGTGGTGCATAGAGCAACACAATATTGCTTTCTGCTTGACTAACTTACTAGGCACTGACCTAGGATTTGGCAGCTACCACTTGTACTTTTTCTGTCTAATTTACACCCAGCATAGTCTGAGTCAGAATAGCCAAAAAGGTCAAAGGTGCTAGTTCTAGGGTACCAAAGTCCTATATTTAGGGTGCCCTTAATATACCTAAGTATTCTTTTAACATATGTTAGATGTGATTCTTTTGCACAAGATTAGTATCTTGCGCACATACCAACTGCAAATATTATATCTGGTCGATTTGCAGTTAGGTAGAGTAGGCTTCCTATTATACTTCTATAGTATTTTGGGTCTACTGGTTTTCCTTCTGGGTCAGAGTCAATGTTGATGTTAGTGGCCATTGGGGTATTTATGATTTTTGAATTTTCCATGCCAAATTTTTTAATTAGTTCTTTAGCATATTTAGTTTGGTAAATATAGATTTCATCTTTCGTTTGTTTAATTTGTAAACCTAAGAAAAAATTTAGTTCCCCAACCATACTCATTTCAAATTCATTTTCCATTAATTTAACGAATTCTTTTAGAAGTTTAGAGTTAGTTGAGCCAAAAATTATATCATCAACATAGATTTGGGCTATGAAGATGTCTTTTTCTATAGTTTTTACAAATAGGGTCGGATCTATGTGACCTTGGTTAAAACCTTTGGATGTTAAGTAATTGGATAACTGTTCATACCAAGCTCTAGGAGCTTGTTTAAGTCCATATAAGACATTTTTCAATTTAAATACATGATTAGGGTAGTCTAAGTCCTCAAATCCTGGGGGTTGGTTTACATAGACCTCTTCCTTAATGAACCCATTTAGGAACGCGGATTTTACATCCATTTGGTATAACCTAAATCCTTTATGAGCTGCATAGGCTAATAACATCCTAATGGATTCGAGTCTAACTGCTGGTGCATAGGTTTCATCATAGTCTAAACCCTCGACTTGACTAAATCCTTTGGCTACTAGTCTAGCCTTATTTCTAATTATTTCACCCTAATCATCTAACTTGTTTCTAAATACCCATTTGGTATCTATTATTGACTTATCTAGGGGTTTAGGTACAAGTTGCCAGACTTGGTTTCTATCAAATTGGGCTAAATCTTCTTGCATAGCAATGATCCAGTTTGGATCAGGTAGGGCCTCTTCTATAGTCTTAGGTTTAATTTTAGAAATAAGGGTAATCTGACTAAAGTTTCTATAAGAGGATCTAGTTCTGACTCCTAGGTTTGGATCACCCAAAATTTGGTCAGGTGGGTGAGAGGTACTTGCTCTAGTTGGTCTTATGTTTGGGGTCAGAAGTTGGTTCCTCTGGTTTATTAGTGTTGGGATGAATTTCATCATCTTCAATAATTCTTGGATTAATGTCAACATTTTCATTTAAGTTAGGTAGATTATTTTCTTCATCAAATATTATATTAGTTGATTCCTCAACTTTTAGGGTATTTTGGTTATACACTCTATAGGCCCTACTGGTTGTGGAGTACCCTAAAAAGATTCCTTGGTTTGATTTGGGTTTAAATTTTCCTAAGTAATCTTTAGTATTTAAAATATGAACTTTACATCCAAAGACTTTTAAATAGTTTAGGTTGGGGATTTTATTGTAATACATTTCATAAGGAGTTTTATTGTGAAGTTTGTTAATTAGAATTCTATTTTGAATATAATTTGTTGTATTTATGGCTTCGGCCCAAAATTGATAATTTAAGTTATACTCATTTAGCATGGTTCTAGCGGCTTCTTGTAGGGTTCTATTTTTATGTTCCACTAGACCGTTTTGTTGGGGGGTTCTAGGACATGAAAATTCATGTTGGTATCCATTGATTTTACAGAATTGGGTGAACCTATGATTTTCAAATTCCCCCCATGATAATTTCTTATTCTTTTAATTTTAGTATCTTTTCCATTTTCTATTAACTTGCAAAAATTACTAAACTCTTCAAAAGTTTCATCTTTTGTTTTTAGAAATTTTACCAGGTGAACCTAGAGTAGTCATCAATTATAACTAAGCAATACCAGTTCTTGCTTAGTGACTTGGCTCCATGTGAATCAAATAGGTCAAGGTGAAGGAGCTCAAGTAAAGAGTTAGTTCTTTCTAGGTTAGTTGATTTGTGGGTTGACTTAGTTTGTTTTCCTTGTTGACAAGCATTACAGATTGAGTTTTCAATAAATTTTAATTTGGGCAAACCTTTAACTAGACCATTTTGACTCATTTTTGAAATGAGTCTGGTGTGAGTGTGACCCAATCTTCTGTGCCACAACTCAGTTTCCTATTCTTGTGTTAGAAAACACTTTATTGAGGAAGTGGGTAGATCAATTGAGTACATATTATTTTTTCTAAGCCCCTTAAGTATGATTTCAGGGTTTTCAATATTTTTGACTAAACAACTAGATTTGTCAAAGGTAACTAAGTATCCACTATCACACAATTGGCTTATACTTAAAAGATTAAAATTGAAGTTTTCAACTAATAGAACTTTTCGAATAATAAAATCAGAACTAAGTTTGATGTTGCCTCTTCCGATTACCTTAAGTTTGTCGTCGTTGCCGAATGCAACAGACCCTAAATTCTTTAGTTTGAGCTTTGTGAACTTTAATTTATCTCCAGTCATGTGTCTGGAGCATTCACTATCTAACATCCACTGATCCAATACTTTATGTTCCTACACATAAATTGTTTGAATTGGACTCTATTTGATGAAAAGAAAGTGAAGTGATTAAGTTTGAGTTTGTATTTGTTGAAACAAAGGTTTAACTTTAGGTTAATTTATTTTGAATATTTATTTTAAGTCAATTAATTTTAAAAAAATAATTTAAGTTAAGTAAGTTTGAAAAATAATTTAAGTTAATTAAGTTTGAAAAATAATTTAAGTTAATTAAGTTTGAAAAATAATTTAAGTTAATTAAGTTTGAAAAATAGTTTAAGTTAATTAAGTTTTGAAAATAATTTAAGTTAATTAAGTTTGAAAAATAATTTAAGTTAATTAAGTTTGAAAAATAATTTAAATTAATTAATTTTGAAAAATAATTTTAAGTTAATTAATTTTGAAAAATAATTTTAAGTTAATTAATTTTGAAAAATAATTTAAGTTGATTAATTTTAAAATAATAATTTAAGTTGATTAATTTTGAAAAATAATTTTAAGTTAATTAATTTTGAAAAACTAATTTTAAGTTAATTAATTTTGAAAAACTAATTTTAAGTTAAATAATTTTAAGTTAATTAATTTTGAAAAACTAATTTTAAGTTAAATAATTTAAAAAAATAATTTTAAGTTAATTAAGTTTGTAAAAAAAAATAATTTTAAGTTAATTAATTTTGAAAAATAATTTTAAGTTAATTAATTTTAAAAAATAATTTTAAGTTAATTAATTTTAATTTTGAATTAATTTTAATTACTTAGTCATCTCACCCGATCTAAATTTTCAATCAGGTAATCCTATAATTGTTGTGAGATGAATTGAGGTTCAATTTTAGGGTTTAGTTTAACTTTGTGTTAGATTCAGGTTTAGTTTTGGGTTCAACAAGCAGGCGTTCTTTGGATAAACTTCTGGGCTATGGTGAGTCACAAGGACATCATTAAAGTAACCATGCCTTCGAGGTTTTCCAAATAGTCCTACCCATTGAACTTAATACAAAACCTTGGTCTAACTGGTTAGGATCCATAAAGGGTAGCTTCGGTTAGTTCCACTTAGCCAAATGCACCAGGTCGAAGCCATATCTTCCTAGACATGCGATGACTAAATTTCCCCAACGTACTATCATCCAATACTTCACCAGTACCGTGGGTCAAGTTAAACCTAGTCCATTTTAATCTAACCCTATTTACCCTGCCGGGTAAGTAAAGTTTGGTTACCCTGTCGGGTAGATTAAGTTCGGTTACCCAGTCGGGTAGTTTAGTTGGGGTGCCAGCTATTCTGGATCCTCATTCTATTTTTATTTGATTTAAGTTGAATTTTGAATTTTTAATTTAATTTCGAATTCTTAATTGAATTTTGAATTTGAATTTTTAATTTTTAATTTTAATTTCGAATTTTTAATTTTTAATTTAATTTCGAATTCTTAATTAAATTTTGAATTTGAATTTTTAATTTTTAATTTTTAATTTTGAATTTGAATTTTTAATTTTTAATTGAATTTTAAATTTTTAATTGAATTTTAAATTTTTAATTGAATTTTAAATTTTTAATTTAATTTTAAATTTTTAATTGAATTTTGAATTTAATTTTGAATTTAGAATTATGTTCGTTTTATTAATATCGTTTTTCTTGTTGCTCCCCCTGGATCATAGCCTCGATATGGTTTATCGAGGTAGTGTATTTGATCCTTCGGGATCCAATATTGGCCAAGTCCAACTTGATTAATCAATTTGGACTTGGAGACCCATGCAATTGGATTGTTTTTCTATTTGCTCTTTGTACAAGAGATAAATAAGATTTATATTTTTTCTTTGGTTTAAATCCTATACCAGTTCTATTGTAAACGGCTCTTTGTGTCCCAAGAATTAGGTCAAGATTCTTGGAACCTAAAGAAAATCGTTCTAGTGTTTTCTCCAGATCCTTGACTTGAGTTTTCAGGCTAGAATTCTCTTCTTCAAGTTTTTGGACTTGAGTTGAGTTTCCAATCTGAACTGGTTCTGTCAAAAATTCGGAGTTAGTCACTTCTTTAAGGACTTCTACTTCCTTTAGAAGTGACTTGACTCTAAGGTTTGATTTAGCTAATTTTTGTAACAAGTAATTAACTAAATTATTGAGTCGAGAGATACTTACAGAGGTATCGGGCCCTTCGGAAATGGATACGGATCCATGGCTTCACTCAGACTCGACCTCCGACTCCTTTTCACTCTCAGACAGGTTGACTTGGTCCCAGGCCATCAGCGCAAGTAGACTCATCTGATCGAGTTCGTCGTCGTCGTCTTCTGAGGAAGATTCATCCTATGTCACCTTCAGGGCCTTCTTCCTTCTCTGCTTCTTTGCTTCCTTTTGGTTAGGGCAGTTGGCCTTGATGTGCCCCTTCTGGTTACATCTGTAGCAGATCACCTCAAATTTTACCTTAGAATTCGGTTGGGCCTCCTTGGATTGGACTGCCTTCTTTAGGTCCCGCTTGTTGAAACCTTTCTTCTTCTTGTAGAGTCTTTTCACAAGGTTCATGAGTTCAATTGTTAATTCATTGTCTTCTTCATCTGAGTCGGTTTCTACTTCCGGCTCCTGTTTGGTTCTTCGTCGTGATCTTGATTCGCGAGCTCCACCGGTACCTGCAAGCAAAGCAATTCCTTTCTCGGAAGGTTGTGTATTAGTCTGCTCATGAAGTTCGAATTCTGAAAATAGCTCGTCTAATCTAATTGAAGATAAATCTTTGGAGACTTTGTAGGCATCTACCATTGATGCCCACAATGTACTCCTAGGAAAAGAGTTGAGTGCATACCTTATGATGTCCATATTCTCGACCTTTTGACCGATTGCGTGGAGGGAGTTGAGGATGTCTTGTATCCGTGCGTGGAGTTGACAGGCCATCTCATCTTCCTACATTTTTAGGTTATACAATTTATTAAGCAACAAGTCACGTTTACTTACTTTTGTGTCGGAGGTTCCCTCATGGAGTTCGATCAGCTTCTCCCAGAGCTCCTTTGCTGATGTGAACGGACCAACTCTGTTGAGTTCCTCCTTGGTCAGTCTGTATTGGAGGGTGTAGGTTGCTTTGGCATCAACTTCCACCTTTTTTATTAGGGTCGGTTCCCATTTTTCGTAGGGTGTTGGCTTGCCGTCTTCGTCGGATGGCAGTTGTAGTCCGGTCTTGATTATCATCCACGTATCGAACTGAGTCTTGAGGAAGGTTTCCATTCACCCCTTCCAATATCCGAAGTCTTCTCCGGAGAAGAGTGGGGGGCGAACGGTGCTGAAACCTTCTTGTTGGGCCATTAAAAAATCCTGAACGACAAAAACACTAAAACCGGTTCCAAGACTAGGTCTTGGATTAGTAGTGTGGGAATAATTTCAAAGAAAACAGACTCAAGTGGTGTTGCACCAACTTCGAGCAAAAACCGAATCGAGAAAAAGAATTAGAATATAACTATAAAGCTAAATTCTAATTGACTCCGAAAAATCTGAAAATACCACGTAAAAAAAAATGTTTTGAATAGTGGTTGCAGTGATTCAAAATGACCCCGCTCTGATACAATTGTTGGATCGAAAAGCGCTAAAGGGGGGTGAATAGCGCTCGCGGCTATTTTGTTCATTTCAGAATCGTAAAACGTTCGAAGAGTTAACAGAATAATAAACGCAGCGGAAATTAAAAGCACACAAAAAGATGCAAGGTATTTACTTTGTTCGGAGTCTAGTTCGACTCCTACTCAAAGGCCCGCGGTCGTTGACCGCTTTCGGTGGACAACAACTATAGAATCGTTAAGATTTACAAGTATAACAATTACAGCTTAATATTAAAATAATAATCTTATACCGACAACAATAGATGAAGAAATGGAGCTTCGAGTTGTCGGGAGGTTGTTACAGCACTTCGGGATTGCGTCGTTGGCAGCTTGTCGTAAAGGAATCACTTGGTTGATGATATTTCAATAAGCTGCTCGAGACCTGCTTTTAAAGCATGATGGAGGCGCCTTGAAACCACTCCGAGGCGCCTCAGACTCAGCGAGTCAGCCGCGCGGATGAGCAAAGAACTGGTCACAACTTATCCTGCTTAAGGCGCCTTCAGATCCCTCAAAGGCGCCTCCAAGCAGCGGTCCAAGGCGCCTCCAACACCCATGGAGGCGCCTCCAGCTCCCGCGCACAGCCAGCTCATCCTTGCACCCGAGGCACCTCCAAGCTCCATGGAGGCACCTCGGACACTGTTCATCCGAGGTTAAATTGTGCTCCTTTGGTCTTGCAAAAAGTGTTAGTCCCAAACACATATTCTGCAAAACAAAGTTTGCACAAAACAACAATATAGATATGAGAATATGATGACAGTCTCCTGACTGTCCGGGTCTGACTTCAGATTTCCAACCGGAAACCCTAGGTCGACCCGACGCCTACTGTTCCCTCTGCAGGGAGCGCGTCCTCACCTACTCCACTCAGGAGATTTACTTGTTGCCAGTATGATCCTCCAGAGCGATTGGACTTTTGCTCGGTGCTCGATGCTTCCAGACTTTCTGCTGGACTTCTGCTTCCCGGCTGGTCCAGTCTTTCACCTGGTTCGCGACACCAGGACTTTCCACCTAGGGTTACCCCCTAGGACTTTTGCCTGAAGCACTCGACCCACCAAGACTTTCCGCATAGGGTTACCACCCCCTATGACCTAGGGTTACCACCCCCTAGGGTTTTCACCTTGCCTAACCACAGTTAGGGCTTTTGCCTAAGTACACTTAGGACTTTCCTGCAATCTCATTCAGACTGTTAGATCACCACACACCTTAACTTTGAATCCTTTTTCATTATTAAAACTTAGGTTCGATCGTCGAATGCTTCCCGCACCAACAATAAAAACATTATCACTTATTTCTAACCCTCCATTCTCTTGTACACACATACCACCATTATGTGTAATGTAGGAAATTTTGAAACAACTATATTGATAAGGAAGAGTACATAAAATGTAGTGCACAAAGAAAATTTTAGATATTTTCACCATGAGTGTCTTCAATCGAGCCGCTATAACCTTTATCTTCATGATGTGCTCTCGCACACCTTTCACGTTGGTGAGCCTTAATAATGAGAATTTCATTATTAGAGTATTAGAAAGGGTTTTGTATGAAGTTGTAAATTGTTCATCAATTGCCTTAAGTAGGCTATTGACTTTTTCATGCTCCTCAACTGAACCACAAATACCAGTATAGATTTTTGTTTTTCTGAACATTACGCACAGACAATTTGATCATTCCCATTTTTCATAAAGGTTAATCTCATGAGGAATGCTGATTTCATTAATAACAAGTGGTTCATCTTTTCTTATGACATAGTCAATGTTCAACCACCCCAGATGAAGGAGAATGATTTCCTTTCAGACTTTATAGTTATCACCCTTGAGTTCGAGGATATCACAATGTATATTAGAGAAATTCGAAGATTATGCATCATAAATTAAATACACGCTTATTAAAAAATTTTGAGGAAAATGTCGTATTTTATCAATGTAAATCATGTTTAATGAAAAAAAAATCTAGTGCCATAAAACTTGCATGTGGACTAAAGTTTTAATTCAATTAGATTTTATTATAACTTTATAATAAAACTATCAAATTTTTTTTATTTAACTCCTATAGGTAAATTAAGAAAATATAATTTGATATTTTATTATTATTAATCATATAAATATAACAAAGATCTATATGGGGTAAAATTTATTATGTTTATATAATTAATTACAATTTGTGTCTATTATGTGATCCTAATCTACTTAGGCTACGTTTGGTAGGGTTGAATCTGCCTTATAATGTAATCAAGATTATATTACAAAGTTGATTATTTTGTTTGGTTTAACTTTAAACTTGTAATGCACATTATGAGATCACTATTTAACTAAAATTTGAATATCGGATATACCCCTAGCCAGTCGTCGTCCGCCTCCCGCCCACCGCCGCCCGCCTCCGCGCCCCCCCTAGCACCCAGCCGTTGTGTTGTGCCCAAAGGATATCCACATATATCCACAATAACATGATATTGTCCACTTTGGGCTTAGGTTCTCATGGCTTTACTCTTGGGCTCTCCCCAAAAGGCCTCATGCAATGGAGATATCCTGCATCCTTTTAACCTCATGATCTTTACCAAATTTTTCCAATGTGGGACTTTGATTGAACCCTAACAATTCTCCCCTCAAACGAAGGACCACAATTACTCTCATGGTTCGGACCTCCCCGCGAGTATCTGATCACCCTGACCTGCTTTGGGCCTTTCCGCAAGCATCTGCACCCGGTCACCTTGACCTACTTCGGGCCTCCCCGTGAGCATTCGACCACTTTGACCTGCTTTAGGCCTCCCTGCGAGCATCCGGTCACCTTGACCTACTCGCCTCCCGCAAGTATTGGTCACTTTGACCTGCTCTAGGCCTCCCCGCAAGCATCTAGTCATCCTTATTGGAACCCCAAGGTTGTTTTGGTGTGATCAACAAGTTAAGTTAGGTCCTGTGTTATTTTAACCTTGTGTTTAAGTGTGCCGGAACTTAGGAGCACAGGGAGTCGAGCAGAAGACGCAGCTAGCGAGAAGGATGGCACGCGGTGCGCCCAAGGGACGAGGCACTGCGGAAGAGTATACCGGCGGATGAGAAGGAAACGTGCAGTGGTTCCAAGGGATGAGAAGCCAGAGCGGAAGACTACTCAAGGAGCAAGAGACGCAGCTAGCGAGAAGGTCAGCACGGGGTGGATGAGTACGCTCGCGGACGAGAAGGAAGCACGTGACGACTCCGAGGAACGAGAAGCCGGAGCGGAAGCCTGCTAGAGAAGATCGGGAGTTGGGTTTGGGTGAGCCCTATTCCGGATGTCAGAGATCACCCAACCAAGCGGAGCCGGAGTGGAAGATCCGGACCGAGGTGAGGAGAACTGAAACAGAGGGTTAGGACCGAAAAAGTCAACTTCTGTTGACTTTCAGGTTCTGGGCTCCCGGAACCATTCCGAGTGTCTGGACCAGAATTATATCCAGATCTCAGTCAAACCGAGATCCGTGCATTAGGGATAAAATTTTATCCCCCCAGGGCGCCTGGAACCCTTCAGGGCACCCCGACCAAGGCTATAAATACAACGCTGGTCCAGAAGCTTTGAATTCAACTCAGAAATTATAATTTCAACGCTTGTGTACTTTAGTTTAGAGTTAAGCTTCTGTCTTTTGTGCTTTCATTGCTGTAAGAGGCTTCTCCACCTGAAGGAGATATTCTAGTGCACGTTCATTCCTTGGATTAACAACCTCCTTGGTTGTAACCAAGTTAAGTTGTGAGCCTCTTCTTTATGTTTATTTAGTTTATTGCTTTGCTTTATTTATGCAAGTGTTTGGTTAACCTTAAAGTCCGAGAAGGGTATTTTTGTTTTACAGGGCTATTCAACAACCCCCTTTTAGCCGGCCCAACGCGGTCCAACGATCCTGATCTGCTCCGGGCCTCCCCGCGAGTATCCGGTCACCCTGACATGCTTCGGGGCCTTTCCCACAAGCATCCGATCATCCTGTCCCGTTTCGGGCCTCCCGTAAGCAGTTGGATCCGGCCAATCTTAACCTGCTTTGGGTCTATTCGCGAGCATTCGATCACCTTGACCTACTTGCCTCCCCGCAAGTATCCAATCACTCCGACCTGCTCAAGGCCTTTCCGAGAGCATCTGGTTACCCTGACCTGCTCTGGGCTCCCCGTGAACATCCGGTCACCCTGACCTAATTCGGGCCCACCCTCAACTTCGTTCAAAGCCACCCCATATGGCATCTGGTCTGGACCATGGGTATGATACCATTTGTTGTGCCTAAAGGATGTCCACATATCTCCATAATGACATGATATTGTCCACTTTTGGCCTAGACTCTTATGACTTTGCTCTTGTGCTCTACCCAAAAGGCCTCATGCCAATGGAGATATCCTACATCCTTTTAACCCCACGATCTTTACCAAATTTTTTCAATATGAGACTTTGATTGAACCCCAACACTACACCTCTGTCAGAGCTTGTAGCGGCTGTCGATAGAAGTCGCAGGATATTTTTGTTATTTTATAATAATACGAATTACATTCCTTATAAAAAATAATGGACACCAAATAAAAAAATGTAATCACCCTTGTAATCAAAGATTACATATATTATATTGCCAAATGTAGTAATGTAATCAAGATTACATTACATTACATTACAAATTTGATTACATTATACCCAACCAAACGTAGCCTTAATGTATAATTTTACATAATTAAGGGTGTCATGGCTAAATCCAAATTATTTAAAATTATACAATTCACTTACAAAAATTTTAGTTTTCTTAATCTTTATATAGTAATTATTTAGTAATATAATCAACACTTTCTAAAAGTGCTCACAGGGAAGATTGGTAGGAGTAAGACTTTTTTTAAAATCTAACCTTCTTAGATAGAGCAATGTTACCAGAAAGACTAGTACCTCAAGCGTTAGCCCAAGGTGGGAGCATAAACACGACTAGTATATGAATAACTCCCTTGGATCATGTCTCCTCATGTCACCTTATAATTGTTATTAAACTTAATTATTCAAATAATGAATTCTCCTAAGCTATTTTTTTAAACTTAATTTGCATATAAAATTTGCAAGTGTCGCGTTAAATCACATGTATAGCAAGAAAAAATTTGCAAGAATTGATACATTATATGTAAATTTATTCCAAGAAAGTTAATATTCATAATTTTAGAAGGAGCAATTTTTCCAAATTTCAAATTTTGTACATGTAAATTATATATGTATATTAAAAAAGAATTTACAATCATTAATATATCAAGTGTAATTTATTCCAAGAAAATTAATATTTATAATTTTAGAAGGGATAATTTTTCTAAATTTCAAATTTCATTCATGCAAATTATATATGTATATCAAGAAAGAATATGTAAATTTATTCCAAAAATAATAATATTTATAATTTTGGAAGGGATAATTTTTTCCAATTTTAAATTTCAAATTTCAAATTTTGTTAATGCAAAACATATATGTATATCAAGAAAGAATTCATAATTATTGTAAGATACGACAATTGAATAATATGTATTATTTGAGAAATAATCTTATTGAATTTTTTGTAATTTTTAGAAATTTGAGAATTTAAATAGAGTCATATGACATGTTTAAGTGGATGAGTCGATTAAGCTTAGAGAAAGTCTTTTTAGAATATCCATTTATTTGAGAGTTGATTGATTTAATTAAACCTAATATTTATTTATTTAACCTAAACCCTAACCTAAGTTCATTTCCTTAATTCCTCTCCCTCTCCCATGCTTCACCGTCGCACATCACCACTCTCGAGCCCTAGTCTCTTCCTCCCTCTCACGCGATCGTTGTCGACTCGCCTTTCGATCGTCGATGTCGCCCGCTCCTCTTACGATCTAGTCAGTGGCCATGAGAGAGCAGGGCCGCCCACTCTCTTCCTCCCTCTCATGCGATTGCTGCCGACACGCCCTTCGATCGCCAAGTCCGACTCTTCGTCACCATCCTCTCTGAGTCGCCTGCCTCTGCATAGGCTAGTTTTTAGCTAGGAGCAAGAAGGCACCGGGCACAACCGCCCTCTCGCATTGCTCTGACGCCAACACTATTAAAGAGAGAAAACTGCCAATCTCTTCATTCCATCTTCATCGTGTGCCCTAGCATCCTCTCGTCCACCATACCTCACGATCGACGTTCTGCTCGATGCTCAACTTGGCAACACCACTGTCATCCAGTGAAATAGGGCACTCGATCATATTTGAGACTTGGAAAGGAGGACGAAGGTCAAGGATACCATCTTCTCTACGAATTCAAGGAGGAGAGCACTGTTTTCCCCCACAACCACCTCTAGAGTCTTCGACAGCCACCATCTTTTCTGCGAATCTAAGTGGATATTTCCCTTTTCTCTAGCTCTTGCATCGGGAATTCTTCACCAAGCAAAGATAGTCAGCTAAGGGTAAGCTGTGTTTAGGTATCCGATTCACTTAGAAATTTGATTAATCTAAGTTATTGTTTGATTTTTGGATTAATTAGGGTTTTGGTTGTTAATTAGGGGAAATATCTTGATTCAAATAGTGAATTGTTCGAGGAAGAGAGTGAAGAGGAGAGGGATAATAGAAGGTTGGTTAGGTTTCAATGATGATCAGTAAGTTAGGGTTGCCCCTAATTGATTAGGATTGGAGTGAGTTATTTGATTTATATAGAGCAATGTAATAACTCGTGTAGGACTTTAAGCTCATGGTAGACCTTGACATGTGGACGTTTCACTTGATCGACATTAAGGTGAGCACTTTCTGTTTTGCCTCTTTAGTACTTTGACCTTAGTGCATGAGCTATATTTAGATAGGTTGTGAATTTGCCTTGACTTCATTCAAATTATTTCATGAGTTTGATACTTAGTTACTTGATCTTTGAGATGATCGATTATATATCTATACAGTCTCTCGTTTGCCATCTATGATATTTAGTATATATTGGATATCTTATTTATTTGCATTTATTATTATATATACATATACTGTACATGCTGGTTATAATGTGACATAGTTGTTTGTTATATATGTGGTGATGATTATTCACATCTTACTCATTATAGCATGACATGCATGCCGGCGACTATTTCTCTCTTGTGGTTGAGAGAGTTGTCATCCATTGCTGCTCACTTAGCCACTCGAGTAGTGTGATTGGAGTGAGTGTAGCTTGTCCTGACGTGCCCAACTTGCTTCACTCAGGTGTAGTATTAGCTAGTGTTGCGAGAAGCAAGGACCCTGTTGCTATGTAGTTAGATAGCTACTCAGCAAACTGTCCACTCACACCACTCAAGAGTAGTGACTGTTGGTAGTGTGTACAATTATCATTATCCCGATCTCTCGACCATAAGGGGTCGGTAGCTGAGGGGTGGGCAGGAGTGATCATGTCGTGCATATGTATATGATATGTGATTGCATATGCATGTAATTGATTATATCCATATGTCAGTGATATGTTTACATATGGTTGAGATATGTCAGTTGCATGTGTTTGACATTGGTCTACTTATTGGTAGCTGAATATACCATATATAATGCTTTAATAGATACGAGCAGTTATATTGTAGATTCACTCTTGTACTTGCAGTTATTAGGTGCTCTGCATACCGTTCATGTATGGACACTTATTATGACATTATCGTTATATTTGTTGATCATTTCCCTATGAGACTGTATACCTTTGAATCTCTATACATATTATATTCATGCAATGTCTATGTCTATTATTCACAGAGTCTCTCGCACTCATCACCCCTTGTACTAGTTTTTCTTTCGCCAAGGAGCATGTAGAGGATTTATAGAGTCGCTTGAAGATCTTGCTCGCTAGTTCCATGTCACATCGAGCTTCCACTCACATTATTAGCTTTGGCCTTGTACATGTAATATGTATCTTTTGTATGAAGTTTAGCCTTGTGACTTTTTGTAATTATTTTGATATTATTATGTCAAGCCAGGTCAACTCGCAGTCAGTTATTTTAAGTTTATATGTTTACTTTATACTTTCCGCTGTGTTTTTGATCCAGCCGTGTGAGTTGCTATTTATCTTGCATGATTGTGTTTATTTTTAGCCATATGGGCTGATATTATTATTTTTGTTTAGCCATGTGACTATGTATCCAGGTTTCAATTGTTACTATTATAGGCGAGGTGCTATTCGATTTTCATCAAATAACCTTACCCTTGGGGTGTAACAATTATTGATACATCACATGTAAATTGATTTTAAAAAAATAAATATTTATAATTTTTGGAAGGGTTAATTTTTTCAAATACCAAATTTTGAAATTTATTTTTTTAATGATACCACGTGATATATAGACCGACCCCTTAGATTTTGGTTGATTTTTTCAAAAATTGAAAAATTGCATGAACATTTTTTTTCAAAAAATTATTTTGTGCTAAATAAATATGATAATTGAATGTGAAAAAATAAATCGATTGTTATATCCCGATATTGATATTTGAAAAATGACTTGAACACCACTTTTGTTGATTAATATTTTAGAGTCTTCTAAATATTCCAAACCTATTCTATAAATGATATTATTATTTTTGAAAGAGTGTGTGTGTTTAAAGATCCTAAAGACCACTATTTATAGGAACTTATTACTCCATCTTTGTCCCCAGCGCGTAGTACTATTAGGGGAGCATGGTCTTGTGGCCTAGAGGTCCAGAGTTCGATCCTCGGGGTGTCACAACCTGGGGTTAATGTATTTGTCATATGCTTTCAATTGTGTACTTATTACTCCATCTTTGTCCCCAGCGCGTAGTACTATTAGGGGAGCATGGTCTTGTGGCCTAGAGGTCCAGAGTTCGATCCTCGGGGTGTCACAACCTGGGGTTAATGTATTTGTCATATGCTTTCAATTGTGTACCTGTATTTACCTTCGTCCATATCTGTGGGACCGGTTATAGGGGGCCGCTGTAAAATACAGTGCCTAAATAATAAGGTTATTTGACAAATAATTTTATTGGATTTTTCAAGAATTTTTAGAATTTTTTTAGAATTTAAACGGAGTCCGTATGACTTATTTTGAGGGGATGAATCAATTGTGTTAAGTGGGAGCCTGTTTGGAATATCCTTAAGTAGGAGTTGATTGGAATTATTAATATAAGGTTTTATTATTTAAACCTAGTTAGGTTATTAAACCTAAGTATTGTTCTCGATTCTTTTTATTACCCTGATTCCTCTTCCTCCGCTGAATCCTCTCCTCTCTTCCTCGTGATTCCCTCTTCACCCATGTCTTTGGCTGATGTTGCCATCCCGACACCATCGCCGATCTTTCGTTCCCTCCCGAGCTGCACACCGCTGACCGTCTCCTTTTCTTCTCTCGCCCCTGCCGCTCGCTGGATCCATCATCGTTGCCACCCGATTCTTGTCGAGCAGGTGCTGGTACCGCTGAGAAATCCCAAAGCTCCACCCCGATAGCAGGGCGGACAACCCTCCGCCTTCTCTTTCCCCGTTGCCCCCGTTGGTCGTTGTCTGCCTACTTCTGGCCGTAGACACCTAGTACTCGTCGAGAGCAGAGCCGAGCACCAGATCCACCTTTTCGATTGAACCCTAGTTGTTGATCCTCCGTCGTTGATCGCTGACTCTGGCTGTGGCTTAGCTGACGGTCGTTACTCATCTGGCCACAGGAAGGATCGCAGATCCCTACTTGCAGCAACCCCATCTCGTACCAAAACGCGGTCACCACAGTTGGCCGACATTCTTGGGATGGTGAGGGCAGCTGGACAGAACGAAGCTTCATGCCCAGGCATGGAGGTAACAAACAGAGATTGGTCTTTTTCATACTGTGAATTAGGAAGAGGAGTTTTAATGGTTGGCTTGTCCTTATAGCTTCGGCTAGCACTGTTCATCAGCGAACCACAATTCCGACCATCCCATTCTGAAAGTGGACCTCTCCAGCTGTGAGTTGACGAAGGAGCAATCCAAATTGGGGTGAGTTGTGCTATGAAATGACTACATTAAGTATTAGATTAAATTTAGGAATCAACTGTGATGTGGATTTATTTGGAGTTGTGTCAGATTTAGAACTGTGATAATCTGTTGATGATGACTAATAGGTTGGTTAGGTGAGTTTTAAAGATTTATTTCATTTCTACATTTGTTTAGATTAGAAGGATGAATTGTAGAAATTAATTTAAGGTGCATTGGGTTGACTGATGACTTGCAGATTATGTTTGCAATGATTAAAGGATTTATGGTGGGAATTATGGACGAGTTGATTTATCTAGTTAGGTTAATTCGGATAATAGTATGATTATTGTCAGGATATTAGAAGGATTAAACTTAATCTAATGAAGAGTATGGATTGAGTTAAGTCTAACAGGATTAATGAGATTGGTTAATTATCATATTAGGGTTGAGTTAGATATTTAGTTTATGATGGATTTAGCTAACTAGTATATACTTGATTAGTTATATCATACATTATGTGATAGCAGGACTTGGGTTCGGGACGAGCTTCTCGACGTGTGATTTCTTGACACGATCTACGTATAAAAATGGGTACTTCTTGCTTTATCTCTTTAGCACATTGATCTTAGTGCATGAGCTATAAATTCATATAGATATTGTGTTTATCTTGACTCCACTCTAAATTTTTCCTGTGCTTGATACTTCCACTTAATTTTTGAGCTACTCGTTTCTATATTTATACAGTCTCACATTGTTATCCATGATATTTAGCAGATACCAGATTACCAGATACTAGATACTTAATGCTAGATATTAGATATTGGATATATGGAGACTAGATACCATGTTTACTTGTTTTGTATGTTGTATGTTACATTCTTTATTGAGCATGCTGACTTCTTGTAGCATACCTGTTTTCTGTTTATATATATATGATGGCTGCTACATTTTACGCATTATGTCATTGCATCATGCTGGCGACCATGTCTCCCTTGTGGTTGAGAGGGTCGTTGGCTAGGGTTGCACGCTCGACACTCATGGGATGTGGTAGCTGGAGCGTGCCGCTTGTCCTGACGTGCCTCCACTCGCTCACTCATGGGTAGTGATAGCTGGAGTTGCGAGCAGCAAGGACCCCTGTCGCAAACGTAGCTAGTTAGCTACTATGCAACTGTCCCCTCGGTCACTCGAGAGTAGCAGTAGATGGAGTGGTGTGTTGTCTGTCATTGTCCCGACCTCTCGACTATACAGGGGTCATGGTACAGAGGGGTGGGCGGGAGTGACCATCCGTGCATACGCTGTTATTATTATATTTGTTACTGTTGTTGCTTACTTATGCAACTGTTACTAGCTTATGCTGCTGTTACTAGCTTATGCTGCTGTTACTTATGCTGATATGCTTACATAAGTTAAGATATATACCTGTGATATGTGTTTAGACACTAATTTGTTTATTGGCATTATGTATATACCTCACATATTACCCATGTAGTTATGACCAATACTGTAGCAGGTCTTTGCTACACCTGACCTTCTATTACTAGCTTAGGATATGATTTTAGGTATGGACACTTATTTTGATATCACTGTAGTATCTGTTATTTTCCCTACGAGACTCTATACCTTTGTATCTCTAGTTCTTTACTATTCTCATGCACTATCTGTCTATTATCCGTTGTCTTAGTACTCATCACCCGTAAACTGGTTATTTCGCCAGGTAGTAGGTAAAGGATATATGGAGTCGCTTGGAGGTCCTATCCACAATCCCACGTCACATTCGAGGACGATCTTATGGTTTTGGTATTTCTTACGCTATTTGTGTTTTAGTTTTGGACTTGTTCTTGTATTTGTGTATTCCTTTATATGGAGTTTTGTTTGTGGTATCTTGTATTTGGTTTGGTGATGATGTATCAAGCCGAGCCGGTTCGCAGTTAGTTGTATTGTGGTTTTATGATCGTTATTTGTGATTTTCGTTGTGTTTTACTTTCAGCCGTGTGGGTTATTTAATATATATAAAACTACGTACGTGGTTGTGTTTATTCTTGTTCTAGCCGAGTGGACTGATTATATAACTGCGTGGTTGTGTATATATTCTAGCCGCATGTGGCTGATGTATTTTGTATGTATATATGTTTCAGATTATCACCGGTACTGAAAAGATGCTGTCAGATTTTTGTCTGGTAAGGATTTCTCTGGGGGCGTGAGAGCCGCTGATGTGATGGTTCCATATTTTTTAATTACCTCATCTTTGGGTCAATCCTTAAAATTATGGTATATTATGATGAGATATGCACTCAATAAAAAAATATGATATACATATTAAGGTAAAATTTTGATTATTAATTATGTATATTTAAATCTTATAATATATGATCTGAATAAATAAAAAATTCTGAACAAATAGGTATCACTTATTTGTGATCAAAATAAAATCTTTTCAATAGATTATGATTTTGACGAAATAAACATCTATTGCCACTTAAAGCACTTTAAGAAAGATGCATCAAAACTGTGTTTGACACCAGCCTCGGTATTTCCTTTTCTTACTCTGTCTCGGCTTCTCGATTCAGCGGCCAACAACTCATATAGACTCGACTCCCAGCTGTTAGTGTGTATATTAAAAGTCTAGTTTTTATAAATATTTATTTTAAAATAAAGAATCACATTGGTCAAAAATATTTGTAGTTGTTCAATTAATTTATATTGTAGATAACATGGTGTGTGATGTCACACACAGAACATTATGTTATCGGATCTTTATAAATTATAAACAGTAGCTCACGACTGAGATGGAAAGGAGTAGACCATTGAAGTAGTCATAGTGTAATTAAGTATTAGTTTATCTTGACTAATAAATTACACTAGTACACTTAGAGTGTATTGAGTAGGACCATTTAAGGCAAGTTCTTTTATACTGACTTAATAAAGAATGAGACCTTAGTTATTATGGAAGTGTGTGCTCTTAATCCTAATATAATAACAAGCACATATATTTAGTATTTATTTCTTTAACTTATCAAAGGGTGAGATTTAGTGCGATAAATCAATAGGCCCAATAAGTTGGGAAATAATATTACTTATAGTGTGTGTTGTTGATTATAGAAGGAAACTGTGTCCTAGTAATCTAGGTTGATAATGTCCCCAAAAGGAGTTAATAAAGATTGTCATGTTAAACCCTGCAGGTGGGCTTAGTCCGACACGACAATGCGATTGAGTGGTAATACTCTTGGATTAAGAAATTAATTAAAGTGAGTTATCAGTAGCTCATTTAAATTAGTGGGCATTCGACATCTTAAACACAGGGAGACTAACACTCTCATGATAAGAAGGAGCCCATAATGTAATTTGAGATTGGTGCGGTAGTGCAATAATAACTCTCTAGTGGAATGAGTTATTATTGATGAACTTGAGTTGTGTGTTCGGGGCGAACACGGGATACTCAAGCTCGTCAAAAGGCCAAAACCAATTTCTCCTCTAGGTCCCTGTCATAGCCTCAATGAAGCCTCAAGTCCGCTCATGAAAAGCCCTTCTTGGTGTCCAAGAGGAGGTCGGCCTATGGCATAGGGGTTGGCCACTTCCTTCTCAAAGGGGGTCGGCCACAAGTAAATTGGAGGGGTCGGCCACCATAATTCAAAATTAAGGATGTGTTATGAATTTTTAAAATCTTCTCTTTGTAGATATCTACAAGTTTTAAAAGAGAGATTTTAAATTATAAAACTTTCCTTATTTGAATTAGGCCACATGATTTAAAAGAAAGTTTAAAAGTTTTTAAACTTTTCTTTTTTAACCATCCTCATGGTTTTTTAAAAAGGGAGTTTTAAATTTGAAACTTTCATTTTTTGTCACCATGTTAAAAAAGGAAATTTTAAATGAGGAGTTTTAAATTTTAAAACTTGTTTTAAAATTAAGAAAACTTTCCTTTTTTAAACATCCACATTTGGAGATTAAAAGAGAGCTTGTAAAATTTTATAAGAGCTTTCCTTCTTTGCTTATAAAATTTTTACAAAATTCTAATTCCTTCCTCTTAGGGTCGGCCACCCTTGCTTGGTGCCCCAGCAAGAGGCCGGCCAAATAACTTGAATCAATCAAGAGGAGAAAAAAAGAATTAAAATGGAGGAAAGGAAAAACAAGACAAAGATTTTAATTTTTGTAAAAATCTTTCCTTGTTTGCCTTGGGCAAGTATTATAAAAGAAGGGGAGGAGAGGCCTCATGATACATCAATTCTTATTCTCTTGCTTGACCTCCCTCTTGTGGCCGGCCCTCTCCCCTTTCCTTTCCCCTTGCTCTCTTTTGTTCCATGGTGGTGGTGGTGGCCAAATATTAGAGAAGGAGAAAGAAGCTTTTGTGGTGGTGTTCATCTTGGAGGATCGTAGCCCACACGACGTCCAAGAGGAGGCGAGGAATACGGCAGAAGATCTCGAGGTTATTAGCACACAAAGAAAAGGTATAACTAGTAATAGTTTTCCGCATCATGCTAGTTTTCTTTTCTTTGTATGCATTCCAAACACAAGAGACATATGATTCTAGAGTTTCAGATTTGTGTTTCTTTTATTTTGTTTTTCGAATTTGTGATTCGATTGTTCTTTATGCTTAAATCTAATGTTATTTTAGGAAATTAAATATTAAATTTCTATTAAAGGCTTTGTCGATGTAGTGGTGGATAATCTCATATCCAAGAAAGTCAAGTGTCTCGCCATATTTGACCTGAGAGCCGATTTTAGAAATAAATATTTAATCAACTTTGTAACATAGGTCGGACTTGGATCAATAGTGTTAAGTTTCGCTTGCGATCCAAGTCTAAATCATTAAGAACAGATAAGTTAAATTTAGAATCAATAATGTTAAATTCCGTTTGCGATTCCTAATTTAATTTCTAAAGAACACAATAGATTGTTAGGAAATGTTTGACACTTGTACAAAAAATTTTGTACAGTAAAACCGATACGATCTTCCTAGGATCAACCAATACCAGCCGCCAACTCGAATTCGACAATCGATTAACTTAGCATCAGCATTCAATACTAGACTATCCGACTTAGGAGTACTCGCGATATACCTCTCATGAGCCAACTCAACTAAACTAGTTAATATAACTGTTTGTTTTACTACTGTAATAACTAAAGGATCTGAACAATGTTTTTCATTCTACGTCGCCCAAATCTTTAACCTAAATCTTTATTTAAAGCTATTTAACAAAACTAAATTTTCTTTTTTTATTAGTGTGTACACAAAAATATTGTTTACGTGTATTTTGTTTGATGGTCATGTATTCATTTATAATCTATTAATTAAGTTGGACAAAATTAATAATATATATAATTTTCTTCATTATTAAAGTAGCTACCATTTAAAAATTGATTTTTTACTTAAAAGTTAAATTTATAATAATTTATATTTCTATTGAGTTTTATTACTTAATTAATTTCTAACAACACATAGATAAAGAGTTTCTTAAACAAACATTGTTTAAAGGGCCCTATAATGAGAGATTTTTTTTAGTCTTTAGGAGGATATTGACCAATCCTCGAGTGCCACGAGATGTCAATTGCTGGGTTTGTGAATGTTTCTTCAATATTGAATTATCATTCATATTGTGAATAAAAAAATATTTATTTATTTAAATTGAAAATTTTATAAATATTACAACGACTGAATGAGTCACTAATTTTAATTTCCCATTTACAAAAGATTTTTCCTGGCCTATTAATGGAAATTGATGTTATTGTATTTACCTCTAATAAGATTATTTATAAATAATCACTATTTTTATTTATAAATTTAATATCATTTTTTTAATACATTATAAATATTAAATTTAAAAAGAACATAAAAAATTATAAAATTATTCATCAACATTCTTAACTCTGCCCATGACGACCGGTCATGGTCGGTCCCAAGCTCGGATAAAAGAACAGGATTGCATTAGGTTACCAGCCAGCGTCAAAATTATGACAAATATTATGAATGAATCAATTAAACTATTGTGTTAATGCTAGGTTGTTCCCCGGAAGGAACGCGTTGCAGGATCCGACTATAACGTCTCGGCAAGGACCGTTACATCTCCAGAACTTGAGTGTAGTGCTAAATATGCAAGAGTTCGCATTACAGGGTCAAACTGTAATGTCTTAGTAAGGACCGATACATCTCCATGAGAACTTGGGTGTAGTGTTAAATAGGCAAGAGTTCTCACACCATAGGTTGGATAAGAACAAATATGATAGGAAAATTAATAATCTAAGATTTGGAACATGGAACATAGGAACTCTCACTGGTAAATCAATGGAGGTAGTAGATATGATGATTAAGAGAATAATTAGTATTTTGTGTGTACAAGAGACAAAATGAATAAGCGAGAAGGCAAAAATGATAGAGAACTCAGGTTTTAAGTTATGGTACACTGGAAAGAGTAAAGCAAGAAATGGAGTGGGTATTATTGTAAATAGTTTGTTAAAGGATGAAACTGTAGGAGCAGTTAGAAAAGGAGATAGAATTATAGTCCTTAAGATAATAGTGGCGAAAGAAACTATGAACATAATTAGCGTATATGAACCACAAGTAGGATTAGATGAAGCTACCAAATCAAGGTTTTGGGAGGACTTAGATGAAATATTACAAAATATTTCACCAAATGAAATGATTTTAATAGGAGGTGATCTAAATGAGTATGTCGGAGTGAAAAATGAGGAGTATGAGAGAGTACATGAGAGTTATGGGTTTGGAACGAGGAATGAAGAAGGGAAAACTATATTAGATTTTGCGATAGCATATGACCTTATATTAGCTAATACGTTTTTTAAGAAAAGAGAAGAACACTTAGTCACATTTAAAAGTGGGAATGATAAATCGTAGATTGACTTTCTTATGGTTAGGAAGAAGGATAAAAAGATTTGTAAAGAATGCAAAATCATCCCTGGAAAAAGCTTAACTACCCAACATAGGTTAGTAGTGTTGGATATACGCCTCAAACATAGTATCAATAGAAATAAAATATATACGATTCCTAAAATTAAGTGGTGGAAGCTAAAGGATGGGAAGCAAATATATATTTAAAGAGAATGTAGAAGTACAAGCATTAGGTGAAATATACGATGACTCTAATACAACATGAGATAGGATGATATCAAAGTTGAAAATAGTAGTTAAGAGTCTACTCGGTGAGTCAAAGGGGCATGCACCACTAAGTTGTAACGACCACCCTTCTTACTACTACTACACTCTAAGGATGACCGTTACTTAACTACTAACTCTACTTAACCGGTATGATTAAAAATCCTCGAAGAAACCCTACCGAAAAATTTAGACAGAATCTCCCTTGTACTGGTGACCATATTCAACAATACATGTAATATATACTCAGCCACAAGCGGCTGGAACACATATCAATCAACCACGCAGTATAATAAATCCAAAATAAAGAAAACAACACACAAATATCTACTTACTAAACTGAACTCATCCTACATGCAATCTAAACAGAATAATCTCAAATGTTTACAATAACTAAAATGTGGAAACTAAAATTAAAACTTCTTTCCTAGTCCCAAGGCTTCCATAGTCCTGGCATCACACATCCTTCGAACACCTCCTTGTCGCCTTCCTTTCTATACCTTTTCCTTTCCTGTATCTGCAGTAGGAGGAAGTGCAGTCTATAAGCATAAAGCTTAGTGAGCGCTATCTAACTCACAAAAACTCGATATGCATGAATATAAATAAAGACATGCTAAAACTGAATACTAACATATAAAGCTACTCATGCTCATAAATAGCAAAGGAATCATACTAACTGAAATACTAAATATGTATAGCTAATCATGCTCATAAATAGCAAATAACAGTAAACTAACTCATGCTCTTCTATTAGCAAAGAAACATACTGAAAGGCTAAACATGTAAAGCAAGTCTATACTATCATGCTTGCATAAAGAACTTAACTTACTGAATTCTAAACACCTTCTGTATCTTATTTCACTTGCTTAAAGACTTATTCTTTAATACTTATGTGAAACTTATTTTTTTTAATACTTTTATACTGATGTGAAACTTATTTTACTTGTTCAAAAACTTATACTTATAATACTTCAAAATAATAATCAACTTCTTCTTGGGCCCAGGCATAGTACCATCTTATGCGCGTTCCCTAATAGGTTGGGGTAGCGAGCCACCAATCCTAAAAGAGCATACCTCGGTCTACCAGGGCCAAGACCTCGGAATTGGACACCTGGATTTGTTTAACGACAACCTCGGAAGTCGGGTACTAGCCTCTTCTTAAAAGTAAAATACTTATAATCTTAATTACTTCTTCTTTAAATGTCTTGGCATTTTAATAGGCACCTTGTGTGCCAAAAATCCCTAAAGTCTTGACTTTGGGATCTACTTAAGGCCTCGGCCTTTTCTTTCTTTTCTCTTTCTTTCTTTTTACTTGTTAATGCTTCTAAAAGAATTTGATAGAACTCTTATTTTCCCACTAGAATACATGGTTGTTCATGCTTATTAAAATAGCAAATAAAAACTAAAGAAACTGCTCATGTGTATCTAGTAATAAAGAAAACTGTTCATGTTCAACTCATAGCAATTAACAACTAGACATGCTCAATAATATGCTTAAACAATTCTACAACTTCGGTGCATGAATAAAGTCTAATAGCAAAACAAAAAGAACTGCTCATACCCAACTAGTAGCAAATGAAACACTGCATATGTTCAGCTAATGGTAAATGAAAAAACTGCACATGATCAGCTAAGGGTAAGTGAAAACAAAACATGCTCAGCTAAGGTAAGTTCAAACATCAAAGGAAAACTAGAAACTCTATCTATCATGCACAATGCAGGCAACTCAAAGATGATCAGTGCCACAGCAAATCCGGTGATCTCATATTCAACCTAACAGGTTCGGAATTAATGGTCATGGCAGCAACTAACACAAGCAATTTTACAGCATGCTTCAAAAAATCAAAAGACACAAGCATATTCTTTACAGCATGATTCGAAATCAAGAAGAACAAGTCCGAAAACCACTCCTACATGCCATAAGGCCTGAGGTGAACACCCACATGCTTAATCTATACCCTTCATCCTCCTTCATACCTGGAGGCTCACGGCAGAAGGCACAAAACCACTAATCTTTACCACATGCTTCAAAAATCAAACTCACAGCAATAGCATAAAACCAAAATCCTTAAATCACGGCAGCAAGGAAAACAAATCCCGGAGCTATCCTACTGCAGGTGAGTAGCAACTCACCTTGGGTTTCTTGGACTTACAGCCGAAGAAGAAAGCTTCCAATGCTTCTAGGGCTTGCGGAGGATCTCGCAAACTCGCCCTCTTCCTCGTGCCTACTGTTCCTTCTTGACGAGAGGAGCTCGAATCCGAGAAGAGCTCGCGGAGAAGTCCCCGTTGGCCGGTCGTCGGAGAAGCCCGCTGCGGCTTCTACGTTTTCGCCCGCAACGCCGTCGCGAGAGAGAAGAGAAAGGGTTTCGGGAGAAAATTAATTTCTCTCTTAATTTATCCCTTTTTATAACCTAGGGTTATTTCTGTTATCAACTATATCTTAAATAATTTTACTATCTATTCTTAAACAAAACCGCCCGCAGCACACTTGGTTAGTCAGGTTTTAACCAAGTCAGAGATCTCGGCTTCGAACCCTTAGCCGCACACTTTTATTTCCAATTTATCTTACTGTTCCTAACTACTACTTAAATATATATCGCTCCATATAAGATTAACAAAACGAGCGTAGCTCGGCTGGTCGGCTGCGTCCGGTTAAAACCTGGTTCGGGTCCGAGGTCTTGGGCTCAAAACCCGGCTTCAACATATATATTTTTTATTATTTTTTTAAACTTCTTCCTCTTGGTAAAAATACCAAACGAACTCCAAAAATAGCATAAAAATACTCTAAAAATTTCTAAAAATCTCTAAAATTTTTCTATAGCATTTCTAAATATTTTTAAATTATTTTTGAGGCTCAAAATGAGGAAATTTGGGTCGTTACATAAGTAAAGAATCTTGATGATGGAATGAGAAAGTACAAGAGAAAGTGAAAGAAAAACGAATATCTTATAAGGAATTATATATTTGTAAGAATGAGAAAAACTTAAAAAAATATACAATAGCCAAGAAAAAAGCTATGAAAGTACTGAGTGAAGCAAAAAATGAAACTTTTGAACAATTATATCAAAAATTGGATACAAAAGAAGGGGAAAGAGACATTTATAGAGTAGTTAAAGTGAGAAAAAGGAAAACAAGAGATCTTAGCCAAATAAAATATATTAAAGATGAATATAATATGGTATTAGTAAACGATTGAAAAATAAAAGGGCGGTGGAAGAGGTTTTTTCATCAACTTTTTAATGAAGGTTTAGGTGACCAACTTAACTTAGGTAATTTAAGTAGGTCAAATGAGTATAGAAATTTTAATTTTTATCGTAGAATTTAAACTTCAGAAGTAAAACAAACTTTAAATGAGATGCATAATGGAAAAGCTGTTACCAGATGATATTCCGATAAAGGTATAGAAGTGCCTAGGGAAACAATGTATTGAATGACTTACAAAATTATTTAACATGATATTGAAAAAGAAAAAAAATGTCTGATCAATGGAGGATAAGTACTCTAGTTCCCTTATATAAGAACACGGGAGACGTACAAAATTGTGCAAACTATAGGGGTATTAAACTAATGAGTCATACTATGAAACTTTGGGAAAAAGTAATAGAAAAAAGATTAAGGAAGGAGACCATAGTGACAAAAAATCAATTTGGGTTCATGCCTGGAAGGTCGACAATAGAAGCTATACATCTTCTTAGACAATTAATTGAAAAATATCGGGAGTAAAAACAAGATCTACACATGGTATTTATTGACTTAGAAAAAACTTATGATAGAGTCCTAATAACCATGATTTTGTTATATTATTTTGATTCATAATGCATGTTTTTACTTATCTTGTTCATAGATGAAACGTATATTAACATCACATTTTATAATTACATTTGATTTTGTACTTAATTACAAATTAGCTTATAATCAAGGTATTTGATGCTAATATTTGATTATTATTTCGTAGATATCAAAAGGGTCATAGACCGGATCAGATTAGACCACATTTGGGGTCAAATCTAGGGCTAAATGAGACGATCGAGCTGTGGAGCATTATGAACCGTTCATCAAAGATCAAACAGATCTGAGCCATCAGTTGAAGATCCGGTTCATCCAAACCTAATGAAGAGCAGATCTCATCCGTTGATGAATATCTAGAGGTTTTGATCTAGATTTGAGTCCATGCAATCGTTGATCAAGCCCCAAAATAATCTGGACCGTCCAATCATATTTGGGAGAGTTTAAAAGTCGCGAGAAGCTACAGTGCTTCCCTGGGCTCAGCGTGCTCGCGACATTTCTACTGCTTCTTCTTCTTCTCCGCGACGCCGAGCTCCCATTCCTGACTTCTAGATCCGTTAGCAATCCTTCTTCATCGCCGGCGATATCCTAGCTTCCGGCGTCGTCGTCCGAGATCAGAAAGTGGCAAGAGGCGTTCCCAGTCCACGAGCTTGAGTTCTGATTCTAGTTCCGCGATTCAGATTCGAGAGGCGTTCCCCTTATCTACGATCTTCATTAGCCACCGGAGCTCGAGAGGCGTTCCTAGTAGCTTCGGATTTCATTCCATCTCCTATTCATCTACTGCACTTGAGTGGATCTGATCAACCGATTGACTGTGTGCAAATTCCAAAATTCGGCATCTGTGTTCGTGCGATGGTAGCTGTGGAGCTCAAGAGGCGTTCCCAGTAGGTGTGGTCGTCAGCTAGCACTAGCTGAGAGTTTGGATCTTCACCAGTGATTGCTCGAGAGGCGTTCCCAGTGGCATCTCTGTTTTTACAGCAGAGTGGAGAGTTTGTTGGTTGCTACTCGGAAAACCTAATGGTTCCACTGTATAAAAATTTTGTACAAAGGTCTGAACCTTTTCCTAGCTACCATATGTTCTTTTAAATTAAACTTGGATCGCCTGCGGAACTTAATTAACACGTTTGATCCTAAGTTTAATTTGTTCGTTCTTTTAGGTTTAGACTTGGATCTCCTGCGGAACTTAACACGTTCGATCCAAATCACCTAGGTCACGAAGACAATTAAATATCTTTTTCCAAAATCGGCTTCCAGGACTGCATGGCAAGGCACATGACCTTCTTGGATATGGGAGCAACCACCACTGCCTAGACAAAGCCTTTTAAGGAAATTAAATATTTAACCTTCCCATAGTAACCCTAGGTTAACCGCTAAGAACAATCAAATCACAAGGAAAAGAAAAAAAAATAAAAGAACACAACTTCAAAAACTAATTCGAAAAACTAGAATCGCATGTCTCTTGTATTTGGTATTTTTACAAAGAAATAAAACTAGTATGATGCGGAAAATAATTACTAGTTATACCTTTCTTTGTGAACTTTCAATGACCTCTTGATCTTTTACCGTATTCCTCTTCTAATCTTGGACATTGTGTGGGCAATGATCTTCCGAGATGAGAACACCACCAAGGCACATTCTTCTTCCTTCCTTCAAGTTTCGGCCAAGCAAAAACTTCCAAAGGATGAAGAACTTTTTCCACCAACCAAGCTCCAAGGGATGCAAGAAACAAGCCTCCTTTCTATTCTTTTCTCCAAGCTAGATCCGACTGTTGGAACCCCAAGGTGTTTTGATGTGATCAAGCAAGCTAAGTTAGGTCCTGCGTGTGTTTAACCCTTGTGTCTAAGTGTGCAGGAGCTTAGGAACACAAGAAGTCGAGCGGAAGACGCGGCTAGCGAGAAGGACGTCACGGGAGAGAGCCGACAGGCTCGGTGCGTCCGAGGGACGAGGTGTCCGCGGAAGAGTACACCGGTGGACGAGAAGAACGTGCACGGCGTTCGAGGGATGAGAAACCAGGAAGGAAGACTGCTCGAGGAGAAGGCCGGAACATGGGTTCGGGTGAGCCCTATTCCGGAAGGCCGAGATCACCCAAGCTAACGGAGCCGGAGCGAACAGACCCGGACCAAAACGAGCTAAACCGGAGCAGTGGAACCAGACCACAAAAAGTCAACAAAGTTGACTTAAGAGGTCCGGGCGCCCGGAATCATTCCGGGCGCCCTGGGCGCTATTGAGGGTCCGGGCGCCCGGAGCTGGATTTTGACCAGGATCGCGTCAAACGCGATCTGATCATTGGGGATAGAATTTTATCCCCTCCAGGGCGCCCGGAACTCCTTCCAGGCGCCCGGACCAGTACTATAAATATAGTACTGGTCTGCACATTCAGAACAACTCACTTGTAATCAATTCTTTCTGTGCTTTCAGTTGTGTTCTTTTCATTTGTGCTGTCAACGTTGTAAAGAGGCTTCTCCGCCTAGAGGAGATCATAGTGCGCTTACTTTCCTTGGATTAGCAATCCTCTGATTGCAAACCAAGAAAATCTCTGGTGTATGATTTCTTTACTTAGTCTCTACTTTTTATTACAAGTGTTTATGTTATATAGTTGAAATCCGAGAAAGGTTCGAGTTTTATTTTGTAGGGCAATTCACCCCTCCCCTCTTGCCGGCCTCCGAAGGGACCAACAAGTGGTATCAGAGCAAGGCGCGCTTCAGGAGGACTAACCGCAGATCGAAGCAACAAAGATGGCCGGACCAAGCATTGTTCCACCAAAATTCGAGGGGAACTTTGCAGACTGGAAGCGTCGTATGGAGGTATTCCTATAAACAGATTTTGAAATTCGGTTTATCATGAAATATGGTTTTGTAGCTCCAATAGATAAAGATGGAAAAGAAAAAGAAGAGAGCGATTGGACAAAGAAGGAGCAGAATGAGTCGGTAGCAAACAGCCGTGCGGAACATCACCTACTGAGCGTGTTACCGTCTCAAGAGGTCAACCGCATCGAAAACTATTTATCTGCTAAAGAACTTTGGGAGAAGTTCTTTGAACTCCACGAAGGCACGTCCGAAGCAAAGCTCGCTAGAAGGGACATCCTCCGCAACAAACTGATGAATATCCTTCTGGAGAAAGGTGAGAAAGTAGCCAATCTACATGCAAAGGTAAAAGAACTAGTTACTGGTCTCGAAAACCTTGGTGAAACGGTAACAAACCGAGACACTATACGCTACGCGCTCAACGCGTTTCCAAGAACTCCGGAGTGGACATCAATCGTCGATGCTTACTACATCTCAAAAGACCTGGAGGTAAGTACTTTAGAAGAGTTGTTTTCTACCCTTGAATTACACGAAACTAGATATGCAGAGATATCAAAGGACACAACCCAGACTATGGCACTGAACGCAACTAACAAGGATGAACCCGAGTCAGACTCCGAAGACGATCAAGAAGCGTACATGGTAAGAAACTTTAAAAAGTTTTTTAGATCTAATAAATTTAAAATGCAGAATCAAAAGAATCAAAAAGGTAGAAGAAAGGTATGGTGCTACCAGTGTCAGAAGGAGGGACACCTAAGAGAAGACTGCCCAGAACTCAAGAAGGTCAAAATGAAGACACCCAAGAAACACAACCTAAAAGCAACTTGGGATGACACTTCTTCATCTGAATCAGAAGCTCAAGAATATGCGGGGATTGCACTGATGGCAAGCCACGAAGGACAAAGTACATCAGAACCCTGCATCGATGAAGGGGGAGCGACCTCAGATGGAAGTAGTGAAGCAGGGGGAGATTCAGGTTGATATGGTAAGTGAGGTATGCCTCTTACCCCCTGATGAACTTTACTTTGGTATCAAAGCTATGACTAAATCCATGTATAAATTAGAAAATAAAAATGCCAAATTAGAAAATGAAATTTTAGAAACAAAGAGAATTTTGGCAAAATCATGTCTTATAGAGGATTTTGAAAAATTAAAAATTGAAAATGAAAAACTAAAAGAAGAAATAGAAAGATTGAAAAAATCTAATGGTTCAAATATTCCTACTTTTAGAAATTATAGAGTTTTAAATTGGTATTATAGATTTCATCAAAGTCAAATTAGAAATATATCAAAAATCTATATACCTAGGAAATACTTAGTTAATCCTGTAGGTAGGAACCTCTACTGGGTTCCAAAAACCTGTTTAACTTAAAATTAAAGTCAGACTTAGCATTTTCATCAAGGAAATTAAACAACTAATTTCTTTATGAGGCTTTGTCTAAGGAAGTGGTTGTTGCTCCAATAACCAAGAAGGCCTAGTGCCTCGCCACGACCTGGAAGCCAAGTATCGATATGAAAAGTTTAATTGACTAACTGAAAAAGTATTAATTTAATACTTTAAAAGAGTTATTCAATTTGTATTAGAAAATATTTAAAAATTTTAACTACTTAGAAATTTTTTTAGAAATTTTTATGAAAATTAACTTAGAATTTTTTTAATGATAATATTGCCTTATCATTTTTCTTAAAATTGACTTAAAATTGTTTCTTATGAATATTAACTTAGAATTTTTTAATTACAAATTTTTTTTGAATGCTGAGATAAGTTTCAAACTTAAATTTTTTTTAACATTTATGACTGTTTTTACCTGAAAAATGTTTTACTTAAATTTTTCTCGAAAGAAAAATTCTGAAGAGTGTCTTTAAACTGACTTAGACATTTTTTTTACACTCAAAGTTTTTTTTAATTTACCTTAGACTTGTTTATAACCCCAATTTTTTATGTGATCAAAGGGGGAGAAGTATGTTAAGTCTAGGGGGAGGTAATATAATTTTTCATTTGAAAAAGACTTGGACTTATTTGAATATAAATTGTTTTTATTGCATATGTTTACCCTAACTTAACTTGGGTTGCTCACATCAAAAAGGGGGAGATTGTTGGAACCCCAAGGTGTTTTGATGTGATCAAGCAAGCTAAATTAGGTCCTGCGTGTGTTTAACCCTTGTGTCTAATTGTGCAGGAGCTTAGGAACACAGGAAGTCGAGCGGAAGACGCGGCTAGCGAGAAGGACGTCACGGGAGAGAGCCGACGGGCTCGGTGCGTCCGAGGGACGAGGTGTCCGCGGAAGAGTACATCGGTGGACGAGAAGAACGTGCGCGGTGTTCGAGGGACGAGAAACCGGGAAGGAAGGCTGCTCGAGGAGAAGGTCGGAACATGGGTTCGGGTGAGCCCTATTCCGGAAGGCCGAGATCACCCAAGCTAACGGAGCCGGAGTGAACAGACCCGGACCGAAACGAGCTAAACCGGAGCAGTGGAACCGGACCACAAAAAGTCAACAAAGTTGACTTAAGAGGTCCGGGCGCCCTGGGCGCTATTGAGGGTCCGGGCGCCCGGAACCCCTCCGGGCGCCCGGAGCTGGATTTTGACCAGGATCGCGTCAAACGTTATCTGATCGTTGGGGATAGAATTTTATCCCCTCCAGGGCGCCCGGAACTCCTTCCAGGCGCCCGGACCAGTACTATAAATATAGTACTGGTCTGCACATTCAGAACAACTCACTTGTAATCAATTCTTTCTGTGCTTTCAGTTGTGTTCTTTTCATTTGTGCTGTCAACGTTGTAAAGAGGCTTCTCCGCCTAGAGGAGATCATAGTGCGCTTACTTTCCTTGGATTAGCAATCCTCTGATTGCAAACCAAGTAAATCTCTGATGTATAATTTCTTTACTTAGTCTCTACTTTTTATTACAAGTGTTTATGTTATATAGTTGAAATCCGAGAAAGGTTCGAGTTTTATTTTGTAGGGCAATTCACCCCTCCCCTCTTGCCGGCCTCCGAAGGGACCAACACCGACCACTTCTATGCCTCCAAGAGATGATGAAGTCTCGGCCACAAGAAGGAGAAGAGAGAAGGGGAAGAGGAAACTCTAGGGGTCGGCCACACCTAGGAAGAAAAGAGAGGAAGAAAAAGAATAGAGTCGTTCTTTAATGAAGGCACCTCTACCCCCTCTTTTATAATCCTTAGTATTGGCAAATAAGGAAATTTAAATAAAAATTTCCTTAATTCCTTTGCCATGAAAAAGAAAAATTATTTTAATTAAAACAATTTTCTTTTTTCAATTACAATGGCCAGCCACCTCTTTCCCCAAAACAAGGAGAGTTTTAATTAAAACAAAAATTAAAACTTCCTAATTTGTTTCCAGAAATTTATAAAAAATTTCTCCAATAATTTTTATCCCTTCATGATTGGTTAATAAAAGAAATTTTATAAATTAAATAATCTTTATTTTAAACATGTGGATAATTTCCAAAAAGGAAAGTTATCTCTAAAAATTAAAATCTCCTTTCAATCTACGAATAAGGAAAGATATTAAATCTTTTCTTAATCTTTTGTAGAAACTAATAAAAGAGAATTTTTAATTTTTAAACTTTCTTTTAAATCATGAACATGATTAAAAGGAAAGTTTTTACCAAAATTAAAATCAACCTTTTAATCTACAAATAAGGAAAGAGATTTAGCTCTTCTCTTAATCTTTTGTAGAATCTTATAAAAGGAAAGATTTAAATTTTTAAACTCTCTTTTAAATCATGTTATCCACATAAGAAAAATTTTAAAATTAAAATTCCTTTTTATTTTAATAGGGCCGACCACCTAAGCTTGGTCTCCAAGCTAGCTTGGCCGGCCCCTATAGGATGGGTAAGAAGGTGGGTATAGGTGGGTATAGTACTCTATAATTAAGAGGCTACAATAGGAACCGAGAGGAGGAATTGGTTTTGGTCTCCCGATAAAATTAAGCATCCTATGTTCGCCCCGAACACACAACTTAATTTTATCAATAATAATTCATTCCACTAGAGAACTATTATTGAACTACCGCATCAATCCCAAATTACATTTTTGGGCTCCTTCTTATTATGAGTGTATTAGTCTCCTTGTATTTAAGATAATGAATGTCCACTAATTAAATGAATTACTGACAACTCACTTAATTAATATCTTAGTCCAAGAGTAGTACCACTCAACCTTATTATCATGTCGGACTAAGTCCACCTGCAGGGTTTAACATGACAATCCTTATGAGTTCCTCTTGGGGACATTCTCAACCTAGATCACTAGGACACAGTTTCCTTCTATAATCAACAACACACACTATAAGTGATATCATTTCCTAACTTATCGGGCTTATTGATTTATCGAACTAAATCTCACCCATTGATAAATTAAAGAAATAAATATCAAATATATGTGCTTGTTATTATATTAGGATTAAGAGCACACACTTCCATAATAACAGAGGTTTTTGTTCCTTTATAAAGTTAGTATAAAAAGAAACGACCTCTAATGGTCCTACTCAATACACTCTAAGTGTACTAGTGTAATTATATAGTTAAGATAAACTAATACCTAATTACACTACGACCTTCCAATGGTTTGTTCCTTTCCATCTTGGTCGTGAGCTTCTGTTTATAATTTATAAGGTACTGATAACATGATCCTCTGTGTGTGACACCACACACCATGTTATCTACAATATAAATTAATTGAACAACTACATTTATCATAAATTTAGACATTTGACCCATGTGATTCTTAATTCTAGATAAATGTTTATACCAAAAGCTAAACTTTTAGTATACATCCTAACAGAGTTTTGGTTCCGGATTTGGGTTGTGGAATGTTTAGGTTTTGTTTTGTTTTCTGAATTGTTCATCACATTGCTCAGATCTGAAGAACTGATTTCTTTTCCTTACCATTTCTTCCTTGTTTCAATTTTCTGAAATTCTGATTCTAATGTTCTTTCTTGCAATTTTAATTTCATTTGAGTTGTTGCAAACCAAATTTTGCTTAACTACTGGATCCGTTTGCACACTAGTTTGTGTTTAAAGTTAGATGTTCTTATTATCATAAGTTTATTAGTTTCGGTTATTTAGTTAGCAAAGTTTTGGTTCGGTTCATTGGATATGTTATGACTGTAATCATGCTTAAATGTTGAATGCCTATTTTGATGTATTGATTGTTATCTCTGTTCATTGTTATTGTGAATGAGCTCTTGAACTTAATTGTTGATTGTGATTGAGTATAGAAGACTTGGTGATTGAGTTAAGTTTTGAACTTGATTGTGATGGTGATAAAATGTTAGGCTCGGTTCTTACAATTGTGATGATATTTTGAATGTAATTGTTACTGTGGTTGTGAATTGTGGAGATAGAAATTGATTCATGTAATTAAATGATGCATTAGATCTTGAATTTAATTGAGGCTCATTTGGTTAGAAGGAAGTGGATTATGTTTAGATGAGAGTTATCTTTCTTTGATGTCATTCTTGACCTAGTTGAAATTAGATTTTGATTGGAACCACTTCTAGAATTCACACACGATTTATTAGTTATCCTTGAAAAAATACGACTTGGGACTCCTTACTACGACTCTATTCTTTAGTTTAATTGAGTTCCAATCTTTATTAATTTTGATGTGCCACGTGACATGCAAAATGGCTGACATCAAATTTTGGTGTCGTTGCCGGGGAATAATTAGTAGTGTGTGTTTACTTTAGATTGAGCATTGGATGATTTTATTTTGTTAGCATCTTTCTTGATTTGATTGATTACTTTTTGTATTTTCATGTTGGCTTATTCTTGAGTTGTTGAGTACTTTAAATGTTCATATTTTCATATGTTTGAAACTTTATGCTTTTGAATCTTCTAATTTTGATTGTTAGTGTTGTAGTGTAAGAACATGAGATTTCTTTAGCATGAATCTATATTTTCAGAATTTTGGAGGTGGAATGGAGAATCAGTATTTTCAGCCCGAGTATCAATTTTACCCAAACATGGATCAACAAAATAGGTATGAGCCATTTTCAAATGGTTTTAATGCTAATTGGGTGGATAATTCATGTTTCAGGTATGAATGTGCACAAGGACAATTTATTGAGACATATCCAACCTACCAGAATTCATATGAGTTTCAAGAGGTTTCAACATCTTTTGTGCCAAATTCTTTTCAACAAAATGAACTTCAAATTGAAGAGTCAACATGGAGAGTTAAGGAGATTATGCAACAAATGATAGAGCATCAAGAGCAACAATTTTCAAGGATACAGAATATACAGAATCAATTGGATGCAAATTGCATCATCTATCAACCAGTTACAAACGAAGCGTCAGTGAAGAGATAGATTGTGGAGCTCTTGTCAGGCCTGACACTGCATCTACTTCTTCACTAGATTCTTTAAGTACTTTTTATCATTGTGATGATGTAGTTGAACATACTTTTGATTCTATTAATGATGTTGCTTTAGATGTTGGAAATGATGCAGGTATTGATGTTGAAGATGATTTAAGTGTAGGGGAATGCTTACTGGAAGCATTACCCCAAGAATCACCAAGAATTGAGGATGTAAGTGTAGAGACTTGTACTATGGAGGCAAGAACCCAAGAATCACTACATAAAGTTGTACATTCACCAGAACCAGAGCATGTACCATTACTTGATGAAGAGGAGGTAACAATTACCACTCCAAGTATCTTTCAACATGACAAGGTGAGTATTTCTTATGATTTTTCAGAAAATTTAATAGAGGTACCAATTATTGACTTTATTAAATGTGATTCATTTCTTAATATATTTTCTACCCACACTATTACTCTCCTATTTTCTTCTACCCCATATGTGTATGGGAGATGCGTTTCTTTATTGATTATGTAAGAGAATACAAGCTTCCGGAGTGGATGCTTGAACTGAACCGCCTCCGTCTTCTAGAAAGAGTTTGCAATGGAAAAATGATGAATAAAAAGAAGTTGATTGCAATCAAGGATACTCCACTACCGACATGGATTCTTCTTTTAAATCTACTTCAACCGCCCAGAATTAAGGGGAGTTTGTTCCTTGCTTTTATTTTTTCTTTATACATTTCTTTAGTTTTATACTTCGCGTTTGCACTTTGTTTTTACATTTTGCATTTTGTTTCCATACATTGCACTTTGCATTTTGTTTAGTACATAGCATTTTCATTTTGAATAAATTCTCCATGAATTGTTCTAGTAATATTTTTTAGATGGTAAAAGTTTCTTAAATTTGATCATCAATTTTAGGTCATTGGACATGATTGGATGCTCTACTTACATTGTAACACCCACAAGATTATGAGATAAGTATATGGGTGTTATTTGCTTTAGAGCCTAAAAATATGAAGAATCAAAAATAAAAAATAAAAAATAAAAAAAAAAGAGATAAGAGAAATAAAAGAAGAGGTGAAGGTTTGAACCTTGAAGCTCTCACAAAGGATAGAAATAAAATTATGTATGATAACCACTAGGATAATGAATAATATGTGAAAGGGAAATGATGGGAATTGTAGTTAAATGTAAAGCTAAAATTTAGTGAAGGAACAAAGGGAAAATCAAGTGGCTTCTTTCTCTTGTTTACCTCTTGGTTAAGGAAAAAGAGTAGCAAAAGACAAGTTGTCCTTCTCCCTTTCCTTCTCTATTTTCGTGGGGTTTAAGAGGATAATAAAGAGAAGAATTTAGGGAAGGGAATGAGGACATATTCTCATTAAGAAAATACATGCATGAGATAAGGAGGAAGGGAAGCAAAGTTCATTTTGGTAACTTCCACCTACTTAGCATAAAAAGGAAAGGAACTAAAGGTTTTCATTTTTTTTTTCCTTCTCCCTCACCCTTGCCGAGACTCTAAGCCTCCTCCCTCATCTCCACAAGCCAAGTTTAGGTTTCTCCCTAAGAGAAAACTAAACTACAAGAAGGAGCCTTCAAGGTGTACCCTTCCAAGCAAGAGAAAATCGAAAGGAGTGCTAGAAGAAGAAGCCTCCTACTTCCTCTTCACCAAGGGTACCATTTCTTTAAAGATTAACAAGTGATTACTAGGTAAGCTTCCCCTCACCTGTGGTACAATAGTTTGTATGGTTTTTCATGGAGTTATATCGCTTAAAAACCTAGGACTTGCCTTAAGAAAATTCGGCCAAAAGAAGAAGAAGAGTTTAAGAAAGTTGTAATTAGATATGCTTACTATCTTTCTTGTGATATGTATTTTATGTAAAAAGTTAATCTAAGGTTTCCATGCTAGAATGAATGATGAAAACTTAGATCCATAAGCTTTAAGCTCTCGGCCAAGCATGAACAAGAAGACTAGGTAAGTTTAAGACTCAAACTAAGCATGTTTCCTTATTCTTGAGTTATGTACCTTATGATAATGATGTTGTTAACTTTTTCTCCTACTTGTATATTGTTGAAACTCCATTTTTCATGCCCATGAGTATTCGGCCATGTAAGAAGTAAAGGCTTAAGAGAGTTTTAAATCTAGGGCTAAGCATGCTAAGATTGTTCCTAAGACAAGGTATGAAGTTTTATGCCATGATTGTATGTTAGTTATAAATCTCATTTCATGCTTATAAAGGTTCGGTTATGATAAGATTTGAAGTCTAGGAAAGTTTAAACCAAGGCTAGAAAGCTCATGACTTTCTTGATAAAATAATATGGAACTAGTAGATGTTTTTTTTTTACTAAGTTTACCAATGTTGTTCCTTGTTATGATGTCATGAAAATTGTGTAGTTCCATGATTTATATGTTTCGGCCACCTTTGGATTAAAGGACTAGGAAAACTTAGAACCCAACTTATATATGTTCATGATGCTCCTTGTGGTAAGTACTATGAAATGTAGTTGTGGTTCCATGCTCTTATGCCACTAGAAATGTAGTTCATGCTTGTTAGGGTTCGGCCAATACTAGTGCAAAGGCCTAGAGAAATGTTGAAACCAACTTACATTTGTTCATGATGTTTTTGTGATAAGTACCATGAAATGTAGTTGTGATTCCTATGCTCTTATGTCACTAAAAATCTAGTTCCATGATTTATATGTTTTGGCCATTACAAGATTAAAAGCCTAGAGAAAACTTAGAACCCAACTTATATATGCTTATGATGTCTTGTGATATATGCTATGAAATGTAGTTGTGGTTACCATGCTCTTATGCCACTAAAAACCTAATTCCATGAGTTATAGGTTTCGGCCACCTTGAGTTAAGGGGTCTAGGAAGTTTGGAATTTAAAACAAATATGCTTATGTTGTTTCTCATGAAAATGTATAAGATATTGGCTTAAGGTTCAACACTTCCATGCTACTTGTAACCTAGAAGGAGACATGTTAGGGTTCGGCCATGATAAGTTGGGAGCTTAAGGAACTTAGAACCCAAACTAAATATGCTTAAGTGGTTCCTTATGAAATATGATATGATATGAACTTAAGGTTTACATGTTTGCATGTTATTTAGAACTTGTTTGCTCTACATGAAAGGTTTCGGCCATGAAGAATTTGAAACCTAGGAGGGCTTAAAAATTTAGGTTAACATGCTTATGACCTTTATTATGCTAGTATGTGAAGATATCATGAGATTTTTATATTTATATGTTGTCTAGATATCATGCCTCTATTCATGACTTTCGGCCATATGGGTTTAGTGACCTTGATGTACCTCACATGTTATGAATGAATCAAGAGATGTTATTTAATGATTCCATGAATGGTTATGTCTTTTATGATAAGTGATATGCTCTCTTATGTATGCTTATGATCCATGTATGTGCTATGTGCTCAATCATGCATGCTTTAGGATATGATAAAAATGATATGTTCATTATGCAAGCTTATGATTCATGCATGTGCTGTGTGCCCAAATATGCATGCTTATGATATGCTAAGTGATATGTTCATAATGTATGCTATGATTCATGCATGTGCTGTGTGCCCAAAAAAATGCATGTTTTATGATATGTCAAGAAACATGATATGCATGTAAGAATAAGAACTACGATATGTATGACATGCTACTTTACTTTATGTATGGCTTGTACCAAGGGTGGGCTCCATAAGCGCCCCGGGGTCGATGGACTAAGAAACGGGCCTCGTTAGGGATGTGCTCCTAAGTGCCCCTAGGTCGATGGACTAAGAAACGGGCCTAGTATGTATGTCTTGTAGGGTTCAAGACTTGCTACCTTGGACCTACATAGGACGCGCGCATTTATGTATGTGGTACAAGCCGGGGCCCCAATCATGTTGAGATTATGTTTAAGTATGTATTGTATAAGTTTTCAAAAGACATGTTGCATATGTTGCATGATATATGTTTAGGAATTTACCATGCTTATACTTATGATTATGCCATGATACTTTATGTTATGTTATGATATGCCATGATATGCTCTTGACATGATACATTTGTCTTTATGCCTTATGACTTATGTTTTTAATATGCTTTACGGTTTTTGTGAGTAGGAAAGGAACTTACTGAGCCATGAGTGCTCACAGCTTACTTTCTTGTACCACAGATAAAGGCAAGAAATGGATGTACTAGGGGAGCAGCAGGAGGGGCTAGAAGGATGTGTGCGGTAGTGGACTGGCTAAAAGAAATGACCTACTTTTATTTAATAAGAAATTTACCATGTTGATGTTTTTACCTTATGACTCCATGACCTTAAGTATGTGTTTGGGTATTTAAGACTCAAAAATATGATCGGTATGCTATGTGGTTCTTTTATATCTATGGTGAATTTTTAAGTAAGAAAATGTTTTTTAATTCTCTAAGTAAGACTTCCGCTGTGTTAAGTATGTATGTGTCTCAAGTAACCCCCGTCGCCTTAGCAGGAGGGGCGGGGCGTTACATACATGATGTTGGTTAGTTTGGTGGTGGATTCCAATTTGACTAATTGAGTTTGATTGCATGACAATTACCTAGAGAGGACCACTTCAAGCCTACACTTTATTTTCTTATTGTGTGACATGCACTTATAACAATTGAAACTCTAGAACTTGTTTTTTTTCTTTTCAAAGTCACAATATCATATGTATGCTTAGAAATGAAGGATATTTGTCATTCTTGTTCCATCATAATTTCTAATTTCTTTCCCCGCAATTTCTTAAAATATGTTCATCAAGTATTCTAATTCTTGATCACTTTGCTTTGCCTTCATTTCATTGGGAGTTTTGGTTGAATTCTTGATGAGTTGAATTGACTGGATGGACAAAGGATTAAGTGTGGGGGATGTGTATAGTATTTTTGAATTTTTGGATTCATTTGTTAATGGTAGGGATTCAAATTTAAGCCAATGATAGAGTTTTGGAAGAATACTGTTGTGAATGAAGTATTTTTAAGATTGTATGTTAAATGTACCCATATCCTGAGTTTTATCATGTCAAGAGTGAGCTCCAATTGTTTTGAAGTGTAAGACTTGAAACTATGTTGATACATTTAAAATTGTAAGAGACATATGTGGTAAGAAGGTTTTGGAAATGCTAAAATCTTAACTTTCTATTGGAGTTGTTGTGCTGTGTTGAATTCTACAGAAATAGACACTACAACTATGGAGTAAACGAAGGCTGCAGTAACATGGAAATGAGGAGTTAGTGTCAAAGTTGTGCCGAAATTCAGGAGCAGCCTTAAAGCCAATGTGAAATTCAAGTTAAGTTCTTTATTGTGCTGAATCAAATGGTATTCTTGCTTCCAAGGCATCTACAAAATAAGAAAGGAGAAATTCAGAAACTCCATCTAGACACAGAAATGCAGAAACAGTGCATAATTCTAGAGCTGAATTTTGTTTTTCAAGAATGTTTAGTTTTGTGCCAAAGTTTTCTTGATGTCTCTGATCTAAAATGGATAGAATTCAAAGTCCTTTTAATTCAATGTCAAATGAACTATTTTCTAAGGTTTCCTTGTTGAAGAATTTTGCTGAAATATCATGGTGGAAGGATCTGAAAAATTAAAGAACGGATTCATGTTATCACTTTACAAAATCTGAAAAATTGTCAGAGATGGGCTATTGTTGATCAAGGATGAATGAAATTAAGAGAATTCAATGAACCCATTCAATTTATGGGATAATTCAAGGTCTAAATTTAACTTTGAAGCTGAATCTGGGAACATATTCTAATCTATTAAAACTGAACCTTGACATTAGAAGAGTTATTAAATTATGAATTTTTACTCTTGTGACAAATGCAACTTCCTTTCAAACTGAAGCTCTAAAATTGTAAGCTGCATTGGATTCTAAATTCCAGAAAATGTGGTGCTTTAAGCAATTCATTATCTGATGTTGAATGATAGTTTATCAAAATGATGAAGTCTGAAACTGTGAGCTTAAATACCAGAATTAATGATAGCTGGATATTTAAGTACTTTAAACTATGAGCTTATGTACCATAATTTAGTTCTAAAATTGGAATCATAGAAGACAGATAGAAATGTCGAACTGTAGCTTGAGATAGAGTATCAAATCATTAAATCTAAATCAAGAGGACTGGCTGGAAATCAATGATGTGGAGTCATGTAATTGGAATCTAATTATTATGGAGAAAAATTTGAAATTCGAATATTGAAATACAATTCCACTTATGAAGCAGTCAGATTGAGGCATTACTTCTGAAGATATGATGATGAATTCAGCTACTTGATACCATGATTTCTGCTACTGCTTAATACTGAAGTTTCAATTTTCAGAATCAGAAATAACTGTCTAAGTCCATATGTCAATTATGCTAGCACAACATGAAATTAGTCTCCTATTATTACATTGATGAACGAGACCTTTCTATGATTCCAGCTCCTCATAAATAAGCTAGAATTTCCTTGGACTTTCAATTCTGAATTCTGAAATTGGATTGATAGAATAGGGGTTGCAACTTTCTTATTTGTGTGTGCTAGTTTTTGTATGAAGATTCAGACCTTTGGTTCTTTTGATCACAAGCCTGCTACTATTCTCCTTCCTTTGCCTTTTTAATTGTTCCCATGCTGTTGAAGAGCTAGAGCCAATCTGAAGCAAGAACGACTGCAACTTCTTTAATTATAGTAAAAATTACTTCAGAAATTGAAGTATGAACTTGGTCTATTGTGTGCCAAACTAATCTGCAGGTTTCTTTCAGAAAATAGATTCAAATTAAGTTCTTGTTAGTCCATGACGCTATTGGATGACACTTTCCTTCCACAATTGTTATGATCAAGAACTTATAACTTCTTTAATTTAATTCTTGAAACTATGCTAGCCATGGATAGAGGAGTTTAGTCTTGAGAAGACCTCAAAGCACTAAAGTATGGAAGGAAAACCAGAAGTAATGAATTATGGAGATTGATTTCTAAAACTTAATACAGCAGCTAATGAATTTAGAAATTGTTTTGTACCAACTGTTGAAATTGTCCTGATTAATATTGTTTTGATTTAAATTATGGGTGGGAAACTGTAAATCTTTGAGTTCATAACTTTTCTGAGTTGTTGAATTCTGAATTGAGTATCTGAATTCAGGATTTGATAGGAGATCAAGACCTATAAAATTTCCTGTGAGTCAAGATCTATCAAACTCAAGAGTCTTAACTCTGACATTGAAACTATTGAAACTGATTTCTGAAATGCAAAAATCAGGTGTTATTTTGCTTGGTATAAAATTCAGAATTTCTGGAACTCATTTGAAACAAGTGCTTTTGATTCATATGTGCCAATTTGGAAATGTCTACAAGCTAGTGTAAGATTTATTTTAATTTGAAGCAGGATGTTTGAGCTGGTATAAGGGCATATAAGTGTGAGGTTGATTGCTGAAATTGAAATCTAGGAAACTGATACTCTGAAAATGTTTTGCTAAGATACATTATGTGGCTAGGGAATGTTCTTAATTCTGATAACTATTGTATTATTTTTGCTTACCCTGTTAGTGCAGTCTTACCAGAGAAGACTAATTGTCTAGTCAGAGGAAATGCAGAAATTGTGTAAATCTGTAAAAGCTGAGAGCTGGCCAGTATACTTGAAATGTATTCCTTTTTACATGAATATTAAGTGTTAAGGAAATTGAATGGGATAAGTGAGATCAAATTGGAGAGGCAATGTCATGAATTTCGAGTTAGAAGTAAATACAGAAATGCTTAAATGATGAGGTTGCAACTCATTTATAGCAAAGTTCAATTCTGAAAACTAAGTGTCAAACTTATCCATTTCTGCAAATTCTAGAATTATGGGAATTGATTTATGATATTGAAGCAGTGAGAGCATATTATTAGCATTGTTTTGAATTCTGGGAAATTCCAGGAGGTTCATGTTCTCTAATGAAACCTACAACAAGGATCCAACTTGTAAGCTATTTCAGAAGTGAATGAAATGTAAATGCTTATACATTGAATTCACAAGTCAATGTGGTCAAAAGAAAAAAAATAGTGGAAAGGATGAAGAAAGACAAAGGAAATAATCTTGTACCTAGTCTTAGTGCTGCTCTTTACCAGAAAAACCACAGGAAAACAGAGAGAAAGGAAACCTGCAACAGAAAAGAAAAATTAACAGTAGTTAGAAATGTATCAAGTTTTTGTAATGCAAGAATTGTTGAATTGTTCGAGACGGCCAATGTTTTAAGTGTGAGGGAGGGGATTCTTCTTCAAGTTGATGTGAGATTGTTTTACCTTCCAAATGCTTAAATTTAAGTGGAAAAATAGTGAAAAAAATTGGTAAATCAAGAGAGTATCAATTGTGGAGATAGAGTATCAAGATTTTTGGATGACCATCAAATTGAAGGAGAGGTTGCCTTGATATTTTGAATTGGTAATGACAAATGGTATTCATCTCTTTTCACATCAAAATGGTCAACTCATCAAGTATATTCCTCCAATACTCTCATCTTCTTAATTTTGCATTGAATTCTTTTCTTTTGCCTATTTCATTCACTTTAATTGTTCTTCTTGATTCCATTTCAATTCTTGTTGATAAAATCTTTTTGATTCATATATGCTATGTTTATAGTGGTGGAGAATCAAAAAATAAGCAAGCATATGGTAGTGAAATGTTGTGAGTTGCATTGAGTGAGCTCCACTTGCACATGTTTGAGTGTGAGAGTTAGAATAGGTAAACACCTTGTAAGATTGCAACTTGCTTAATTTTTCAATTGGATTGAAACTACTATACCTACTGATTATTGTTTGGATTGTATTCATGATTGTTTGTGATCTTTAAGATGACCTTAGTTAATTACCTTATACCATCTTCTAGATATTGTTAGGGGATTTGTATGGAGATGATTTTTAGATTTTCTTGACTAGAACGGGACGTCCAAGATTAAGTGTAGGGGATTTGATAACCATGATTTTGCTATATTATTTTGATTCATAATGCATGTTTTTACTTATCTTGTTCATAGATGAAACATATATTGACATCACATTTCATAATTGCATTTGAATTTAGACTTAATTGCAAATTGACTTATAATCATGGTATTTGATGCTAATATTTGATTTTTATTTTATAGGCATCAAAAGGGTCATGGACCCGATCAGATCAGACCACATTTGGAGTCAAATCTAGGGCTAAACGAGACGATTGAGTTGTGGAGCATTATGGACTGTTCATCTAAGATCAAACAGATCTGAGCCATCAGTTGAAGATTCAGTTCATCCAAATCTAATGAAGAGCAGATCTCATCCGTTGATGAAGATCCAGAGGTTTTGATCTAGATCTGAGTCCATCCGGTCGTTGATCAAGCCCCAAAACAATCTGGATCATCCGATCAGATTTGGGAGAGTTTAAAAGCCGCGAGAAGCTACAGTGCTTCCCTAGGCTCAGCGTGTTTGCGACATTCCTATTGTTCCTTCTTCTTCTTCTCCGCGACGCCGAGCTCCCATTCCCGACTTTCAGATCCGTGAGCAATCCTTCTTCATCGCCGACGATGTCCTAGCTTCCGGCGTCGTCATCCGAGATCAAAAAGTGGCAAGAGGCGTTCCCAGTCCACGAGCTTGAGTTCTGATTCCACTTCCGCAATCTAGATTCAAGAGGTGCTCCCCTTATCTGCGATCTTCATTAGCCACCGGAGCTCAAGAGGCGTCCCAGTAGCTTCGGATTTCATTCCATCTTCAATTCATTTGCTGCACTTGAGTGGATCTGATCAACCGATCGAGTGTGTGCAAATTCCAGAATTCGGCGTCTGTGTTTGTGCGATGGTAGTGCCAGCTGATCGGAGCTCAAGAGGCATTCCCAGTAGTTGTGGTCGTCAGCTAGCACTAGCCGAGAGTTTGGATCTTCACCAGTGATTGCTCGAGAGGCGTTCCCAGTGGCATCTCTGTTTTTACAGCAGAGTGGAGAGTTTTGGTTCCGGATTTGGGTTGTGGAATGTTTAGGTTTTATTTTTTTTTCTGAATTGTTCATTACATTGCTCAGATCTGATGATCTGATTTCTTTTCCTTACCATTTCTTCCTTGTTTCAGTTTTCTGAAATTCTGATTCTAATGTTCTTTCTTACAATTTTAATTTCATTTGAGTTGCTGCAATCCAAATTTTGCTTAACTACTGGATCAGTTTGCACACAAGTTTGTGTTTGAAGTTAGATGTTCTTATTATCATAAATTTATTAGTTTCGGTTATTTAGTTAGCAAAGCTTTTGTTCGGTTCATTGGATATGTTATGACTATAATCATGCTTAAATGTTGAATGCCTATTTTGATGTATTGATTGTTATCTCTGTTAATTGTTATTGTGAATGAGCTCTTGAACTTAATTGTTGATTGTGATTGAGTATAGAAGACTTGGTGATTGAGTTAAGTTTTGAACTTGATTGTGATGGTGATAAAATGTTAGGCTCGGTTCTTATAATTGTGATGAGATTTTGAATGTAATTGTTACTGTGGTTGTGAATTATGGAGATAGAAATTGATTCATGTAATTAAATGATGCATTAGATCTTGAATTTAATTGAGGCTCATTTGGTTAGAAGGAAGTGGACCATGTTTAGATGAGAGTTATCTTTCTTTGATGCCATTCTTGACGTAGTTGAAATTAGATTTTGATTGGAACCACTTCTAGAATTCACACACGATTTATTAGTTATCCTTGGAAAAATATGACTTGGGACTCCTTACTACGACTCTATTCTTTAGTTTAATTGAGTTCCAATCTTTATTAATTTTGATGTGTCACGTGACATGCAAAATGACTAACATCAAGTCCCAAGAAAAATTATATGGAGAATTTTAGAAAAAAGAGGTGTTAGCGTAACATATATTGAACTAATTAAGGATATGTATGAAGATGTAACGATCAGAGTAAAAACTTCAGGCGAAGTAACTGAAGCATTTCCAATAAAAATAAGGATTACATCAAGGATCAGCTCTAAGTCCCTAACTTTTTACACTAATTATGGACGAACTTACTGCGCAAATTCAAAACACAGTACCAGGTGCATGTTGTTTGCAGATGATATTATTTTGGTTGACGAAACGTGTGAAGGAGTAAATGCTAAACTATAATCTTGGAGGGAAACACTAGAAGGGAAAGGTTTTAAACTTAGTAGATTAAAGACAGAATATATGGAATTTAAGTTTAGCAATATTAGAAGTAATGAAATAATTGTTAAGATAGTAGAGGACAAGTTGCCCGAAATCGAGAGATTTAAATATTTAGGATCATTTTTGCAAAACGATGGAGGGATTGAGAGAGATGTATTACATAGAATACAAGCAGGATGGGTGAAATGGAGGGGAGCGTCGAGTGTTTTATGTGACCGTAAAGTATCTCTTAAACTTAAAGATAAGTTCTATAAAACTGCAGTTGGACTTGCTATGTTATATGGAGCGGAATGTTGGGCTATGACTCGAGCACATGAGCAGAAGATGAGAGTTGCAGAGATAATGTTAAAATGGATGTGTGGACATACGAGGATGGACAAGATAAAAAATGAGAGCATTAGAGAAAAAGTCGGAGTTACATCTATTGAGGAAAAACTTCGAAAGACACGTTTAAGATGGTACAGACATGTACTTAGACGACCAATAAATATTCCAGTTTGACGATGTGAAACTATGATAAACATGCATATCAAACGAGGAAGAGGAAGACCAAAAAAGACTTGGTTAGCAATAATAAAACAAGATAAAATTTATTTAAATATAGATGATAATATAATAAGAGATAAAGCTCAATGACATAAAATGATTCATACAGCCGACCCTATCTAGTGGAAAAGATTTTGTTGTTGTTTTTGTTGTATTCATCAATATTCTTCATTATTTCTTTATAATTATTTTTTTATATTAATAAATAATTCTATTCATAAATTATTTATGAATATCATTCAGGAATCGAGTTTATATATTTTCACAATTAAATAAATATAAACGTGTGATAAAATGTAACATCATTCATCTTAAGAAATCTAGTATTGTGTATCTTACTGTAAAATAAAGCCAAGTAAATAATGAAGTTTCGCCCAACAGTTAAAGAGGGAAATTAAATAAATATAAATGAAAAAATAATTAATCAGATAACGTTGAAATCGGGATAACCGATTCAGTCCTACAAAATTAAATAAATATAAATGAATAAATACATGATGGATGAATTAAACACTTATAATATTAAATTAGTCGAACTGCACAAATTCAGTTGTCGGGTGATACTGAGTTCGCGCCACGCCAATGAGATTTCGTGCTCTTGTTCCTTTTTCGATTTTAAAATGAAACGATAAGACTTTGATATTGCATCTCCACCCGAAGTTTTCCTTTTAAAATAAAGTACATATTAATTAAATTTTCTATTAATATTTGACTAATAGAAATGAATATGTTTGAATATTTAATTTTGTAATTATTAAAATATATAATTAAATATTTAAATTAGTTAAAAATTATGAAAGTAATTATTGAATAATTGTTCTAAAAAATAAAATGTAAAATTTCTAAAAAAAGATAAAATTATAAATTATTTAAAGTTGAAAGATTTTTTTTTTTAAAAAATTTATGTTATAATATGTTTAAAAATTTTAATCTTGACAATGTTGTTGGAATATTTTAAATTATATTTTTGAAAAATTTATAACTAACTTCTAACATGAATTTTTAAAATTAATTTTAATTATTTTTAACATTTTTTTATATTTTATATTTTATTTTTTATTTTTAAACTTATAAAAAATTAAAACTATTCTTTAGATTTAAAATTAATTTTAATATAAATATAATGTAGGGTAGTACTTACGGTGCTCGCCTTGTAATTATTATTATGTGTATTTTATTTATTTTTTAAAAAATTTTCTTTATCTAAAAAAATTTCAAACCATCACTACAAAAATAACTATTATTAACGATTGAATATTCCGTTGGTATTTCATCGGTATATGCCATTACCGACCGAATACATGTTATCGGGAGTAATTCGGTCGACAATTCAATTTACCGACGGAAATACTATTCCGTAGGTATATCCCGACGAAATTATATTTTCCGTTGGTAACTTCCCGACTGAATATTTTACCTGTCGGTAAAAAAAGTAAACGGCAGATAACGACAATGCCCGACTGAATATGTTCCGTCGGGCAATATACCGACAGAATCCTTAATTCCGTCGCAAAATCCCGACGAAACCTATATTCTGTCGGTATATTATTGACGGAACCCTATAATCTGTCGGGAATTATCGACGGAATTAAGGATTCCGTCGGTAATATATCGCAAATTTTATTGTGCTGACGATATTTTACCGACGGAATTGTGATTTCCATCGGTATAAACTGGAAAAAAAATTTGGTAACCTGCTCCTGTTTTGCTCATTTCCCATATACAATTTTAATATGAATATAATTCATCACAAGCGATGACATCACAAACACAATTCATACATATAACAATCCACACAAAATAAATCACAACATACAACAACAAGATCACAATATAAATCAATCCACAATATCCAAAATACAACATACAATAAATACATAAACATAAGTGAATGACAAATATAAAATCTCCAAAATATAATAAATTCCAAGTATCAAGTGCTCACAATCATAAGTATCTAAAAGTATATAAGTGAACGACAAATACAAAATATCCAAAATACATACCATGATACATCGCCTATACATATATCCAAATATAATCCTGTAAAAGTCAAATACAAGAGATTATGATTAGAATGAATCGATGCAAATATAATATAACTCAAACATTGTAATATATAACTAATTTTACTTGTAAAAAAATACATGTATTATATTTTGGATAACCAATAATAGTGGTGATAGTGAATATATCAGTATGAACTCTTGAAAAATTTAAAACACTTTAAGATAAGCATCTAATAATATCCCAATAGAATAAATATATTTGACTTAATTAAATTCTAAGAAATTCTAAAAAAATCAAGTTATAGTTGAACATACCTCAAAAAAAATCTAATCATCAGCGGGGTTTGATGAGTCTGAGGTCTTCTCTAACTGGGGCTGCTGTGACTGGGGCTGCTGAGATGGGTCCCATCTAGCAATGATTGCTTGCATCTGGGCCAATACCTGCTCCTGAGCAGCCCACTTCTTCTCCCACCTCTGATCCATGGTAGTCATCTGAGTCTTCAATTCTTGGGTATCTTTTCTTAATGACTCCACCTCAGAAGAAGAAGAAGAGGAACTCGCACGACCCCTAGGAGTCCTCAAGCGATTAAATACCACCTTGGCTTGGGAGCCAAGGCCGTAGAGGGAAGAGTTCTTTGTTCTTCCACCCACAACATCATAATAAATTTTGTTTATTTCCTGGGTGGAAAGAACCTGTGACTCCCCTCCCTCTACTAGTGGCTGAGATGCTTGAGCAACCCTGCTTGTCATTTCCTCCTATGTAGAAAAAATATACAATTTATATCTTATACACAATTATTCAAGCTAATTTATTATTATTAAAGCTAATTTATTATTATTAAAGATTAAATATAAATTGCAAGTTAATAATTCAAACCCCAATGTTCTTTGATCGAGCATCAACATACGTGTCATCGTTTCTCTGGTGAGTCTTGAGAAAGATCTCCAGGCAAGTGGGTTGTCTTTCTAAAGAACGCTCCTGCATGCACAAATAAGTTTGGCTAAAATTATACAAGTTTATTAATAAATAAAAATTTAAATTATATAACTTTAAATTAAAATCACCAGATTCATAGCGTGCTCAACAATGGATCGAGATCCTGATATATGCCGAGCAGATCCGGTACTCGGGCCACCTAGCTCTGTATTCCTATTCGCTCGAGCTTTTAGAGCCTTTGTCTGCCATCTGTCTGCAGACCAAGTGGCCATCCATGCACTCCAGATCTCGTCGGATACATAAGCTGGTCATTTGTCATCCTTTCTCACATAGTATAATAGGTCTTTGTACAACTTGGCACCAAGTTGCTGCAAATTCTACCTCGTGCCCATCCTCCCACGTATATTTTTTCTGCAATTAAAAATTAAAATTTTAGTATATTAAAGGATAAATATAATGTATATATTAAATTTACTTACCACAAATTCTTGATAATAAAAATCCTTAGTTGCAGCATCTACATGTCTCCATGTAGTCACAGATATACAGACTCTTTCCTTAAATTTCCGTGTGATATATGTCGATACTCGATAGCCGTCGGGAGTAAATCTGCATATAAACAATATTAAGACATAAGATATATGTTATAAATAAAGAACTTGAATTACTAATAATAAAAAAATACTTACGACTCTCCAACAACCCTAAGGATGGTGGATCCACGGAGTGGTGCTGGAAGATCTGCCATAATACCAGATATCTATAAAAAAAATATTACAGCACATCATAATAAGTATTTAATAACATGATAAATAAGCAACAAAACATGATTGAAGCATAACTTACTAGATGAATAATAATGCTAAAATTTAATCAATGCTAGACTCTGGACGCATTTCTACTCAACATTAACAGTTTGTAAGTCGTCATTGCTAGACTCTATTAGTTCAGCAAAATCCTCACTGCTGGATTTCTCTCCATCATCTATCTCCTCGTCAGTGGCATTACCATCTACAAGTAATTGTGATGTAGATTGGAGTTGTGAATCAACTGAATGTCTCTCTACTTCGTCATTCTGAAATGCATCATGATTTTGAGCAGTAATGGTGTTCGACATTTCTATGGTCGAATGAGGCTTCAATCGACAAACAGACAACCATTCGCTGGCTCTTCTTCTCTTCATAGGATATTCAAGATAAAAAACTTGACCCGCTTGTATTGCAAAAATGAAAGGTTTAAACTTATTGAACCTTCTATTTGCATTAACCTCAACTAAATTATAATTTGGATGTATTCTGATACCTGTTCTTGGGGTCGGATCATACCATGAACATTTGAACAACACACACCTTTTTATCGGTAATGCAGGATATTCAACCTCTATAATTTCCTCAAGTCTACCATAGTAATCAAACTCAGTGTTATTGGTGTCGATAGATCCTTTAACACAAACACCAGAATTAAAAGTTAATCTCTGCGAATCTCGTTGTGTTACATGGAATTTGAAACTATTAACATAGTAACCCGAGTAGACCATTATTTGGTGAAGGGGTCCAGATGCAAGATTCAATATTCGATCATCTTGTACATTAGATATTCTGGGGTCTTTCACCTATCAAAATAGTTATGAGAAAAATTAGGACCGAACTTAATTTAATAAAGAATTATGAAAATTTCTCTAACTCACATATATTTGAAACCATAATGTAAATTCAGTCTCTAACTTTTCAGCAACCTCACTTGCAGTCATTGATGGATTTTGAAGATATAATTGTTGTTCATACAAGCTTTGAAAGAAGGTAATTATTAGAAAATTAGGATATCAAGCAAATAAGTACAATGAAATAAAAACTTGATTAGAGAAGTCAATTTACTTTATGTATGGTTTGACCTCATCACAGTTTAAGAGTATATATGTTCTTGCAGTATGATATTCTTGTTGAGTTAACCATCTAGAAACAGATGCACCTATTGGTTTATTAGAAAATTTGAAAATAGAAAGCATCGATGAGTCTATATTCTGTGTATCATCGAAATTTCTAGGACATTTGCGATGTCTGGTTTTAACATTATCAGCAAAATAATAAGAGCAGAAAGAAGATGCTTCCTCAACCAGATAAGCATTACATATTGACCCTTCAACTCTTGCTTTATTACGAACATTATTTTTTAATTTTCTCAAAAACCTTTCAAATAGATACATCCATTTGTACTGCACAGGACCAGCTATTCGTGCCTCATATGGTAAATGTACCGGTAGATGTTCCATTGAATCAAAAAAAGTAGGTGGAAATATGCGCTCCGACTTACAAAGTATGAGAGGAATGTCAGTCTCTAGTTGAATCATATCGACCGTCATAATACATCTCACTGTCAAATCTCTGAAAAAAAGACTCAACTCTATAAGTGCTTGCCAAACATTATTGGGAAGTAAATCATAAAAAGCTATTGGGATAAGTCTTTGCATGAACACGTGACAGTCATGACTCTTCATTCCAAACATTTTTAATTTGTTCATGTCAACGCATCGAGCCATATTCGAAGCATATCCATTTGGAAATTTGATGTCTTTTAACCAACTACATAAAGCATGTTTACCATCTTTGTCCAATATATAACAAGCTTTTGGAAATTTATTGGTTGTTTCATTCTGATACAACTCTGGTCTGTTGACTAGTTCTTTTAATTCCTCACGTGATTTTGCAGTATCCTTAGTTCTTTCAGGTATATTCATCACAGTGTTGAAGATATTATCAAAGAAATTTTTCTCAACATGCATCACATCTATACTGTGTCGAATGAGTAGATACTTCCAATAAGGCAACTCCTAGAATATGCTCCTTTTCTTCCAACCACACTTGCACATCCTAACAAGATATTTATTTATCTCATCAAAATTAGGCTGAGATACTGGGAGAAATCCATAACTATCTATTTGTTCAATGATTTCTTCACCTGAAGCATAGACTGCTGGGGGAGGTTTTCTGACTACAACATTCTTTAGAAATTTTTTCTTATTTCGCCTAAAAGGGTGATCCAGTGGTAGAAATTTACGATGATTATCAAACCAAGATACCTTCCCACTGCAAAGTAATGAAAATGCATCGGACTCTGTCATGCAATGTGGGCATGCTAATTTACCAGCCGTGCTCCACCCCGACAACATTGAGTATACCGGAAAATCACTGATCGTCTATAATAAGGCAACATGCAATGCAAAATTTGTTTTACTTGCAACATCATAAGTCACCGACCCTACATTCCATAATTCATTCAGCTCGGCAATTAGAGGTTGCAAGAAAACATCTATATTATCTTTTGGATTGACTGGACCAGGAATAAGCACGGTAAGGAACATAAATTCATCTTTCATGCGCATCCATGGCGGTAAGTTGTACGATGTTAATATAACTGGCCAAGATGAATATTGTTGTCCCGACTAGCCAAATGGTTGAAATCCATCTGCAGAAAGTCCCAATCTCACATTACGTGGTTCCATTGCAAAAGAGGGAAACACATTATCAAGATGTTTCCATGCAGGAGAATCACAAGGATGACACATTATACCTCCTTCGTGCTCATGCTCATGCTCATGATGCCACAAGATGTGGTCAGCTGTAACTGCAGATGCATACAAGCGTTGAAGTCTAGCAGTTAACGGAAAATAATACATCACTTTCCAAGCAATATTTTTTCCTTTTCTTCCCTGGTATGTGAGTATGATGCTTAAAACGAGGGTGAGTATAGATTTTACATTCATTCAAATCACTGTCTTCATTCCAAAATATCATGCAGTTATTTATACAACAATCAATCTTCTCTACAGGCAAATCTAAACCTCTGATCAATTTCTTTGTTTCATAGAAGCTATCAGTCATTATGTTATCAGCAGAGAGCAACTCTGACATCAATTGACAAATGCCATCGTAACATCTTTCTGAGAAATGATGTCCTGCTTTCATATTCAATAACCTTGCAGTAGCTGATAATTGAGAATGACTAAAAGGAATGCCTTCCCACACTTCTCTTTCACTAGCCTTTAACATTTCATATAGTTGCTGATATTCAGGGGTTGATATTTCATCTATATTCGAATAATCAACTGCATTCATCGCATCTTGAACCATTGATTGCATTGAAATATTAATATTATTTGATGCTTCAGGAGCGGTAACAGTAGTCCCAGAAGACGAACCACCAGAAGGCCCAATTGGTTCATATAAATAAGGCTCCGTGACAGTACCAATTGTAGTAATTTGGCACAAAACCATTTCTACATATGTACATTTTTACAGTATCCTCATCACGAAATGCTCTATTTTGACATTTTTTATGATTGCAGGGATACCGTAACTCAGCACCATTCATACATTCTGGATGACTTTTAGCAAAGTTCACAAACTGTTCAACTTCAGCAATAAAATCATCTCTGATAAAACCATTGTTTAATCGATTGTACATCCAAGCTTTGTTCATATAAATTGTTATAACCTAAAAAGAATATAATTTGAAACATTATTAAATTTGTATCACTTGAAATAAGTTTAAATAAGGAATTATGTGCACAATTTCATCTCACGATCATCGTACCATATTACCAAAAATCTCCTCTACACTAAGGCAAATAAATGAAACTAATATATACATGTTGTTCCTTAGAGCATCATCAAATGAAATAACCATACATATATGAAAGTAAAACAAATCTAATATGAAACTATGATTTTTTTTTCAAGTTCCATAAAATAATAAAACTAATTTCAATCAAAAGGGCATTTGAATAGTACGAAGTGCCAAAATAAGGATGCATATCATGCATATATAAGTAGTATTAGCAACTCCAATGGTGCAATAATGGTATAATTTTTTTTAAAAAAAAACAAAAAATATGTAACTTAAAGAGTATGAGTAATGAAAGATATATATATACTTGTCTGTTAAATTAACCAATATATATATGGCTAATTAATTAATTAATTAATTGGGAAAACTATATATAAACAATTGATGAGTATAAGATAGGTAAACATCTAAGGAAGTAACTATAGAGAGAGAGGGAGAGAGGGGGAGAGAGATCAAGGGGCAACACAGAAAAGAAAAGAGAGAATTGCAAAATGCCTCTACTTCCCATTAACAATATTAATTGATTCATGCATTATGCCGTTTGTAATTAAACACACACATAGATATATATCACAATGAAAGAAAGTGATTAAAATCTCATAGTTTGATCGAAGAAGGCATTTCTATGAGCAAATCGAAGAGACAGTGAGCATGCATGCACCATCCGCATCAAGCAAAAGCAAGGAAACCAAAAGGAAAAGAGTAAACAGGAAAAGAAGAAAAGGATCGTTAGCAATTGATTTCAACACAGCAGTTGAATCAAACCCTAATTAATTAACATGATCACGCAAAAATTAAGATATTGTACAAACCAGAAGAATTAGCAGTGTCTGTTAAATTTAAAACTAAGTAGAGAACAAATCCACCATTACGCATGCAGTTGTCCACAGTAGCTAATTAACAAGCATAATTAGAAAACTGAACTGATGATTCATAATATACATAGAACTGACCTCGATGCATATCTCGAACATTAAGTAGAAGTAGTTTATTATTGACTAATCAGTTGAGGACTGAGAGAGGTAAGACCACCGTCGATGTAGAGCTTTCGCTGTGGTTGCAAGCAGGCCGCGACCACCGACCGTCTGAAAACGAAAAGAGAGAGAGGAGAGGAGCATACCTGAGTCACTGGTTACGGATCGCAGTGAACGGGAGGAGAGGGCACGAGTTTACCGAAGAGGTCGCCGCTGGAAAATCGCCGAGAGAGAAAGGAAAGAGAGGATTGCGCGAAGAGGAAGGTCTAATCGGTGTCCTAATTCTAAAGTGAATTACCGACGGAATTAGGTTTCCGTCAGTAACTACTGACGGATCCCTAATTCCGTGGGTAGCTACCGATGGAACCCTCATTCCGTCGGTACTCATCGACGGAACACTAATTCCGTCAGTAGACACCGACGGAATTAATAATTCCGTCGGACTACCTCCAGTTAACGGGAGCAAATTTTAATGGGTTTAAAATCTAACGGGTGGGAGAATCCAACCGACGGAAACCTACTTCCGTCGGTGTTGCCCGACGGGAACTTAATTCCGTCGGTAATGTATGACGCCCGCTAACCCATGATCTTTGCGGATTTCCGACTGAATGCAATTCTGTCGGAAATCGGCGACCAATTATTTAAATCCGTCGGTAAACACCGATGGCATACTAGGTCCGTCGGTAAGTACCGATGGAATTAGTGTTCCGTCGACAATGACCGATAGAATTGAATTCAATCGGCATTCTCCGACAGAATAAAAATTTAGTCGATACTCCCATCGTTAATTACATTCATTTTTGTAGTGCATGGATCCTAAAACTAAATTTTAAATTCTAAACCTAAATTCTAAAAAATAAAAAATAAAAAAACATGATACTCTTAACGTGAGCATCATAAAATAAGTATTATAACATTATATACCCCAAGGTATAATTAAATTAGTTATCGTACGATGGATTTATAGAATATATCAAGGGCAAAATCTTAATAAAAATAGAGAAATTATCTTCTGATATGATCACTAATTTTGACTTTTTTATTTACTCCCTTTTAATTATGTGAGACCATCTTGGGAGCTGTTAAGGTGATATATTTCACCTTTATTTTAGAAATATTACACAACATATCTCATGTCGCACACTCCGTTTACAAATAATTTTTTTTTTCTATTTGAAATTTTGTTATACTTAATACAATAATCTAACCCCTAAATACTTAAAATAAATTTTATTAGTATAATTAAGAGTTTAAAAAAAATAAAAAAATATAAAAAAATAGAAAACATGACAGCCAAATTCCTTTCCATAATAACATAATATTATTCATTTTAGATCTAAGCCCTCGTGCCAATAGTATCTTACATCCTTTTGAACTCATGATCTTTTTCAAATATTTCCAATGTGAGACTTGATTGTATTCTAATAATTCTTTTCTCAAACGAAGGACCATCATTGCTTTCAAGGTCTAGACCTCTCCGCGAGTATCCAGTCACTGTTAACATATTCTGGGTCTCCCTGCGAGCATCCGGTCACCCTGACCTACTTTGGGCCTCCCTGTAAGTATCTGGATCTGTTCACTCTTGACCTGCTTCGGACCTCCCTACAATCATCTAATCACCCTGACCTACTCTGGTCTCCTCGTAATTTTGTTCAAGACCACCCTATATGACATCTGGTCTGAACCATGAATCTGATATCATTTGTTGCGTTCAAAGGATATTAATTGCGACTTCATCATTTTTACTGATTAGTGTACCCATTGTATTTGCTTCTTCTGACAATTAGTCAAGTAATAAAATATTATATTTTCTTGTACATTGATCCTGTCTGAGAAGCTAGGCAAGACGGAGATCCGGAAGAAAGAAACCCACCACGCTGGTGAAGAATAATATCCACAGAATACCGATCCGAGAAACCCAAAGCGGATCGGAAAAAACAGAGTCACCAAAGGTCCTCCTCGCACGAAGACCCGATGATGAAGAAGAAATCCAAATCTGAAGAGGAAAAACCCAGATCCGAAGCATCCAAGACTTCCTGCTCACAAGAGACCAACCAACACTACCGTCAGTGACCTAAGACCGGGGTGGGAATCCCTGGCTAGGCCCTCCGACGCTCAAGTCAGTGATCTCTCTCGGTGTGGAAGAAGGAGGAAGAAGATGAACAGTAGTTGAAAATTAGGGTTATGAATATATACAATGATGTGAACTCACATTGCCAACGGAGAGGATTCCCCTTTTTATATCACTTCATATAACCTCCGTAGTCATGAAGTGGACCCCGGTTTGTTAGAGTTTGTTATGAGATGACATCAGCTATGTACTTGTGGTAAATGACTTTTAAGGAATCTTTTTTTGTATCCCAGATGTACCTTCTTTGTCATTTAGTACCTGCAAAATAATATAAAAACACATTTCTCGCCAAAATATATAACACCTGTCATAGAGTCATGTATTGTGGACATCTTTATTAATTATCTTATTTGAAATATTTATCTTTATTCTTCCTCATGAGGCTTCTGTCTGCGCCCTTCTATGTTATTTATCCTACTTAGCAATAAGCTATATTTTATCAGATATTTTTCCAAGGTGTTGGTCGACATGGCTGATATTAACCTTCTTTCTTCATGGCATGTCGCAATCGATGCTATTCTACATGCTTTCAGAAGTATCTCCTGGCCGATATTAGCCTACCTCCTTCGAGGTATATAAATCTTCCTCCTGGGAAGCATATTTCGGTCGATATAGACTTACCTCTTATTGAGGTATGTCCCGGCCGATATTAGCCTACTTTCTTCGAGGTATATAACTCTTCCTCCTAGGAAGTATATTTCGGTCGATATAGACTTACCTCTTATTGAGGTATGTCCCGGCCGATATTAGCCTACCTCCTTCGAGGTATATAAATCTTCCTCCTGGGAAGCATATTTCGGTCGATATAGACTTACCTCTTATTGAGGTATATCCCGGCCGATATTAGCCTACCTCCTTTGAGTTATATAGATCTTCCTCCTGGGAAGCATATTTGGGTCAATATAGACTTACCTCTTATTGAGGTATGTCCCGACCAATATTAGCCTACCCCTTGGTTTCATCACCTCTTTTCCTTTCCTTATCGGGAACCCTCGAAACCTTACCCATATCACTAGCCTTCCCTTCAAGTCTAGTCGAAGGAGGCGTAGACGACTGACTAGACATAAGCCTGGTTTTGTCTTTTCCTACCCGTGACTCTGCTCCAGATATTGAAATGACCTCACAGATTTTGTGTACAACTGTCTCACTAAACCAAGTATAGTGATCCTGTGAGCCTTTTGATCCTTTAAATAGGGTTACAACCTTCTCTTCATCCACCACCCATCTCAGTTCTTTTCCTTCCTTGCCACCTTTTATTGCTAAGGTTATGGTCTCGGATCCTCCTCTTTGGGGACGACTTTTGTCGGACAAGGTGAGATCTATATATGAGTTTATTGGGATTTTTGCTCCGACTACCTCTAGGGTTCAAGGGATTGTCTTAAGAGATGAAGATTCACAATTCAGACTTTTCATCCAAAGATGCCGATGCTCTGAAGGACTCAAGAAACTTCAGAGAGATTTTTGCTACTCATAGAGGGGCAACCAAATGACCCATGGGTGCTGTGTGAAGGGCACAAACACATGTTACCCTTGGGCTATGCTTGGTTGCTCCACTTGCAGAGCTCTAGGGCTTGAGAGGGGAAGTGGTTTTTACATTTACTTTTCCATCATGGTCTGTATGGACCTTTCTCCTTCCCCCTGCCCTTGAGTTTTTCTACTTTGTTGCTTTCTTCGTCCCAGGCAGAATATTGCCACTTATGTGCCTTGACAAGACTGGGCGAGGTAAAATGTTTCCATCTCTGCTCCATGGTAAGTTTGAATCTAGTGGGATTAAAATTTTCTAAGCGTTTCAAGAGCTGGTGTTTGTAAACTTTGTTATCTATCTAAGGTTTACTGTTCTGAGGGAAAATGTAATGTTATGTACTTGATCAGATTCTAAGTGTAACAACAAACTCTTGTATTGAATTAAATGATTCTATGGAGTCCTTCTGTAATTTACAAGAATAAATGTGATGTTGTATTCATTACCTCTCTGCATATCCTACGTGTCATTTATCATGATTGAGGCTATCTTAATTGTTGGCATACTTCTATATCATGACTAATATTATGCCAGCCAACATGATTTCGTTGATTGACATCAATATTATACCTACCTAGCATAACCAAAGTTATATCGGCTAATATAAAATTATTTTGATCAATATTAGTTTGTATTTCATAAGGACGTTAATTCAAAATCTGTCATTCGCTTAAATCTCCATCCTTAAATGTTTTTGTCCTTAGCTTGGACTTTAGTCAAGAAAATCAGTCCTTTTCACTTTATCATGTTCAGTTAATTACGTCTTCTTTCGAAGCTTCCTAGCTGGTGATTGGCTCTTCTTCGGGTGAGAGAATGTTAGAAGCGTACCCCGAGACGCTACCAACCCCAGCGTGATCCGACCTATCACATCCCATATAAATGTTTTTATGATGGTATGACACATACTTTTTCTGACCGCCACGTCACGTAGGTCTTTTGCCTTTATATTGTGATCCTCAGCGTCTACTGCAATAAAAGTGTTTTGATCTGACGACAGTTGTGTGCTTTTTAAACCCTAAACCCTTCGTCTCCTTTTAAACTTTGTCCCTTCTTTTTTCTTCTCTAGAGTTCTTTTTTTGTTGTTGCCTTCAACTAAACCCCGGGCTCACCATTTCTCGACGATTTCCTTTCTTGTCTTCAGTAAGTAATCTATTGCTTCACTAGCCTATACTTTTGTCCATGGCTGAGGAAGCAATTGCTCCTTGGTATGTCCATATGTCTTCTTCCTTTGATAAAAATGTGAGGCTAGCTATCCGTCGTCAGTATGAAATCCCCCGGGAATACGGTATCATAATCCCAAAATCAACTGATCGTCCTCATCGTCCCCCTGATAATTGCGTAACCTTTTTTAAGGATCAGTTGATAGGAGGTTTAAGGTTTCCTATTCCTCCTTTCTTGATTGAAATAAGCCAGTATTTTGATATTCCTTTGCAACATTTTGCCCCCAACGCATTTCGTTACCTATGCGGTACTTACATGTTGTTTCGTTTGCGGGATATTCCTCCTACTCCTCAAAATTTCTTCATGTTCTCTTATCCCAAATGTTCAGAACCGGGTGTTTTCTTGTTTCATTCACGGACTAAAATGGTTCTTTTTGAGGATATGCCCTCGTCTCTCAAAGCTTGGAAATCTCGTTTTTTCTTCTTAAAGTTTTCAGGACCCATTCCTTGGTCTCATGCTTGGAAATCTTTCTTGCCCCCCTTGCCCGACGTCAAGGAGTTTCATCTTCATCCTTCTTTCCCTATCTATTGTGAGAAATTGTTAAATCATCGACTTTCTATTCTTAAGTGGCTACGGGTTGATCTCCTATACCTGTTTGGCTTAAGCCCTGTCAGACCTGATACTCGAGTTCCTTTAGGTAACACCTTATTTCTTTCTTCTTATTTTTAACTAACTAAACTATTTTTATTCTCTATGTAGTGGATAGCTTCTATGATGCTTTGATTGATGAAGAACTACGTCTGGAAGAGGATGTTATTCACGCCAAAGAAGCCAAACTTCTGGTTGCTATTGTTCTTCCCCCTCCAATCGAAGAACCAACCCCTTTAGCTGAAGCACCCAGTTCTTTGGGCATTCTTGAAGCTCCTGAAGGTCCTTCCGCAGAGATCCTTGCCAGTTCTTTACCCACTGTTACTTCTCCAGCGGCTGCTGTTGTCTTCTCATCTGCCCCTCTTCCCCTCATTGAGCTCACGTCTCTCGGTAGCTCTGGTAAATCGATAACTGAACTTTCTAAGGGTAAACGCCCAGGGTGCAAACTTACCAGAGCTCCTCCGTCAAAAAGGAGGCTCACCCTCCCTGCTGACGAGCTAGTTTCAGAAGGTTTTGCTTCGGCTGACCTTCCTTCTGATGAGCCGACATTGGCGGAACTCTATCCTTCCCTTAGTTTTCCTGTCTCACCCTTCTCTAATGCCAGCGCTTCCGGTGATGTATCTTTCACTTTTCCCCTATCTATTCCAACTTCTGGGTCTTTGCCTTCCTCGCCTTCTTCTTATTTAGTCTTTGCTCCTCCATTTATTCCTACTTCCTCCTTTTCTACTGGTTCTTCTACTATTCCTGTTCTCCCCATACTTCTAGGAGGTTCCTTTGCTGGCGCTTGGGATGAAATTCGCCCCCTTTTTGAAGAGCTCTCTATTCCTGAGGTGGTTGATCGCTTCTCTCATAAGGAGAATCAGGTGTGCTTACTAACGCCTGCTTTCTATTTCTCAACTGTTATCTTATGACTTTTCATTATACTTCCAGCGATGGATAGAAAATATGGGTTTTTCTCGACTACTGCACAACTTATATACAGAGAACAAGAGGTTGAGATCTGAAAATGATAAGCTAAAACAAGAGGTTGCTGAGTTATCTTCTGCTGCATTTTCTGCTGCTATCAAGAAACAACTAAAAGCATAGATTGAAAGTCTTCAGACAAAATTTAAATCGGTTACGGACCTTAACCAAGAATTGACTTCCAAACTTGACGAACTAAAGGATAATTATGAAGCAGAATTAACTGAAAAACTCAAAGCCCTGCAGCTGAAGGAAGATGAAATAACTTCCTTGAACACCTCCCTTAACTCAGTCAAGACCGAGGTTTCTGCAAAAGAAGCTGAATTGAAGACTTCTCAAATGGCTTTGGTGGTTTACAAGGGTAACGAAGATACCCATTATAGGGAGCGGGCCACTGCCATGATCGAATATCCTGAATTCAATAGGCCGATTGTGAAGTCCATCTTGTCAACTTTTACTGCGGGAGCTCAAGGGGCGATTCAGCAATTAAGAGAGGAGAGCTACTTATCTCGTGACCCTCCTCCCAATTTCTTAAATCGACGCAGACTCATTGAGAACAAACCTCCTGATCTGTACCCTAAGATGACTTTGACTTAAATTCAAATTCTTGTAAAGAGGAGGGCAGAAACTCTGTAATGACGATCTCATGTAACGCTGATTATTCTCTTTTTGTTGTTAATTTTACTCTTTCTCATGATAGTTATCTGTTTTATATAAATGTGTCCAATGTTGCTCGGTTTGTCACCATACAATCTTTCCCAACAGGTTGTCACGTCTTAGATCATTTCCTTATGACCAGACGATATATATCAAGATTGATAAATATCGCCGGATATTTCATAGCGTAGTTATGTCTCGCCTAATTTGACACAGTTTTATCATGATGTCCCTAATATTGGTCGATTTATTTCATCGGTTTACCCCTATGTCTTCATCTATCCTTTTTATGTATTAATCGAGTCTCATACGGTTTTATCATAGTGTATATTATTTGACTCATTATGATAAGCCTTTGGTCGATACATTTGGGTGATCTTTGTCTCGGCCGATCTGTCAGAACCATCCGATCCATATCTACAAACCTCATCCGGTATCCTTTAACCAAGTCTCGTCTGTCAACTAATAGCTGGTGCTAAACTTTTATTTTATTACACCTATACCCTAAACTTATAATTACTGGACTAATTTTTCTCTGTATTTGTCAGGCTCTCTTAAGAATTACTTTCTAGGGAAACTTCACACATTTTCTGAGGTAGATACTTAACTTTACTTCTTCCTCTTGATTTTATTCTTTAATATTATTACTCATTTTGTTGGATCGAGGCCACGCTAGAGGGGGGGGTGAATAGCGTTCGTGGCTATTTCTTTCGATTCGTAAAACAAACGAGTAAAAACGCAGCGGAATAAAGAAATAACAAACACAGAGAGACAGGAAGATTTACTTCGTTTGGAGCCTAAAGTGACTCCTACTCGAAGGCCCGCGATCCTTGATCGCTTTCCGTGGGCAACAACTATAAGTACGATAAAACTATTACAGATTAACTACAATTTAAAGCAGTAAACAGATTATACCGACAACAAAAGACTAAATCGAAGCTCCGGGTTGTCGGGGTGTCGTTGCAGCACTTTCTAGATCGAGTCGTTAGCAGCTTGTCGCAGGGAGATTACTTAGATTCTTGTCTTTTTGAAGCTGCACCTTGACCCTTCTTTTATATGATGTTCCGGGCGCCTGGATCCCTTCCGGGCGCCTGGAGTGTGACATGGCCAGCCAACTAGGATGCTGCACGTGTCAACTTCGCGCAGGGGATAAACTTTGGTCCCGGGCGCCCGGACAGCCTTTTTCCAGCAGGTTCCTCACCTGCAGACAAAGGTTAGTCCGAGCAAAATCCCCTGCAAGACAGTGTTAGAATAAGACAAAACATCGTAAAGAAGAATTGACAGTCTTCGGACTGTCCGAGTCTGACTTCGGATTTCCAACCGGAAATCCTAGGTCGACCCGACGCCTACTGTTCCCTCTACGGGGAACGCATCCTCACCTACTCCACTCAGAAGATTTACCTGTTGCCAGTCGATCCTCCAGATCGACTGGACTTTTGCTCAGCACTCGATGCTTCCGGACTTTCTGCTGGACATCCGCTTCCCGGTTAGTCCAGACTTTCACCTGGTTCGCGACACCAGGACTTTCCACCTAGGGTTACCACCCCCTAGGACTTTTGCCTGAAGCTATCGACCTGCCAAGACTTTCCGCATAGGGTTACCACCCCCTATGACCTAGGGTTACCACCCTCTAGGGTTTTTCCCTTTGCCTAACCGCAGCTAGGACTTTCCTGAAATACTCATTCAACCATGTCAGATTACAACAACCCTTAACTTTGAATCCTTTGCCATTATCAAAATTCAGGTTCGATCGTCGGATGCTTCCCGCACCAACAATCTCCCCCTTTTTGATTATGGCAACCCAGATTCAAAGTTAAGTGAAAAAACAAATGCATAAGTATATTAAGCAAGCTTAAGTATCTAAATTCAAATGAACGCCTAACTTAAGCTAACACTTAAACTTTTTGTAAACTTTTTGTGAAGCTCCCCCTTAATACAGGGTTTCCTTTTTCTTTAGAATTTCTCTACTTTGAATTTCTCTACTCTCCCCCTTTGCCATATATCAAAAATGAGCTAGTTTTGAAAAACTTAATTTTCAAGACAGAATTAAAAACATTTTAACTTAGGCAAGGGAAGTGAAGGACAACACCTTAGAATTTATTTTGTTTGAATAGACATAGAAAAACATGAGCTCTTTTTGAGTCTATAGAGTCTATAGAAAAACATTGGTTTCCAAAATTTTCATAGAAAAATTTTCAAAATACAAGTTTCAACTTCAGTGATTTTCAAATAAATTTGCAAGGAAAAATAATTTTTAAAGCTTTAACAACTTAATGAATTTTCAAAAGGGTTAAAAAAAATTTTCAAAGAAGAAGATATTTGAAAGTTAAGTTTGGAGAAAATTTTGATAAAACTGCTTAAGGAATGTTTTTGAGATAAATTTCAGGAATACTTAAGGCAAAGGAGAAGAGATAACCTTAATTTAGTTTTAGTAAGGTTTCGGTGTTCTAAAGTCCAAGCATGAGTCAAGATTTGGTTTTGATCAGGTATCAGAGCCCTTAAGTACAAACATGCTTAAACTTTAATATTGCCTCCACCAACTGTCTAACCATTTAACTACTTGCTGATTGCCTAGAGGGCAACAGTGTTCACTGGTTAGTCAAGTCAAGTCAAGTCAATTGATCCAGTTAGATTTGACTAAGGTGGAAGACTTGATTTGATTACTGTTAATTATGTATTTAAGCCCAGACTCATATTGATGCACGAAATAAGCATTCTTGAGGCCATGGTGTACTCTATGCATCTCACACCGTTCTATGTTTTACAAACACAATCAAGGTAAACCTAGGTGTTTGTGAGATGCTCTGGTTGAGTCCTGGAGGAACATGATTTCTAAGGGTACAATCCTAGACTAAATCCAACTTTTGAAAGTCTAGTAAAGTGGGGATTTTGGTAAATCAATTTTGCCTAGAAGTTATAAAAAAAAGTAAAGAATATAAAGTTATAGTATCTATTCTACCCAACACATGCCTATTTGTCTTCTAAGTGAGCTGAACTCAAGTTCAGGTAAGGGTTTTGTGAAAATGTCAGCTAGGTTTGATTTTGACTCAACATAGTTGAGTATAATATCACCCTTAGCTACATGATCCCTTACAAAATGATGCTTCACCTCTATATGTTTAGTCCTTGAGTGATGAATTGAGTTTTTTGTTAGATTTATTGAACTTATATTATCAATTAAAATTTTTGTTTTATGATATCTAGCTGATAGTCTTTAAAAGTATGCATCATCCATAGCAATTGAGATGCGCATTCACCTAAGGCTATATATTCAGCTTCAGTGGTAGATAAAGCAACACAATGTTACTTTCTACTTGACCAACTTACAAGGCATTGCCCTAGAAATTGACAACTGCCACTTGTGCTTTTTCTATCTAACTTGCATCCAGCGTAATCTGAGTCAGAATAGCCATGAAGGTCAAGAGTGCAAGTTCTAGGGTACCAGAGTCCTATATTTAGAGTACCTTTAATGTACCTAAGTATTCTTTTAACATAGGTTAAGTGTGACTCTTTTGCACAGGATTGGTATCTTGCGCACATACCTACAGCAAACAATATATCAGGTCGGCTTGCAGTTAGGTACAATAAGCTACCTATTACACTTCTATAATATTTTGGGTCTACTGGTTTTCCTACTGGGTCAGAGTCAATATTGATGTTGGTTGCCATTGGAGTGTTTATTATCTTTGAATTTTCCATGCAAAATTTTTTAATTAACTCCTTAGCATATTTAGTTTGATAAATGTAAATTCCATCTTTAGTTTGTTTTATTTGTAAGCCTAAGAAAAAATTAAGTTCACCAACCATACTCATTTCAAATTCACTTTCCATTAATTTAACAAATTCTTTTAGAAATTTAGAGTTAGTAGATCCAAAAATTATATCATCAACATAGATTTGGGCTATGAAGATGTCTTTTTCTACAGTTTTTACGAATAGAGTTGGATCTATTTTACCTTGGTTGAAGCCTTTGGAAATTAAGTGATTGGACAACCGTTCATACCATGCCCTAGGGGCTTGTTTAAGTCCATACAAGGCCTTTTTTAACTTAAATACGTGAGTAGGATTGTTTAAGTCTTCAAATCCTGGGGGTTGGCTTACATAGACCTCTTCTTTGATGAAACCATTTAAAAAGGCTGACTTAACATCCATTTGGTATAATTTAAACCCTTTATTTGCTGCATAGGCTAGTAGCATTCAAATGGATTCGAGTCTAGCTACCGGTGCATAGGTTTCATCATAGTCTAATCCTTCAACTTGACTAAACCCTTTGGCTACTAGTCTAGCTTTGTTTCTTATGATATCACCCTGATCATCCAACTTATTTCTAAAAACCCATTTGGTGTCTATTATTGATTTATCTATGGGTTTAGGTACAAGGTCCCAGACTTGGTTTCTTTCAAATTGTGCTGCATAGCTATGATCCAGTCCGGGTCGGGTAGTGCTTCTTCTATTGTTTTAGGTTCGATTTTAGAAATTAGGGCAATCTGACTATGGATTCTATAGGAAGATCTAGTTCTGACTCCTAGGTTTGGATCACCCAAGATTTGGTCAGGTGGATGAGAGGTACTGGCCCTAGTTGGTCTTATAATTGGGTCAGGGGCTGGTTCCTCTGGTTTATTAAGATTTGGTTGAATTTCATCATCTTCTATATTTCTTGGTTCAACATTCACATTTATATTTGGTAGATTATTTTCTTCATCAAATATTATATTAGTTGTTTCTTCAACTTTTAGGGTGTTTTGATTGTAGACTCTATAGGCTCTACTATTTGAGGAGTATCCTAAAAATATTCCTGGGTTAGATTTGTGTGTGAATTTTCCTAAATAATCTTTAGTATTTAAAATGTGAACTTTACACCCAAATATTTTTAAATAGTTTAAGTTAGGAATTTTATGATAATATAGTTCATAAGGGGTTTTCTTGTGAAATTTGTTGATTAAAATTCTGTTTTGAATATGATTTGCAGTATTTATTGCTTCAGCCCAAAATTGGTGATTTAAATTATATTCATTTAACATAGTTCTAGCGGCTTCTTGTAGTGTTCTATTTTTACGTTCCACTAGACCATTTTGCTGAGGGGTTCTAGGACATGAAAATTCATGTAGGTATCCATTTATTTTACAAAATTGAGTAAATCTATGATTTTCAAATTCTCCCCCGTGATCACTTCTTATTCTTTTAATTTTAGTATCTTTTTCATTTCTGCATAGTTATATATTTCATAGGTTTCATCTTTTGTTTTAGGAATCTTACCCATGTAAACCTAGAGTAGTCATCAATTATTACTAAGCAATACTGGTTCTTGCTTAGTGACTTGGCTCCATGTGAATCAAATAGGTCAAGGTGAAGGAGCTCAAGTAACGAGTTGGTTCTTTCTAGATTTGTTGATTTGTGTGTTGACTTAGTTTGTTTTCCTTGTTGACAAGCATTACAGATTGAGTTTTCAATGAATTTTATTTTGGGCAAACCTCTAACTAGACCATTATGACTCATTTTTGAAATGAGTCTAGTGTGAGTGTGACCCAGTCTTCTGTGCCACAAGTCAGTTTCCTCTTCCTGTGTTATTAAACACTTTATTGAGGATGTGGGTAGATTGATTGAGTACATATTATTTTTCCTAAGTCCCTTAAGTGTGATTTCAGGATTTTCAATATTTTTGACTAAACATCTAGCTTTGTCAAAAGTGACTAAGTATCCGCTATCACACAATTGACTTATACTTAGTAAGTTAAAATTGAAATTTTCAACTAACAGAACTTTTTTAATAATAAAATCGGAGCTGAGTTCGATATTACCTCTCCCGATCACTTTAAGTTGACCATTGTTGTCGAATGCAACTGATCCTAAATTTTTTAGTTTGAGCATTGAAAACTTCAATTTATCTCCAGTCATATGTCTGGAGCATCCACTATCCAACATCCATTGATCCAACTCCTACACATAAAGTGAATGAATTGGTTTCTTGTTAATGGATAAAAAGATAGTTTGACTGAAGTGGACTCCTTAGAATTTTATCTTACCCAGGCTAAGTTAACAATAATTGGTTATATTGTTGCAATTGTTTTAGAAAAGTGTTTTAAAGTTTTTTTTTATTTTTTATTTTTTATTTTTATTATTATTATTATAAATTTAACTTGATTAACACTGTTTAGGTTGGAGATATTTGAATTAATTTGATTTTGAAGGATGTTTAACTTAACTTTAAGTAAGATTTAAAATTTAGTTTGCTTAGTCATCTCACCCGATCTAAATTGTCAATCAGGGAATTCTATAATTGATGTGAGATGATTTATTGTTGAATTCAAAGGTCTGGTTTAACTTTGTATTAGATTCAGGTTTAGCTTTGGGTTCAACAAGTAAGCATTCTTTGGATAAACTTCTGGGCTATGGTGAGTCACACGGAGCTCATTAAAGTAACCATGCCTTCGAGGTTTTCCAAATAGTCCTACCCATTGAACTTAATACTAACCCTTGGTCTAACTAGTTAGGATCCATTTTAAGGGTAGCTTCGGTCAGTTCCACTTGGCCAAATGCACCAGGTCGAAGCCATATCTTCCTAGACATGCGATGCCCAAGCTTCCCTAACGTACTATCATCCAAAAAATTTCACCAGTACCGTGGGTCGAGTTAAACCTAGGCCATTTTACCTAACCTCAATTACCCTGCCGGGTGGTCTACTCTTGGTTACCCTTATCGGGTATATTAAGTTCGGAGGTGCCAGATAATCTGGAGCCTTCCTTTTAATTTGATTTAATTATTTAATTTCGAATTTTGAATTTCATTTAATTTTGAATTTAATTTTTGAATTTAAATTTTGAATTTTTAATTTAATTTCGAATTTTGAATTTAATTTTTGAATTTATAATTTTAATTTCGAATTTTGAATTTTTGAATTTATAATTTTAATTTCGAATTTTGAATTTAATTTTTGAATTTATAATTTAATTTCGAATTTTGAATTTAATTTTTGAATTTATAATTTAATTTCGAATTTTGAATTTAATTTTTGAATTTATAATTTAATTTCGAATTTTGAATTTATAATTTAATTTCAAATTTTGAATTTAATTTTTGAATTTATAATTTAATTTCGAATTTTGAATTTATAATTTAATTTCGAATTTTGAATTTAATTTTTGAATTTATAATTTAATTTCAAATTTTGAATTTAATTTTTGAATTTATAATTTAATTTCGAATTTTGAATTTATAATTTAATTTCGAATTTTGAATTTAATTTTTGAATTTATAATTTAATTTCAAATTTTGAATTTAATTTTTGAATTTATAATTTAATTTCAAATTTTGAATTTAATTTTTGAATTTATAATTTAATTTCTAATTATTGTTTTTCTTTTTGCTCCCCCTGGATCACGGCCTCGATATGGTCTATCGAGGTAATGTATTTGATCCTTCGGGACCCAGTATTGACCAAGTCCAACTTGATTGATCAATTTGGACTTGGGGACCCATGCTTGGGCTGTGTTACTACTTTGTTTGTTTATTAAGGATAAGTAAGATTTATATTTACTTTTATATCCTAGCCCAGTTCTATTGTAAATGACCCTTTGTGTCCCAAGAATTAAGTCCAAGTTCTTGGAGCCCAAAGAAAACCGTTCTAAAGTAGTTTTTAAATCTTTAACCTGATTTTTTAGACTTGAATTTTATTCCTCAAGTTTATGAACTTGAGTTGGAAATTCAGTCTGACTCTGGTCAGGTAAGGTTTTAGTGTCAACCACTTCTTTAAGGACAGATACTTCCTTTAGAAGTGACTTAACTTTCAGGTTTGACTTAGCTAATTTGCGCAATAAATAACTAACTAAAATGTTTAACCGGGAGATACTTACAGCGGGGTCTGGTCCTTCGGAAACGGATACGGATCGGTGGCTTTGCTCGGACTCCGCCTCGGACTCGCTCTCGCTTCCGGATTCGACGATTTGGTCCCGGGCCATTAATGCGAGTAGACTCGTCTGTTCGAGCTCGTCGTCGTCGTCCTCCGATGAAGATTCGTCCCATGTTGCCTTAAGGACCTTTTTCCTTCTTTGCTTTTTGACTTCCTTCAGGTTAGGGCAGTTGGATTTGATGTGCCCTTTTTGGTTGCAGCCGTAGCATGTAACTTCAAACTTCATCTTTGAGTTCTGTGAACCTTCCTTCGTTTTTACTGCCTTTTTTAGATCTCTTTTGTTGAAGCCCTTCGTTTTGTAGAGCTTCTTCACGAGGTTTACCAGCTCGGTTGTAATTTCAATGTCTTCATCGTCTGAGTCTGGTTCAACCTCCGACTTCGGTTCCGTTCTTCGTCGTGATCTCGGTTCCCGTGTTCGACTTGTACCTGCAACCAACGCAATACCTTTCTCGGTAGGTTGTGCATTAGTCTGTTCATGAAGTTCAAATTCACAAAATAATTCGTCTAATTTTATTGAAGACAAGTCCTTGGAAACTTTGTAGGCATCTACCATTGATGCTCACAATGTGTTCCTTGGAAATGAGTTTAAAACATACCTTATGACGTCCCGATTCTCTATCTTCTGTCCGATTCCGTGAAGAGAATTGAGGATGTCTTGGATTCTCGCATGTAGAGAACTTGCCGTCTCGCCTTCCTGCATCTTTAGATTATATAATTTATTAAGTAAAAGATCTCTTTTACTTACCTTGGTGTCGTTAGTGCCTTCGTGGAGTTCGACTAGCTTTTCCCAGAGCTCCTTTGCGGAAGAGAACGGGCCGACTCTGTTGAGTTCTTCTTTGGTAAGGCCGCACTGGAGGGTGCAGGTAGCTTTGGCGTCGGCTTCCACCTTTTTGATTAGAGAGGCGTCCCACTTCTCGCAGGGGGTTGGTTTGCCGTCGTCATCGGAAGGTAGCTGAAGTCCCGTCTTAATGATCATCCATGTTTCGAACTGAATCTTCAGATACGTCTCCATTCTTCCCTTCCAATAACCGAAATCATCTCCGGAGAATAGTGGGGGACGAACAGTACTAAACCCCTCTTGTTGAGCCATTTGTAATATGCAACAAAACAAAAAAAATATATGTTCCAAGACTACGTCTTGGATTAGTAGTGCGGGAATAAAGAATAGTAATAATAACGAGCTCGAGTGGTGTTGCACCAACTTCGGGCAAAAGCCGATTCGATAAAAGAATTAGAATAAAGCTTTAAGGCTAAATTCTAATTGACTCCGAAAAATATAAAATCGAAAGAAAAATTTGTTTTGAAAGGTGGTTGCACCAATTCAAAACGACCTCGCTCTGATATCAATTGTTGGATCGAGACCACGCTAGAGGGGGGGTGAATAGCGTTCGTGGCTATTTCTTTCGATTCGTAAAACAAAAGAGTAAAAACGCAGCGGAATAAAGAAATAACAAACACAGAGAGACAGGAAGATTTACTTCGTTCGGAGCCTAAAGCGACTCCTACTCGAAGGCCCGCGATCCTTGATCGCTTTCCGTGGGCAACAACTATAAGTACGATAAAACTATTACATATTAACTACAATTTAAAGCAGTAAACAGATTATACCGACAACAAAAGACTAAATCGAAGCTCCGGGTTGTCGGGGTGTCGTTGCAGCACTTTCTGGATCGAGTCGTTAGCAGCTTGTCGCAGGGAGATTACTTAGATTCTTGTCTTTTTGAAGCTGCACCTTGACCCTTCTTTTATATGATGTTCCGGGCGCCTGGATCCCTTCCGGGCGCTTGGAGTGTGACGTGGCTAGCCAACCAGGATGTTGCACGTGTCAACTTCGCGCAGGGGATAAACTTTGGTCCCGGGCGCCCGGACGTGTTCCGGGCGCCCGGACCTCCGGGCGCCCGGATCCATCCCGGGCGCCAGGACAGCCTTTTTCCAGCAGGTTCCTCACCTGCAAACAAAGGTTAGTCCGAGCAAAATCCCCTGCAAGACAGTGTTAGAATAAGACAAAACATCGTAAAGAAGAATTGACAGTCTTCGGACTGTCCGAGAAACCCTAGGTCGACCCGACACCTACTGTTCCCTCTACACGGAACGCGTCCTCACCTACTCCACTCGGAGATTTATCCTCCAGATCGACTGGACTTTGCTCAGCACTCGATGCTTCCGGACTTCTGCTGGACATCCGCTTCCGGCTAGTCCGGACTTTCACCTGGTTACACCAGGACTTTCCACCTAGGTTACCACCCCTAGGACTTTGCCTGAAGCTATCAACCCGCCAAGACTTTCATAGGGTTACCACCCCTATGACCTAGTTACCACCCCTAGGGTTTTTCCCTTTGCCTAACCGCAGCTAGGACTTTCCTGAAATACTCATTCAACCATGTCAGATTACAACAACCCTTAACTTTGAATCCTTTGCCATTATCAAAATTCAGGTTCGATCGTCGGATGCTTCCCGCACCAACACATTTATGACGATTGGCATTCTAAGTGTTGGTGCGGGAAGCATCCGACGATCGAACCTGAGTTTTAATAATGGCAAAGGATTCAAAGTTAAGGGTTGTTGTTATCTAACATGTTGAATGAGTGTTTCAGGAAAGTCCTAACTGCGGTTAGGCAGGTGAAAACCCTAGGGGGTGGTAACCCTAGGTCCTAGGGGGTGGTAACCCTAGGTGGAGAAAAGTCCTAGCTGAGGTTAGGCAAAGGGAAAAACCCTAGGGGGTGGTAACCCTAGGTCATAGGGGGTGGTAACCCTATGCGGAAAGTCTTGGTAGGTCGATGGCTTCAGGCAAAAGTCCTAGGGGGTGGTAACCCTAGGTGGAAAGTCCTGGTGTCGCGAACCAGGTGAAAGACTGGACTAGCCGGGAAGAGGATGTCCAGCAGAAAGTCTGGAAGCGTCGAGTGCTGAGCAAAAGTCCAGTCGATCTGGAGGATCGTACTAGCAACAGGTAAATCTCCTGAGTGGAGTAGGTGAGGACGCGTTCCCCGTAGAGGGAACAGTAGGCGTCGGGTCGACCTAGGGTTTCCGGTTGGAAACCCGAAATCAGACTCGGACAGTCCGGAGACTATCTATACTTCATTTGTCATATTTATTATATTATGTGCTAACTTTGTACTGCAGGATAGTGTTTGGGACTAACGTATCTTGCAGGTGCAAAGAAGAAACCTAAAGCCTCGGATGAACAGTGTCTGAGGCGCCTTCATGGAGCTTGGAGGCGCCTCGGGTGCAAGGCTGGAGCTGGCTGCGAGAAGCTGTTCAAGGCGCCTTGATGAACAGTAGAAGGCGCCTTGAACAGATGAAGGCGCCCTGTGAACAGTGGAAGGCGCCTTGAATCTGTGATAAGATTCGACCAGTTCGCTCCTGATCTCCGCGGCTGACTCGGCCTACTCAAGGCGCCTTGGGTAGCATTCAAGGCGCCTTGAACACTATTTATAAAGGGGGTTCGACCAGCAGCTTGTATCAACGAATTCCAAGTCTTCTCTCTTCAACGTGCTGCTTCGAAAGACTCCCGGAAGTGCTGCTACAAGTCTCCGACGACCCAGAGCTCCAAGATTTCTCTTTTCATCGTCGGTATAGATTTCTTTTATCGCATTTCTTGTAATACTTAGTTTGTAATAATCGAGCTTATAGTTGTTGCCCACCGGAAGCGATCAAGGATCGCGGGCCTTCGAGTAGGAGTCGCCTTAGGCTCCGAACGAAGTAAAAATCTCTTGCGTCTTTGTGTGTTTGTTTTTATTCCGCTGCATTAACTCTTACGCTTTTTACGATTCCGATACGAACGAAATAGCCGCGAGCGCTATTCACCCCCCCCTCTAGCGCGTCTCGATCCAACAATTGGTATCAGAGCGGGGTCGCTTTGAACTGGTGCAACCACCATTCAAGCATTTTTCGTGGCTTTGTCATTTGTATAGGGTAAAAATAAAACCTTACGTCTTTCGTTTTTTCGCTCCAAAATTATTTTCGAAAAATTCATTTTCATCCTTTCACGGTTTATTAGTATTGATAAAATATTGATTTTGGCAAAATTTGAAATAATATTTTTAAAATATTTTTTAATAATATTTTATTATTTTTTCTCGAAACTGGTGAACTTCTATTTCTATCCTTCCATACCGCACTACTAATCCAGGATCAAGTCCTGGTACATTTTTTTTTTTTGCTATTTTTTTGTATGCAAGGTTCTTTTAAAATGGCATTCCAAGAAGGATTCTGCACCGTCCGACCGCCGCTCTTTTCTGGCGAGGACTTTGGATACTGGAAGAACCGGATGGAATACCACCTCAAGACACAAGTCGAGATGTTGATCATCATCCAGACCGGACTCGAACTTCCACGTGACGACACCGGAGAACTTATCTCATGCATCAACTAGGATTCTAGCACAATGAAAAAAGTTGAAGTCGATGCCAAAGCAGCCTGCATGCTACAATGTGGTCTAACCAATGAAGAATTGAACCGCATCGGCCCCTTCACAAGTGCAAAAGAGTTGTGGTAAAAGTTGATGAAACTACATGAGGGCACTTCCGATGCTCAAGTAAGTAAGCATAATTTAATAAATGATTTATTTGAATTAGATAAGCAGAATAATACTACTTCGGCCGAGGAAGGTATTACGATGGTTGTAGGTACAAGTAAGATAGAGGAAAAGATATGGTCCGAGTCTTCAGATGAATCCGGGTCCGACGAAGAAGAACCGACGAGCTTCCTCGCTCTACCAGTACTAGCAACCGTGGCGGAAACTGAGTCCGAGTATGAGTCAGAAACCGAGAGCGAATCCGAGACTGAGTCTGATCGAAGCCACGAATCCACATTCGTTTCCGAAGGACCAAAACCCACTGTAAGTTCACTACTCGCAGAATTTCAATTAGATAACTTGCATGAATTATTACCTTACTTAGTAAAAAAGTTGGCTAAATCCAACGTCCGGGTTAAGTCACTCCAAAAGGAGGTAGCATCTTTTAAGGAAGCGACTGACTCGAGCTCTTTAACTGAGTCAGTTCAAATTGGAAGTTCAACTCAAGTCCAACAACTTGAGGAAGAAAATTCCAATTTGAAAGCTCAAATTAAAGAACTCAAGGACACGTTGAAACGGTTCACCTTGGACTCCAAGAATCTGGATCTGATTCTTGGAAAACAGCGAGTCGTTTACAACAAAACTGGACTTGGATTTAAAACTAAAATAAAATACAAATCATATTTATCGCTAGTTAATAGAAATAATAGAAAAATTGTCCAAGCATGGGTGCCAAAATCCAACTTGGTTAATCAAGTTGGAACTGTCACTATTGGGTCACCAAGGATCAAGTCTATTACCTTGATAGACCATATCGAGGCTATGATCCAAGGGGAGCTAATAGAAAAATAATATTAAGAACATAATTCAAATTAATATTCAAATTAAATTTGAAATTAAATTCAAAATTCTAAATTCAATTAAAAATTTGAAATTAAATTAAATTCGAAATTCAATTCGAAATTAATTCAAAATTAAAAGTAAATTTCAACTTAAGTTAAATAAAAATAGATGGAGGATCCAGATTCGCTGGCACCCCCAACTGAACTACCCGACAGGGTAACTGAACCTAATCTACCCGAAATGGGTAAAACAATAGTAGATTAGCCGGCAGGGTAATTAAGGTTAGATCAAAACGTGTTAGGTTTAACTTGACCCACAGTATTGGTGAAGTTTTTGAATGATAGTACATTAGGGAAACTTGGGCATCGCATGTCTAGGAAGATATGGCTTCGACCTGGTGCATTTGGCCAAGTGGAACTGACCGAAGCTACCCTTAAATGAATCCTAACCAGTTAGACCAAGGTTTAGTCTTAAGTTCAATGGGTAGGACTATTTGGAAAACCTCGAAGGCATGGTTACTTTAATGAGTTCCTTGTGACTCACCATAGCCTAGAAGTTTATCCAAAGAATGCTTACTTGTTGAACCCAAAGCTAAACCTGAATCTAACTCAAAGTTAAACCAAACCCTTAAATTGAATCTCAATTCATCTCACAAAAATTATAGAATTCCCTAATTGAAAATTTAGATCGGGTGAGATGACTAGGAAATTAAATTATTAAAATTCACTTAACTTAAATCAAGTTAATTAACAATTAAATTATTTTAACTTGAATTATTTTCAAATCTAAATTATTTTAAAACTCAGTTTCTAAATCATTCTAAATGGTCTAAAATTATTTTTCAAAGATTAATTAACTTTAAAATTATTTTTTTAGATTAATTAACTTTAAAATTATCTTTCAAAAATTATCTTTCAAATTTAATTAATTTCAAAATTATTTTCAAAATTACTTTAAAAGCCTTTTAAACTCAATTTCAAAATTATTTTCAAAATTACTTTTCAAAATCATTTTAAAAATCTTTTCAAACTTAATTTCAAAATCATTTTAAACTTATTTTCAAAATCTTTTCAAACTTAATTTCAAAATCATTTTAAAAATCTTTTCAAACTTAATTTCAAAATCATTTCAAAAATCATTTTAAACTTATTTTCAAAATCATTTCAAAACTTAATTTCAAAAATCATTTTAAAATCTTTTCAAAACTAAATTTCAAAAATCATTTTAAAATCTTTTCAAAACTAAAATCTTTTTTAAACTAAATTTCAAAAATCATTTTAAATCTTTTCAAAACTAAATTTCAAAAATCATTTTAAAATCTTTTCAAAACTTATTTTCAAAATCATTTCAAAACTAAATTTCAAAAATCATTTTAAAATCTTTTAAAACTTCATTTCAAAATTATTTGAAATTCAAAACTTATGTTTTATATCAACTGTAAAGACAACTCCATCTCACGTTCACTCAAATGCTAAACATGTTTGTTAATCTAGATTGAGTGAGATGAAAAATTAGGAAAATAATTTTTTAACCTCTCATGCTTGAACTCCTGAACTCAAAAATTTATTAAGGCATTAATTAAGGGGGAGTGATTTTAAGTCGGTTTTAAAATTAGTTTTTCTTTAAAAAATTTTGACTTGACCTCAAAATTAAAAACTATTTTTGCCATATCTTCGAAAATTCAAGTTATTTTTAACTAAAAATTAAAATTATTGATGACCTGACTCTTAAATTATAACTCCTCTAGAAGCTAAATGTTTTTAAAGCTAAGTACTTAATTAAGTTTTCTCTAACTAAACTTAGTTAAATTATTTTCTAAGCTTAGCTACTTGGCAAGATATTTTCTCAACGCAATCATGTTTAAGTTGAAAACATAGCTAAGTATTTTCAAAGTTAGCTAAATATTTTTTAAAAAACATTTAGCTAAGTACTTTTTAAAGTGTTTTAAAAAATAATAATAATAATAATAAAAATTTAGCTAAGTGTCTCTCAAAGCAATTATTTTCAAATGCTAAGTTCTGCTAAAAATGCTAAGTATTTTCCAAAGCATTCTCAGAATTTCATCAAAACAGTTTGTTTTGAAAAACTAAATCTTTTTAAGGTTAAATACTTAACAAAACTATTATCTTCATAAGTTTAGCTAAGTCCTTGATAAAAGTATTTTAAAAGTAAAAATCTTAGCTAAACTGAGTCTTGATCAAATTTTTTTTGTTAAACTCCCTCTTTAAAAACTAAGAATTTAAAGTGTTGTGATATCACAAAAATTTGCTTAGTTACTTGTTAAAGACAAAAATAACCTTATCTCAGCTAAAAGTATCTCTCAAACAAAAAGAAATTGAAATATTAAGATTAAGCATGTTTGATCTTTAGGGCTCTGATACCTCTTAAAGTCAAGTTATTTAACTTGACTCATGCTTGGACTTAAGGACCAACTAAACAAATAACCTAAATTAAAATATTAGCTACTCTCTCTCTTCAACCTAAAAATTAACAAGTTCTTTTTCAAAAATAAGTACTATTTTATTCAAAATTAAGCTAAGTCCCTTTTCACTTAAGCTATATTTTCAAAATTCAATGTTTCCAAAAGGCTTAGCTAAGTGATTCATAGAGCAACTTTCAATTTTTTTTCAAACTTAGCCAATCTTGAAACATAACTTTATAAATTCTTACTAAGATATTTTCTAAGTTACCGTTTAGATAATTTTGCAAAATTTTAACTCAGTGCTTTCAAAATTTTAGGTGAAAATTTATTTTTCAACTTAGCACTTATCCTATTTTTTTTCATAATCTAATTTACTTTTCAAAAAGAAAAAATGAAAATTATTTTCAACTGGCTTATTTTTTGATAAATGGCAAAGGGGGAGAGTAGGAAATTCAAAAGTAAAGTAAAAATTCAAAAAGGAAACCCTGTATTAAGGGGGAGCTTCACAAAAGTTTAAGTGTTAGCTTAAGTTAGCCATTCATTTGAATTTATATACTTAAGCTTGCTCACTTAAAACTTTTTAATATACTTATGCATTGGTTTTACTTAACTTTGAATTTGGGTTGCCATAATAAAAAAGGGGGAGATTGTTGGTGCGGGAAGCATCCGACGATCGAACCTGAGTTTTGATAATGGCAAAGGATTCAAAGTTAAGGGTTGTTGTTATCTAACATGTTGAATGAGTGTTTCAGGAAAGTCCTAACTGCGGTTAAGCAGGTGAAAACCCTAGGGGGTGGTAACCCTAGGTCCTAGGGGACGGTAACCCTAGGTGGAGAAAAGTCCTAGCTGAGGTTAGGCAAAGGAAAAAATCCTAGGGGGTGGTAACCCTAGGTCATAGGGGGTGGTAACCCTATGCGAAAAGTCTTGGCAGGTCGATGGCTTCAGGCAAAAGTCCTAGGGGGTTGTAGCCCTAGATGGAAAGTCCTGGTGTCGCGAACCAGGTGAAAGACTGGACTAGCCAGGAAGAGGATGTCAAGCAGAAAGTCCAGAAGCGTCGAGTGCTGAGCAAAAGTCCAGTCGATCTGGAGGATCATACTGGCAACAGGTAAATCTCCTGAGTGGAGTAGGTGAGGACGCGTTCCCCGTAGAGGGAACAGTAGGCGTCGGGTAAACCTAGGGTTTCCGGTTGGAAACCCAAAGTCAGACTCGGACAGTCCGGAGACTGTTTATACTTCATTTGTCATATTTATTATATTATGTGCTAACTTTGTGCTGCAGGATAGTGTTTGAGACTAACGTATCTTGCAGGTGCAAAGAAGCAACCTAAAGCCTCGGATGAACAGTGTCCGAGGTGCCTTCATAGAGCTTGAAGGCACCTCGGGTGCAAGGCTGGAGCTGGCTGCGAGAAGCTGTTCATGGCGCCTTGATGAACAGTAGAAGGCGCCTTGAATAGATGAAGGCGCCCTGTGAACAGTGGAAGGCGCCTTGAATCTGTGATAAGATTCGACCAGTTCGCTCCTCATCTCCGCGGCTGACTCGGCCTACTCAAGGCGCCTTGGGTAGCATTCAAGGCGCCTTGAACACTATTTATAAAGGGGGTTCGACCAGCAGCTTGTATTCAAGGCGCCTTGAATAGCATTCAAGGCGCCTTGAACACTATTTATAAAGGGGGTTCGACCAGCAACTTGTATTCAAGGCGCCTTGGGTAGCATTCAAGGCGCCTTGAACACTATTTATAAAGGGGGTTCGACCAGCAGCTTGTATCAACGAATTCCAAGTCTTCTCTCTTCAACATGCTGCTTCGAAAGACTCCCGGAAGTGCTGCTACAAGTCTCCGACGACCCAGAGCTCCAAGATTTCTCTTTTCATCGTCGATATGGATTTCTTTTATCGCATTTCTTGTAATACTTAGTTTGTAATAATCGAGCTTATAGTTGTTGCCCACCGGAAGCGATCAAGGATCGCGGGCCCTCGAGTAGGAGTCGCCTTAGGCTCCGAACGAAGTAAAAATCTCTTGCGTCTTTGTGTGTTTGTTTTTATTCCGCTGCATTAACTCTTACGCTTTTTACGATTCCGATACGAACGAAATAGCCGCGAGCGCTATTCACCCCCTCTCTAGCGCGTCTCGATCCAACACTAAGTACCTTTTACTCTCCTTTTTCCTTCTGCTGTTTCTATTTGGGGGTTTTAGCACAAGGCCAGAAGAGAAACAAGGGTTTACGAAGTTTTCTTCCGCTTTCCTCCATCTATCGCCTTCTTCCTTGATTCCTCTTTGGCCGTTCCTATATCTATCATCGCTCTATGGCCGTTTCTCCTCTCGCATGGTTTCTCTCGTGTGTTTCCAACCTTATAGATACAGAAGAAGTGGACTTGCAGGCTACCTATGGTTTTCCTTCTTATATAATCCGTCCTGCTCCTCATGAAGGTCCGCATCTTCTTCCTTTAGGGTGTATATCTATCTTTCGAGACCAAGTCCTACTGGGTTTTCGCTTTCCTCTTCACCCTTTTTTCTGTAATGTCAGCCGTTATTTTAATATCTCACTCAACCAGTTTGTCCCTCAATCCTTTTCCATTCTTATGGGTTTTATTGGGGTGTCTAAACTGTTAGATTTCCCCTTGTCTCCATGTCTTTTTCATCATTTCTTTATTCCTCGTCGAGTGGATGTTGGTGTTTTAAAATTCCAATCTCGTCCCAAGGCTATTTTGTTCAACCACATTCCTCCTCAGGGGGAATGGTATCATAAATTTTTCTATATGCGTCTCCCTTCTCCCCCTTTGTTTCCTATTCAATGGATACATGACTTACCTCCACTTCCTAGCACCCATGATCTTCTTGACGATCCCTCTGTTGCTTCTGCTCTACCTAAACTGAGGGGAGCAAAATTCAGCTTGCCGCATCTAATTGTGGAGGGTTTAATGTTTCTTTTTGGAATAGGCAAGATTGACACCCCTTTGGATGGATCCTTTGGTATGTAAAAACATCTCAATCCATATTTACTGATTAATACATCTCTTTTATAACAGTGTTTAATTCCTGTGTTTCAGCTGATGTTCTTCTTCCAGCCTTTATGTACAAGAATCCTGCCATGACTAAGTCTTTTGTGAATAATCTTGGAGAAGAATGGTTACGCGACCGTCGATCGGATCCTAATTTTTCCACCTTGGGTTTACTATCTGAAGAAGAACTACGGGCAGAGGCTGTTGCAGCCATGGAAGAGGAAGAAGAAGAACCCTTTGTTACCTTAGTTAAAAAGCCAAATCTTACTGAGGCTTCTCCCTTTAGTGATTTCTTTGGTACTTTTGTGCAAGCTCCTCTTGTCCCGGCGCCCATTTCTCGATAGAGAGGTAAAGCACCGATAACTCCAACCCATATTATCTCTAGTTCTGCTCTTAAGATGATGAGACCCGGTCTACTTATCCCTTCTTCTTCTATTATTTCAGCTCCCTCTGCTTCTGCTTCTGAGACGGCCGTTATCCCTTCTGTATCTTTGGCATTGGCCTTGCCTCCCTTGGCTTCTAGGCCTCGAGCAAAACGGACACCTTGCCGGAGATCTTCTCCCGGTGCCATTCCCTCGACTATTAGTGTTCCCACAACTGCATCAGCTCCCCCTACACTATCACCTTCTATTCCATCTAGCTCTTCCTCTGCTTCTCTTGTTTCTACTATTCCTTTCCCTTCTATTGCATCTTCTTCTTCTTCGCCTCCTTCCTCCTCCCTTCCTCGTCCTTTATTTAAACAGGCTGCGGGTTTACCTTCTTAATTGGGACAACCCTCTAGTCCACCTAGCTATGGCTCTCAGCAACTACAAGGTCTATTAGCCGAATCTTGGATGCAGGGTTGCGAACAACTAAGAGGCCTTAGTCTTCCACATCGAGCTGATCGCCATAGTCGTCAGGCAGTGGCTGTAAGTATTTCTAGTTATATGTTATTAACTTTGTACCTTCATCTTTAACTTACATCATCCTTTTGTTTAGTTTCTTGCCTCAAGTCTACATATCGACCAACTACTTACAGCTAAGGACCATGAGAACAATAAATTAAAAGCTCAACTGGAGACGTTAAAGGCTACTTCACCTTCTTCCAACAGCGATATGGTTCAGTTGCAAGAGAAAGTGACCTTACAAAATCAACAGTTGGGGACCTTGAAACAAGAATTGGAGGAGTGTCAACAATTATTGAAAGATAAAGAGCTCGCCCGAAGGACGTTAGAATTACAGGTGGATAGGCTACATTCTGGTCTTTGACTAGAGATTGCTTTAAAAGAGAAAGCTCTCTCAGATGCTTCTCATAAAAGTCTCCTTTTAGAGAAAGTAGAGAAGCTTCATAATGCCTGTCTTTATGACCAAGCTCAAGACCTAGCCTCTCATTATTTCACTATCCTACAGGAACAAGAACAAAGGAAAGCTCAAGATGTCGAATTGTCACTGCTACAGAAGGAATTGGAGCAGCTTAAATCAGAGAAGGATGCTTTGAAAGATCACAACACCAAACTACAAGCTGATTTCCAAAGTTATAAGGAGCAAGAGAAGAATCGGTGGGAAGAGTGGCGTCAGACTTATTTAAAGTCTTCAGCCTTTGCCCAAGAATTTGTTCGCAGGATAGTGGATGCTTTGAATCATTCCGTATCGGGAGTTCTTCAACAATTAAGAGAGGGTGGCTATCTACCCAAGGAACCTCCTCTTTCTTTTATAAATCGCCGCAGGCTTAACGAAGAACTGTCCGCCGATTTAAAAGGTCCTTTTCCAAATGTCTAAAGAGATTTGTTCATAAAAGACTTGTAATAGAAGAACTAGTAATGAAAAGAAGTGTAATTAAAGCTTGGTAATTAAGTACTTGCGATGTATAAGAAATTTTTGATACTTACTTGCTTCTTTACTATGTTGGTTTAAGAACATTCCTTCTGAAATGCTTTCGAGCATTAAGTATAAACTTTATTCGAGAATTCCTTGTTCATCTCGTGAAGTTAAGCCTCGTCTTGATGAATCCTTCTGCAGATAACATCTGGTGTGCTTCATATTTCCAAAAGAATACATAATTTCAATTGATTTCTAGATAAAGAACTGTATAAAATTCCTGAGTTCCGAGCTGAATACACTACTCCAGGCGATTTTTAAGTGAAGACTTCCAGATAGATGAGCTTTCAGATGAATAATGTATCATATGCATAGAATCCCCTTTTGAATCCTAGCTTCATGTCTGTATAACCCCGGTCGATTAGTCTTTGAAATTATGAGATTTCTTGATCAATTGTGTCCTGTGATGGTTTAGAGTCTCCGGTTCCTCCCATGAAGACCCGTCCGAGTTATTTCATAGGATTTCCCGATTGACTAATGTTCTGTGATGGTTTAGAGTCTCTGGTTCCTCCCATGAAGACCCGTCCGAGTTATTTCATGGGATTTCCTGATCGACTGATGTTCTGTGATGGTTTAGAGTCTCCGGTTCCTCCTATGAAGACCCGTCCGAGTTATTTCATGGGATTTCCCTATCGACTGATGTTCTGTGATGGTTTAGAGTCTCCGGTTCCTCCCATGAAGACCCGTCCGAGTTATTTCATGGGATTTCCCGATCGACTGATGTTCTGTGATGGTTTAGAGTCTCCGGTTCCTCCCATGAAGACCCGTCCGAGTTATTTCATGGGATTTCCCGATCGACTGATGTTCTATGTAAAAATATGAGGTTTATACTAACCTTATGACAATTTTTTAAAGTTTCTAGGTTCTTGAGAGGAGCTGTGTAGGCCTTTAGGGTTCCCCCTTGTAGATTGCTTGAAATAGATAATGAAAGTCCTCTTGATATTTATCAATCTGTATGAATCATACTTATTTCCGTGGCGGTATTTGTCTCGCTTGACTTTTATTAAAAGAAATAGAGTACATAAGCTGTAGGTATACTTGTCCTCAGTCACCGAGGACTTCAAATAATTGTGATTTGTTTCTCCAGACACATCCTTGAGTAGTATGATGCAATTAGGTTTGATAAGGCTGTAAGTGATTTGCACTCCAAGGATTAGAATTCTTGCTTCAGTATCTTGGAGATAATATGAACCTGATGTGAGTTTTTCTATTACTTTGTAAGGTCCTCCCCATTGTGGTGCTAACTTACTGACATCTCCGACAGGTTTAATTCGCTTCCATACCAAATCTCCTACTTGAAAAAAATCTGGGGATGACTCTTTTGTTATAGTTTTGTCTCATCCGTTGTCGATATGATGCCAGACGAGTAGCAGTTTTATCTCTGATCTCCTCTATCAAGTCTAGCTCCATGAGTCGTCGACCTCCATTATCTCCATCATATAATTGTCTTCTGTCAGATTCTACTCCCACCTCGATGGGAATTATTGCTTCTCCTCCATAAACTAATTGAGAGGGAGTGATTCCTGTAGCCTCTCGAGGTGTAGTTCGATATGCCCAAGGAACGCTGGGTAATTCATCTACCCAGCTACCTCCGACATGATCCAGTTTGGTCTTTAGACCTCTTATGATTTCTCTATTAGTTACTTCTGCCTGACCATTACTTTGCGGATAAGCTACAGAGGTGAAGGCCTGGGTAATGCCTTAACTGTTGCACTAGTCTAAGATCCTATCCCCTTGGAATTGTCTTCCATTATCATAGACCAATTTATGAGGAATGTCAAATCTACAGATTATATTTTTCCATAAAAATTTAATAACTGCATCTTCAGTAATTCGAGCAAGTGGTTCTGCCTCCACCCATTTAGAAAAATAATCCACCGCTACCAATAAGAACCTTCTCTGTGCAGCTGCCATAGGAAATGGACCTACTATGTCCATGCTCCATTGATCAAAGGGACATGCAACTATAGAGGTTCTCAATAACTGTGTAGGATGATGTAAGATATTTTGATGTTTTTGACAAGAAATACAAGTTCTCACCAACTTGTTAGCATCTTCCTGTAAAGTAGGCCAAAAATATCCTGCTAGCAGAATTTTGCGAGCCAAAGATCTCCCTCCTATATGACTACCACATGAACCCTGATGAACTTCTCGTAAAATAAACTGTATATCTTCTGTGCCAATACACTTGAGCAAAGGTCTAGAAAAAGCTCTTTTATATAGCTGTTCTCCTACCATAGTGTATTGAGCAGCTCTCTTCTTAAATACCCTTGCCTGTTCTATATCACTGGGAAGAATACCTTGCTACAAATATAATATGATTTGAGCCATCCAATCACTTTGAATTTCTACTTCAGCATGTCTTTCAATACAAGATATTAACAGAGTTTGTTCTACGGGCCGATCTAGACTCCATGGAACTATAGCAGAGGCCAACTTAGCCAATTCATCTGCCACTTGATTTTCAGATCTAGGAACCTTTTGTATATTTACTTCTTGAAACTGGGACTTCAACTTATCAAATGCTTCAACATATAACTTAAGCCTGTCGTTATTAATTTCGAAATTACCTGACAGTTGTTGAGCTGCTAATTGAGAATCAGAATAGATAAAGACTCGAACCGCCCCTATATGCCGAGCGGCTTGTAGTCTTGCTATCAGGGCTTCATATTCTGCTTCATTGTTGGTAGCTCTGTAATTCAATCTGATGGAGAGTTGAAGTCTGTCTTCTCTTGGAGATATAAGAAGAACACCAATTCCGCTGCCTTGTCTAGTTGAAGAACCATCCACATAAACTTTCCAAATGTTTTCTTCCTCAGGGCTTTAAACTTCTATGATGAAGTCTGCTAGAGCTTGTGCTTTGATAGCCAAGTGAGGTTGATATTGAATGTCATATTCCCCAAGTTTAGTTGTCCATTTGATCAACCGACCTGATACCTCTGGGTTGAGTAACACCCGTCCGAGAGTACTGTTGGTTAATACAATAATCTCATGTGCTAAGAAATATGAGCGCAACCTCCGAGCAGTCAATACTAGGGCATAGGCTAATTTTTCTAGTGTAGTGTATCTACACTCAGCTCCTTTTAATAAATGGCTAGAAAAATATACAGGTTGTTGTTCCTTTCCTTCTTGTCTGACTAATACAGAGCCTACGATGTTTTCATTAGCCGACAAATATACCCAAAGAGTTTCTCCTACTATAGGTTTAGCCAATACAGGGAGAGTAGACAAATAATCTTTCAATTCTTGGAAAGTCTTATCACATTCTTCATTCCACTTAAATTTATTGGCTTTTCTAAGTATTTTAAAAAAATGGAAGCTACGATCGGTCGACCTAGAAATGAATCTAGACAAGGCTGTAATTCGGCCTGTCAGTCTCTGAGCTTCTCTCATGTTGCGTGGTGGCTCCATGTTTTGTAGTGCCTTGACCTTGTTCGGGTTGACCTCTATCCCTCGTTCGGACACCATATATCCTAGGAACTTCCCCCCTTTCGCGCCGAATAAACATTTGCTCGGATTTAATTTGAGCCCATATTGCCTCAATGTTTTGTAGGTCTCTTCTACATCCCTGCATAGATCAACAGCTTGAAGAGACTTAATTAAGATGTCATCAACATATACTTCCATATTTCTACCAATCTGCTCCTGGAAGACCTTATTCATAAGCCTTTGATAGGTTACTCCTGCATTTTTTAGTCCGAAAGGCATACCATTATAACAATAAGTACCTTCAGATGTTATAAAACTGACCTTTTCTTGATCTTCTTTAACTAAGGGAACCTGATGATAGCCTTGATAAGCGTCCAGCATAGAGATGTATTCGCATCCCGCAGTGGAATCTACCAATTGATCGATCCTGGGTAATGGATAATAGTCTTTTGGGCAAGCTTTGTTGAGATCCCGGAAATCAATGCATACTCGCCATTTGTTCCCAGGCTTGGAGACTAACACCACATTAGCTAGCCATCTTGGAAATTGTACTTCCCTGATGTAACCGGCTTCCATGAGTTTAGTTATTTCTTCTTTGATGATCTGGTTTTGTTCCGCGCTAAAACTCCTTTTTCTTTGCATGACCGGGCGGGCATCTTGGAAGGCATGCAAGGAATGCTCCATGACTGTAGGAGAAACGCCCGAGACTTCTTTGGGAGTCCAGGCAAATACATCATTATTCTTCTTCAGGCATTGCACTAATTCAGCTTTCAGAGCAGGATCAAGATCAACCGCAATATATGTAGTAGCTTCAGGTCGACCGGCCTGAATCTGAACTTCTTCCTTCTCTTCATAAACCAAGACGGGCTGCTTCTCCCGAATGACATTAACCTCCATTCTTTGAAGCTTTCGGGCGGTGTTAGCTTCAGTTCGAATTATTTCTACGTAACATTTTCGAGCTGTCTTCTGATCACCTCGCACCTCCCCGACTTGGTCATCTACCGAAAATTTAATCTTCTGACAAAAAGTAGAAACGACCGCCCTAAACTCGTTTAAGGCGGGTCGACCCAATATCACGTTATAAAAGGACGGAGCATCTACTACCATGAAATAAGATCTTCTTGTTCTCATCAGAGGCTCTTCTCCCAGAGATATGGCCAACTTTATTTGGCCTAACGGTTGTACTTCGTTGCCTGTGAATCCATATAGAGGAGTAACGATCTGTTGAAGTTCACTCAGATCAATTTGCAGTTGATCGAAAGCCTTCTTGAATATAATATTGACAGAACTGCCCGTGTCTATGAAGGTACGAGCAATGGCGTAGTTGGCTATCACAACTTTGATGACCAGGGCATCATCATGGGGTATTTATACCCCCTCGAGATCTCTGGGCCCGAAACTTATTTCGGGATCGACCGCTCGTTCCCTACTACATCCTACAGCATGAATTTCCAGTCTTCGGGCATGTGTCTTTCTGGCTCTATTAGAATCTCCATCAGTGGGTCCACCCGTAATCATATTGATATTGCCCCAAGCAGCATTGCTCCTGTTTTCTTCCTGTCAAGTCGTCACAGCTTCAGAAGGTGCTTTCTCTGACAATTGGCTGGTACCGGCCGGGACTGGTATTGCCTCCTGCCGAGGCTCGACCGGGCGATATTCCAGTTTGAGTGGACTTTGCTGCCTGGGGTACTGCTGTCGATAATAGTTCTGCCTCTGATAACACTCCTGATTAGCTCGTTTATTTCTTAAAACAAAACAGTGTTCAGTATGATGACTGCTAGTTTTATGATAAGTGCACCATCTCCTTGGTACCTCTGGCTGTATCTCCACATGTTGTACAGCTTGTGGACGATACTCTGGTTGTTGATAGGGTGGATGAGTTATTCTAGGACCTCTTGGTGGGGGCATAGGGGCCGGAGCTTTCTCCTTAACCTGGGTAGGAGAAGAGGTAACACCCTCCTTTCTACGAGTAGCTTGAGCTTCTTCCACATTAATGAACTCGGTGGCACGCTCAATCAAGGAATCAAAATTAACAGGAGGATTCCTTACTAAATCTTTAAAGAAATCATTATCATTTAAACCTTGAGAGAAAGCGCTAACTAATATTTCAGTGGTAGCACTAGGTACATCAATAGCTACCTGATTGAATCTTTTGATGTATGCTCGGATAGACTCTTTAGATGCTTGCTTAATTGAAAACAGGCTCCAAGGAGTCTTATGATACCTTTTGTTGCCGGAGAAATGATGTAGAAAGACTTTCTTGAAGTCTTTAAATTTTCGAATAGACTTCTCTAGCAATCTCTTGAACCAGCGCTGTGCAGCTCCTCCAAGGGTAGTGAGAAACATCCGACACTTCACCTCCTCAGAGAATTGTTGTAATAATGCTACGTTCTCGAATTTCAATAGATGATCTTCTGGATCTGTTGTTCCAGTGTATTCCCCGATCTGAAGATTTTGATACCGCTTAGGAAGCGGATCATCTAGTACACTTTGAGAGAATGGGGAGATGACCTTCTCTGGTGAGATATCACTAGTTATCATTTTGATCTTACGCTTTGTCGGAGAAGAAAGGCTCGTTATCATTTTGACCTTCTCTAGTTATCATTTTGACCCCCCTTGATCCATGGGAGTGCGAAGAAAGGCTCGTGGACGCCTTGTCGGAGAAGCAGCAGCTGGAGGAAAATACACATGCTCTTCTTCTTCCAGCTCCTTTCCTTTCCGATGCTCAGTAGTCGATATTGCTGGATGGTGAGCTGTTGGTAGAGTAGCTCCGGTGTGGGCTTGAAGTTGTTGTTGTTGTAGTTGTAAGGCTTTCTGAACGTGAGAATTGATGAGGAAATCCAAATCCTCACGACTGATAGTGAGTAGGTTTGATTTTCCGGCTTCTTCCATCCTGTAGTCTCAGATTCAGGTGAAGTTCCCACAGACGGCGCCAAATTTGATCCTGTCTGAGAAGCTAGGCAAGACGGAGATCCGGAAGAAAGAAACCCACCGCGCTGGTGAAGAATAATATCCACGGAATACCGATCTGAGAAACCCAAAGCGGATCGAAAAAAACAGAGTCACCAAAGGTCCTCCTCGCACGAAGACCCGATGACGAAGAAGAAATCCAAATCTGAAGAGGAAAAACCTAGATCCGAAGCTTCCAAGACTTCCTGCGCACAAGAGACCAACCAACACTACCGTCAGTGACCTAAGACCGGGGTGGGAATCCCTGGCTAGGCCCTCCGACGCTCAAGTCAGTGATCTCTCTCGGTGTGGAAGAAGGAGGAAGAAGATGAACAGTAGTTGAAAATTAGGGTTATGAATGTATGCAATGATGTGAACTCACCTTGCCAACGGAGAGAATTCCCCTTTTTATATCACTTCATATAACCTCCGTAGTCATGAAGTGGACCCCGGTTTGTTAGAGTTTGTTATGAGATGACATCAGCTATGTACTTGTGGTAAATGACTTTTAAGGAATCTTTTTTTGTACCACAGATGTACCTTCTTTGTCGTTTAGTACATACAAAATAATATAAAAACACATTTCCCGCCAAAATATATAACACTTGTCATAGAGTCATGTATTGTGGATATCTTTATTAATTATCTTATTTGAAATATTTATCTTTATTCTTCCTCATGAGGCTTCTGTCTGCACCCTTCTATGTTATTTATCCTACTTAGCAATAAGCCATATTTTATCAGGTTTTTTTCCAAGGTGTTGGTTGACTTGGCTGATATTAACCTTCTTTCTTCAGGGCATGTAGCAATCGATGCTATTCTACATGCTTTCAGAAGTATCTCCTGGCCGATATTAGCCTACCTCCTTCGAGGTATATAAATCTTCCTCCTGGGAAGCATATTTCGGTCGATATAGACTTACCTCTTATTGAGATATGTCCCGGCTGATATTAGCCTACCTTCTTCGAGATATATAGCTCTTCCTCCTAGGAAGTATATTTCGGTCGATATAGACTTACCTCTTATTGAGGTATGTCCCGACCGATATTAGTCTACCTCCTTCGAGGTATATAAATCTTCCTCCTGGGAAGCATATTTCGGTCGATATAGACTTACCTCTTATTGAGGTATGTCCCGGCCGATATTAGCCTACCTCCTTCAAGCTATATAGCTCTTCCTCCTGGGAAGCATATTTCGGTCGATATAGACTTATCTCTTATTGAGGTATGACCCGATCGATATTAGCCTACCTCCTTCGAGGTATATAAATCTTCCTCCTGGGAAGCATATTTCGGTCGATATAGACTTACCTCTTATTGAGGTATGTCCCGGCCGATATTAGCTTACCTTCTTCGAGGTATATAGCTCTTTCTCCCGGGAAGTATATTTCGGTCGATATAGACTTACCTCTTATTGAGATATGTCCCAGCCGATATTAGCCTACCTCCTTCGAGGTATATAAATCTTCCTCCTGGGAAGCATATTTCGGTCGATATAGACTTACCTCTTATTGAGGTATGTCCCGACCGATATTAGCCTACCTCCTTCGAGGTATATAGATCTTCCTCCTGGGAAGCATATTTCAGTCGATATAGACTTACCTCTTATTGAGGTATGTCTCGGCCGATATAAGCCTACCCCTTGGTTTCATCACCTCCTTTCCTTTCCTTATCGGGAACCCTCGAAACCTTACCCATATCATACATCATTATGGATTTGATTAGTCTTTATGATAGCTATTCTTAATTCTCTCATATCTTAAATTGAAACTTATTTTTTATTTTTCTGATCCAAATATGGAAATCTTTCGATTTCTAAGTTTTAAGAAATTCAGATTATGAGGCCCATTAGGATTCAATCTGAGTTCCAAAGATAATTTCAAGAATGACTGGATGCTCGCGGGAAAACTTTAAATAGGTCAGTGTGATCGGATACTTGTGGGTAAGGCCTAGAGCAGGTCAGGGTGATCAAAATTCGTGGGGAGGCCTAGAGCAGTTCAGGGTGACCGGATGCTCACGGGGAGACCCAAAGCAAGTTAAGAGTGTCCGAATCCAGATGCTTGCAGGGAGACTCGGAGTAGGTTAGGACCACCACATGTTCGCGGGAGATCTAGAACAAGTAAGGAATGAATGAATGCTCACGAGGAGGCCTAGACAATGAAAGTAATGATGATCTTTCGTTTGAAGGGAGGATTGTTGACATTCAATTAAAGTCCCACATTGGAAAGATTTGGAAAAAAATTATAGGTTTAAAGGATGTATGATATTTTCATTAGTATGAATCATTTTGGAGAGAACCCAATAACAAAGACATGAGAGCTTATATCTAAAGTAAACAATATTATCTAATTATAGAGATATGGATATATCTTTTGGTATAGTGTAACATTCCTTATATATTAATAACAAATATATCAAGTGCATTTGGTTTGCACATTTTTTAAAAACGTGCATTTTTTAGAAAATAGAAAATAACTTTTAGATATTCTCTATTTTTTTTAAAATATTATCTATTTTTTTTTAAAACAAATATAAATAAATAGAAAATATACACATTTTTCAAAAAATAAAAATAAAAAACCCCTAAAGCACCATATATTTTAACTATATAAGTTATATATATTTTAACACTTTCCTTTTTTAATAAAAACTGAGGTTTGGTTTTAAGTTTTCCCGACTCCGTCCCTTTCCGCCCCGCCCTTCTACCGTCGCTCACCGCCCCTTGTCGCCGCCGCTCGTCGCCGCACCTCGCCCAGGTAAGATCTCGAAACTCCCTCTCTTTCTTGACGGTGTCGGAATGGCGTCTCGGTTCTGATTCCGTGCCGGAACGGAAAAAAAACTCCGGTATCGAGCGGCACGGATCGGCACTGAAAACCCTCCACAATGTTTAATCAGTTTGAGGATCATGTTAATGGAATTGTCTTGCCAACGGAGTGATCATCCTCAGGTAGAGGAAGAGGATTCACTCGGGGCATGCCGATTGTCGCCAGTGTTTGTTTTGATGTCATGTTCTTTCAGATTCTTAATGTGCTTCTTTTTTGATCTATAGGTGTTGTCTAATTTCTCTCGCACGCCCTTATATTGGTCTAAGTCAGCATATTCATATTTGTAAATGCTCTATTGATAAATGGTCATAATACTTTGCAAATATTATATTTTGTTTTCTCATTAGTATGCTAATTTACTGATCATTTGTAGGTTGATTTAAGTCAATGACAATGGGTTGGTGTAGTAATTGCGAGGAATGCCCCATCTATAGGGATCCTGACTACAGTTATGTGTGAGTTGTTCTGTTTTATGGATATGTACAAGTTTTATTTGTTTGTTTATGTTGGCTCTTTTTTTTTGAATAGGATATGAAGGATAACCTCTTCTTATTATATTTCATTAAATTCCTTTTTATGCTGTTCCAGGTGCTGTACCTTATGTGGAAGGATTCTCAATCAAAAGATTTACTACAGCCGTCTCCCTTTTGCAAAGGATAGCAGTGGCCAGGTTTGTCATGTGTTGGCCCATGGAACCTTTAAGTAACCTGAATTTATTTTCCCCTAAACTGATTTTTTTTATTTACTTCTTTTCTTTCTTTTCCCAGAATCGTCGAGAGACTGGTAATATCATAAAGACTTTGAAATATGAATTCTCTGCATCATATTTAAGAACTCTAAATAAAGGTAAATCCACATTAGGAAATTTTTTTAACTTTTTGTATTCTAGGATATGTAATTTGGTCATTTATTTAAATTTGATTGTTGTATTTGTGATGGAATTCCATGTTTATGCTTCTGTATTTTGCAACTTCAATGTTAATTAGATAGTAAAAAATTTTCGCATTAATTTTTAAGTCACATCTTATTGTAATCTTTTTAGTTTTAATTATCACTTGGCCCTATGCAAGTTGATTGATTTAGGACTTATTTGTTTATGTTTTGTTTTTTATTGTATGCTGTGTTTTTTAATTGTTTATTATTATTATTATTATTATTATTAATTGGATTCAGATTGGCAGGTCCAACCAATTAAACCTAGATTTAGAGCCCACAGTTCCTGTTTAAACAGTGTTAAACCTGTATATTTTTGACTGATTTAACTAGAAAAATTATGACCCAAGGGTAATGTTTCAACCCCTCCTCTAGGTTCTAAAAGACTAACTTCTGGTGTTTGTTAGAGCATAGATTTAGCTACTCATTTGATTGTTTATTGTTTATGATATTTCATTTAAAATATACAAGTAGGTCAATGCTTCCATTTGAATTATTAGTTACTTGTTGTAGAGGAACATTGATGATCAAATTTATGCCAAGTAAACCTTTTCAAAATCAATGGGGGAATAGAGAAATGTTGTATATAATACAAATCTTGTATTACATATTTTTGTTCTTAATTTGTTATTTTGTTTAATGCAATTAAGACAAATTTCTTATGAGTCAAGTTTCAAATTATGTTCCTGTCACTTTTATTCTAACTTTTCTTGCTATATATTTTTAGAAATTCATATTTGACTTTTAGTTTATTTGATTTTTAGTTTTGTGTTAATGTCATTTTTTTTTTCCTTTTTTGATTTTGCCCTTATTTGTTCAGGAAGAGATGCGATTAACTATATTGTAAATACCATGTACATTAATGGAGATACTATAATCGACAATGCTCATGCTTTCTATGAGGTACTTGTACATCTTGATTGCAATACATGGAAAGCAATTTTGACTCGCATTCCCATTTTTGAAGATGGTTCTTGATCAAAAATTCACCAAGGGGCGCAAGATATCTCATGTTGCAGCCGCTTGTCTCTATCTTTCTTGCAGGTGAGAAATGTATGCTAATCTATGGTTATGATTTAGTCATGCCACCACTATTATAGCATCAATGATTCTTTTCAAGTATTTGTGTGTACTCTTTTATCACCAAGGTCATCCCTCTTTTTTCCCCCACTACCAACCTTGGATAAAACAATATCCAAATCATTCAAAGTAAACATGTCAATAAATTATTGATGGATTTGCTTATCCTAGCATTCAAACAACCAAGATATAGTAATTGCTCATTCAAAAAACCATTATACACAACACTATTAATTCTAAAATTTGTTTGTAGACTACTATCGAATAATTAATAATGGTATATACTATTTGTATGTTTTTTTAAGCTTTTAGAAGTGGTTTAACCATAGTGGACAAGAATTTTGTTACATGAGATATTAATGCATGTGTCTAATTTGAACCTGCCTATTTTGACCAGTAGTGGCTTAGCTTGCTTACTAGTCAAGCCCATTCCTTTGCTCTGTTGTTAAACCTGATCAATATGCTAAATCTGAAAATTTTGTATGGAGTTCTTTCAGAATATCAATGTTGGAGTAGGGGAGGTGTAGATGAAGCCTTATTGTATGAATATTAGAACATTTCATGACTTTCCATGTCCTGATATACCTGCAATTAAAAAATCTAGTTTGTTTCTTTAAGTCTCTATGTTTTAAACTTCAAGTCTTCTATTTACATATTTTTTTTCATTCGGTATCAATCTAGTTAGTGTTCATAATTGGTAGTTATTTGTAAATCTTCTCGAGAATTGCTAATGTTCTTATGGGTTATATGATTGCTTTTCTATATATTACTCCGTGCACTTTGATAAACTTAACAAAATGATCCTTTTCTTTTTTGAATATATTTCTCTATCTATAAATGATAGCATATAATTTGTTAGATTATTTTACTTTATCACTTAAAAATTGACTAAATTGTAGGTGATTAGCAATAGTTGTCAACTTTGATGCATATAACAATGTTGTATTCAAATGTTGTAACTCGGTTTAGAATTTCGTTCCTTGTTTTTCCAGACGATTGAAACAGAGCTATCTTCTCATTGATTTCTCTGAAGACTTGCAGATAAATATGTATGTACATCTTGCTCCTTTTCACCTCTTCATGCTTTTTGAACTATGAAATTCTTTGGGTTTTTTCCCTTAGCACAACTACTGTTAGGCAAGCAAGATAAAATGTTCTCTTATATTTTGTTTCAGATATGTACTTGGAGCTATGTTTTTTCAACTTTGTAAAACTTTGAAACTCTTGAAGCACCCAATTGTCCAGAAAATAGTAGATCCAAGTCTTTTTATCCATCGATTCACAAAGCGTAAGGGAGCCTTGTTTTCTATTATATATTTAAAAATTCTTCTTTTTGAGTGACACGATTCCTTGCGCTGTAGAGAATTGTAAGGTTCGGTTTTCATTATTTATCTAGTGTCTTAAGACTCCTATGACTGCATGAATTGTAATTTGGTTTATTCTGAATTTACTCTTTTGGTTTTTCGTGATTAAGCTTATATTTTAGTTTATGCAATTCTAGTCTTTCATTGGAGTTTAATTTATTAGTGAGTATAACTATAATTCTCTTCTATTTGGCAATTGTTCATATTTTCTTTAAATCGGGATTTTACTATTTGTTGTTACAATAGAAACTTCTCTTCCCTTCCATGTTTATTGTAAATTTAGTAGAAAATAGCACCTTTGTCCAACACGTTAGCTCTTTGTCCGCGGCAAACTATTTTCATTTTAATGGCAAACATATTCAAGGCATAGATATATTTACATTTCGATTGTTGGAAATATGTATTCTGTAATAAGTATTATAATAAAGAGGGCCTTATTTGTTTTATTTCTTATTTACCCTATTTATTCATCAAGGTGACTTAGTTATGAGATTAAATTAAACTAGAGTGAATTTATTGCGTAAAACTTGTGAAATTTAGGACTTTTAGGCAAAAAGAATGATACAGTTTCTGAAATGGCTCTTCGCTTGGTTGCAAGGATGGAGAGAAATTGGATTCAGGTATTCTTCTTTATTGGTTTAGTCCTTTTCAATTTGTAAATTCAATTTCTTATTCATTAGTAAATTTGTTTCTTGTGCTTTTAATGGATTTAGACAGAGAGGAAACCCAAAGGATTATGCGGTGCAGCATTATATATATCTGTACTTTCTCATGGACTTAATTACTCCAAATCAGATATTGTAAGTAAAACACTTTCTAGCTAACTTCCACTCTAAATGTGCACGATGTGGTCGGAGATGCATAATAAATTTATGAGACACCAAATTTCTTCATACCTTGCAAATCTATATCTGTGATATGTCCACAGGATCCCCTTTTTGTTTCAAATCGAACCTAAAAGCTTGGGATTTAATTAATCCCAATCAAATATCGTAAGGGATACATTTATGATAATTTACACTACAAAATGTGTAAATGCTAACAATAATCATTTTGAAGTTGTTGGGGCAATATAGCAAATTTATAAGACAAAGTTAACCAATAGTTTTTTTTTTTCATTCATGGCATGTTACATTCTTTGAGCAATTGAAAATATTATCAAGTAAAGCTTAATTTAATTTATTTTTATCTTATATCTTTTAATTTTTTTAGCTTTTCCTTTGTCCTTGCAATAGCTTGATCTTATTGTTTCAGACAAATGTTAATAGTTTTTGTTCAAGACTAAATATTTAACAAATTTACGAAATTAATGTGAAACTTTAGCAATTATATATACCTATATAGTGTTGAAGAAATTATTCTTTGTTGTGTTACATACGCCTGCTCGCATTTATGCAATTTGAGAGTAAAACCTAAAACTTAAATTTTAAATTTATTTAATTATTTTCACACAACATGGTTGTTCAACTAATTGTTGCAAGTTTTTTTTTTGTTGTGTTTACTTAGGTTTCTGCTGTACGCATCCGTGAAGCAACTTTGAATAGATGGCTAATAGAGTTTGAAAATACAGGGATTGGTCGCTCAATTGTAAGTTTTCATATACTTGAACAAATGTTAAGTGATGTTGATATAGCATTCCATGAAATATTTTGTGGTGGTTACTTTACTTTTAAATTTAATGAAAAAATAACCTATATATCTAGTTTTTTTATTTGTATAATCATTTGTTTTGTGAAATTTCATTTCGAACTAGGGTTTTTATTCCCAGCCGAAACAAGAAAATTTCATGCCATAGATATAGTGTCGGAGGCATTAACGCTTAGGAAGAGAAGACGAAGAGGGAATGCGATCGCCTTCTTGTTGAAGCCTCACTTGATAGTGTATGATCATGCCAACACTTGCATGATCCTCCTAATGTCACAGAAGTTAAAACATGAAGAAGTTTTGTATAAGTTAGAACATGTTTATGACCTCACACTTTGCAGCAATGATTGAAATGCCGTTTCGTGCCGCTCGGACTGTTTTTCTGTTCCGTTGGCGAAGTGAAACCAACACCCTACGCGCGGCTATTTCAAACATGCGTTGCGACAGCAGGGCGTCCTGAACGTGTTGTTGGATGCTTCCCGTGTCTCCGGAAGTGTTCGGCGATGCTTCCGCTGCCTCTAAAGGCGTCACCGGACGCTTCCGGTGCTGCCAAAGGAGTTGCTGGACTCCTTAGGTGCCGTCGGAGGAGTCGCGGGCGACGCTCGCGTCCAGGCATGCGTTGCGGGCGTGCGTCACAGGCGTGCGAGGTGTATTGTGCAAAATATAATTTAAATAATTTAAACAATTCCCACTTAAGTGTGATATTTTGAAGAGACTTTTATAAACTCTAATTAAATTATCTCAATAAAATATAAAAATATATTTAAAATTTTTAAAAAATTAATAAATTTTATTAAATGATATTCTAAATTGTTTTTATTGTTTTAAATTTTATTTAAAAATTCTAAAAACTTCTAAAATTTTTTATAAAAATTCTAATAAATTAAATTTATATTATGATATTTTTTATTTTTTTAATATTTTTTACTGTTTTAATATTTAATTGATATTTTAATATTTTTTATTATTTAAATTAATAATTACTTAAATGAATAAATAATAAATTTATATAATTATTATATATAAAACGACATCTTTGTATTAATTTATATAATTATGGTTATTTAATCTGGGCATTGGAGAACTACAGAGGTTACCTAAGCAAAATGTTAAAAGAACCAATGATTAGAAAGGTAACATATTATGATGTATTAATTTTAATTCGAATTATTTATAGATTATTTTTTTTTATAGAAAACTATATTTAATTATTTTTTCTAACAATATTAAGCTATTTAATAATGGAGAACTTATATAAAATCAATATAGAACTTATTTTTAAATTATGCACAATAAATATATTTATCTAATAATTATTATATATAAATAAAAAATACCGAAATTGTATCAACACAACATGATACGATACCGAAATGATATTTGTTCCGGTCTGGGATCAAAACCTCAGCACGGGTCGAAATTTTAAATCTTGTTCCGCAAAATGCTTGTGCAACCCTTGATACATCACATGACGCATTGCAAGACGCCTGCGATCTCTCTGACACTGTGGAAACTCATGCACGATGTTTGTTTATTATGTTGTAGCATTTGCTTGTTGCCAATGCAACAATGCAACATCTGGTGCAATGGTAATAGTCACGCGTGTTGATCGGGCTGGCTTAGCATTTAAAATATGGTGTGAATATGCCATGTTATTTGTTTGCTATCCTATATAGACAATTTATTGAAATATATGCGACATACAAACTAGTTACTTGTGAAATACTGCCACATTGGAATAGTATACTAGCGCAAGAGTAGAGTGATATTGTATGGAGATTCAATTCTTTCGAGGCTTGAAGAGAGGAGACTAACCTATTTTCTATATCTCTATGTTGGATAGTAAGGAGGCTTAATACTTGTCACTAATCATAGTAAAAATTCTGATTATATGAACTCATTTTCAGATTTATATGTGTGGATTATGGGTATCTAGTGGAGTAATACATCTCATGGTGGTTTGTTAGACAATTAATTTAGTGCAACGTCAATAACATTCATAAGATACTTTTAAATATTTAGGTAATCATCGTATGATTTTCAGGTCGCAATTATAAGCATCACTGGATGTACTTACAAATTATCTTGGATGTGGGATTACATGAAAGAGACAACAACTTTTCAAGTATCTTAATTAATTGCTAGTTAGTTGAATCTTGTAACAAACCTTGGATCTAACTCAATGTTTGCATGATTTTTTTTTTCATCAATAGTCGGCATAGCTAAATAGTAAGACATTTTTATTTAATGAGGGCATTTCAAAAATTAAAATTCCCTTGTTTTCTGTAAAGATCTTGTATCTAGTACTAACTGAAGTTTGAGTGACACTGTTATCCAACCAACTATGATCTAATCCAAATATCCTAGAAAATCTCTTATGAGTCAATTTGATGTTAATCATGAAAGTAAGATTCTCAACAATTTTGTATGTATGCTGCCAATCTGTTTGTATTCATGCTAATTTATTAGCTCAATTTTGGATTATGTAATTGGAAATTTGAATAGATAGTTCATGGAACTATAATTTGTATGAATTGTTAGAAAACTAAGAAACCATCCCACCAACTATGCGTTAACTAAAATATGCTGGACATTGTGTCTAAAAAAAGTTTTTATTTAGTTTAATTGAAGGGGAGCCTTGGCGCAATGGTAAAGTTTTTGCTTTTGTAACATAAAGGTCACGAGTTCTAATCCAGGAAATAGCCTCTTGCAAAAAGTAGGGTAAAATTGCATATAATGGATCCTTCCCTGGGACCCGTATGGTGGGAGTTTCGTGCACAAAGCTGCATTTTTTTTTATAATTGTTTATGAAAGTCATATTTTTAAGACTTCCATATATATGTTATTTAATGAGTTTAGTTTGTTAGCTCAAGTTTAGGTTAATTCAAAACTCGAGGGCATAGTTCATGCAACTATAATTAGTATCAATTGTTAGGGAACTATAAAACCATCCCTTGGTTGATACGAGTATCTAGAATTATAACCAGTGTTGTAAATGATCGCTTCTAGGCGATTGAATTTTTTTATTATTATATATATATATTATTATAAATAGTCATTATTCTTATATTTACTTTTAGTAAAACATATTAATTTAAAATAAAAAATTTAATCTAAATATTTAAAAATAGAAAATAATATATATATATATATATATATAAAAATTTTATTAGACTTTAATTAAGTTTATTTAAATTATCCCAATCATAGTTAGGAGTTGATTAAAATTATTAACCTAAAGTTTAATTATATCGCGTGCCCTGTTTCGGTTGGGCGACTGACTAGTCCGATGCGTCGCTAGGACCTGACGACCTGCCAGGACGCATCATTGGGCCCGAACGTTGCTGGGCTTGTCGCCGGGCTCGGACGACACATCCGGGCTCGCATGATGCATCCAGGCTCGTCGTTGGGCTAAGGTGACGTGTTCGGATGCTTCACGGTGGTGAAACATAGGCGGCGATGGCTGAAGGTGAGTTACCACCTTTGCTTAGGGTGGTGTAGTTGATGCCCTTCTCCCGCCTAGGCAGCCGGCTCGACCGCCATTTAGAACACTGATTATAACACTAGTTTCATACTATTAGTAAATATATTGATAGGAATACGAAGACAATGTCTTTTAAGTTTTGTTGCTTCGGATCACTGCTATGATAATCTAGTCATTATTAGTGAACAAAATTAACCATTCTAAGAGTGTCATACATGGTGCCGAAGCATGAAATGAAATAAAACTTAATTCAATTAACCTTGATGACTACTTATTATATCAAAAACATAAAATGGGTTGTCCCTCGGGGCACAGTGCAATGGTAAGAGGACTTTGAACCATTGTTGGGCATTTCCAAACGCTCGCCGAGTTTAAATTACATGAAGGCATGTCTGTGGAGCTGGGTCGTCCACCTTTAGGACTAGTTGGATCCTAGGCCTAAATACCTGGATTAACAAAAAAAAAACATAAAATGGGTTCATAGTAAATTGGAGGAGCAAAATCCACTATTTATAGTTTTATAGATATTTTGATCAAGGTGTGTTTCATAGGAATTTCCTTAATATAACTAAACAAAGTAATTATCAATGTAGGGAACATTAGTTTGAGACTTAGGGGTATAGGTAAACATAAAGAAAGTATAAAAGTATAGTAGTTTGATTAACTCCAGCAGTAATTGCACAATAACTTTTTTTGGAATCATTAAAGAATCCCATTGGGCTCGCATACTTTTATGTAAAATGTTTTGTCAAGCAAATATTTCTAAACGGAAGTGATTACATCCTTACTAACTTTTTGTTTTGTGTAGATAGAGTTTCCTTCAAGGGCTGAAGATCTAGATGTAGAATCTCCAATGTAGATTTATACATGAAAGGTTAATAATAGAAGCTATACATCTTCTCAAGCAACTAATTTAAAAGTATCAGGAACATAAACAAAATTACACATGGTATTTGTTGATCTGGAAAAAACTTATGATAGAGTCCCAAGAAAAATTATATAGAGAATTCTAAAAAAGAGAAGTATTAGCATAACATATAACATATATTGAACTAATTAAGGATATATATAGCTATATATATATATATATATATATATGAGGATTTAATGATAATAGTGAAAATCTCAGGTGGATTAACCGAAATATTTCCCATAAAGATAGGGTTACATTAAGGTTCAACTCTTAAGTTCCTATTTTTTTACGGTAATCATAGATAAATTCATTGGACACATTCAAGATATGGTACCGTAGTGCATGTTTGTAGATAATATTGTTTTGATATTTGACTCTTGCTGCCAACAATATCTCATTTAAATAATTAGATTTTCAAAAAAGATGTAAAACAACCAAAACATATTAACTCAACCTAGCTCACCAACCCTAACAACTCCAATAAGTTTTTTCCACCGGCCACAATTGTGCTTGCAGTCAAACAACAAACACACATCAGCACCAGAAGGAATTCATTACATTTGATAAAAATACATGAATTCTTCCACCAAATCAACCCAAGCTTTTATATTGGAGTTGTAAAATAGCTTGGTCATATTGACTATGCTATTCCTAGTATCAACACATGAATCTAGCCCTCACTGTCTTCCCCTCAACAACACCATTGCTATTTAATCAACTATTCCAAGCACTAGATAGGGAAATGCTTGGGCTTATTATATATACAAGACATTAATCCACGGGAGACACACAACAAAACATAGAACAAAGCAGAGGGACATCCTTGCTAATCATATTTGACTTCTTCAAGCACTAATCACTGGAATCTCTTCTGACAGTCCACTGAACTCAACATTCTAGAGAGCTCGGCGATGAGCCTCATTGCACGCTGAGCCTCTTGGATGCGCAATGAAGATGAGTAATGGCCACAATGTGGCAATTGTCGAGTTGCGACTGCTCTATAGCATGGGTAATATGAGTCACATCACAAGGATCAACATACATGCCCTATAATTTATGTATGAAGCAAGCAATTTACATAGATTTTATAAGCCTTCCATCTAATTGATGAAGATTTATACCTTTTTAATATGACCTTATATTTACAATATTGAGCCTTGAACCAATTGTTAGAAATAACAATTAAATTTTGGGGAAAAGGCTATCTTTGTTTGCTTTGCTGGTTTTAAATGTGTAAGTGCAGTGATGTTTTCAGTTTCTTACACTATATAGTTGGACTTCATATGTATGCCCCTACTTTGGCCTTTTGCAGCTTGGATATATGGTATTGCATGTTAGGGCACGCCAGCTAATATTAGCATCAATTATAGAGACCTATGATTAACACATTACTTTTCCTGAAAGCTTGATAGTTTAAGGAGCTCCTGGTATATTCTACTTCTTAGAGTTATGGGGATATCCACCTTATTCTATTATTTTTCATCTATCTTTTTTATCCTTCTTTTTGTTTCAAAATTTGGTAAATGATAATAGAGCCTAGAATCATCACTGAATCTACAGAATCTTAGCTCCTACATTGACATTGGAAGAATTTCCAAGTTTCCATGCATGAAAAAATGTAGCTTTCCTTAGCTTTTCTTGCATTTTTTTAATAAGAACCTTAGATGGGTACTTAAATGTGTGTGCAATGGGCTGTTACAGAATATGGGAAGCTGTGATGTTAATATGACTCCATATGTTGGCTATGTTGAAGGAAAAGTATCAAAGGAACCTGGAAGTACTGGTATGACTGAAAATCCGTGTACCTTTTTATTTTGAAAGTTTATGAAGTTAGTAGTTTATCTTGGTTATTTTTCTATTCTTTTTGAAAGATTTTGCAGGGCATGAGTCGATTGACCCATTAACTTTTAGTGAACAACATGGTTTTGCAGACTCAGAAGATGATGAGAGTGATCATTTTTCTTTTTCTGACATTGATGATGATGAGGTATGCCATCCATGTTAGCAATTTTGGGTGTGACTTGCTTAAACTTCAAACGTATAACATCTCTATGTTGTGTTCATTCATATCACCTACGGGAAAAATAATTTTGTCAGCATGCCAAGAGCTTTGTTCCTTCTCAAGGAAAACATTAGGAAATGCTAAAAAAGATTACTGTCCTGATTTGCTTTTCTTGAAGGAAGCACGAAGGGGGATCAATTTCTTCGTCCTCTCCCTACAAACTTCTTTCTCTATCCTCATCTTTCTACTATGAACTTTCCAATCTACCTATTCTCTATGTCTTGTTTGATTCAAACCATATTTTGTATGTACATGCATTGGTGTTTGGTGTGTATTCCCCAAATTTATCCACTATTAGTTGCTTCTTGCACAATAAAAATCTTGAAAATATTTTACCAAATTTACATTCAAAATATATTTTATATTTGATTGTTTATTTTTCCATTTTTTGGACAATTTATTTTTGTTTTGCTATCATGCTATCTTGATTGTAGGAAAGGAAACAAAGACTTGTTGATGAAGCTAAAGATATGACTCGTGCACATATTCCTCTTGATGCAACATGTCAGATACTTAAGAGAAAGGTATGGATGATTTTGTTAATGCATGCACTTACGGTATTAAGCGTCTATCAAGAGACAAATTAACCATGAATGTTAATAATTCTCCTATTTTGATCATCAGTGTAATGTTTTGTTTCAGACTTTCAGCTCAAAAATCAATTACGAAGCCCTGGAAACTCTGTTCGCTGTATTTTCTACTTCCTTTTCCTTTATATTTAATACGAGTCATACTTTCATCTATGCTACAATTATTTAAAGTGATTGAACTAATGAAAATTTTCAATTTGCTTGTGATAAGTTTCTTATCCAAATCTAGGATTGCACTAGTAATCTTATGCAGCTTATGTTATGAGAACTTTGATGGTCCTAAATTGGAAATATTGCCAAGCTTTTCACTTAGGTGCTTCTAGCTTTTGTTCAATCATAGTAATTTTCCACATGGCGAATGCGTAAACTTTATGCGAGTGCTCTAAAAAATTCAAGAGCATATGATGATTCTGGTCAACAATCAGAGTTCATATTTTTGGCAAAATTAAGCGGTTCTGTATGCAAGTTAGTTGCCACTTTATCTACTGCTTGGCAACTTGAGCGTTTTGGAATTCTCATGACTACTTTAGGACTTCTATAGATGGTTCCATATTTGACAATATCATATAAAAGTCTCTTTTGAACATCATATTGAAATAAACTCTAATCTGCTTTCATGCTCTTTTAGACTGCATTTAATTATACTGATCACGTCTTGTAACAGAATGAACAAGACACTGCAAAGAAACAAAAAGTTGAATCAGATGTTGGTGATCCTCATGAAACTCTCAACAAGGATGATCATGTAGATGATCTAGATAACAAGGATGGTGATGAGCCTCGAGCATCTGAGAATGATAATTATGATGGTTGTTATGCTGATGACAAGGGAGATAGAGATGAAGACTTCGATTGTGACGACGAAGACGAAGACTATGACTATGGAGATGAAGACTATGACTATGGTTACGAGGATGATTTTTGATTTTGTATGATAGGGGCAACAACATTGCTAAGTCTTCTAGTGGGATGACGAGTTTGAGAAAAAAATATCTGGCTATTTATTTAAGATACTGTTTACTGTTTTTGAATTTTAACTCATTAATAACCAAAATAAGGTTCTTTGTAGTGAATTAACCTTCTAGGTTTCCTAAGTCTGCTGCATGACTAGTAAACTTTTGCCATCGAGTAATACATTTATTAATATTGGATGATAAACTGCATCATTTAGATCTCTAGTTGTTGGAAATTAATGCTTTCGTTAAAATAGTACGACAAAGTGAGTTGTCTTATTGCTAACTTAGTTGTAGGCTGTCGCTTTTAAACAAGAATATAAATGCTATTTTGTGATCTTTTTAGTTTTTCTCAATCTTGTTATGAGCCTGTCCTTTATTTGCCTCTTTAACAAGTTAAATATCACACTTTATTTTATAGACCAATCTGAACAGAATAAGAACTTTAAATTGGTAAAGAAAGAACATGCTATTGATTGTTGAACCAAAAAAATGAGACTGTTGGTAAACAAAAAAGACATTTAAATTTATTAGATTTCAGACATTTAAATGCGGTGCACAATTCTACAATTATAAATAGATCATAGAGTTGTTTCAGAAATAAATAAATAAATAAATAAAATGGGAAAGAAAAAAAAAGTGTAATTATTTGCTTTCCCTCTATCAACAGTAGAAAATCACACTCAAATATAATTAATAAAACTCGAACAAAATTAAAATAAACAAAATTTCCACAAGAATACAAAACTATAACAGCATAGTTCAATGGTCTGTCCAAGATTGAAAGTTTCATTGACCCGGATTCGGTTTTCTATCCAATAGATGGCTTTGTTGGAAAAAAAAAAAGTGAATGGAAAGTGGTGGAGTGGATAAAAGAAGTTTTATTGTGTATGAGACTTTAGTTTTATGTTGAAAGTTTCAAGGTTTAATGATTGGTTTGTATTGTTTCTCAAGCATGTATAGTATGAACAAATGCTTGAGTAGAAGCTTCTCTTGTGTGTGGGTGTACAAGGGGGTGTAGATCCAGAACCCGGATTGCACTGAACCAAGTTGGCTCATGTGCGAGTACAACTTATGCATGCCTAAACTATTTTTGTCACCTAAATTATGTTAGGACCTTCGGATGGCTAGAGAGGGGGGGGGTGTGAATAGCCTCCTCTAAAAACTCAATTAATCTCCTCACAAAAGTTTGTTAGCACAGCGGAAATAAACAAAAGGAAAACTGATGCAAGGAAAAGAAACAACCCACCACTAACACAACAAGGATGTACGAGGTTCGGGGATAACTTGCCCCTACTCCTTGGCGTGTCCGTAAGGTGGACGATCCCTTGATCTTTCGGTAGATCACACCCCGGACAGATTCCGGCTAAGTGGAGTAACCTCTCCACAAAGTCTCAGAAAAGATTTGAAATGAAGCACAAGACTTACAGAGTTTAGTGGCTAAAAGGAATGAACAATGAACTTACAGTCACGATGAAAGCAAAGCGCAAAGACAGAAGAAGTTCCTCAGCCAAGAGCTCAAAAACACAGCACTCTTGCTTGATCGACAGAGAGTTTTTCGAAATCTTCTATCAAACCTCTCTTCTTCCTTCTTCTTATTCCTTTGCTTTCTCACTATCTTGAGCCGAATCACTGTCACCTGTATCGAATCACTGCGACCAACTCAGGCATCGCTAATCACTCTTCCTCCTCATCTGGTTCTCTGAACTCACACCAATACCATCCATGGTCTTCACTGGTGTCTCTGAGCTCGAACTAATGAGCAAGAGTCAAGCTGTTGCCAACTGATCGCAGCCAGTGAACGTTGACGCTCCAATTGTACCATTTGCAGTGAAACATAGCAAAAAGAGCACTTGGTATTATTCTTCTGATAGAGCTTAATTTGAATTTAAGCATTGGCACGATACCTGCAACCTGTAACTCAAAAAGCTTATAGAAGATGGTTAGATCAGATGAATCAGAAATCGCAGAGAAACAGCAAAAGACAAACGACATCGTTGTGCATCGGTCACCAGACCGATCCATAGACCTCTGGACCGATCAGGACTCATCCTGATCGGTCTGGGATGATGCTGATCGGTCTGTGGACCGATCAGCCTATAGGTGGATCGGTCCATAGACCGATCAGCCTATAGGTCTGAATCATATTGCCTTCTTACTGATCGGTCACCAGACCGATTAGATAACCCACAGAGAGCTACTGTGTGGTTACTGATCGGTCACGAGACCGATCAGATAACTAAGGTATCACTGGATCGGTCGACAGACTGATCCAGACAGCCAAAGTATCACTGGATCGGTCAACAGACCGATCCAATGTCTCTGTTGATTTTAGAGCTTCCCAGCCCTAAACCCTAACGTCTTCCTGGTCCAGAGAACGAGCTACCGAGCCCTCTCTGACCTAGTCTGGAGAACAAGCTACCGAGCCCTCTCCGACTTCCACGTCTGGGTCAGAGAATGAGCTACCGAGCCCTCTTTGACCTAGTCTGGAGAACGAGCTGCCGAGCCCTCTCCAACTTCGTCCGGTCCAGAGAACGAGCTACCGAGCCCTCTCTGACCTAGTCCGGAGAACGAGCTGCCGAGCCCTCTCTGACTTCGTCTGGTCCAGAGAACGAGCTACCAAGCCCTCTCTGACCTAGTCCGGAGAACGAGCTACCGAGCCCTCTCCGACTTCGCGTGGTCCAGAGAACGAGCTACCGAGCCCTCTCTGACCTAGTCCGGAGAACGAGCTACCAAGCCCTCTCCGACTTCGCGTGGTCCAGAGAACGAGCTACCGAGCCCTCTCTGACCTAGTCCGGAGAACGAGCTACCGAGCCCTCTCCGACTTCGCGTGCCAAGTACCCGTACTTGGACTTTTCCTCCCCACATGATCAACCTTGATCATTAATCAGTCTGAGTTTAATTAATATCTGATACAAACTTAAATCAGTGTCAACATCAAAACAACAGCCAGGTCAGACTGTATTAACAAATTATTCTTTTTGCCTTAACGCTTAAATAAGAAACGCATATTAATATAACGCATGTGACATTTTTTTAGCAAATGAAAAGTAACCTCATGCAAGGCATGCTATAAAAGACCTGGAGTATGAGAGGAAAATGTATAAGGAGAAAAGGAAAAAATAAAAATACTCTATCCACCTTCTCCCCTCTCTCTTTCTCTCTGTCAGGCATCTCTCGCTTGGCAGAATACTAGTGATGACATTCGGATATTTTTCAGTTCGTCGCGACCACCTGTGCTTGGTGGAGATTGCGGTTTAGCCGTTGTATCCTGGGAAACGAACGACCCACAGAAACCTCAAAGCACCATGGAGGTGGGACGAATCTGTTTTAAGGAATCTGCGTTAAACGCAGACCTCAGCTCCTCAATTCCTGTGCACTCTACATGGGCACTCTGTTTGGATTCCCGACTGCTCAATCGGACATTTAATCGACTCGGCTACGTGCTTCCCTACTTGGTCGACTTGCTTCCCCAACTCGGCCACTCGGCAGTTGGACTCGGTCACTAGGCACTCGGAATTCTTGACAAAGGAATCGCCAAAAAGGACTTAACCTTCAGCCGACAGCTTGAAATTATCAGTTCAAGTCTCTCAACAGATAAGTTTGAATTTAGTTTATAAATTCAGTATTGTCCCAAAATCTCCGACAACTTCTATTGTGACAATCTTAAAACAGATTCGGTTTCTATTGAGATGGCCACAGAATAAAGCGTTGAGGTGCAACAGACTCAACACGTACAAACCCCCTTCGCCCTAATTGGAACTGTGCCAATCAGTCATGGGGAAAAGCCAAAGAAGTTCAGTGGACTGAACTTCAAGAGGTGGCAGCAGAAGATGCTCTTCTATCTGACCACGCTCAATCTGACTCGGTTCTTGACTGAGGACCCTCCTAAGCGTGCTAAGGATGCATGCGCAGACCATCAGTGCAATGGAGGCATGGACTCATTCTGAGTTCCTTTGCCGAAACTACATCCTCAACTGCCTTGCCGACTCGCTGTACACTGTGTATAGTATGAAGAGAATGGCTAAGGAGCTGTGAGAGTCCCTAAACAAGAAATACAAGACGGAGGATACAGGGGCAAAGAAGTTCATCATGGGCCGATTCTTGGACTACAAGATGGTTGACTCCAAGACGGTGATCAACCAAGTCTAGGAGCTTCAGGTGATCTTGCATGAGATCCACTCAGAAGGGATGGTTCTGAGTGAAACCTTCCAGGTGGCTGCTATCATTTAGAAGTTGCCTCCCGACTGAAAGGACTTCAAGAACTACCTGAAGCATAAGCTGAAGGAGATGAATGTGGAAGAACTCATTGTTCGACTTCGCATCAAAGAAGATAATAAGAGTTCGGAGAGAAAGCTGCTCTCTCACATGGTCAAAGCTTGAAACGAAAGAACCCCAAATCTTCCAAGATGGGGCCCAGAGGAGGCATCAACAAAAAGAAGTTCTCTGGGAAATGCTTCAACTGTGACAAAGTGGGTCACAAATCTTTGGAGTGTAGGAAGCCGAAGAAGAAGCAAGAGACCAACCTGAATGAGGGACTAGAAATGAACGATCTCTGCGCTGTGGTCTCAGAACTGAACCTGTTTGGTTCAAACTCGCGACAATGGTGGATCGATACTGGAGCCACCAGACATGTGTGCTGCAATAAGGAGCTGCTCCACAACTTCGAAGAAATCAATGGAGACAAACTGTTAATGGAGAACTCAGCAACCTCGGACATCATGGGCCAAGGAAAGGTGGTGCTGAAGATGACCTCGGGTAAGGACCTCACTCTGAACAATGTGCTGTGTGTTTTGAAGATTCGAAAGAATCTAGTATTCGGATCACTATTAAGCAAGCATGACTTTCACATTGTTTTTGAGTCGGACAGAGTTGTATTGTCAAAGAATGGAATGTTTGTAGGAAGGGGCTATGTATCTGATGGGCTATTCAAGCTTAATGTAATGGCCATTATGCCCAAGATAAATAAAAATGAAAGCTCTTCCACTTATATGCTTGAGTCTTCGTGTTTGTGGCATGGTAGACTAGGACATGTTAACTATGATATATTGCAAAGATTAATAAACATGCAAAGCATACCTACATTCCACCTTGACCCAAAACACAAGTGTGAGATTTGTGTTGAAGCAAAAATGATAAGGTCATCCTTTCAACATATTGAAAGAAGTAACGAGCCACTTGACCTAATCCACACTAATGTGTGCGACCTAAAAGGTACGCCAACACATGGTGGTAATAAATATTTCATCATTTTGTAGATGATAACACAAAATACTGTTATGTATATCTTCTCAAAAGTAAGGATGAAGCTATAGAGAAATTTGCTCTCTATAAGAATGAGGTTGAAAACCAGCTTAATAGAAAGATTAAGGTGGTTCGAAGTGACCGAGGCGGTGAATATGTGCCACCGTTTGCTGAGTTGTGTGTTGAACATGAGATCAAACATGAAACAACAGCTTCTTATACTCCTCAGCAAAATGGAGTTGCTGAGCAAAAGAATCGAACTCTAAAGGAGATGATGAATACTCTTCTATTGAGCTCTAGATTGCTAGAGTCCATGCGGGGGGAAGTTGTGTTAACAGCTAATTACCTTTTAAATAAGGTGTCCCGGAAGAAAATAGATAAGAACCCTTATGAGTTGTGGAATGGAAGACAACTGTCCTGCAAATATTTACGAATGTGGGAGGTGTCTTGCCAAAGTGTTGGTGCCTGATCCGAAAAGAATTAAGATAGGATTAAAGACTGTTGATTGCATATTTATTAGATATGCACATAATAGTAGTGCTTATCGATTTTGTGTGTATGAGTCACACATACCGAATATACACAAGAACTCGATAATTGAATCGAGAAATACCTCGTTCTTTGAGCATGTGTTTCCGTATAAGACTTGAGAGGATGCTAGCTCTTCAAAATGGGCATATGAAACACAAGGCGAAGAAGAAGATGATGAACTAGTTGAGGTTGAGCTTAGATGAAGTAAAAGAGCTCGGGTAGAAAAATCCTATGGATTAGATTTTATCACTTTCATGCTGGAAAGTGAGCCCCGGAGTTACTCAGAAGCAGTAAGCTCGTTTGATGGATCTCACTGGAGAGAGCAATTGCATCTGAGATAGAATTTATCTTGCAAAATCACACTTGGGAACTCGTGGATCTTCCTCCGGGAAGTAAACCACTAGGTTGCAAGTGGATCTTCAAGAAGAAAATGAAATTAGATGACACAATCGATAAATACAAGGCTAGATTGGTAATCAAAGGATACCGACAATGAGAAGACCTTGATTACTTTGATACATACTCTCCGGTGTCAAGAATAACTTCCATTAGAGTATTGTTGGCTATTGTCGCTCTATGGAATCTCGAAATACATCAAATGAATGTAAAGACAGCTTTCCTAAATGGGGATTTAGAAGAGGAAATCTACATGGACCAATCTGAGGGGTTTTATGTGTCAGGATAGAAAAATAAGGTCTGTAGATTAGTGAAGTCATTATATGACTTGAAACAAACACCTAAGCAGTGACATGAGAAATTTGATAATGCCATGAAGGAATGTGGATTCAAGATTAATGAAAGCGATAAATGTGTCTATGTGAAGTCACAGAGAATGACTACATTATCTTGTGCCTATATGTAGATGACATGAAGGATCGAAAGCGCTAGAGGAGGGGGGGGGTGAATAGCGCTCGTGGCTATTTTAGCGATTTAAAACTAAGAGTAGAAACGCAGCGGAAAGTAAATGCAAACACACAGAGACGCAAGTGGTTTACTTCGTTCGGAGCCTATCTTGACTCCTACTCGAAGGCCCGCGGTCCTTGACCGCTTTCGGTGGGCAACAACTATATGTCGGAAAGATAATTACAAGTTGGAGTACAATTAAGTGCAATAAAGGAACTATACCAACGAAAAAGAGAACAGAGAACTTTGGAGTGATTCGTTGGAGTAGCAGAGCGTTGTTGAGGTGTTAGCAGCAGCACAGGGAAGAGCGCAGTTTTCTGTTCGAAATCGATATCTGAGCTGCACCTCGAGGCCTCCTTTTATAGCTCTGCAAAGTCTGATCCAGATCCCCAAGTTTCGAGATCAAGTTTGACCCGACACGGATCGGTCGACCGATCCCAATGTTTGGTCGACCGATCAGGCGATCTTCTCCCATCCGATCCGCCCGATCCTCTCGCTCCGCTGGTCAAACTTTATCTGAGGTTCGATCGACCGATCACCATTTTCGGTCGACCGATCAACTGTTCTGACTCAACCCAGTCAGCTTGATCCAGTCGACACCAAACCCAGGTTCGGTTGACCAATCACGAGGTCCGGTCGACCGATCCCCTGGTCGAGCCCGGTCCAACCTCTGGAGATCTGATCTGCTGGCTTGTGGGTTCGGTCGACCGATCACGGTCACTTCTAACCCTACACAAAAAGGTTAGTCTCCTGCAAAACAGAGTTCGAGCAAAATGGATAATATGTAAACAAATGAATTGACAACCTTCGGACCGTCCGGGTCTGACTTCGGATTTCCGACCGGAAACCCTAGGTCGATCCGACACCTACTGTTCCCTCTACGGGGAACGCGTCATCACCTACTCCACTCAGGAGATTTACCTGATGCCAGTCCGGTCCTCCAGACCGACTGGACTTTCCGCCTAGGGTTACCACCCCCTAGGACCTAGGGTTACCGCCCCCTAGGGTTTTCCTCCACCTAGGGTTACCTCCCCCTAGGACCTAATGTTGTCGGCCCTTAGGGTTTTCCTCCACCTAGGGTTACCTCCCCCTAGGACCTAGGGTTACCACCCCCTATGGTTTTCACCTGCCTAGCCGCAGCTAGGACTTTTGCCTAAGTATCACTTAGGACTTTCCTGCAATCTCCATGAACCTTGTTAGATAATACCACAGCTTAACTTTGAGCCCTTTGCCATAATCAAAACTCAGGTTCGATCATCTGGTGCTCACTGCACCAACAATCTTCCCCTTTTTGATTATGGCAACCTCGAGTCAAAGTTAAGTAAAACATAACATTAAATAAAGGAATAAATAATGAGCATCAATGCAATTTAGAGTTTGTGCTCCCCCTTTCATTATGTTTAATTTCTTGATTTCTTAACTTTCACTTTTCACTCTCCCTTTGACATAAATCAAAAAAGAATTAACACAAGAGAGAAATCGTCTATTTAATTTTAAGCTCCCCCTAAAGGGTAGCATAGTTATGTACTTAGACTTTAAAAAAATTTGGTTAAGTACTTTAGCTTAATTTAAAAATAATAGTTTTCTTAAGAAGATTAAAAAAACTTGTTTTGAAAACCACTTAGCTAAATTTGAACTGCTTAGCTATGTTTTCAGCTTAAAAATGATTGAGTTGAGAAAGTATCTTGCCAAGTGGCTAAGTTTAGAAAATAATTTAACTCAGTTTAGTTAGAGAAAACTTAATTAAGTACTTAGCTTAGCTTCTAGAGGAGTTATAATTTGAAAGTCAGGTCATGAATAAATTTAATTTTAAAGCTAAGTTAAAAAATAACCTGAATTTTTGAAGATAAGGAAAAATTAGTTTTTAATTTTTAAGTCAAGCCAAAGATAATTTTATTTTAAAAACCAAAAAAAATAAAATTACTTTAATGAACAACTAACTTGGAAAAACTGACTTTAAGACCAACCCAAAATCACTCCCCCTTAATTAATGCCTTAATAAATTTATGTAAGGTTATTCATTCAAATTCAGTTGGTCCTTAAGTCCAAGCATGAGTCAATATGTTTCAGATTATTTACTTTAGAGAGGTATCAGAGCCCTAAAGTTTATGCCTGAGTGAACTCAAACCGGTTTAAATATCAAGCACGTTGTTTTGCGGCCACATGTCTAACCATTTAGCTACTAGCTGATTACCTAGAGGACAACAACTTTTACTTGGTTAGTCAAGTTAAATCACTAGATTCAGTTAGATTTGACTAGTGCTGGAAGACTTAACTTGATTACTGTTGACTTGGTGTTTAACGCCCAGACTCATATTGATGCACAGATATAAGCATTCTTGAGTCCAGGCTGTACCCTATGCATCTCACGCCGTTCTATGTTTTTCAAACACAAGCAAGGTAAGCCTAGGTGTTTGTGAGATGCTTTGGCTGAAACTTAGGGGAGCATGATTTCTAAGGTTGAGCCTAGACTAAATTCACATTTTGAAAATCTAGTAAAAGCTGAAATTTTAAAATCAATATTTTCCTAGAATTTTTAAACAGGATGATTAAATAAGAGTTTTGAAGTAAGACCACGAATTTGAAAATCAACATCTATTCTACCCAACACATTCCTATTTGTCTTCTAAGTGAGCTGAACTCAAGTTCAGGTAAGGGCTTTGTGAAGATGTCAGCTAGGTTTGATTTTGACTCAACATAGTTGAATTCAATATCACCCTTAGCTATGTGATCCCTTACAAAATGGTGCTTTACTTCTATATGTTTAGTCCTTGAGTGATGAATTGGGTTTTTTGTTAAATTTATTGAGCTTATATTATCAATTAAGATTTTTGTTTTATGATATTCCAGTTGATAGTCTTTAAGGGTATGCATCATCCATAGCAACTGAGATGTGCATTCACCTAAGGCTATATGTTCAGCCTCCGTAGTGGATAAAGCAACACAGTGTTGCTTTCTACTTAACCAACTTACTAGGCATTGTCCTAGAAATTGACAGCTACCACTTGTGCTTTTTCTGTCTAGCTTGCATTCGGCATAGTCTGAGTCAGAGTAGCCGATTAGGTCAAGGGTGCCAGATCTAGGGTACCATAGTCCTACATTTAGGGTTCCCTTAACATACCTAAAGATTCTTTTGACAAGGGTTAAGTGAGACTCTTTTGCACGAGATTGGTATCGTGCGCACATACCTACTGCGAAAATAATGTCTGGTCGACTTGCAGTTAGGTACAGTAGACTTCCTATCGCACTTCGATAGTATTTCAAATCTACTGATTTACCTTCTAAGTCTAAGTCAATTTTAGCATTTGTAGCCATTGGTGTATTGATTATTTTTGAGTTCTCCATGCCAAATTTTTTTAACTAATTCCTTAGCATATTTAGTTTGATAAATATAAATTCCATCTTTAGTTTGCTTAATCTGTAAACCTAAGGAGAAATTGAGTTCTCCTATCAGACTCATTTCGAATTCATTTTCCATTAGTTTGGTGAATTATTTTAGAAATTTAGAGTTTGTGGAATCGAAAATAATATCGTCGACGTAAATTTGGGCTATAAAAATGTCGTTTTCTAAGGTTTTTACGAAAAGGGTTGGGTCTATTTGACCTTAGTTAAATCCTTTTGATATTAGATAATTGGACAGACGTTCATACCAAGCCCTAGGTGCTTGTTTTAGTCCGTATAGGACCTTTTTTAATCTAAAGACATAATTTGATTGTTCTAAGTCCTTAAATCTTGGGGGTTGACCTACATATACTTCTTCTTTAATAAATCCATTTAAAAATACGGATTTTACGTCCATTTGAAATAGCTTGAATCCTTTGTGTGCTGCATAGGCCAGCAACATCCTAATGGATTCAAGTCTTGCTATAGGGGCATAGGTCTCATCATAGTCTAACCCTTCTACTTGACTGAATCCTTTAGCTACTAATCTAGCTTTGTTTCTAACTATTTCACCTTGATCATTTAATTTGTTTCTAAAAACTCATTTAGTGTCAATTATGGATTTATTAATGGGTTTAGGCACTAATTCCCAGACCTGATTTCTTTCAAATTGGGTCAATTCTTCTTGCATTGCTAGAGTCCAATCTAGGTCTGGTAGGGCTTCTTCTATGGTTTTGGGTTTAATTTTTGAAATCAGGGCTATTTGACTCTGGTTTCTATAGGATGACCTAGTTCTGACTCCTAAAGTTGGGTCACCCAAAATTTGGTCAGATGGGTGATTTGTGCTTGTTCTTGTTGGTCGTATACCATTTGAGTTGGTGATTTGTTCTTCAGATTCAATAGGTTCAGGTTGAATTTCGTCATCTTCTTTGTTTATTGGGTTAACATTTTTTTGTATTTTCATTTTCATTTATTGTGTTGGGTAATTTATTTTCTTTATCAAATATTATATTTATTATTTCTTCTACTTTTAGGGTATTTTTGTTATACACTCTATATGCTCTACTGGTTGTTGAATACCCTAAAAATATTCCCGGGGTTGTTTTTTATGTAAATTTTCCTAAGTAGTCTTTAGTGTTCAAAATGAAGACTTTACATCCAAACACTTTTAAATAGTTTAAGTTGGGAATTTTATTATAATAAATTTCATAGGGTGTTTTATTTTGAAATTTGTTAATTAAAATCCTATTTTGAATGTAACAGGCTGTATTAACTGCTTCAACCCAGAATTGATTAGATAGTTTATATTCGTTCAACATGATCCTAGCAGCTTCTTGTAGGGTTCTGTTTTTACGTTCTACTAAACCATTTTGTTGAGGGGTCCTAGGGCAAGAGTATTCATGTTTGTATCCATTTATTTTATAAAATTCAGTAAAGTTGTGATTCTCAAATTCTCCTCCATGGTCGCTTCTGATTCTTTTTATTTGAGTGTTTTTTTCATTTTCTATTAGTTTACAAAAATTACAAAAGACTTCAAATGTTTCATCTTTTGTCTTTAGAAATTTTACCCAGGTGAACCTGGAGTAGTCATTGATTATAACAAAGCAATACTGGTTCTTGCTTAGTGACTTGACTCCATGTGAATCAAATAGGTCTAGGTGAAGGAGCTCAAGTAAACAAGTAGTTCTAACTAAATTGGTTGACTTGTGGGTTGACTTGGTTTATTTTCCTTGTTGACATGCATTACAGATTGAGTTTTCAATAACTTTTACTTTGGGCAACCCTCTAACTAGTCCATTTTGACTCATTTTTGAAATGAGTCTAGTGTGAGTGTGACCTAATCTTCTGTGCCACAACTCAGTTTCCTCTTGTTGTGTTAGAAAACACTTTATTGAGGATGTTGGTAGATAAATGGTGTAGACATTATCTTTCCTAGTGTCCTTAAGTATGATTTTTGGATTTTCAATATGTTTAACTATACATTCAGACTTGGTAAAATTAAGTGAGTAACCAGTATCGCATAATTGGCTTATACTTAATAAATTAAAATTGAGATTTTCAAATAATAAAACTTTTTGAATAATAAAATCGGAGTTAAGTTCGATATTACCTTTTCCGATTACCTTAAGTTTACTGTCGTTGCCGAACGCAACCGATCCTAGGTTCTTTAGTTTGAGCTTAGTAAATTTTAATTTATCTCCAGTCATATGTCTGGAGCATCCACTATCCAGTATCCATTAATCTAATTCCTATACATAAAGTAGTTGAATTGGATTTTTCCTCTTTGATCAAGAAACAGCTTAATTGAGGTAAACTCCCTAATTTTCAATTTTATCCAATCTAGGTTAACTATCAGTTAATCCTATGAGGGATTGTTAGATGGTTTGAATAATTAAAACATTAATCTTAAGGGTTTTGAGTTAATTAAGTAAAAAAAAATTAAGTTAATTGAATTTTGAAAAAATATTTTAAGTTAATTAATTTAAAAATATTTTAAGTTAATTTAATTTGAAAAAATCTTTTAAGTTAATTATTTTAAAAAATATTTTAAGTTAATTGAAATTAAGTTTTATTTGAAAATATAATATTAATTATGAATTTGAATTTGAATTAATTATAATTATGAATTTAATTTTGAGTTTCAATTCCTTAGTCATCTCACTCGATCTAAATTTTCAATCAGGGACTCCTATAATTTTTGTGAGATGAATTGAGGTTCAATTTTAGGATTATGTTTAACTTTGTGTTAGATTCAGGTTTAGCTTTGGGTTCAACAAGTAAGCATTCTTTGGATAAACTTCTGGGTTATAGTGAGTCACAAGGAACTCATTAAAGTAACCATACCTTCGAGGTTTTCCAAATAGTCCTACCCATTGAACTTAATACTAAACCTTGGTCTAACTAGTTAGGATCCATTTAAGGGTAGCTTCGGTCAGTTCCACTTGGCCAAATGCACCAGGTCGAATCCATATCTTCCTAGACATGCGATGCCCAAGCTTCCCTAACGTACTATCATCCAAAAACTTCACCAGTACCGTGGGTCAAGTTAAACCTCGCCCATTTTATCTAACCTTAATTACCCTGCCGGATAGTCTACTCTTGTTTACCCATTTCGGGTAGATTAAGTTTGGTTACCCAGTCGGGTAGTTTAGTTGCGGGTGCCAGCTATTCTGGATCCTTCTTCTATTTTTAATTGAATTTAGAATGTTAAATTTTAATTTCAAATTTTTAATTGAATTTTAAATTTTAATTTAATTTCAAATTTTTAATTGAATTTTGAATTTAATTTTAATTTAATTTTAATTTACTTTTATTTTAATCGTTTTTCTTCTAGCTCCCCCTGGATTATAGCCTCGATATGGTCTATCGAGGTAATGTATTTGATCCTTAGGAACCCAATATTGTCCGAGTCCAACTTGATTGATCAGGTTGGACTTGGCAATCCATGCTTGGACTATTTTTCTATTTGTTCTTTGTATGAGAGATAAATATGACTTATACTTCTTTTTCGATTTGTATCCTAGTCCAGTTCGATTATAGATTGCCCTTTGTGTTCCAAGAATCAAGTCAAGATTCTTGGATCCCAAGGAAAATCGTTCTAAGGTTGTCTTCAAATCCTTGACTTGGCTTTTCAGGTTGGAATTCTCTTCCTCAAGTTTTTGAACTTGAGTTGAGGTTCCATCCTGAACTGGATCAGTCAAAGATTCGTTGTTAGACGTTTCTTTAAGGAGTGTTACCTCCTTCAGAAGCAACTTGATTCGAATTTTGGACTTAGCTACTTTATGCATTAAATAATTAATTAAGCCATATAAACGATTTTTACTTACAGAGGGGTTTGGCCCTTCGGAAACGGATGTGGATCTGTGGCTTCTCTCGGACTCGGCTTCCGATTCGTCCTCGCTTCCGGATTCGTTGGTGTAGTCCCGGGCTATCAACGCGAGAAAATTCGTCTGATCGAGTTCTTCGTTGTCGGATTCCTTGGAAGAAGACTCGTCCCATGTTGCTTTCAAGGCCTTCTTCCTTTTTGGTTTCTTTGGATCCTTTTGGTTCGGGCAGTTTTCCTTGATGTTCCCCTTCTGATTGCACCCGTAGCAGGTCACTTCGAATTTGACCTTTGAGCTTGGTTGGGCTTCTTTGGACTGGATGACCTTTCTGACATCCTTTTTGTTGAAGCCCTTCTTTTTGCAGAGTTTCTTTACCAGGTTGACTATTTTGGTTGTAAGCTAGTCGTCATCTTCCCAATCTAGTTCTTCTTCTGATTCTGGTTCGGTTCTGCACTTTATCTTTGATTCGCGCATTCTCCCTGTTCCTGCAACCAAAGCCAACACTTTCTCGGTTGGACGTGCATTAGTCTGTTCATGAAGTTCGAATTCTACAAAAAGTTCATCTAACTTAATGGTAGATAGGTCCTTAGAAATCTTGTAGGTATCTACCATGGATGCCCACAAGGTGTTCCTCGGAAAGGCGTTTAAAGAGTACCTTATGATGTCCCAGTTATCTACCTTCTGTCCAATTGCATGAAGACCGTTCAGCAGATCTTGAATTCGGGCGTGGAGTTGAGCAGCTGTCTCACCTTCCTACAGTTTGATATTAAATAATTTATTGAAGATTAGGTCTCTTTTACTTACTTTGGTGTCGGACGTTCCTTCGTGAAGTTCAATGAGCTTCTCCCACAGCTCCTTGGCACTGTTGAAGGGGCCGACGCGGTTAAGTTCTTCTTTTGATATGCCACATTGGAGGGTGCAGGTCGCCTTGGCATTAGCTTCCACCTTCTTAATCAGAGATGCATCCTAGTCCTCGTATGGTAGTGGCTTGCTGGCGCTATCAGTTGGTAGTTGGAGTCTGGTTTTGACAATCATCCAGACTTCAAAATGAGTCTGGAGATATGCCTCCATCCGACCTTTCCAGTACCCGAAGTCGTCTCCGGTGAATAGTGGGGGGCGGGCTGTACTGTAGCCTTCTTGAAGGGCCATTTTAGATCAACTATGAAGAAAAATAAACAACAAGAAAATTCCAGGACTTGGTCCTGGATTAGTAGTGCGAGAAGTAAAAAAAATAGAACATGAACTCGGGTGGTGTTGCACCAACCTCGAGCAAAAAATCGATTCGAGAAAAGAATTAGAATATAGCTATAAAGCTAAATTCTAATTGACTCCGAAAAATCTGAAAATACCACGAAAAAATTGTTTTGAATGGTGGTTGCACCGATTCAAAACGACCCCACTCTGATACCAATTGAAGGATCGAAAGCGCTAGAGGGGGGGTGAATAGCGCTCGTGGCTATTTTAGCGATTTAAAACTAAGAGTAAAAACGCAGCGGAAAGTAAATGCAAACACACAGAGACGCAAGTGGTTTACTTCATTCGGAGCCTATCTCGACTCCTACTCGAAGGCCCGCGGTCCTTGACCGCTTTCGGTGGGCAACAACTATATGTCGAAAAGATGATTACAAGTTGGAGTACAATTAAGTGCAATAAAGGAACTATACCAACGAAAAAGAGAACAGAGAACTTCGGAGTGCTTCGTTGGAGTAGCAGAGCGTTGTTGAGGCGTTAGCAGCAGCACACGGAAGAGCGCAGTTTTCTGTTCGAAATCGATATCTGAGTTGCACCTCGAGGCCTCCTTTTATAGCTCTGCAAAATCTGATCCAGATCCCCAAGTTTCGGGATCAAGTTTGACCCGATGCGGATCGGTCGACTGATCCCAATGTTCGGTCGACGGATCAGGCGATCTTCTCCCATCTGATCTGCCCGATCCTCTCGCTCCGCTGGTCAAACTTTATCTGAGGTTAGGTCGACCGATCACCATTTTCGGTCGACCGATCAGCTGTTCTGACGCAGCCCAGTCAGCCTGATCCAGTCGACACCAAACCCAGGTTCGGTCGACCGATCATGAGGTTCGGTCGACCGATCCCCTGGTCGAGCCCGGTACAACCTCTAGAGATTTGATCTGCTGGCTTGTGGGTTCGGTCGACCGATCCCAAGGTTCGGTCGACCGATCCCGATCACTTCTAACCCTGCACAAAAAGGTTAGTCTCCTGTAAAACAGAGTTAGAGCAAAATGAATAATATGTAAACAAATGAATTGACAGTCTTCGGACCATCCGGGTCTGACTTCGGGTTTCCGACCGGAAACCTTAGGTTGACTCGACGCTTACTGTTCCCTCTACGGGGAACGTGTCCTCACCTACTCCACTCAGGAGATTTACCTGATGCAGTCCGGTCCTCCAGACCGACTGGACTTTCCGCCTAGGGTTACCACCCCCTAGGACCTAGGGTTACCTCCCCCTAGGGTTTTCCTCCACCTAGGGTTACCTCCCCTAGGACCTAAGGTTGCCTCCCCTTAGGGTTTTCCTCCACCTAGGGTTACCTCCCCCTAGGACCTAGGGTTACCACCCCCTAGGGTTTTCACCTGCCTAGCCGCAGTTAGGACTTTTGCCTAAGTATCACTTAGGACTTTCCTGCAATCTCCATGAACCTTGTTAGATAACACCACAGCTTAACTTTGAGCCCTTTGCCATAATCAAAACTCAGGTTCGATCATCTGGTGCTCACTGCACCAACATGACATACTTATCATTGGGAGTAATGATAAGATAATCAAATCCACTAAAGATATGTTGAACTCAATATTTGACATGAAAGACATGAGCATAGCTGATGTGATTCTAGGAATCAAAATTCTTAGAATGGAAGAAGGACTTGTTCTTAGTCAATCTTATTACATGGACAAGATTCTTGAGAAATTCACCAAGGATGATACTGCGTTGGCACGAACGCCGATAGATACGAGTCAACATCTATCGAAAAATTGAGGTGAAAGTATCTCGCAGATAGAGTACTCTCGAGTGATTGGAAGTCTGATGTACTTGATGAGTTGTACACGACCAGACTTAGCCTACGCAGTAAGCAAACTGAGCAGATACCTGAGTAATCCTGGTGTTGAGCACTGGAAAGGGATAATAAGAGTATTGAGGTATACTCATGAATATGTACTTCACTATACAAGATATCCTGTTATGATCGAAGGATAGAACGATGCAAGTTAGATATATGATATAAAAGACTCTAAGTCTACGAGTGGATATGTTTTCACTCTAGCAGGTGCAACCATTTCTTGGAAATCTTCTAAATAAACCGTAATAACCAGATCCACGATGGAATTTGAGTTTGTAGCTCTTGACAAATATGGTGAAGAGGCTGAATGACTACGACAATTCTTAGAAGATATTTCGAGATGGTCGAAACTTGTGCTAGCAATTTGCCTACATTACGATAGTCAATCAGCAATTGGTCGGGCACAGAGCCATCTGTATAATGGTAAGTCTAGACATATACGTCGTAGACATAATACCATTAGACAAGTACTCTCAACGGGAGTTATCGCTGTTGACTATGTGAAGTCAAAGGATAACCTTGCGGATCCGGTAACCAAAGGATTAAACATAGAGTTAGTTGCAAGTTCATCACATAGAATGAGCTTGATGCCGTTGTCAGTGATTAGTGCAGAGGACACCCAACCTATGCTGACTAGAGATCCCAAGAACTAGGTTCACGGGGACAACTAATTTGCACTGACTAGACACACTGTGGGAGGTAGCTTAATAAAATAGTGACGGAATCAGGGTAAGTTGATGGACTTTTAATGATCAAGAAGAGTAGATGATTACTCTTGAGGGATCACCTATGTGAGAAAGAAGTGGGGCCGCTTTGAAGAGAATTGGACGCACAATTCTTAAAGCTTCTCATAGAACCAGGCGTGTTCATGGCCAAGAATGGACACACTTATGAGAACTGAGATATATCAAGGAGAGCCCTGGGTGAGATATGTTAATGCTTACACCAACGGTAGAACAGTTCAAGGGCATCATGTCTACCGTCAGCTAGTAAGCAAACAAATCTTACAAGGGAAGGTTCAAAGGATAAAACCTACTTATCATATACTGGCTCAACTACTAAAAGCAATCACATACCCTGTTTCCATTCATGTGGGGGATTGTTGGGAAAAAATTTGAATGGAAAGTGGTGGAGTGGATGAAAGATGCTTCATTGTGTATGAGACTTTAGTCCCACATTGGAAGTTTCAAGGTTTAATGGTTGGTTTATATTGTTTCTCAAGCATGTATAGTGTGAACAAATGCTTGAGTAGAAGATTCTCTTGTGTGTGGGTGCGCAAGAGGGTGTAGATCCAGGGCCCGGATTGCACTCAACCAAGTTGGCTCATGTGCGAGCACAACTTATGCATGCCCAAACCATTTTTGCCACCTAAATTATTCTTTTTGCCTTAACGCTTAAATAAGAAACACATATTAATATAATGCATGTGACGTTTCTTTAGCAAATGAAAAGTAACCTCATGCAAGACATGTTATAAAAGGCCTAGAGCATGAGAGAAAAATGTATAAGGAGAAAAGAAGAAAATAAAAATACTCCATCCACCTTCTCCCCTCTCTCTTTCTCTCTGTCATGCATCTCTCGCTTGGCAGAATACTAGTGATAGCATTCGGATATTTTTCAGTTCGTCGCGACCATCTATGCTTGGTGGAGATTACGATTTAGCCGTTGTATCCTGGAAAACGGACGACCCACAAAAACCTCAAAGCACCGTAGAGGTGGGATGAATTTGTTTTAAGGAATCTGTGTTAAACGCAAACCTTGGCTCCTCAATTCCTGTGCACTCTACACGGGCACCCTGTTTGGAATCCTGACTATTCAATCGGACATTTGATTGACTCGGCTACGTGCTTCCCTACTCGGTCGACTTGTTTCCTCGACTCGGCCACTCGGCAGTTGGACTCGGTCACTAGGCACTCTAGATTCTTGACAAAGGAATCATCAAAAAGGACTCGGCCTTCAGCCGACGGCTTGAAATTATCAGTTCAAGTCTCTCAACAGAAGAGTTTGAATTTAGTTTATAAATTCATTATTGTCCTAAAATCTCCGACAACTTCTATTGTAACAGACTTGAGATTGAAATTTCATGCTTCTACTTACTAGGCGACAGATGGGTAAAAATATTTGACATGTTCAATTCATGCGATCGTTACTCTGGTAAAAACTCTTGATCCACAACTCTGAGTAAACCGAGCCTAAAATTTCATGTTGAAATTCCATCCATCCAGAGGAAACACATTGGGCAGGACAATTGGCAGTTTGGCACCTTGGATTTTTCACTTTAATGATCAAACATGCTTTGCTCCTTTCTGTTGTGCATTTGGAGGGTTTAAAATGTGAAGGGGCTTTGGAATGGTTCTAGCAAGTTGAAACACAATAGAATTGATATGCTTTCTCACAACCATGCCGCTCAATCGGGGAAGACATGACATAACCGGTCAATATTGATTGCATCTTGTATGAGTTGCTGGACCTGTATACCATAACAATAGCCAAATAGAATAACATATCTAGGGTTACTTTATTACTCTTTCTAATAGCATGCACTTCTTTTATAGTTCTCTAAAACACTGCACGACCATATGAAAAGAATTTTTCAAGATAAATTTTAGACCATGGAACTGTTGTAAAAATATGAATACAAAAGAGATGGAAATGAAAGAGACTCTACTGTATATAGGTCTTAATTTTACATTGGGAGGTTTGTGACTATGAGGTTGGTTTATAATGTATCACAACTATTAGAGTTGTGAACATGTATAAGAAGAGACTCTTTCTTATGTCAAAAGATGATTTGCTCACCCTCGCCAATTCGTCTTTAGACCAGCACAAAAGAGGTAAATCATGGGTGACTACTAGCCATTAGTCCAGGTGACCAAGGCATGGGGGAAGGTATGCTCGGACGTGCCAAGATTCGACCCCAAGATCTCATGTGGTAACACCCCATGCATCAACTACCGAAACCCCCAAGGATACAGGAAGAGACTCTTTCTTGCACTTTAAGCAGGACAAGTAATGACTTTTATTTGGCTATTTGTGTCAAGGGTTTGAGCTCCTATTCACCATGAATAATCAGTGTTGGGTTGCGAATATAGTTAAAGACGCATTTATTTTAAGGAAATTGTGTCAGATACAAGCCTCGACATCTCCTGTTTTTTACTTGATCTTGGTCTCCTGACTCGGCGCCGGGCAACCCACTCAAACTCAGCTCTCGGGCACAACTCTGATTTGGTAGTCGGGTGACTTTACGTCGTGACTGTAGTCTATCTGACTCAGGAGCACTTAACACACCTCTCTGGAGCACTCAGTATACCACTTGGGCGATACTAGACTTCCCACTTGAGCCTCTCAAATCTCGTGCTACTTAGGGCCACTTAGGAGCTTGACCCACCCGAAACTCGACCAACTAGGCACTCGGTAACTCATTCAACTCGATACTTGGCAGCTGGTCTAACTCAACAACTCGGTAGGTCAAGTACTTGGCTCTCCCACAGGGTTGGCTTGACGTAATCTCATTGAAACTTCATCCGAGAAGTTTATCTATGTTCGGGCACCTGGACAACCTCCAGGCGCTTGGACTGCTAATGTGGGTCGACCAACCGACGCATGATACTATAGCTCGAAGATGAATTGTTGCTGGTTCGAGAGCCTGGAGTAACTCCGGACACCTGGATCGTCCGAGTGCCTTGGTGACGAAGGCAGCCACTCGAGTGCTCCCTCATCGCCACTAATTTGGGTGCCTGGAGTACCTCCGGGCTCCCAGACATCTGGACGTCTGGAGTCCTTTTCCCAGCCTTTGATTTATTTTCAATTACCTGCACCATAGAGTTAGAAGAACAAGTAATAACATGTAAAGTAATGTAATTTTTGACAGTTTTCGGACTGTTTAGTCCTAACTTTGAGTTTTGTTGAAACTCTAGGTCAGACCGACGCCTATTGTGGGAACACATCCTCACTTACTCCTCTCAAGAGAGTTTACCTTTTATCAAACCAGTCTTCCAGACCGTTTAGACTTTTGCTCAACATACGAGACTTCAGGACTTTCATGTAGCATCCTCGACCCTAAGATTTCCCGCTTATTGTCCGTGACCCCCATGACTTTTACCTAGTATCCTCGATCCTATGATTTTGCCTGATGTCCTCGACCTGCCAAGACGTTACCCAGTCTCACGGACCAAGACTTTATTGCCTAGTCGAAACGAGGACTTTCGACCTGTCTAGTGTCCACTAGGACTTCTTTGCCTAACCTCAACTAGGACTTTCACCTTGCCTAAGACCACTTAGGACTTTTCTACACACTCAATTAAAGTTATTAGATCATAACATAGCTTAACTTTGAACCAATGCCAATATAAAAATACAAATTTGATTAACTAGTGACTCTAGCACCAATAGAAACAACAATTCTTTCTACCACTCAGTAAAATGGTGCGGATCAGGGAAAGAATCATACTTTAAAATATATGATAAATGCTCTTTTATTAAACTCTAGATTGTCAAATTACATGTGGAGGGTAGTTGTATTAATAACTAATTATCTTTTAAATAAGATATCCGAAAGAAAATAGAGAAGAGTCCTTATTGTTGGATCGAAAAGAATTTTGATATCTCTACAATGGTATGATATTGTCCACTTTGGGCCTAAGCCCTCATGGTTTTGCTTTTGGACTCTACCCAAAAGGCCTCATACCAATGGAGATATCTTTCTCTTATAAACTCATGATTTTTCCCATGTGTTTTCAATGTGGGACTATGTTTGTAACCTTGCAACCCCAACAATCTTCTCCTCAAACAAAGGGTCACAGGCTCCCTAATGTCTGATCCTCGACCCACTAGGACTTCTTGCCTCTCAGTCCACTTGACCTACTAGGACTTCCTTGCCTAGTCGCAACTAGGACTTCCTTGCCTAGCCACAACTAGGACTTCCTTGCCTGGCCGCAATTAGGACTTCTTGCCCCTCGGTCCATCCGACCTACTAGGACTTCCTTGCCTAGCCGCAACTAGGACTTCTTGCCTAGTATCTGGTTCTCTTGATTCGTCACGGGAGCCCCCACTTCTTCATTCGAGGTCAATATTCCACCCATATGATTCTATTGGACCATGGCTCTTGTGCACAGTCGATGTTTAGTCCTTCTGGCAGTTCGGGTTATGATACCAATTGTTGGATCGAAAAGAATTTAGATATCTCCATAATGGTATGATATTATCCACTTTGGGCCTAAGCCCTCATGATTTTGCTCTTGGTCTCTACCCAAAAGGCCTCATACCAATGGAGATATCTTTTTCTTATAAACTCATGATCTTTCCCATGTGTTTTCAATGTGGGACTATGTTTGTAACCCCAACATTTATGAGTTATAGAATGAAAGTAAGTCATCCTACAAATACTTACAAGTGTGGGGATTTCTTATAACATTTTGATACATAATCCGAAAAAGATTAAGATATGGTCAAAAACTATTGATTGTATATTCATTGGATATATACATAATAATAGTGCTTATCCGTTCCTTGTGTATGAGTCTCAAATATGGATGATAATTTTATTCAAACCCGATGGAGGATCCAATCTAACTCGAATGGAGGACAGTATGGAGGGATTTTTTGGACCCGATTAAATAATCAAATAATCGAGTATAAGTATTTGAGTATGGAGGTAGATCTAGTAGAATTTTACCATACTTGACCAGAATATCCAATATATATTATAATGTTTCTCCATACATCCATCCATGAGCACCTCAAGAGCACTTAGTGTTAATATTTTTTAGGGCTTAGGGCTTAGGGTTTAGGGTTTAGGTTATAGGAAGTAAAAAAAAAAATATATATATATATATATATATATATATATATATATAGTCACATCCTTTTCCACTTTTGAACCCTAAACCCGATCCTCTTTTGAGTATGAGGATGGATATCTATATTGGCACAGTTAGCACTAATAATCAAACTCAAATTTTGACGTATGACAAATAATTAAAGTTAGATATTGTGTTTTCTAACTTGTTTACCAAGTGTGTAGAGCTAAAAGACTTGATGGGATATAATACTGGTTAAAGTCCAGTTAGGTTTGGAGGACCTAATATCAGGCATAAGAAGACCAGATAGATTGATATCTGATAGGAAGTCCAATTGGGTCTGCAGGACCTAACAACTGCTAAAGTCTAGGTGGAGCATCTGGAAGGATAACCTAGTGGGTCAAGAGATCAAGATTAAGTAAGTCTGTAAAGGGTAAATGGAGGTAAACACTGGAGGAGAGAGACCTTATGAGGACATGTTCCCGGTTGAGGGAACAGTAGGCGTCGGCCTGACCTAGAGTTTCAATGAAATCTGAAATCAGGACCCGACAATCCTGTGACTATCAAAATATTTATTTTTTATATTATGCCTATTTTGCTAACCCTATGGTGTAGGACATTGAATCTAAAAGCTGGCTGGAAAAAGGAGTTCCAGGTGCTCGGCAATGGAGCCCGGAGGTCCGAGCGCCCGAAGTGGGTCTAGCTGCTTAGATGGTCCTGAACCCATCCACTCGTTCAAATGAGTTGGCGCACTCCGACTTGCCAACACACGTCAGCATCCATGCATCCGGGGGTGGTCTAGGTGCCTAGGAGTCGATAGAGGCAAATAGATAGAGGTTTGTCGAGGTGTAGCCACATCAGCATTCTAGGTGCTTGGGATGGTCCAAGTGCCCGAAGGTAGATAACTCAGCATCAAAGCAGGATCGAAGATGCCTTAGTTCCGGCGCCCGGGGTGGTCAAGGCATCCGGAAATACTATCAAAGGAGGTCAGTGACAGTGATAGCTTTCAAATAGATCATCTTTTACATGGGCTCTTATGACTATTCTGCTGTTACAACCCCACGCTACTACCGTACTACTACTCGACTACGTCTGACCACAACCAATAGACCAACACCAATACATGGGCACATCCATTTCGACATCATTGTGTTGAGTAGCAATTTAATTTAAAGTCAATTATTTTTATTGCATAAGGAATAGTAGATTTGTTACACTTTCCTCTTCTTCTTTATACCTAATTACTCTACCAGGAGTTTACTGGTAGAGAATTTTAATGGATTTCCTATCGATAGGTCCAAGAAACCTGAGTCCTGGAGTAGGAGTCACCAAAGTCTTAGAATTAAGTAGAACTGACATTGTCTTTATTTTTGAGTTTTTGTTTTCTGGTATTCTTTTCTTAATTAATCTTTTTTCTGCTTCGCACTCTCTTTTAAAAAAGTAAAAAAGAAATGAGTTCTAAAAATATACGTGATTCATCTCCCCTCTCACGTGCACATGATTCTATAAGTGGTATCAACCATGATTTACAAAATCATGATCCAGATTGTAGGATTGTACGATCCTACGATCCGGAAACCTAAAATCGATCCAGGATCATGCAGAATTGATCTTTGCAGTAGGATCGCAGCAAGATCGGTAGGATCGGTAGAATCATAATAGGATCAGAGCAGGATCGGTGGAAGCTTTGAGATGTTATAACTTTTAACTCGGATTGAACCACGGGGCCTATAATATATCAAATCAAAGCTTATTCAGAGATCTTTAATAAATTTCAAAGTTTATCCTAAACCACCATATTTCAAACCTAAAAAAATATCATTTAAATCCTTTTTGGATGCCTAGAAGATTTTATCCTTTTTATTATCTTTTTTTGTCTGGTTAGGGTTTTAAATTATTTAAACATATGTTTAATTATTTTTGAGTTAGTTTTTTTATCAATAATATTCTGCCATTTCTTTTCCCCAAAATGATGAGTTTTTGGATGTCTATTTTATAGTATTGTGTGCCATCAACTAGTCTTTAAAATATTATTTTTTATGCTTAAATTTGAACCAATGGATTCAATAGCTTTTGTTATGTACGTTAGGTGCTTTTTTGGCCTTTAAATTGGATCATCTTATAAATCAAGGAAATATTTTTTACGTTGAATATGTTGTTATTATTGTGTTAATAAAAATTTTATATTCTTTTATTTTATGATATGAAAATATAAATATTATTATTATGTGAGAATGGTAGTTAAATTACTAGTTAATTTAAATTTGTACATGTAGTAATGTAATATGAAGTGTTGAGTATAAATGATTGCATATATTTGTAAAATTAGTTATTTATTTATATGTAAATAAGTCTTTAGGTATTTTTTCTAATTATTAATCATGTATGATAAGATTTTAAGGGTTTTTGGTAGGATCGTACGATTCTACTATCCGATCCCGATCGACCCGATCCTGACCCTAAATCGATTCTGCATAGGATCGCGATTCTACAAACTATAGTATCAGCCATTCGAGTAGGGGGTTTTCTCTTATTATTTTTCGCCTTATTTTTGTTCGATTTTGAGCTTTTCGATTTAAATCAGAATTAGTGTAATCACCCCTTCTAATCATCTCTTTTCGTTCATGATTTTTTATAACTTGAAATTGGTGCAACACCATTCACGCTTTCTTTTCATTCCTTTTTTCTTTCTTCCCACACTACTTACCCCAAGATAAGTTTTGGAGACCTTCTTGAGTCTTTTCTGTTTCAGAACTAATGGCCCAAAGCGAAGGCAATTGGTGCAATTTCCCTAGGTTAAGGTTGACCAATTTGACTAAAATTGAGTTGGATCAAGCTTGAGTCTTGATGTTTAATAATATACGGAGATTGTATGTGCAATTATCCATTTGGGGAGATTGTTGGTGTAATTTTCCTTTGGTCAAGGTTTGACTAGCTTGATGTGAAGAAGAGTCAAGTAAGCCAACATTGACTGGATACTTGATTGAAAAGTCCTAACTAGAGATTAGGCAAGTGCAAGACCAATGGGAAGGTTGGCAGAAGAAGAAAATATAAGTGAGTCAATGTTGACCGGACACTTGGTGTGAAAGTGCTAGTGAGTGAAGCTAGGCAGATGGAAAATCCTGGTGAGTGAAGCCAGGTGAAAACCCTAGTGAGTGAAGCTAGGCAGTTAGAAAATCCCGATGAGTGAAGCCAGGTGAAAAGCCCTAGTGAGTGAAGTTAGGCATGAAGAAAGTCCTAGTGAGTGAAGCTAGGTGAAAAACCCTAGTGAGTGAAGCTAGACATATGAAAATTCTAGTGAGTGAAGCTAGGTGATGAAAAGTCCTGGTGAGTGAAGCCAGGTGAAAAGCCCTAGTGAGTAAAGCTAGGCAGTGAGGAAGTCCTAGTGAGTGAAGCTAGGTAGTTAAAAATCCAGGTGGGTCAAAGGTTGATGGAACATCTGGTAATTAGAAAGTCCAAGTTGGTTAAAGGATTGATTGAACACTTGACACAAGAAAAAAGTCCAAGTGGATCAAAGGATTTACCAACCACTTAGTAAATAAGTCCCAGCAGGTCAACATTGACTGGATGCTAGGTAAGGAGGAGTCCCAACAGATCATAGTTAACTGAATGTTAGGTGGAGGGAACCCTAGACTTAGGTTTGGAAGTTAGGGTTTGGTAATCTATTAGGCAATCAATTACCATATCTTAAGCGATTACCCTAATCACTTAAGCCATTTATAGCAAAAATAGAATGGAGTTGAATCAATTGGGGTAATTGATTCAGCAAGCCTTAATCGATTAGGCTAATTGATTAAGACTGTTTCTGTGAGAAACAGAAGCTTTGGTAAGCGATAAATCATAGAGGCTTAATCGCTTACGGCTAATTCTCACATGAACAGAAAACTTCCTAATCGATTAGGATAATCGATTAGGAAGACTTAATTAATTAGGGTAATCAATTAAGCTTAAAAAAAAATAGCCATTATGCAGGTTGCTAATGTGGTAAGCGATTAAGGAGATTCTTAATCGATTAAGGTGCCAACGGTAACTAGAGAAAAGGTGTTCACATGCACTGTTTAGCATATCTCTCCACTCCATCTTCTCCGTCAGTTCTTGGAAGCTTAGGGCTGAGATATTGCTACACTTCCAAGCTTACAAGAGGCATTCACAAGAAACAAGAGATTAAGCAAGAAGGTTTTTCATTTGCATTTATGTATTTACTTCTTGTTTCGAGTTATATTTCTTGTTCTTGAGTTGTAGAAGTTTCTCCAACTCCAGATTGTTCCAAGGAGTGTATTTTATAGTGGAGAGTATGCTCGGTGTGGATCCTTGGATTAGTTATCTCTTTTTGAGGTGGAGACCAAGTAAATCCTTGTTAGCATTAGAGGAGCTTGCTTCGAGTATTTCTGCTGCAAAATATTATCATCAATGAAGAGCGAGCTATTCACCCCCCTTTAGTTTCGAAGTGAACCAACAAGTGGTATCAAAGTGAGGCCACTTTTCACCGGACTCATCGCTGGAAAGGACAACAAGCTAGAGGAAGAAGAAGATGTTGAAGCCCTAATTTCAACAAGCTAAATGCTATCATAAAAAAGGAGCTCAACTTCAAGATGGATTTCCGATATGGACTTAGATTTGACACGAGGATGCCTCCACCATTCACATTTACAAGTTTTGATTCTTAGAAATCAAGAATCAAAAACTTCTTCATGATGGAGATAGAGCAATGGTTTATTTTAATGGAGGGCTTTCAAGCTCCAAGGGATAACAAAGGAAAGATTACCAATAGAAGCAAATGGAGCAAGGAACAAACTCAAAGATGTGAGGCCAATGGCAAAGTGACCAAACTATTGATCAATTTATTGCCTAGCAACATCTTGAGCAAGATAGGAGAGTACGAAGATGCTAAGGAGCTTTGGAGCAAGTTGACAAGAATCCACGAAGAACCCTCCACTACACCAAATCAAGAAAAATCCAACGAGGGTAACTCATTAGATCCAGAGGAAGAGGAAGGAGATTCGGAGGTTGAGAGATGCTCAACATTTAAAGAGGAAGAAAGTGAAGAAGGGCCATCCTTAAGAGAGCACGAAGACAAAGGGAAAGGAGGTACTCTTTGTTTCATGTGCATGACGATGAAAATGAAGAGACCTCCACCTCTAGGATTTAGGGGGAGCACCATTCATTGACACTAGAGCAAGAAGAGGCTTCTACTTCCAGGTTAAATGGAGAGAAAGATGATGCTGCTTCCACAAGTCAAGCAAAATCAAATGGAGGATTAAATGCCATTCCTACATGTGAAAGTATAAAAATTTCAAATTGTAATAATAAAAATCACATTATTTGTTTTGAGTGTAGGGAGAAAAGGCATTACAAGAGTAAGTGCTCCAAGTTGACCAAGAAGAAGGGTCAACTTGAGCCCAAGGAACATGGTTGGAAATTAATGTACATTGAGCCCAAGGAACATGGTTGGAAATTAGTTTTAAAAATTATTTTAAAATACTTTTGGGAAATCTGGGTGAATCCTATCTTTTGATAGGAATTATCATTGTATAGTTTTAAATACAAACTAGAACAAAATATTGAAATTTTCAAGAGTTTCCAACTTTATATCAATCTTTAAAAATAGGATTTATTTTCATAGAAAACTATTTTTCCCTGATAAAATATCATATAAATAATGTCTACATGAATTTTTATGATTTTTAAATTTTATAGAATTATTTAGGAATTTCTGAATTTTGGTTGAAATTTAATTTCATGAATAGAAGCCTGTGAAATCGATCAGTTGATCGATTAACCCCAGCTTGGATCAATCAGTTGATCAATTCAAGTGCATATCCCACGAACAGAAGCTCATGAAATCGATTAGTTGATCGATTGAAGCAACCTTGATCGATTAAATCGTAACTTCAATCGATTGGAAAAACTGATTTTGGCTATGTTGGTTTGATTTCAGTCCATTAAGCTACCTTGGGTCACATTAACCATCTCTAATCCTATGAAACTCATTTATGAACATTTATGGGTAGTCTTCATGATGAAAATAAGATTGGAATGGTTAAGAAAGACTAAGTTGGAGTTTAGGATGAGGTTTGCATTCAATATTGATTCTTGAACCTCAAAACTTCATATTTTAAGTTTTCTAAAGGTTTACGAATTCCAAGTCATTGTTGGTGCAATGACAAAAGGTTAGAGCAAGTTTTGAGGCGAAGCTACTCCTTAAAGACATGAATTTATTTTTTAACAAAACATTAGAAGATTGTAAACCTTCATTATTATGAATGCTCTAGGATGAGCATTGTACGATGGAAGTATGCTCTAGGGTGAGCATTGGGTACAATAAAAGGTATGAGACTTTTATTGTGATGTTGTGAACAACAAGTGAGCTTATGAATAACATGAGATAACTCTTAAGGAGAAGAGTTTTTGATGTATGTCAAATGGGGAGAATGTAAAGTTTAAGTTAAAAAATTCTCTATATTTATAGGAGAAGATTGTGAAACCCTTATGTTAAGGGGGAGAAGGAAGGAAACCCTCATTCATGCTTTGGCATGAAGAAGAATTTAAGGCCATTGTTGGAACCCCAAGGTTATTTTTGGTGTGATCAACCAAGTTAGGTTAGGTCCTGTTTTGGGTTGATCCTTGTGTCTAAGTGTGCAGGAGCTTAGGAGCACAAGAAGTCGAGCGGAAGACGCGTCTAGTGAGAAGGACGACACAGGAGAGAGACGACGGGCTCAGTGCATTCGAGGGACGAGATGCCGTGGAAGAGTACACCGATGGACGAGAAGAAAGTACGCGACGTTCGAGGGGCGAGAAGTCGGAGCAAAAGCCTGCTCGAGGGGAAGGCCGGAAATTGGATTTGGGTGAGCCCTATTTTGGTTCGCTGAAATCACCCAGGCGATCGGAGCAGCGGAAGAGCTTAAGAGGAGCTATGGAACTGCTAGAGGCGCCTTTAACAGGAGTTGAAGGCGCCTCTATGACCTTCAGGTAGAAAGCACCTTTAATGGCTGAAGGCACCTTCAACTAGCCAAGGACGGCGTCTTCCATGGTTATGGAAGGTGCCTTCGACCAGCCTGGTTCGAGCTATTGTAGTGGATAAAAGTTTATCCAACAAAACCTCGCTGGAGGTGCCTTCCAGCCCTATGGAAGGCGCCTTCAGCCTACAGATAGGATTTTCCAAGAGCTATAAAAAGATCCCTAGACCTAGGAAATATACATCAACTCAAGCATTTATTTCCTAGTAATAGTCTGAGCATTCAAAGATTGTAAGAGGCTTCTCCGCCTACACGAAGGAGATTTTTCTAGTGCTGTCATTGCCTTGGATTAACAACAACCCTGGTTGTAACCAAATAAATTCCAAGCCTCTTTTCTTTTAGTTTTTGTGTTGTTTAATTTTATGCTATTGCTTTTAATTTGAGGTGAAAGAATGGGAAAGATCTTTATTTATTTTTTAGGCAACTCAACCCTCTCCAGTTGGCCTACCTGGTCCAACAAGTGGTATCAGAGCGAGGTTGCTTCAGGAGGACTAACCGCCAAATGAAGCACATGAGATGGACGGACTAAGCATCTACCCGCCAAAGTTCAAGGGAGAGTTTACGAGCTAGAAAAAGAGAATGGAGGTATTTTTCAAAACAGGCTTTGATTTATTATTAATAATGGAATTCGGTTTTGAAGCACCTGAAGGCAAGGAAAAGTATCAATGGATGAAGAAGGAACAAACCGACTTCGTGGTAAATGGCAAAGCAGAATTTCATCTGTTGAGCGTCCTACCACCACAAGAAGTCAACCGGATCAGAGCTTACGAGTCAACCAAGGAGCTTTGGGAAAAATTCCTGGAACTTCACGAAGGAACCTCGGAGGCAAAACTTGCGAAACGGGACTTACTTCGTAACTAGATCAGCAACCTCCAATTAGAAGAAGACGAAACTATAACACATCTTCACTCAAGAATCAAGAAGCTAATCACCAAACTTTCAAATCTTGGAGAAAAGGTAAGCAACCGAGATTCGCTAAGGTACGCACTTAATGCTTTCCTTAGAAATAAAGAATGGACATCATTAGTAGATGCCTATTATATCTCTAAGGACCTAGAATTTGTTACTTTGGATGGATTATTTTCTACTTTTAAAGTCCATGAAACAAGATGTGTAGATTCAAAGAAGGAGCCAAAGCACAACATTACTTTTAAAGTAAAAATGGACGAACAAGATTCAGAATCCTCCTTCGATGATGATGAAACAATGCCGATGGTACGTAAGTTTAAAAAATTATTTAAATCTAAGCAATTTAATCAAGTGCAGGGTAGAAGAAGAAGAAAAATAAAATGCTACCATTGTGATGAAGAAGGGCACGTGAAAGACAACTACCCCAAACTAATGAACAAGGACAAGGGCAAGAACAAGAAGCCCGTCCAAAAGAACAAGCATAAGACCATTAAGGTGACGTGGGACAAAACATCGTCTGAATAAGAGGTCGAAGCCTTTTCCGGACTTGCGTTAATAGCAAGTCATCAAAAAGACGAACATGAAGCAAGCTAGTTCGAAATGAGTATCGAGAGCATCGATGAAGGGGGAACTACATTAGAAGAAAGCAGTAGTTCAGGGGGAGCTACGGATGAGTGTGTCAAAGCCTTAACCCCAAGGTTATTTTTGGTGTGATCAACCAAGTTAGGTTAGGTTCTGTTTTAGTTTGATCTTTGTGTCTAAGTGTGCAAGAGTTTAGGAGAATAGGAAGTCGAGTGGAAGACGCGGCTAGCGAGAAGGACGACACAGGAGAGAGCCGACGAGCTCGGTGCGTTTGAGGGATGAGATGCTGCGGAAGAGTACACCAGTGGACGAGAAGAATGTACGTGACTTTCGAGGGACGAGAAGCCAGAGAGGAAGCCTGCTCAAGGGGAAGGCCAGAAATTGGGTTCGAGTGAGCCCTATTTCGATTGGCCAAAATCATCCAGGCGATCAAAGCAGCAGAAGAACTTAAGAGGAGCTATGGAGTTGCTAGAGGCGCCTTCAACAGGAGTTGAAGGTGCCTCCGCGACCTTCAAGCAAAAGGCGCCTTCAATGGCTGAGGGCGCCTTTAGCCAGCCATGGACGACGTCTTCCATGGCTATGGAAGGCGCCTTCGGCAGGCTGGTTCAAGCCGTTGCAGTGGATAAAAGTTTATCCAACGGAGCCTCTCTGGAGGCGCCTTCAGCCTACGGATAGGATTTTCCAGGGGCTATAAAAGGACCCCTGGACCTAGGAAATATACATCAACTCAAGCATTCATTTTCTAACAATAGTCTGAGCATTCAAAGATTGTAAGAGGCTTCTCTACCTACACGAAGGAGATTTTTCTAGTGCTGTCATTGCCTTAGATTAACAACCATCTCGGTTGTAACCATGTAAATTCTGAGCCTATTTTCTTTCAGTTTTTATGTTATTTATTTTTATGCTATTGCTTTTAATTTGAGGTGAAAGAATGGGAAAGATCTTTATTTATTTTTCAGGCGATTGAACCCTCTCCAGCTGGCCTACCCGGTCTAACAGCTATGAGATTAACCTAACTTAAACGTATTGTCAAACATAAAAAAGGAGGAGACTGTTAGTATAATTTTCCCTAGGTTAAGGGTGACCAAGTTGACTAAACTTGAGTTGGCTTAAGCGTGAGTCTTGATATTTGAAGTTTGATGTTTGACAATATATGGAGATTGCAGGTGTAATTGTCCATTTGGGGAGATTGGTCAAGGTTGACCAGTTTAATGTGAAGAAGAGTCAAGTAGGTCAAGGTTGACTAGATACTTGACTAGGAAGTCCTAACTGGAGGTTAGGCAAGGGCAAGTCTAACGGGAAAGTTGACAAAAAATAAAAATCCAAGTGGACCAATGTTAACCAGACACTTGGTGTGGAAAGTCCTGGTGAGTGAAGCCATGCAGTTGTGAAAGTCCTAGTGAATGAAGCTAGGCAGAAGGAAAATCCCGGTGAGAAAAGCCAAGTGAAAAACCTAGTGAGTGAAGCTAGGTGGAAGGAAAATCTTGGTGAGTGAAGCCAGGTGAAAAACCCTAGTGAGTGAACTTAGCCAGGTTTTTATCCTGGTGTCGGCCTTTTTGCATGTCACAAGGCACATCAAATTAATTAAAATTGAAACTCATTAAAATTAATACAAGCGTTGTAGCAATGAGTCCCAAGTCGTATTTTTTTTCCAAGGGTTACTAGCAAAATGTGTGATTCTAGAATTGGTTCCAATCAAAATCTAACTTCAACTAAGTCAAGAATAGCATCAAAGAAATGTTGTTCTCATCTAACTTGATTCTTTTACATTTCATCAGATTAGCATCCAAAGCATCATTAAATCAAATAGATCCATTATTATCTCTTAAATTCACAGTCATAGTAATTATGAAACTCAAAAGCTCATTACACTTCTAGAAACTGAACTAGCATCCTATTCTCAATAACAATCAACCTCACCAATCAAACTCAAACAAATCTCTAGCTCTCACTCTCACTCAACAAAGTGATACATAGATAAACAATGACAAACATCACGTGATACATTCGACATCTAAATTCAATTCACATTCTCAACAATTCCAAGCATTGAACAAATGTTCTCTAAATTTTTGAATTGAAACTATCTCTAACTTGTGAACTGAAACATTGAATTAAAACTAGAATTAGGTTTTAAACCAAGTTATCAGTTAAATTCTGGTTAGAATTGCAGAAGTTCAAAGGTAAGCCGAATTACAATTAGAAATTAGAAATGGGGGTTTGTAAAGCAGTAAATCAGAAATAGAATTGCTTAAAGATAATATTAGATCTGAAGATCTGATTGATGAACATGAACGATTCAATGTTAAAACAAAGAAATCAAAAACCTAAAGCATTCCTCAACCAAACTCGAAACTCAACTTCTTCATCTCTGCTGTGAAATAGAGGTGCATCGCAAACCTCCCCTTAACACCCAACAACGATCACCAAGCTTACAACTATCATCAGAAGGTGCTCACGGCTATCGGAAACCTCCCCTCTGTTGGTGCAACCTTAGGTCAAGGTTGACCTGGTTGACCTGACTCGAGTTGACCTGACTCGAGTTGTATTTCGATGTTTGACTTAGGAAGATTGTTGGTGCAACCTTAGGTCAAGGTTGACCTAGTTGAGTTGTATTTTGATGTTTGACACTCGTGGAAGAGTTGTATTCTTGATATGGGACAAGAATAGATGTTTGGGAGATTATTGGTGCAACCGTAGGTCAAGGTTGACCTGGTTGACCTGATTCGGGAAAAAGTCCAAGTATGGAGACTTGGCACGGGAAAAGTCCAAGTATGGAGACTTGGCACTGGAAAAGTCCAAGCAGGGAGCTTGGCACGCGAAAAGTCCAAGTATGGAGACTTGGCTCGGGAAAAGTCCAAGTATGGAGACTTGGCACTGGAAAAGTCCAAGTATGGAGACTTGGCACGGAAAAGTCCTAGCTGGGATGTTAGGCAGTGTGGAAAGTCCTGGTGAGTGAAGCCAGGCAGTGGGAAAGTCCTAACTGGGATGTTAGGCAGTTGGAAAGTCCTGGTGAGTGAAGCCAGGCAGTGGGAAAGTCCTAACTGGGATGTTAGGCAGTATGGAAAGTCCTGGTGAGTGAAGCCAGGCAGTGGGAAAGTCCTAACTGGGATATTAGGCAGTGTGAAAACCCTAGTGAGTGAAGCTAGGTGAAAGTCCTGGTGAGTGAAGCCGGGCAAGGGAAAATCCAGATGGATCAAGGGTGATCGGACATCTGGTGATGGGAAGTCCAAGTAGGTCATAGGAGTGACCGGATACTTGGTACGGAGAGAAAAGTCTAAGTGGGTCAAAGGGATTGACCGGACACTTAGCGGGGAGTCCTAGCAGGTCAAGGGAGTGACCGGATGCTAGGCGCAATGTTCCAACAGGTCAAGATTGACCGGATGTTGGTTTGGACTTGGTTTGGGCGAAAATCATGAGCTGGATCGATCTGGTGATCGATCCAGTGGTACCGAGAATATTCTGATCGGTCTGGTGACCGATCAGTAACACATCAGTAGCATACTGTGTGTTAACTGATCGGTCTGGTGACCGATCAGGAGTCGATCAGAAGCCGAGGCGAAGGACCGAGGTCTGATCAGCGATCAAAACATGTGCTTCACCGGTATCATCGAATCAGGGAGATCATGAGTAGGACCGAAATCAACTCGAGAAAATTCACTGAATGGAACCGTGGATCCTTTGATGACTCGACCACAAGCAAGTTTCAGGTTACATCCAAGCTGCGGTATACGGCCAGATTTCTTTGTTTCCGCCGTCTACAAGTGCTAAAGGAGGTCTGCCGCGAGCCTTCTTCGCTTCTTCTTCCTTCTTCCTTTCTTGGACTGCTGTGCTCTTGAGCTTTGTTGAGTTCCGAAGCTTCGTGTGAGCTTCTTCGACTGGGTTCCTGCTGTTGTAGGCGTCTCGTGAAGTTGCTGCTTCAACCAGTCGACGAGAAGGCAAGCGTGTTTGTTTTTACATTCATATTGTCTTGTGCTTCTTTGTATTTTGTGTACTTCTATCGCAAGAGTTATTGTGGCGAGGTTTCTCCACCCACAAGGAGTATATATTAGCCGGTTCTCCGGGGACTCATCCACAGACGGATTGATAGGCTTCGTCCACCTTACGGACACGTCGAGGAGTAGGAGTTTCATCTCCGAACCTCGTTACATCGCTGCGTCTAAGGTTTGATTTCTCCATTTACGTTTCTGTTGTTATTTTTCCGCTGCGCTAACCTGATTTGTAGAAAGAAACGAGCGATTTGGGGCGGCTATTCACACCCCCCTCTCTAACCGAGTACGTAGGATCCTAACACCCTCAAGCTCACATCTACCTGATAATCACACCAACCGAAGAAACAGAGTTTGACTCTATGAAATCGCAACCTGGTTCAAATGGCTAAATCGACTCAGTGTTGCTATGGAATGTAAGTCGGAAAAGGATCAGTAGCTATCGGAAACCTCCCCTCAAGCTCTGTTGACTGTGAAAATCGCTGAACAAGAAACCTCCCTTGCACAGGATCGCGGCGGTGGAACAAAGTCAAGGCGCAATCGAGAAACCTCCCTCGATCACTCTCTGCCCTCGGAAGATGAACGCCGGCCGCTTAGTATCGCCGCTGATGAAGAATTTTTGCCCTCAAATCTGAAGAATGGAATGGGAACTCGACCGCGGAGGAAGAAGAAGATGGCACTGTAGAAGGAAATCGCGAAGCTGAGCCCGAGCACTGTAGATTCTCACGCGGCCTTTTAAATCTCCTCAGATTCGATCCAACGGCTGAGATACTTCGGATCTCGATCAACGGTGGAAAATAACCTAAAATCCGATCCAACAGTACTGATCTTCATCTACGGTCCATATCTACTCCTCATTAGGTCGGATGGACCAGATGCTTGACGGATGGCCCAGATCTCTCCAATCTTCAACGGACGATCCAAATCGATCCAGGTCTTGATCGCCTCATTTTGCCCTAGATTTGAGCCCAAGTGTGGTCCAATCTGATCGGGTCCATGACCCTTTTGATACCTACAAAATAATAAACAAATATTAGCACCAAAATACCATGAAAATAGGCTAATTTACAATTAAGTCCAAGATCACATGCAAATTATGAAATGCAATCTAAATGTGAGATTATGCTATGAATAGTCCAATAAAAACATGCATTATGAATTAAAATAATATAGCAAAATCATGGTTATCAAATCTCCCACACTTAGCCTTGGACGTCCCGTACAAGTCAATAAAACCTAAAATCATCTCCATACAAATTCCCTAGCAATACCTAGAAGATAGTAAAAAGAATTTAACCAAGATCATCTTAAAGATCACAAACATTCATGAATGCAATTCAAACAATAATCAGTAAGTATGGTGGTTTCAATCCAATTGAAAAATTAAGCAAGTTGCATTCTCACAAGGTATTCACCTACTCTAACCCTCACACTCAAAAATGCATATAAGTGGAGTTCACTCAATGTCACTCACAACATTTCACTGTTTTTCAACTTGTTTCCATCACTTGGAGACTAAAACAATCTCACAACAACTAATGAAGAACTCTCTCCCCCACACTTAAACCATTGGTCGTCTCGGGCAATACAACTCTAATCAATCCACTAGCCACTATTTTTTTTTCTTTCTTTCTCTGTATTTGATTCTTCAGATTTCATCACTTAGCTCTTCAACCAACTAACCAAATTCAGAAATCAGATTCCCAGCATTAAATTCAAAAACAGCAAAACTGAAAAACTGTAAAACTGCCTCAAATTCATAAAGTTTTCAGCATTTTTTATCACTGTTGAATATACAAATCTCTGAATTCCTGCACTTCTTCAAGTTAATTTCAAATGACAGCACAGATATAACACTTACTGTGATATAAAACTAAATCTTCTTAAAAGCACATATCCAAAACTTCTCAGTTAAGCAAGATACAACCTTCCTTAGTTGTTTAACAGCTATGCACTTCCAAAATTCAAAATTTAGCTTAAAAATTCTGCTTACAGCAGCATCTAATTTCCAGCAATGTAGTAAAACTATGCAGTTTCAGCATGTTAAGAAAGCTACACAAAGAAATAGGCATTCCACAGATTGAAATTGGCACTCAACACTTGAACCTGATACACTATTTTCCAATTCGTTATCTTTTTCTCTTTTTTCTATTCTGTTTCTGTTCTGGTTTCTGCAATCTAGGAAATTAGTATCAGAGTTTCTCAGCTGGATTTAAGTAAAGAAAGAAACTTAATTTAACACTCTTGCACTATTGTTTCAAAACTTCACAGAATGAATATCAGAAATTCATTTCTCTAGCTTTCTGCAAATTTCAGGAATTTCAATTCTGTTTCTCACACTTCCATTCCAGCAACAAAGAAGATCAAAATATCAGCTCCATGAAGTACCAGTTCAACCCCATGCACTTGCAACATCAAAGTAGAACCTGCTGTTCTGTCAACAGCAGAATTCAGCTCAAAATTTCAGCCCCATGATCAGCATTTAGCTTCAAAACTTCATAATACACCAAACAATTCTGTTCCTTTTCTCCTTCTGTTATCAAACAAGTTGGATGCAACATCAGTAGCAACAATCTGGAATTAGTCTCTCCATTTCTGAAAACTCAGCTCAAAAATTATTGCCAGGGCAGTACCACATCTAAACTCCAGTGATACTTCAAATTTCAGAAATGATATTTGCTCTAATTGATTTGCAATTCAGTTTCAGTCCAGATTGTGTACTAGTGCATTACCCCAAAGATTTCCAGCTTTGCACAACTCTAGCTTATTGTAACTCATATCCAAAGTAGGCAAATCGAGTTGCAAAAATCAGAATTTAGCTTCTGATTTATTCTCAGAATCTAGTTGATTCCAGTTCTTCCTAACTGCCTTTCTGAACCTAACTCCCAATTACAGCCTCTAAAACTTGTTTCTTCTTTGCATTCAACTCTTACTTTTCGGTTAGTATAAGTTGCCTTCACCCTGTAATTTGAAACCCCACAAATTTGCAGTTTCCTTGTTTCAATTCCAGCAATCCACAACTTCAGAATTTCTAAACAGATTCAACTTTCCATTTCCAGAATCTGACCTCTCTTCCCCATCATTTCCTTAATTCATCAATTCATGAGCCTATTCCTTCACCATCGACTTCAAACTCCACTCAAGTTTATCACTGATTTACATTAGTAACTGAATTTTTATACACCATTTGATACACAACAGCCTCCAACTTCCTTGTTCTGCACTTCTATTTTTCTGCAGATTTCCTGTTCCTGCATCTACAAATTCCAGCTTAGCACAGATTTCTGGACACCAATAGCAGCTCCAAAAGCAAGTCTGATTTTGGTCTTCTCCCGTATCAGAAATCTGTAGCAATAAAAAATATCAAGTTTGGCACTAAACATGAACTTGTTGATAATGGTTTCCATTTCTGCAGATGTTGCAGAAATTTCGAGTTTGGATTTTTTTTATTCTGGAAATATCATATTCTTTTACAGCAAGCACAAGTTTGAATTCCGCACTTCATAGTTCAGATTTCTGATTTTAGTTCCAAGCATTGCAATCTGATCATCAGTAACCTTAAAAGTTGACACAATGTAGGTGTTAGATGAAATTACTGCTTCAACCCATTCCAGAATTTGCAGAAATGGATAAATTTGACACTTAATTTTCAGAAATGAATTTTGCTGTAAATGAATTGCAGCTATTTCTGCTTAAGAATGGCTATAAGAAGTTAATCAATAATAAAAAGAATTCAATATCCTCCAGCATACAGACACCTTCAACAGTTAAGAAGCCAATGACACCAGAATTCCATCTGTTACTTCATGCTACAAAACTTATGGTAAGCTTCTCCCTTACTTAACATTCCATTCATTCCAATTATCTGCATATGCTCAACTTCCAACTTTTCAGAATTGCTCTATTCTACAGTCCTCACAAAATTCTGAATGTCAGCTTGATAACTTGATTTCCACATCTGATGTTATTGCTTTCTCACTTCAAGCTTCAACAATTTATCCTTTAGAACTTAACAATCATTTTAATCAAATAATAGCTTGATTCCATCTGGTTCCAGCTTATAACATCACTTAGAAAGTTACTGCAATTCAGAATTCCAGCAATTTGCAGCTACCAGGATTCTTCCAGCAAGTTTGTAAAGAATTTAAACAATTGCTGCTGGAATTTCAAGAGTTTCAATTCATTTATAAGGGTTTCAAGGGCTTATAATGAAAGAGTTGCACACACTTATTTCCATCTGTTTCTGAATTTCTATTTCCAGTATTTGTTTCAACTTCCAGTAGAGTTTCTGAATTCTTCTTTTCTTCACACTGCAGATATCATGAAAGGTAAGCATACCATTCTTGTTCAACAAATTCTTAAAATTAAATGAAGTTCCCTTCATTGGACATTGCATTCTGAATTCTAATACAATTCTAATACAGAATTTCAGCTTCAACTTCAATTCCTACAAATTTTCAGAATTCTCCACAAGCTGTCATAACCCAATTCCAGATTCCCAAAGCTGTTCACAATACTTCTTCTCACAAACAAATGTACCAATTATTGAAACAATGACACACAACCAACTTAATCAAATGAACTTCCTCTCTTCCTGCAGAATTCACTTCTCCATCAACAAAAAAACTCAATCAAAGACCAAACCTCCCCCACACTTAATCTTTTGTCCATCAAATCAATAAAACTCATCAAGAATTCAACCAAAACTCTTAACAAAATGGACCAAGCAAAGGTAATCACAAGTTAAAATACTAGAAGAAAATGTTTTGAGAAAATTGTGGGAAAAATGAATTGGACTTTGAAATAGACAAAAGAAAAGAATTCATTGATAATTATCCTTCTTTTCCATGCATCCATATGCTATTGTGACTTTGAAAAGAAACTAAGCAAGTTCTAGAGTTTCAATTGTTGTAAGTGCATGCCACACAAGAGAAAATAATAGTGTATAGGCTTAAAATGGTCATCTCTAGGTATTTTTATGTGCTAACAAGCTCAATTGATCAAATTGGAATCCACTACCTTTTTAACCAATATCATGTAAGAAAAGCATCCAATCATGCCAAGTGACCTAAAATTGATGATCAAATTTAAGAAGCTTTTACCATCTTAAAAAAAATATTACTAGAAAATTTCCATGAAGAATTTATTCAAAATGAAATGCTATATACTAAACAAAATGCAAAATATGGAAGCAAAGTATGGAAGTAGAATGCAAATATAGGAAAATGAAACTAAAGAAATGCATAAAAAGAATTTATTAACAAAGCATGAATTAAAATGTAAAAGAAAACGAAATTGGAACCAACTCCCCTTTAATTCCGGTGGTCGAAGAAGATTTAGCAACAAAATCCACACCGGTAGAGGTGTAATTGTGGTTCCACAAAAATTCTTTTTATTCTTCATTTTTCCATCGTAAATTCTTTCCGGAGGTCTTAGGCGGTTGGTGTCGGCCTTTTTGCATGTCACAAGGCGCTCCAAATTAATAAAGATTGGAACCCATTTAAGCTAAAGAAGATGCGTGTAGTAAGGAGTCCCAAGTCGTATTTTTCCAAGGATAACTAATATGTGTGTGCATTCTGGAATTGGTTCCAATCAAATTCTTACGTCAACAAGGTCAATTAAGTACATCATTTGACTTACAATTCAATTTATCTTCATCTAATGCATTCAAGATCAGAATTAAAGATAATTCATCCTCATCAAAACATGATTAAACTTCTTTCAATTCAAGTTGTTAACAATTAAGCATCATTGGATCAAATAAATTAATAACCATCTCTCCAATTCACAATCACAATTTCCATCAATTTCTTAAGCTCAAATAACTAAACTTGGACAGAGATAACAAATCACAAGCTCAAGTTCAACATTCCATTTTCAAGCATAATCACAATCACCACAAAATTCAACTATTAAACTCAAAAGCTCAATCAGTGACAACAAATCCATCGAATAGAACTAAGGTTTGCTAATTAAATGAACAACACTCAACAATTTGTGACAAGCGAATTATCTATGTCAAAAACAGTAACTAGATTAATACCTAAGTCAGTAGCTAAGCATGGGGTTTGAATTGCAGAAATCTAAAGAAATCAAAGTTACGAACAAGAAATCAAGAATAGAATTGCAATTGAAATTCAAACAAAACAAGATAGCAAGGAATAGAATCAGATCTGATGATCTGAGCAAATTCATGGACAATTCAAAGACAACTAATGAAGAAAACTAAAACCCTAAACATCCCTCAATTCAAATCCCGTAGCAAAGACTCCTCACAATCTGTCGTGAAGCAGAAATGCTCTCGGAACCCCTATAAGCATTCAACAACAATCAAACAAGCTTCTAGCTATTTCCATAGGGCACTCACAGCTCACAGAAACCTGCGTTCAAGCTCCATCCATCTGGAAACCTCATCGGCCGAAGAAACAGAGCTCAAGTTCTGTTGAGTCGTAAATCAGATCGATCGGCCAAATCGACCCAGCTTTGCTGCGTAATGAAGATCGGAAAAGGTCCAGTAGCTCTCAGGAGACCTCCCTCTAAGCTCTGGTGGATGCGAAGATCGCCGATTGGGAGACCTCCACAATCGGAATCGCGGCAGTGAGCAGAACCTAAGTCGCGTCCGAGAAACCTCTCTCAACACTCTCTGATCACCGGAAGATGAACGCCGGCAGCTGATGATCGTCGTCGTCGAAGAAATCTAGCTCACGGATCTGGATCGAGGAATGGGAACTCGGCCGCCGCAAGGAAGAAGACGATGACACTGTAGCGTAAATCACGAAGCCGAGCCCAAGGAACACTGTAGTTTCTCTTGGTTCAAATACTCCTCTCTAATTTGATCGGACGACTGATATTTACTTGTGCTGGATCAACAGTAGAAAATGTCTCAAATCTGGATCCAAGTATACTGATCTTCATCTACGGTCCAGATCTGCTCTCCCTTAGGTCGGATGGACCAGATGCTTGACGGATGGCCTAGATCTACTTGATCTTCAATGGACGGTCCAAAACACTCCAAGGCTTAATCGACTTGATTAACCCTTGATTTTAGCCCAAGTGTAGTCTGATCTGATCGGGTCCATGACCCTTTTGATGCTTACAAAATAATAAACAAATATTAGCACCAAAATACCATGAAAATTAGCTAATTTGTAATTAGGTTCAAAATCAAATGCAATATTGAGATATGATGCTAATATGAGATTAAGCTATGAATAAACCAATAAAAACATGCATTATGATTCAAAATAGTATAGCCAAAATCATGGTTATCAGCGGTTCAGTGTAAGCATCCACTCCGGAAGCTTATGTTCTCCTACACAATCAACAAAAGAAAACACCTCCCACACACATGTGGGGTAAAAAGAAGATAGGAGAACATTAGTGTGGGTATAAAATATATCAATGAATGAATCACATCTAATAAAGTCTACAATTGGTACCTCAATTAAATTTTCTGAAAAATCACAAGAAATACTCACCTTGTCATGTTGAAAGGTACCAGGAGTGGTGATTGTTACCTCCTTTTCATCATGATATAGCTCAAACTCTTGTTCTTGTGAATGTTCATCCTCATGTAGTGATTCTTGGGTACTTGGCTCCGTAGCACAAGTCCCTACACTTACATCTTCAGTTCTTGGTGGTTCTTGAGGTAATGCTTCCAGTAAGCATTCCTCTACACTTAAATCATCTTCCACAATTAAATTTTCACTTCCTGCATTATTCACAACATCTAGAGCAACATCATTAGTAGAATCAAAAATATGTTCATTACAACAATAAAAAGTACTTAAAGAATCAAGTGAAGAAGTATATGCAGTGTCAGGCCTGACAAGATCTCCACAATCCATCTCTTCATTGGCATTTTGTGTTTGCAACTGATGAATAGATGATGCAATTTGATCTAACTGATTCTGTATATTCTGTAACCTTGAGAATTGCTGCTCTTGATACTCACTCGTCTGTTGCATAATCTCCTTGAGTTTCCATGTTGTCTCATCCATCTGAGGATTGTTTTGTTGAAAAGAATATGGTTCAAATGATGTTGAAACTTCTTGAAATCCATATGAACTCTGGAAAGCTGGATATGACTCAATGAATGGTCCTTATGCACTTTCATACCTGAAACATGAATTATCCACCCAATTAGCATTAAAACCATTTGAAAATGACTCATACCTATTTGGTTGATCCAAATTTGGGTAAAATTGGTACTCAGGTTGAAAACACTGATAACTCTCCATTCCACCTCCAAAATTCTGAAAATATGGATCCATGCTAAAGAAATCTCCTGTTCTTACATATCACACTAACAAACAATGTTAGAAGACTCAAGAGCATAAAGTTTCAATCTCATGAAAACATAAACAGTAAAGGCACTTAAAAATTCAAGAACAAATCAACATGAAAATACAAAAAGAATAAGCAAACAAATCAATCAAGATGCTAACAAATAAAATCACTCAATGATCAATCTAAAATAAACACACATTACTAGTTATGTTCCCCGGCAACGACGCCAAAATTTGGTGTCGGCCTTTTTGCATGTCACAAGGCACATCAAATTAATTAAAATTGAAACTCATTAAAATTAATACAAGCGTTGTAGCAACGAGTCCCAAGTCGTATTTTTTTTCCAAGGGTTACTAGCAAAATGTGTGATTCTAGAATTGGTTCCAATCAAAATCTAACTTCAACTAAGTCAAGAATAGCATCAAAGAAATGTTGTTCTCATCTAACTTGATTCTTTTCCATTTCATCAGATTAGCATCCAAAGCATCATTAAATCAAATAGATCCATTATTATCTCTTAAATTCACAGTCATAGTAATTATGAAACTCAAAAGCTCATTACACTTCTAGAAACCGAACTAGCATCCTATTCTCAATAACAATCAACCTCACCAATCAAACTCAAACAAATCTCCAGCTCTCACTCTCACTCAACAAAGTGATACATAGATAAACAATGACAAACATCACGTGATACATTCGACATCTAAATTCAATTCACATTCTCAACAATTCCAAGCATTGAACAAATGTTCTCTAAATTTTTGAATTGAAACTATCTCTAACTTGTGAACTGAAACATTAAATTAAAACTAGAATTAGGTTTTAAACCAAGTTATCAGTTAAATTCTGGTTAGAATTGCAGAAGTTCAAAGGTAAGCCGAATTACAATTAGAAATTAGAAATGGGGGTTTGCAAAGCAGTAAATCAGAAATAGAATTGCTTAAAGATAATATCAGATCTGAAGATCTGATGCATGAACATGAACGATTCAATGTTAAAACAAAGAAATCAAAAACCTAAAGCATTCCTCAACCAAACCCGAAACTCAACTTCTTCATCTCTGCTATGAAACAGAGGTGCATCGCAAACCTCCCCTTAACACCCAACAACGATCACCAAGCTTACAACTATCATCAGAAGGTGCTCACGGCTATCGGAAACCTCCCCTCAAGCTCACATCTACCTGATAATCACACCAACTGAAGAAACAGAGTTTGACTCTGTGAAATCGCAACCTGGTTCAAATGGCCAAATCGACTCAGTGTTGCTGTGGAATGGAAGTCGGAAAAGGATCAGTAGCTATCGGAAACCTCCCCTCAAGCTCTGTTGACTGTGAAAATCACTGAACAAGAAACCTCCCTTGCACAGGATCGCGGAGGTGGAACAAAGTCAAGGCGCAATCGAGAAACCTCCCTCGATCACTCTCTGCCCTCGGAAGATGAACGTCGGCCGCTTAGTATCGCCGCTGATGAAGAATTTTTGCCCTCAGATATGGAGAATGGAATGGGAACTCGGCCGCGGAGGAAGAAGAAGATGGCACTGTAGAAGGAAATCACGAAGCCGAGCCCGAGCATTGTAGCTTCTCACGCGGCCTTTTAAATCTCCTCAGATTCGATCCAACGGCTGAGATACTTCGGATCTCGATCAACGATGGAAAATAACCTAAAATCCGATCCAACAGTACTGATCTTCATCTACGGTCCAGATCTACTCCTCATTAGGTCGAATGGACCAGATGCTTGACGGATGGCCCAGATCTCTCCAATCTTCAACGGACGGTCCAAATCGATCCAGGTCTTGATCGCCTCATTTTGCCCTAGATTTGAGCCCAAGTGTGGTCCAATCTGATCGGGTCCATGCCCCTTTTGATGCCTACAAAATAATAAACAAATATTAGCACCAAAATACCATGAAAATAGGCTAATTTACAATTAAGTCCAAGATCACATGCAAATTATGAAATGCAATCTAAATGTGAGATTATGCTGTGAATAGTCCAATAAAAACATGCATTATGAATTAAAATAATGTAGCAAAATCATGGTTATCAGTGAACTTAGGCAAAAGGAAAGTTCTGGTGAGTAAAATCAGGCATATGGAAATCCAGATGGGTCAAGGTTGACTAGACATCTGGTGTTGAAATTCCAAGTGGGTCATGAAGGACTAGAAACTTGACATGAGACTATAAGTCCAAGTGGGTTAAGATTGATCGGGCACATGACACGAGGAGAAAAGTTTAAGTGGGTCAAAGGATTGACCAGACACTTGGTAATAAAGTCCCAACAGGTCAAGGTTGACCGGATGCTAGCACAGTGAAGTCTCAATAGGTCACGGTTGACCAGATATTGGGTAAGGGAATCCTAGACTTGAGTTTACAAAGTTAGGGTTGATCAATCGATCGATCAATTGAACCAAAGCTCAATCGATTAATTGATCGATTGGGAGAGTCTCATGAGCAAAGGCAACCCAATCGATTGGGAGCCATCTCACGAGCACAGAAGCATTCCTAATCGATCGTCTTGGATGCACCAATCGATCAACCGATAGATTGGGGTTTGATTTCTCGCAATAATGCGAGGAAAGTCGAAATTGATTGGTTAATCGATTCTAGGGACTTCTGTAACATCACAAAAGTATTCTGGATCGATTAGCTGATCGATCCAGAAGTTCTCAATCAATCGATTGGGAGATGATCGTTGCGTAGGTTATGAGGTTTGGATGGCTAGGGTCGCACAGATCTGACGTGACAATCGATTGTGAGCAAGCCTAATCGATTAGAAGCCCTAAGAGCATAGATATAAGGTGACGGCGAGGTCAAACGACGCTAACTCTTCACTCCATCTTCTCTGCCTGTTCTTGGAAGCTTAGGGTTGAGATGTTGCTGCACTTCCAAGCTTACAAGAGACATTCACAAGCAACAAGAGATCAAGCAAGAAGGGTTTTCATTTGTATTTGTGTATTTTAATTCTTGTTTTGAGTTGTATCGCTTGTGTGAGTTGTAAGAGGTTTCTCTACCTCCGGATTGTTTCCGAGAAGGTGTGTTTTTGATAGTGGAGAGTGTGCTCGGTGTGGATCTTTGGATTAATTATCTCTTCTTGATGTTGATATCAAGTAAATCCTAGTGTTAACATTGGGGAGTTTGTCGCTTTAAGTTTATTCCTTGCAACAACATCTATGAAGTGAGAAAGCAAGCGAGAAGAGCTATTCACCCTCCTCTAGCTCCAAAGTGTCCCAACAGTTGTTTCGATATCCAAGAAGGCACGTGTACCTCGCTATAACCTGGAAATCAATTTTTGAAATGTATATTTAACTAACTGATGGTTAAACTTAAATTTAACATAAGAGCAAACTATCTTTAAAATAAAATTTTAACTAAATCATCTCACACAACTATAGGAATACCTTGGTTGAAAAATTAAACCGATGACATAATTAAGGACCCTAAATTTTAAAATTAAATCAAAAGTAAAAAATTTAAAATTAAATTAAAACCCAAATTTAAAAATTATATTAAAAAATTAAATTCAAAAAACTTAATTAAAAAATAAATTAAAAACTTAATTAAAACATAAATTAAAAATTTAAATTAAAAATTTAAATTGAAAATTTAGATTGAAATTTACATTTAAAACTTAAATTGAAACTTAAATTAATAACTTAATTAAAAACTTAAGTAAAACTTAAATTAAAAGTTAAATTTAATACTTAAAATTAAAAATTAATTAAAAACTAAATTTAAAACATATTTAATTAAAAACTCAATTAAAATTTTAAATTTAATTAAACTTAAATAAAACTTAAATTTAATTGAAATTAGACGTAAACAGAACTTAAACTTAATCAATATTTTCAAAGTTAATTAATAACAACTCCTACTTTTTTAGGAATCTAAGTGGATACCGAATAGTGGTTGTTCTAAACATACGACTAGGGATCACACTAAATTCATCGAACTAAAATACAAGAGCTTAAGAATAGTTGCATTTGGAAACAATGACAAATTTAAGGTAATTAAAATGGGCAATATTAAACTTGAATATGATTTTATTATTTGTAAAGTATTCTTTGTTAAAAAATTTAAGTTTAATTTACTTAGCATCAGTCAATTGTGTAATTCTGGCTATAAGGTTAGGTTTCTATTATCTGAACACTTAATCAAACATACAACAATCCTAACATAAGATTTAAAGGATTTAGGTAAAATAATATGTATGCAATTAACCTATCTAGCTCCTTACTCAGTGTCACTTGACACAGAAAGAGGAAACCAAGCTATGGCACAAAAAGTAGGGGATCCAATGATTGGCTAGAAGGGGAGTTGGATAGATGACACCCCCAAATTGATTGCTTTCTACGATGTTAGCACAACATAATACAAACAAACACAAATAGAAAGCTAATCTAAAGACAATAAGGAAATGCAAACCAATACACGTCCGTTTAACATGGTTCAGAGATTAGGGCTCCTACTCCAAGCCTGTCCGTAAGGTAGACAATCTCAATCTGTCGGTGGATGACTCCCCGGAAACTCCGACTAGCTCAAACCTCCTTGTGGATGGAGAAACCTCACCACAAACTCACCAAGACCTCTTGGACACAAGGAAAACCTTGAGCACTGGTAGACTACTAATTGGACTTTAACCAAGTCCAATTTCATCAACTCTAACTAAGCTTCCAAGCCTTAGTTATATAGGTCATGGATTGAAAAACCCCGTCTACCAGTCGACTGCTAAAACCATCAGTCAACTACCCTCTGTGGAGATTCGACCGTTATATCCCAACGACTCAATACCAGTCGATTGGTAAAAGTACCAGTCGACTGCTCCATACTATCTGAGCGAACAGAAGTATTCTGTTCGCTCCCAGTCGATTGCCCAGTCGACTATACCAGTCGACTGATGAAACTACGAGTTGACTGGTACTCGAGTACAATCTCTCAACACTCGGACCCTCACCTTTATGACTCACTTGACGCTTCTTTGTAGTCTTGACCTCTTGCCTTCAAGCCTTCTTCCTTTGGCTCTCGTCCCTTGGATGCATTTAAGCCCGCGGCTCGTCCACAATGCCATCATTCGCGTATACCTCGAAGTCGCTTCCCTTGACCCTTATCCTCGTTGCCTTGTCCACGGTCCCTCGGATGCTCCATCCTTCACCGGACCTGAAGTCATCAACCTGAGTCACATGTGTATCCTGCAAACCTGCACAACTCAAATACACATATCAAATACAAGGGTGAACCTAACTTAAACTCTTTGCCCAAATACCAAAACACATGGTCGCACGGACCATTGGGATTGCTCCAACAATCTCCCCCTTTTTGATGTTTGGCAATACGTTTAAGTTAAGGAAAACAAATAGCAAAACAATATGCTGAAAATAATGGACTTACGTTGCCAAGGATACACACTTGTGTTGGTGCGGGAAGCATCCGACGATCGAACCTAAGTTTTGATAATGGCAAAGGATTCAAAGTTAAGGTGCTTTGTTTTCTGACAACTTTTGCTGAGTGTTTCAGGAAAGTCCTAACTGCGGTTAGGCAAGGTAAAACCCTAGGGGGTGGTAACCCTAGGTCATAGGGGGTGGTAACCCTATGCGGAAAGCCTTGGCAGGTCGATGGCTTCAGACAAAAGTCCTAGGGGGTGGTAACCCTAGGTGGAAAGTCCTGGTGTCGCGAAGTCTGAACTGGCCGGTGAAGCAGATGTTCAGCAGAAAGTCCGGGAGCATCGAGTGCCGAGCAAAAGTCCAGTCGATCTGGAGGATCGTACTGGCAACAGGTAAAATCTCCTGAGAGGAGTAGGTGAGGGCGCGTTCCCCGTAGAGGGAACAGTAGGCGTCGGGTCGACCTAGGGTTTCCGGCTGGAAATCTGAAGTCAGACCCGGACAGTCCGGAGACTGTCATAATTTCATATTCATACTATTATTTTGTGTTAACTTTGTGTTGCAGGTATCTTTGGATTAACATACTTGCAGGTACCAAAAACACAAAGAAGGACTCGGATGAACAGTGTCCGAGGCGCCTCCATGGAGCTTGGAGGCGCCTCGGGTGCGAGCCAGGAAAAGGCCAGCGCAGCAGACTGGAGGCACCTTGAATGGAGTTCAAGACGCCTTGGACCGGAGCTTGGAGGCGCCTTGGATAGGCTGAAGGCGCCTTGAACCAGATAGAGTTCGACCAGGTCAGTGCTGATCCACGCGGGTGACTCGGCTCGTTCAAGGCGCCTTGATGAACAGTGTAAGGCGCCTTGAACCCCCTTTATAAGGGGTCTCGACCAGCAGCTTCAGATATCTACTTCCAAGTGACTCAAGTGCTACGTGCTGCTCCAAACGACGTTCCGAATTGCTGCTACTTGTGCCCGACGACCAGGAGCTCCGAATCTTCATTTCTTTGTCGTTGGTATAATTAATTACTGTCGTTTATTGTACTTCAACTTGTAATCGTTTATCGAGCTTATAGTTGTTGCCCACCGGAAGCGATCAAGGATCGCGGGCCTTCGAGTAGGAGTCGCCTTAGGCTCCGAACGAAGTAAACGACCGTGTCTCTGTGTTTGTGTTTATTTACATTTTCCGCTGCTTTAATTACTCTACGAACGTTTTACGATTCCGATAATCGAACGAAATAGCCGCGAACGCTATTCACCCCCCCTCTAGCGTGGTTTCGATCCAACAATTGGTATCAGAGCGGGGTCGTTTTGAATTGGTGTAACCACCTTTCAAAACAAATTTTTACGCAGTTTTTTTTGTTTTCGGAGTCGAATTAGAATTTAGCCTTATAGCTATATTCTAATTTCTGTTTCCCTCGAATCAACTTTTGCTCGAAGTAGGTGCAACACCACTTGAGTTCGTCTTTATTATTCTTTATTCCAGCACTACTAATCCAAGACTCAGTCTTGGAACATATTTTGTTGGTTTCTTTTGTTACATATTATAAATGGCCCAACAAGAGGGTTTCAGCACTGTACGTCCCGCGCTATTCTCCGGAGAGGATTTTGGCTACTGGAAGGGAAGAATGGAAACGTATCTAAAGATACAATTCGAAATGTGGATGATCATAAAGACGGGACTGAAACTGCCAATCGATGACGACGGCAAAACTACACCCTGCGAGAAGTGGGACGCCTCTTTAATAAAAAAGGTTGAAGCCGACGCCAAAGCTACCTGCACCCTCCAGTGTGGTCTTACCAAGGAAGAACTCAACAGAGTTGGCCCGTTCTCCTCTGCAAAGGAGCTCTGGGAAAAGCTCATCGAACTCCATGAAGGCACTGACGACACCAAGGTTAGTAAAAGAGATCTTTTGCTTAATAAATTATACAATCTAAAAATGCAGGAAGGCGAAACAACGAGCTCTCTTCACGCGAGAATACAAGATATCCTTAACTCTCTTCACGGAATTGGCCAAAAGATAGAAAATCGGGACGTGATAAGGTATGCCCTAAACTCATTTCCAAGGAATACATTGTGGGCATCAATGGTAGATGCCTACAAAGTTTCCAAGGATTTATCTTCTTTAAAACTAGATGAACTTTTTAGTGAATTTGAACTTCATGAGCAGACTAATGCACAGCCTACCGAGAAAGGTATTGCGTTGGTTGTAGGTACAAGCCGAACCCGGGAACCAAGACCACGACGGAGAACCGAACCAGCATCAGAAGCTGAACCAGATTCTGACGATGAAGAAGGTGACATTACAACCGAGCTGGTAAACCTCGTGAAGAAGCTTTACAAGACGAAAGGATTTGACAAAAGAGATCTAAAGAAGGCAGTAAAATCAAAGGAAGGCCCACAAAATACAAAGATGAAGTTTGAAGTTACATGCTACGGGTGTAACCAAAAAGGGCACATCAAATCCAACTGCCCTAACCTGAAGGAGGTCAAAAAGCAAAGAAGGAAAAAGGTCCTTAAGGCAACATGGGACGAATCTTCATCGGAGGACGACGACGACGAGCTCGAACAAACGAGTCTACTTGCATTAATAGCCCGGGACCAAGTCGTCGAATACGGATGCGAGAGCGAGTCTGAGGCCGAGTCCGAGCAAAGCCACGGATTCGTATCCGTTTCCGAAGGACCAGACCCCACTGTAAGTATTTCCCGGTTGAATACTTTAGTTAGCTATTTATTGCGTAAATTAGCTAAGTCAAACCTGAAAGTTAAGTCACTTCTAAAGGAAGTAAGTGTCCTTAAAGAAGTGGCTAACACCAAACCTTTACCTGACCAGAGTCAGACTGAATTACCAACTCAAGTTCAAAAACTTGAGAAAGAAAATTCAAATCTAACAAATCAGGTTAAAAATTTTGAAAATACCTTAGAACGGTTTACTTTGGGCTCCAAGAATTTGGACTTGATTCTTGGGACACAAAGAGCCGTCTACAACAGAACTGGGCTGGGTTACAAAAGTAAATATAGATCCTATTTATCATTAATAAACAAACAAAGTATTAAAACAGTCCAAGCATGGGTCTCCAAGTCTAACTTGGTTAATCAAGTTGGACTTGGCCAATACTGGGTTCCAAAGGATCAAATATACTACCTCGATAGACCATATCGAGGCCATGATCCAGGGGGAGCAAAGAGAAAAACAATCCTAAAAATTTAAAATTAAAATTCGAAAGTAAAAAATTAAATTCAAAATTTGAAATTAAAATTAAAAATTAAATTCAAAATTAAAATTAAATTCAAAATTCAAAATTCGAAATTAAAATTAAAAATTAAATTCAAAATTCAAAATTCAAAATTAAAATTAAATTCAAAATTCAAAATTCAAAATTCAAAATTCAAAATTCAAAATTAAAATTAAATTCAAAATTCAAAATTCAAATTAAGAAATTAAAACTCAAAATGAAGATAAGGGATCCAGACTCGCTGGCACCCTCAACTAAACTACCCGGGAGGGTAACTGAACCTAATCTACCCGAAATGGGTAAAACAAGAGTAGATTACCCGGTAGGGTAATTAAGGTTAGATTAAAACGGACTAAGGTTAACTTGAACCACAGTACTGGTGAAGTTTTTGGATGATAGTACGTTAGGGAAGCTTGGGCATCGCATGTCTAGGAAGATATGGCTTCGACCTGGTGCATTTGGCCAAGTGGAACTGACCGAAGCTACCCTTAAATGGATCCTAACTAGTTAGACCAAGGTTTAGTACTAAGCTCAATGGGTAGGACTATTTGGAAAACCTCGAAGGCATGGTTACTTTAATGAGTTCCTTGTGACTCACCATAGCCCATAAGTTTATCCAAAGAATGCTTACTTGTTGAACCCAAAGCTAAACCTGAATCTAACACAAAGTTAACCCAAACCTTAAAATTGAATTATAATTCATCTCACAACAATTATAGGATTCCATGATTGAAAATCTAGGTCGGGTGAGATGATTAAGAAATTTTAAACTTAAATTTCAAAATTATTTTAAACTTAAATTTCAAAGTTATTTAAATTTTAAAATTATTTTAAACTTAAATTTCAAAATTATTTTAAACTTAAACTTCAAAATTATTTTAAACTTAAATTTCAAAATTATTTTAAACTTAAATTTCAAAATTATTTTAAAACTTAAATTTCAAAATTATTTTAAACTTAAACTTCAAAATTATTTTAAACTTAAATTTCAAAATTATTTTAAACTTAAATTTCAAAATTATTTTAAAACTTAAATTTCAAAATTATTTTAAACTTAAATTTCAAAATTATTTTGAAACTTAAATTTCAAAATTATTTTAAAACTTAAATTTCAAAATTATTTTAAACTTATATTTCAAAATTATTTTAAACTTAAATTTCAAAATTATTTTAAACTTAAATTTCAAAATTATTTTAAACTTAAATTTCAAAATTATTTTAAAACTTAAATTTCAAAATTATTTTAAACTTATATTTCAAAATTATTTTAAACTTATATTTCAAAATTATTTTAAACTTAAATTTCAAAATTATTTTAAACTTAAATTTCAAAATTATTTTAAACTTAAACTTCAAAATTATTTTAAACTTAAATTTCAAAATTATTTTAAACTTAAATTTCAAAATTATTTTAAAACTTAAATTTCAAAATTATTTTAAAACTTAAATTTCAAAATTATTTTAAAAACTTAAATTTCAAAATTATTTTAAACTTAAATTTAAATTATTTTAAAACTTAAATTTCAAAATTATTTAAAACTTAAATTTCAAAATTATTTTAAAACTTAAATTTCAAAATTATCTTAAACTTAAATTTCAAAATTATTTTAAACTTAAATTTCAAAATTATTTTAAACTTAAACTTCAAAATTATTTTAAACTTAAATTTCAAAATTATTTTAAACTTAAATTTCAAAATTATTTTAAACTTAAATTTCAAAATTATTTTAAAACTAAATCTCAAAATTAAACTAAATCTCAAAATTATTTCAAAACCTCTTCAAAATTAAATTAAATTTAAATTTTAAAAAAAAAAAAAATCGTGTGGAGCTTATCAGAGGCGCCTCCCATCAAAAGGAGGCGCCTTAGCAAGCGGCGGGAAAATTCCCGCCGCTTCGTCTTAAGGCGCCTCGAATCAACCCGAGGCGCCTCCAACTTATATAAGGCGCCTTAAACCTTGGTTTAAGGCGCCTTCAACACTTTATATCAAAACGAACAGAAGCCTTTCTGTTCGTTTTCTGTCGACGCCAAGCACGCGTTACTCGTGCGGTTTCCTCCCAACTAAGGCGCCCTCAACCGGTTTTTTTTTCCCTCTCTACGTGACAATGCCTCCTAGGTATAATCCTAATCCCTTCCGATCAAGTTTTACTTAGAACTTTTGCTTATTTCTGTCAATTTTTGGTAAAATCGTTCAAAATAGGAAACGCCGACATGTTGATCTTAATCCAGCTAGAATTCCATCAGCAGATATCAAATTCCCGACTATACATCTTAGGGATACCTTTGCTAATTACATCTTTGAACCTATCAAGCCTAGATATGTGAATAAGACTTTTTATACCCAGTATTGTCAACCAACTATTCAAATGATAGAGCACTATCAACTGGATCAATTGGTTTACTGCACCGATACAGTAAACCAGGAGTTATGTGCCCAGTTTTATCACAATCTTGAGAGGATTGATGATAATAGGTACAGCACCAGAGTTTCTGGCGTGGACATTGAGCTTACTCCCACTCTGCTACGCACCACCCTAGGTCTCAGGGCTTGTGAGTCTACCTTTCTATGCTATCCCAGTAGGGATCTGCCATTTGGCGATCCTTACTCCCACATTACGTTAGATACTATCTATACGTATTTCCTCGGGGGAGAGAGACCTGCTGACTTGACTGAGTTCAGGTCAGTTACTCTTCGGATCCAGGACTACATGATGTATAGGGTCCTGACAGCATGTATTCTGCCGATCTCATCTCGGGATGTCCCGAAGATGAGATCTTCACACTCATTCTTCTTGTACGCCCTGTGTCATCGGTTTGACATCGATATTGCCCTGCATATGTTCCAGAACATTATCTGTGCATCTGGGACAGTCACCTCCAAGACAGTCCACATGCCCTATTGTCATATTCTGACACGCTTCTTTTCGACGATAGAGGGTATAGATGTGACCAGAGGAACAGTCATTCCTCTTACTATATATGATGAGCTAGGATCCCGTAGTTGTAGACTAGCCAGTGCCGATATCACAGCTGATGGAGTTCTAGCGTGGATAGGACGACCACAGCAGGCAGCTGCCCCTATCGCTCCAGCAGCCGATGATTTACCAGGCGAGGGAGAGGAGTGGGCTGATTTCTTAGCTGAGGATCTTTTCGCGGATCCCTCCCCGTCTGCCAGACCATCCACCTCCGCTGGACCTTCGACCTCTTCCTCACTCTCCGTCGAGGACAGACTAGCTCGACTCGAGGTTGAGTCCATCCAGACATGACGGATAGTTCTCTCTATTCGATCCGAGATGGCTGCCGGATTTACGTCCCTTCGTGACGAGATACGACGGCTAGGTCAGCCAGCACCTGAGCAGCCCCATGATCCTCCAGCTAGTTCTCCTCGAGCAGATGATCCTGCTATTTGATATGACTCTGTTATGCATTATTCTGTGGATTGTTGTCTCACTTGTTTAGACTTCCTTATTCTGTGGATGTACTTATTTGCATGCTTATTCAGTTTCACAAAAATCTGAGCTTACTTATCACTCATTCAAATTCTAGGTAAAATAGTGTTCAAAACTCCAATTTTGTTAGATTTTCAACATTTGGATCTAGCTTAGGCATTCCCCTAGATATCATGTACCCCTAGATTAAAGCCAGAGCATCTCACAAACACCTAGGTCTACCTTGCTTGTGTTTGAAAAACTTAGAAAGGCGTGAGATGCATAGGGTACAGCCTGGACTCAGGAATGCTTATATTTGTGCATCGATATGAGTCTGGGCGTTAAACACATCATAAATAGTAATCAAGTCAGGTCTTCCAGCTCTAGCCAATTCTAACTGGACCAAATAGACTTAACTTGACTAACCATGTGAAAGCTACTGCCCTCTAGGCAATCAGCAAGTAGCTAAAGGTTAGACAATTAGGAAAAGTATGTTTCAATTTTTTGGTCAAGCATGATAGTACTTAAGGTTCTAATCAAATTACTTTACCTAATTATTTTAAAGGCTCTGATACTTAATCAATTTAAACTCAATAATTTAATTTGACTCATACTTGGACTAGAAAACAAACTACTGCAACTCCCTCTTTCCTTCTTCAAAATGGGTATTCAAAACTTAATTACAGTTTTTCAGAAAACTTATCTATGTAGTGAATATTCAATTATTTTCAAATCTAGTCAATTTTTTTGTAACGGTTTAAAAGTTTTTAAGTGACTTCATATTTTATAACTTCTAAACAATTCCTTTTATTGAAAATTCAAATACTCCTATTTTCAAACCTAGTTAATGTTAAGACTATTTTAACTAGACTTAGTTATACTGTACTCTAAACTTAGCTATTTTTGCAAAATATCCTCTCAAGACAAATCATTTCAAAGCTAAATATATAGCTAAGTACCTTCATATTTGGCAAATTCCAAAATTCAAAAAGCTAAGTCGTTTTGTCAAAAAGAAAATTTATTTTTTTCTTTGAAAACTTTCCTTCAGAAAAATACAAATCCACTTTCAAACTGGTTTATTTTTGATATATGGCAAAGGGGGAGAGTAGGTAAATTAAAGTTAAAAGAAAACTCAAAGTAATTAATAAAAGGAGGGCTTTTATTAAGGGGGAGTCTAATATTACCAAGTTAAAAGTTTCCAGCTTAACTGCTATTGCATTTGAAGTTTATTTACTTAAGCTTGGTTTACTTTATGCATATGTTGTTTTTTTTCTTAACTTTGAATTACGTATTGCCATAATCAAAAAGGGGGAGATTGTTGGTGCGGGAAGCATCCGACGATCGAACCTAAGTTTTGATAATGGCAAAGGATTCAAAGTTAAGGTGCTTTGTTTTCTGACAGTTGTTTGAGTGTTTCAGAAAGTCCTAACTGCGGTTAGGCAAGGTAAAACCCTAGGGGTGGTAACCCTAGGTCATAAGGGGTGGTAACCCTATGCGGAAAGCCTTGGCGGTCGATGGCTTCAGCAAAAGTCCTAGGGGTGGTAACCCTAGGTGGAAAGTCCCTGGTGTCGCGAACCGGTGAAAGTCTGGGCGGTGAAGCGGATGTTCAGAAAGTTCGGGAGCATCGAGTGTGCCGAGCAAAAGTCCAATCGATCTGGAGGATCGTACTGGCAACAGGTAAATCTCCGAGAGGAGTAGGTGAGGACGCGTTCCCGTAGAGGAGGCGTCGGGTCGACCTAGGGTTTCCTATCGAAAAGTCAGACCCGGATAGTCCGGAGACTGTCATAATTTCATATTCATACTATTATTTTGTGTTAACTTTGTGTTGCAGGTATCTTTGGATTAACATACTTGCAGGTACCAAAAACACAAAGAAGGACTCGGATGAACAGTGTCCGAGGCGCCTCCATGAGCTTGGAGGCGCCAGGAAAAGGCCAGCGCAGCAGACTGGAGGCGCCTTGAATGGAGTTCAAGGCGCCTTGGACCGGAGCTTGGAGGCGCCTTGGATAGGCTGAAGGCGCCTTGAACCAGATAGAGTTCGACCAGGTCAGTGCTGATCCACGCGGGTGACTCGGCTCGTTCAAGGCGCCTTGATGAACAGTGTAAGGCGCCTTGAACCCCCTTTATAAGGGGTCTCGACCAGCAGCTTCAGATATCTACTTCCAAGTGACTCAAGTGCTACGTGCTGCTCCAAACGACGTTCCGAATTGCTGCTACTTGTGCCCGACGACCAGGAGCTCCGAATCTTCATTCCTTTGTCGTTGGTATAATTAATTACTATCGTTTATTGTACTTCAACTTGTAATCGTTTATCGAGCTTATAGTTGTTGCCCACCGGAAGCGATCAAGGATCGCGGGCCTTCGAGTAGGAGTCGCCTTAGGCTCCGAACGAAGTAAACGACCGTGTCTCTGTGTTTGTGTTTATTTACATTTTCCGCTGCTTTAATTACTCTACGAACGTTTTACGATTCCGATAATCGAACGAAATAGCCGCGAACGCTATTCACCCCCCCTCTAGCGTGGTTTCGATCCAACAACTTGGACTTACACCGTCGAATGGACTTACGTTGCCAAGGCTACACACTTAGACTTACACCGCCGAATGAACTTACGTTGCCAAGGCTACACACTTGGACTTACACTGCCGAATGGACTTACGTTGCCAAGGCTACACACTTGGACTTACACTGCCGTAACAAAAATGCAAACATGCATTGGAACATATCCCAAGGCTTCCCCTACACCTATACTCCCCATTGAGCTAGGGATTTTAACACAAGGCTATTTAAGAACCTATCACAAGGCTCCCCCTATACCTAAGCTCCCCAATGAGCTACGATTTTTCCACAGGGATATTTAAGAACCTATCACAAGCCTCCCCCTGTACCTAAGCTCCCAAGCTAGGATTTTTACTACCGCAAAGGTATTTTAAGGTTTTCCCAACTAAACCTTACTTCTCCCCCTTTGTCTAACATCCAGAAAGTTCTTCAACAATATCCCAATTGTTGAAAACTTGTCATCCAAATTGACCCTAAACTCATGTATTTATCCCTCATGGATCTTATACACCTACACGAGCTGACGCGCCCCCAAACCAATGCTGAAAACAAATTCAGACTGGCATCAGTCGACTGCACCAGTTGACTGCCCTTATCGAAACAACACACAGAACCATTTTGTGTTCGATATTCATTGTTACCAGTCGACTGGTAACTCTACCAGTCTACTGACACACTGTTTTCAGCCCAAACAACATTTTGAACCCAACTTTAGAAATGCGCCAATAATTCCACAGACATCCAAAAATTCCTAAATTTTGTAGAGAGGTCTATTTTATCAGTGTATACTTGGAAAAAATATATTAAAAAATATATCTATCATCAATCCTAAGATTGACACAAAATCCAAAACTAGCTAAATGGTTCAATTGAACCTTGACCTAAAATCTTAGTTTTGGCTTCCTTTTGATGTATTTGCCCATACTAACCCACAATGCATCCCTAGCATTGGTTTATATGACATCTATACATCCAAACTAATTATCATGCTATATGACCCCAATGTCATATTTCTAAGCGTGAATTATAAACCAATTGTGCCAATTTCCTAAGGTTGAGACTCAAATCCGTCTCCAAATCACTTGGCACATTCCATGATCCAATCTAGACTCCCAAGTAAAATACACTTGAGATCCATTGACCATGAGTCTCAAATTGGCTCTTTGAGCTCCCCCTAGAGCTCTTAGCCTTTGCCACCTCCCTAGGTGACTCATCCACAATCGCTAGGCCACATCGGCACACCTCCGGTGACGCTTGGCCTACAAACCTAACCTTCTTAACCTTGGACACCTTGTCCTTGGTTAATTTCTCCTTACCTTTAAATGGTTTTCCCTTGCTATTTATTGACTTCTCCTTGCTATAGTCATATGCAATCCTAGCATAAGACTTTCCCTTAGTATTGGAGACATTAGATTGGTATCCCAAATCCGATCTATCATTGTTGGGTCTTTGGCTACCCAACACCATACTTAATCCATTAGATCCAACATTGAATCTATCTAGGGTTTTCTCCAATAGATCAAGCTTTGCCTTTAAAGCTTGATTTTCCCTTTCTAGGTTTCTAAACCTAGAGTCAACATGTCCACCATGGACATTCCTAGACCTACCCTTCCTAGGCATGTATCTCCCTTTCTTGGGATTAATGCCTTGGTTCTCCTTAGTTCTACAATTTATAGATTTATCATGAATAGTTCTCCCAGGGTTATGATCTACAATTACCTTATTCCTATTATGATATCTAAAGCCAAAATTTTGCATAGGTAAATAATGAAAATTATTTCTAGCATGCATAGAGGAATTTAAATTTGACTTCAAATTTAAACTAGGGTTTATCTTACCCTTTACCTTTGGAGCTCACCCTTGACATGAGCCTCCATTCTTCCTCCACTTCTTTTCCCACATCTTCAAATGTGCCAACTTTTTAAGCTCTCCCTTCCTTGGACATTTTGTGTGGTAGTGTCCCATTTCTCTACACGTGAAGCATCTAATGTGCTTCTTCTCCTTCTTCTTCCTACAACTCAAATTAGATTCAAAATGAATTGAATTGAGTTTAGGAGATACCTCTTTCTTACCCAAAGAACATCTACTCTTGTAGTGTCCCTTTTCATTGCACCTAAAGCATATTATGTGGTCCTTTGACTTTACTTCAGTGGAGGTGCTCACTAGCTTGACTTCCAAGACTTCTTCTTCATCACTTGTCTTGGATTTTTCTTCAACCTTTGAGGTTATAGATGATGCCTCATCTTCCTCCTCCTCCTCGGAAGTTGAGTATGAATCAACTTTTAGTTGCTCCTCCTCTACTTGAGCCACTTCATCCTTCTCTTTGGATTTTTCTTCTTCTTCTTCTTCTTATGTAGGCAAGAGTTCTTCTCCTAGAACCATCTTTACCTTGCTCCACAACTCGTGAGCATTCTTGTATTCACCTACATGACTTATTACGTTAGAAGGTAAAATTTCAATCAACATTGATATTACCTTATCATTTGCCTTTGACCATGTGGTTTGCTCTTCCGTCCAATGTCGTGGTCAAAGCCTCTTCCCTTTCTTGTCTCTTGGGACTTCAAATGGTTCCTCAATGACCATCATGGTGTCCCAATCTGTCTCAAGGAAAATTTTCATTTTCACTATCCAAAAGACCAAAAGGTGATGTCCTATAAACTTCCTCCTTCATACTTCGGTTCTATCAAGCTGGTCATCTTCTTAAGCGTTGCTCTTCTCGGCGGTTAGTCCGGTGAAGTGCGTCCTCGCTCTGATACCACTTGTAGGGGATCGAATGATCGACTAGAAGGGGGGTTGGATAAATGACGCCCACAAATTGATTGCTTATTATGATGTTAGCACAGTGGAATACAAATAAACACAAATAGAAAGTTAATCTAAAGACAATAAGGAAATGCAAACCAATACATGTTCGTTTAACATGGTTCGGAGATTAGGGCTCCTACTCCATGGCTGCCTGTAAGGTGGACAATCCAAATCTGTCGGTGGATGACTCCCCGGAAACTCCGACTAGCTCAAATCTCCTTGTGGGTGGAGAAATCTCACCACAAACTCACCAAGACCTCTTGGACACAAGGAAAACCTTGAGCACTGGTAGGCTACTAATTGGACTTTAACCAAGTCCAATTTCATCAACTCTAACTAAGCTTCCAAGCCTTAGTTATATAGGCCATGGATTGAAAAATGTCGTCTACCAGTCGACTGCTAAAACCATCAATCGACTACCCTCTGTGGAGATTCGACCATTACATCCCAACGACTCGATACCAGTCGATTGGTAAAAGTATCAGTCAACTGCTCCATACTATCTGAGTGAACAGAAGTATTCTGCTCGCTCCCAGTCGATTGCCCAGTCGACTATACCAGTCGACTGATGAAACTACGAGTCGACTGGTATCCGAGTACAATCTCTCAGTACTCAGACCCTCATCCTTATGACTCACTTGACGCTTCTTTGCAGCCTTGACCTCTTGCCTTCAAGCTGACTTCCTTTGGCTCTCATCCCTCGGATGCATTCAAGCCCGTAACTCATCCCTAATGTCATCCTTCGCGTATGCCTCGAAGTCGCTTCTCTCGGCCCTTGTCCTCGCTACCTTGTCCACGGTCCCTCGGATGCTCCATCTTTCACCGGATTTGAAGCCATCAACCTGAGTCACATGTGTATCCTGCAAACTTGCACAACTCAAATACACATATCAAATACAAGGGTGAACATAACTTAAACCCTTTGCTCAAACACCAAAACACATTGTCACACGGACCATTGGGATTGCTCAAACAGTTAGGAGGGCATTCTTCTTCTCTTCAAACCAGTTATTCTTCCTCTCTTGATAAGAAGTAAGTTCCACCTAGGCAGTCACCAGCTCGGTCAAGAGACTTGCCGTTTTGGATTCACCAGTAGTCACAATCGCTCGTTCGACCTCTAAATTTGCCCGGAGTGTCCCTAGCTCAGTTTCTTGGGCATCCATTTTCTATTGTTGTTCAATCATTAATTGGAACTGGACTACGAGCTCGACAGCATGGGTAGTTTTTGAGTTTGCTAGTTGGGTTGTGAGGCGCTGGATTTCGGTAGTCTTCTCATCTAACTCGGCCAGTGTCTTCATTCGGCGAGCAGTCTCTAAGCGAAGTCTATCTTCCGAAGCTTTTAGAGTAGCCTCAGCTTTCTGCGCCTGCTCAACATCCATATGATTCTTTGCCTAAACCTCTTGAAGCTCTTTTTAAACTTGGCTCAATTGTTCCAGTTGAGCCTAGCTCACTACGCTCAAGCGGGAGGAAATACCGAGCATATTCGCTTCAGATTAAGCCTTTTTTCAAGTCTTCATTTTCTTGAGCCAGAGCCGCAAATTTTTGCAGCATGCCCAGCCCAAGCACCCATTACTGCAGAACAAGGACTATCAAAAACACACATAAGGAAAAATAATCAAAGCGTTGAAAAAATATCGTAGTTATATCAAAGGAATATTCGTCCATTGCCCTTGCCAATGTAAGATCTTCTAGTCTATTCGTGATAGCCTCCCAGGCTTCCATTAGAGAACCCAGTAACGGTACCCCCACCACTTGACAAGGGAGTAAACGGTAGGGAGGTCGAGATTGGGGTGAACAGTAGATCATACAAGGCAGAAAATTTATAGAGCTCCCTTTGCCTCATAGGTGCTGAAGTTCCTGGCTGGTCGGTACTAGGAAGAGTGGTTGGCCGTAAAGTAATATTGGCTGTGGACTCGGTTAGTTGAGAAGTAGCCACTTGAAGGGAACTATTGGAAGGAAGAGTTGAGGTAGACGGGCGGACAAATAAGGTACGTTCAGAAGATTGCACCTGGGTCTCCTCTAGAGTAGGCACACGATCGGGGGAAGGAACATGCATGGGAGATGAGGGTTCCTCAAGAGCTTGAGCAGAGAGGATAAGCCTATGCGTCTTACGTCTTGTCCTCAGTAGCTCCTCCTCCTCCTCAGGACCCTCGGATGTTGGGAGAAGCTCGGTCGGTGAGGCCTCTGGCACAGTCGCCCCACTAGGGTCTGCTGCATGGTTGCTAGTTGCCCCGCTAAGGGGACCAGTCGGTTGTCCCGCTAAGGGGACCGCTCGGACAACAATTCCTCCTCTTTTCGCAGCAGTTCCTCTTCTTGCATCTGTATACGTTTTGAGGTCATACATTTAAAGAAAGCGTCCATTGCATAAAATAAAGAAAAACTTAGTTAGAGATTATATAACAGACCCAATTGTAAGCCTTACCAAAAGAGCAATGGAGCTTTGTTCAAGAGATTCCTCGGACAATTATTGCATATTGCCTGGGTTGTACCCTTTCCTTTACCTAACAACCTCTGACACACTTCGACACCTCATGATTGTGAAAGTTATGAGAGGTGATATATAAAGACGGGATTCTTTCCGTTGGCGAGGTACGCTCTCTGAACATCTAAAGTTTATTCTCACGCGTTCTTTACTGTTCTTCATCCATTCGTCCGGATCTGTACTGACTTGAATGTCAGAGGGCCTTCACCAGGAACTCCCCTTGGTTTTTAAGGGCTGATATTTTATTAGCTCGTCTCCGTGTGTGCAGGATCAAGAAGAAGTCCTTCCGTAGAGTGAAAAGTCTTCTTTTAGTCAACCATATATCTACTGTGTCCAGCACATCATCTCTATAGTTTTCAGATAAGATCAATTATTAGTCTTTCTCACATTGTGAGTGATAAATATATCCTCGAAACGTGATATATTGTGCTATTTAATATATCATTATATAAATAAATAAATATATTAGCCCAACATAATATCATCATTATTATCATCATCATCATCATAACTAACCGTCCAGTCAAACTATATGGATTGGTGCCCCTGGAATAATGGTTCAATGGTTAGATCCTTCAACCAGTTAATCAAACATCTAAGGATCAAATCTGAGCTACGGTGCACTACAGATTTTCCTCCAGTAAGATGATTACTCTAAGAATGTTAGCCGCTTAAATGAATCATTACAAGTGTCTTCTGATTTATCTTAGTAACTAATAAAATTTTTTTATAGGACTGGATCAGTCCAATATTAGTCGGTTAAAAGAGTTTGATATATTGATTATTAAAAAAAATTATATAGGTTGGACATCTTTTGTCGTCATGGACCATCATGCAATTTCATACTAGTACCATATTTTTTCATAACTGGAAAATTATTCATATTGGCTTCTGCAAGAAACCGGCAATTATATGGGTGGACATATCAACAGAGAAAGGTAAACACTAGGTCACGCATTTCTGACCTGTCTTTGCTAGCCCCAATTGTTTACTCCTAGGATTCAAGATTCAACCCACTGGATTTGGGACCGGACCCAACCTGATGAAATGAGGTCAACCAATTCTACTCTTCCAACTTTTGCTTCTAACTCAGTTCCTACCACAACCAAATCAATCCACGAGTTCTATAACATTCTCCTGATATGCCTGCAAATCTATTCTAGGAATTTGCCAAAGCAGCTATTCTAGATATGTTGTCCTCCTTATTCATACTATTCGGAGTTGATTACTAGCTTGAGAATAAAAGGCTCACGGCACTTATATATTTGGTTGGATGATGATGTCTTACAAGGCATTAGCAGCGTTCCTGATAATCCATATAATAAGGATGCAGCATAGTTAGACAAAGGAAAAAATGAGCTATCATTTATTTAAAAAAATAATTGAAAATCTGGGTAACCTGGGCATTTCATGCAATCAAAGTGAAATTCGGCTTAGGAAAATTATTCTTATGATTCAATGTTGCTTGTGACCAAAGTTTACCACAAGTTCAATCAGCTACTTTAGAATCTATGATAATCTCAGTTAACCTCATTGATTATCTATGACAGCGACCGAGCTACTTTAGAATCTATGAATTAGATAGAAGTTGTTTTGGGCCAGTTAGGGTTCTGGAGTAAATGCGCAAAATGTTGAATCTTAACACAGGCAAAAACATTGAACACGCAAGCCAACCATCTAGCATTCTTGAATTCCACCTTCCCTAACAAAATGGCACTAGAGCACTGAGGTCAATTACTAGCAACAGTGTACTAGTTTATTGGACCACTAGTGGGATACATGGATCATCAATCTTTCCCTTACTGAAGCAATAGTTGGCTGTTAAAACTGGCAAGCTGGCAAGAAAGCACTGGCAACAAAACAAGATTCAGCTTTGCCCTTCTCTTCTAAAAGAAATTTGTGTATCTAATGGATTCCGATTATAATAACATGGAAAAGGTCGAACATTTAAATCTTTACAAAACTATCATTCTTATATTCTTGCAGGCACCTATTTCTGAGCTTGAATTAGTCTAGCTTCATATCCATGCTGTCCTCTTCGATGATGCTTTAAGTACATCCACTTGTACTCATGCTTCATCTAATTTCAAACGTGGAGCAATGTTCATCGACTGCAACTCCTGATAACACAACATGAAAGATAAAAAGGAATAACGTGAGACCATTCCTCCTACATCAGATTTGAATAGACAGGGAAAGCAAGCAAATGACACAGCATGACACTATAACAATTTAAGTTCTCGCCTGGATTAGAAGCTTGGTGGCGTATGGAATTTTGACAGTGCTCATATTGTCGCCACTTTTTTTGCACATTGAACAAGTGCCTATCTCCGACTTGTAATTATAGTACCCTAACAGGCCACACTGCCTGCAGACCTATAAGAACAATGATTTTAAAGTGAGCAACTGATAGTTTAAAATCCAAAGTCAAATGTTTTCCAGCAACATGTTGGATATTAAAATACAGAATATACTAGTTAGGGCTAAGATGCATGTTGCAGTGATTATGAAAATTACAGATGAAGAAAAAGAAGGGCATGGTCCTAACTTTCAATAACTAGATGTGAGAGCACTCCTGGTTTGATCAAAATATACTGACAGTTCAATGTTGTTCCACATTTGTGGATACATGAATTGATGTAGGAACAAATGCATGAGGCTTTAACGGGATTTACATTGCCTGTATAGTAGGGTACATGTTACAGACAAGTACTCATGTTTATTCAGATTGTTAGAGGTGCTACATGAAACATACTGATCCAGCTATGATTAGATTCAGGTGAGAAAAGAAGAATTTATAGATTTCAGGTGGTTTGAGTATCAAAGTAGTTTCACAAAAAAAAAAAAAAAAAAAAAGGTTTTACAGGTAACCAATCAATTACTTTTCCCTGCTCATATCTAGTGTATCATTTATTGCATGTTGAAGACTATGTAGGATTAACTTAAAAGGACTTCATAAGAGTTCAGATTTTTTGTACTCAGCCATAGGTAGGAGCTGCCTCATTAAGTCAATATCTATGTTTTCCCGATCTGACCTGTGTCCTAGGATTCAAGATTCGACACACTGGATTTGGTACCCTGGCCTGACTTGATGAAATCAGGTCAAACGGGGTCAACCAATTCTACTCTCCCAACTTTTGTTTCAATTCAATCCCTACCAAAACCAAGTCAACCCACAAGTTCGATAACATCCTTCTGATGTGCCTGCAAATCTATTTTATTAGAGCAAAAGGTGATAATGCTCACCTCAGACAGCTAGTATCGTCAGCCCCCTTGTTAGATATAGGCAAATAAATTATGGGAAACATTTTGCACTAGCACAGCGACCCCTTTACATAGGGGAGGTCAGACACCCAATGAGACATTTTGCACTGAAATTGACACTAAGACCTATTAGAACAAACACCCATAAACTTAGCAATTGTGTCAACCTGTGGGAGCACCTGCAAATCTATTCTAGGAATTTGCTAAAGTAGCCCGTTATTTTGTCCTTTTTATTCTTACTTGTATACTTAGTTGGATGATGAAATCCTACAAGGCTCACTAGCAGCATTCCTGATAATGCATATAATAAGGTTGCAGCGTAGTTGTTAGACAATAGGAACAAATGAGTTGTTAAATATAAGTGAATGGAGAAGAAATGGAAGAGGAAAGAGGCTTCATTGCGAAAGAGACTTTAGTCCCACATTGGAAGTTTCAAGGCATTTTTGGTGGTTTATATTGATTCGCATACATTGAGGATGTGAACAAATGCATGGAGAGAGACTCTCTCTCACGCGTGGGTGCGCAGGGGGGTGCAAATCCAGGATCCGGATTGTACAAAATTTGCCCAAGTGGAACAACCAACATTTTTCCATGTAGATCTTTTGCTGCTATGAAACGGATGCTCCGATCATAGGCAGAGTACACAGCAAGCAAAGCAAAGGCTCTCCATTTTCCTTCCTCCTCCTCTGTCGTGCAGCTCCTGCACGGCGGAGTGCCCGTGGTAGCATTCGGGTGCTACTCAGCTGACCGTGACCACCAGTGCTTGGTGGGGATCACGATTAGCCGTTGTATCCTAGGAGACAGATGACCCTAGTAAGCCTCGAAGCACAGCCGACGGTGGGGCGAATTTGTTTCAAGGAAACTACGACTCTCGCAGGCCTCAGTCTTTTCCCCGCTCGGCTCCTCTTTCCGTCCGCTCGGCTAGCTTCTTTGCTCACCAGATCGGTCTCTCTCTGTACGACCGGTCGACCGTTTTGCTCGCCCGACCTGACTTCTTGCTCGGTCTCTGCGCCCGCTCGGAATCTTCACCCGATCGGCCTGTTCGCTCGACCGACCTCTCCACTCGCTCGATCAGTCTTTTCGTCTGCCTGACCTTACTGCTTGGTCGGCAACTTCGTCTAACCGGCCTCCTCTCTGCTCGGCATGTCTGCCTCGTCTGAACGGCCTCTCTGCTCGGCCTGTCTGTCTAGTCCGACCGGCCTCTCCTGCTCGGCCTGTCTGCCTCGTCCGACCGGCCTCTCTGCTCAGCCTGTCTGCCTTGTCCGACCCGCCTCTCTGCTCGGACGCTCTGCTCACTCAGTCACTCTGAGGTCGACACTTGGATAAAAACCAGCCCCTGCTGGCAGCCTGAGATTATCTACTTAGGTCAGCTCAACTGTAAGTTGAATTTAATTCGAGTATTTAAATTCAACTAATACCCCGTAAATCTCTGGCAGCAGATTGTTTTGTGTCCAACAATCTTGAAATAGATTCACTTCTATTGAGATGGCCATAGAACAAAGTGTTGAGGTGCAACAGACTCAACACGTGCAGGCCCCCCTCCGCCCCGATTGAAACTATGCCAATCAACCACGGGGAAAAGCCAGAGAAGTTCAGTGGACTGAACTTCAAGAGGTGGCAATAGAAGATGCTCTTCCACCTGACCATGCTCAATCTGGCTCGGTTCTTGTCCGAGGACCCTCTCAAGCGTGCTAAGGATGCTGATGCGCAGACCATCAGTAGGAGCTTCAGGTGATCTTGCATGAGATCCACTCAAAAGGGATGGTTCTAAGTGAAACCTTTCAGGTGGCTGCTATCATTGAAAATCTGCCTCCTGGCTGGAAGAACTTCAAGAACTACCTGAAGCATAAGCGAAAGGAGATGAATGTGGAAGAACTCATTATTCAAATTTGCATCGAAGAAGACAACAAGAGTTCGGAGAGAAAGCTGTTCTCTCAGATTACTGTGAAAGCCAACGTCGTCGAGCATGGTCAAAGCTCGAAACAGAAGACCCCAAAATCTTCCAAGATGGGACCCAGAGGAGGCATCAGCAAGAAGTTCTATGGGAAGTGCTTCAACTGTGACAAAGTGGGTCACAAATCTTCGGAGTGCAGAAAGCTGAAGAAGAAGCAAAAGGCCAACCTGAACGAGGGACCAGAAATGGACGACCTCTGCGTTGTGGTCACTGAGTTGAACCTGATCGGTTCAAACCCGCGACGATGGTGGATCGATACTGGAGCCACCAGGCATGTGTGCTGCAACAAGGAGCTGCTCCACAACTTCGAAGAAGTCACTGGAGACAAACTGTTCATGGAGAACTCAGCAACCTCGGACATCATGGGCCAAGGAATGGTGGTGTTGAAGATGACCTCGGGCAAGGACCTCACTATAAACAATGTACTGTACGTTCTGGAGATTCGGAAGAATCTAGTATTCGGATCACTGTTAAGCAAGCATGATTTTCGCATTGTTTTTGAGTCGGACAGAGTTATATTGTCAAAGAATGGAATATTTGTAGGAAGGGGCTATGTATCTGATGGGCTATTCAAGCTCAATGTAATGGTCATTAGGCCCAAGATAAATAAAAATGAAAGCTCTTCCACTTATATGCTTGAGTCTTTGTGTTTGTGGCATGGTAGACTAGGACATGTTAACTACGATGTGTTGCATAGATTAATAAACATGCAAAGCCTACCTACATTCCTCCTTGACCCAAAACACAAGTGTGAGATTCGTGTTGAAGCAAAAATGACAAGATTATCCTTTCAACATATTGAAAGAAGTAACGAACCACTTGACCTAATCCACACTGATGTGTGCGACCTAAAAGGTACGCCAACACGTGGTGGTAATAAATACTTCATCACTTTTGTAGATGATAACACAAAATACTGTTATGTGTATCTTCTCAAAATTAAGGATGAATCTATAGAGAAATTTGCTCTCTATAAGAATGAGGTTGAAAACCAGTTTAAAAGAAAGATTAAGGTGGTTCGAAGTGACCGAGGCGGTGAATATGTGCCACCGTTTGCTGAGTTGCATGCTGAACATGGGATCAAACACGAAACAACAGCTCCTTATACTCCTCAGCAAAATGGAGTTGCTGAGCGAAAGAATCGAGGGCCCGGATTGCACTGAACCAAGTTGACTCGTGTGCGAGCGCGACTTGTGCATACGAATGCCGTGGTCGGGGAAAAATTTGTCCAAGTGGAACAACCAACATTTTGCCAGGTAGATCTTTTGTTGCTGTGAAACAGATGCATTAAATTCGAGATTAATGCAGAATAAAACCGGGCGAGTAATAATGAGTGAAACGGTGGTCGTTTCACTGCTCGGCTAATAATGACCATTAAGATCATTAACTCTGGTCATTGATCCGAGCTCTTATATAAGGAGGCTCCGATCATAGACAGAGTACGTACACAGCAAGCAAAGCAAAGGTTCTTCATTTTCCTTCCTCCTCCTCTGTCGTGCAGCTCCTGCTCGGCGGAGTGCATGTGGTAGCATTCGGGTGCCACTCAGCTCGCCGTGACCACCAGTGCTTGGTAGGGATCACGATTAGCCGTTGTATCCTAGGAGACAGACGACCCTAGTAAGCCTCGAAGCACAGCCGGAGGTGGGGCGAATCTGTTTCAAGGAAACTACGACTCTCGCGGGCCTCGGTCTTTTCCCCGCTCGACTCCTCTTTCCATCTGCTCGACCAGCTTCTTCGCTCGCCAGATCGGCCTCTCTCTATAGCGGTCGGCCGTTCTGCCCGCTCGACCTGACTGCTTGCTCGGTCTCTGCGCCCGCTCGGAATCTTCACCCGATCGGACTGTTTGCTTGACCGACCTCTCCACTTGCTCGGCCAGTCTTTTCGTCCGCCTGACCTCACTGCTCGGTCGGCAACTTCGCCTGACCGGCCTCCTCTATGCTCGGCCTGTCTACCTCATCCGACCGGCCTCTCTGTAGACCTGCCTCGTCCGACCGACCTCTCTTGCTCGGCCTGTCTGCCTCGTCCGACCGACCTCTCTGCTCGGCCTGTCTGCCTTGTCCGACCGGCCTCTCCTGCTCAGCCTGTCTGCCTCGTCCGACCGGCTTCTCTGCTCGGACACTTTGCTCACTCAGTCACTCTGAGGTCGACACTTGGATAAAAACTAGCCCTTGCTGGCATCCTGAGAAGGTTGAATTTAATTCGAGTATTTAAATTCAACTAATACCTCGTAAATATCTGACAGCAGATTGTTTTGTGTCCAACACCAGTTTTAATAATTGAAAACAAACTTCTCAAAAACTGAGAATAACTGGGAAAATAAACCTCATATAATGTAGAAAATCACTGAGCACAAGTTTCAATAGACTAATACTGATCCAATAGGTATTCAGCTTGTTCAAGTACCTGAACTTCGTATGGGTCACTGGACAACATCAAACGTTCAAATATCACCATACTCACACCATGTGCTATCAAACAGTCACGTTCCATTTCTCCTAGACGCAGACCTGCAAAAGGAAACAATAAAGAAAAATTTAGTTGAAGATTAAAGCCACCAACAATTGTTGTCAGTTTCAAACATGATTATGATCAAACAACCTCCATCTTGGCTTCTTCCTGCAGTAGGTTGTCTAGTCAGTAACACATGAGGCCCTGTAGCGCGAGCATGCATTTTATCAATTACCTGTAGGTCAAGAAGACGATGGACATTATTTACCAAAAAATCTATTATGCTGGAATACCAACAAAATGATTGATATTTCGTGGTTACATATTTAGATATATTGTTCTGTAGAATTGAATAATGAGCAGGGATTTCACATTGTATAAGAATCTCACAATAAATATGGCATTTCTCAGCAAGTAAAAGATATATATACTTATTTAAAGGTTCCAATATTAACCTACATGTCCAAATAAAATATGCTAAAGTTAATATGAAATTTCTATCACGACAAACATTTAGACATGATCAAAAAACGAGCTAATAAAAAAACTCCGAAAATCATAGGAAATGGATCCTGAATAGGATATTCAGGGCTTCTCATATTAACTAGATATACACTTGTTATAATAAGTAGATATCATATGTTCAAAATAAGATTTGAGAACTAAGACCAGACCAGATGACAATAGCATACAGCTTTCTTGTCCTTGCAAGGTAATAACATTGTCTGCCTGATAAATACGCGGCTATTCTCACATGTAGAAGGCCTATTGCTGTTATTTTTGTGAGTTGCAATGTGTCTTTATCTTTGCATTGTAGAAATAACCTTCTTCTTCGAATCCGCTCCTTTATTTTCCGTCATACCAAATATTTCTAAGTTTGTTATGGAAATGATTCATGTTCCTACTTTATCGTTGGATTCAATATTGCCTACTCTATTGTGTGCTCCTATTTCATTTTCTTCGCCACACTAACAACAGAACCTAAAACAATGCAAACTTACAGGGGCTAAGCATGTAACAACCACTTGAGATCCTGCTACCCTCGTGTCGCCAACTCTAGTCCCTGAGCTACCTTTGGTTTCCCATTGTTCTTAGAAAATAACCTTACAAATGCACTACTACAAAAAGTACACACATGATTCCACTTTTTTTTTTAACTTGTCCTCAATGACATTTTGGAACTAATTTCTCTTCCATCCTGATAAATCCACAGGTGGAAATGTTGCTTATTATGCAAACATCATCATAATTCAGAAGTATTGCAAATCAATCAAGGGATTGATTCAAGGGGAAGACATACAAATTTATGGTGTTGATTATCTTCATATTTTTTCTCCTATAGATAAGATCACACGTTCAACTCATACCGGCCTAGAGGATGTTTTAGTGTAGCATCAAAAATGTATTTCTTCAGGCTAGGGATGTGTATCATTTCCATAAGACTGACATGTTTGAAAATCTGATTCCCTAATTTTTTTTCTCATGCTTCTTTAACATTTGAAGGGGAGCCTTGGTGCAATGGTAAAGTTGTTGCTTTGTGACAAAAAACTCATGGGTTCAAATCCTGGAAACAACCTCTTGCAAAAAAGCAAAGTAAAACTACGTTCAATGGATCCTTCCCCGGAACCCCGCATGACGGGAGCTTCATGCATCGGGCTCCCTTTTTTTTCTTTAACACTTAGATCCCACTTCATATATCAGATGACTTATTGACAACGAACAGAATTCTATTAGTCCTTAAAACTGTCTTAGGATTAAGAAGGCAATCAAAAATTTATAGTTCCAAGGATGATGATAGAAATAAAGTTTTTGGCTTACTAAGCGACATTTAGTAACATTGTTGACACCTAACAACAACATTGCGCAAACCATGAAAACAAAAACATTTTGATAGCAGAGAAACATTTCAGAACAAGATAATCTCATTGAAAGTTTGCCAAATCTCTTTGCAAGGAGGACACATGAGAAATGAAATATGTGTACAATTACCATATGTTTCAACTTCTGATAGTAGATTGGCCCCATGAAAATGTATGCTTGTAATAGCCAGCCTGTAATGCCTGGAACATTCAAATTACATGTCAAATATTTTCTGGTCAACAGAACAAGTTGAAATAACAGATAAGGAAAAGGTCATGAGACTCTTGAATATAGACAAAAAAACATAGAGCAGACACAAACTTGAATGAATATACACAAGTGGATGTGCATTGTACTCATTTTGAGGCCAACTAATGCTCCTCCATTTTTTTTCCATTTTTTTTCAGTGAGGGAATTTTGACCTAAACACCTACCTTTTCACCTTAGCTATCAAATTACATAAAGCTTTGCAAAATAAACCCAAGCAACTTGTAGGCTCATGCAAATCAAGACAGTATTATGAAAGGCTTGATATCAAAATAGAGAAAAACTCATCAAGTTCCTTCCAAATTTTATTTACTTAATATAAACTATTGATAAAACAAGCTCAAATCTTGAAGTAATTTCTTATAAGAAAAAACATACCTGAGTAGAGGAAATCTTTGCCGCTATAGCTAAATCCATGCTTCGCAAGTGTATTGCTGGAATTTTACAAAATGTGTAAGTGCATGGTCATGGCCAGAAATCTATAGTATTAAAAGGAAACACACCTTATGTCTTCAACCTTATCAGCATGGACACTAGGTTCTTCAAATGCATCACCATAATGAAATCGGCCACAAGAAACTCCAGCTTTTCCACCAATAAGCTCAAACATTTTGCCCAGTGTCATCCCACTATTAATTGCAACTGATGTGAGAGCCAGTACTTATGTTTTAAAGGTGAAAATCTATATTCCAAACTATGAGGAGATTTCAAGCAATAATAGGAAAATCAATGATAGAAATTTTGGGAGAATACTAATAATCTCTACAGCAACATATAAATATAATTATCAAAAGAGTTGTATGATGAATGAGAAAAGCCGAGAGAAGAAATTTTTGCATTTCTCTTCTACATCAACAGAAGTATAGAAATTTTAGGAAAAAGGGAAAAAGAGAAAGAGGAAAAAGCAAACCCTTTAATTAGGAATTCATATAATAGACGAGAATACTGCCCATAAATAATGAACCAAATACCAAAAAAAAATGAATCCCTGAGAAATAGCCACAAATTAACCCTCTAATTGATACTATTTTCTGAAACTCCCTAAGGTGGTGAATAAACATTGTCCATCCTCAACTTGTTAATAAATGTGTGAAACTAACTAACTGAGGAATGCCAAATCCCTTTGTGAGCAAGTTTGCTAGTTGGGACACTGAAGGTATATAAGGAGTACAAATGAGATCATAGTCTATCCTAGTGTGGCACTCAAGTAACCACTATGACTAGTACAACTAGGTCACTGCAATTGCTACCGAGTGCCAATGATGTCTAAGCAAATGTATTCCTATGGCTGAGCAACTAGGCATTACAACTGTGACATGGTAAGTCATACACCACAAGTGTAATATAACTGATCTGGTAATGATGGGGGGTTCCACCAAAGATAGGTCAAAGTAAGGAAGATCGGCTGACATGGAAGACAAAGTCAAGCGGGGAAGCCAAGTCGGCCGAGCAGACTAGGTATGGCCGAGCGAACCGGGAACTGCCTAGCGGATGGTACTAGCTCATAAGACAAGTAAGTCGGGCTCACCCCGACCGGATAAAATTGCCCTTCGACAACAAAGGGAGCTAAGCAGCAAGTGGTCTCGTCGACCGGGCTTTGCTTCTAATCAAAGGGGGATAATCGACAAGGGTTAAGAAGCAAGGAAAAAGACAGGCCGACAGGCCCTAAGGACATTGTCGAGCGGAGGCAGCTCGACCGAGAGAACTCCGGTCGACTGCGCATGACCCCACCAAATATCTTATCATATCCTTTTGGGAGTTAGTGCTGCTGACAGGCAAGCAAGCAATCGTACTTTAGAAGCTTCCAAACTGTTACATTAGAGAACTACATGTGGCTGCTTAAGGAATGGTGTCAGGGATACTTTTTGACTTGTCTTTTCCTAGGACACCTATGAAAACGTGCCCACACTTTGGGATGCGTGCACAAATACTGCAATGACGCTATAAAAGGGGAATCCCATATACAGGAAGAGGTATACGCAACTTCATTTTCTACATCTCTTAGCTACAATTCTCTTTTTTTTGAGATCGTTGGAGACTGACTTAAGCGTCATGAGGGCCAGTGCCGAGAACCCATTCCCGACCCGGCACTGATGTTTTTGTATTGCAGGGCTACGTAGAGTCTTCATCGCGTCAACTAGGAAGTCACATCCCCAGCTTGCCATCTTCACTGATTTGAACAGGATCATATTTAGCGTAGTTTGTGAGAATCTTATCTGAATCTGAAATGCAAAGATGGAGGACACTGGCCGGCTCATCACCATGGCGTTGATGCAAGAGGAGTTGGGCGTGCTGATATAAGAGCGGGTGGCTAAGATGTTAGAGCAGCAAGCAATAGCCGTTCGCCAAGCAAACGAACCCGTGGCATCGGGACAGGACAACAAGCCGATCATAGAGGTCGAGTGGACAACGCCGTCGCTCGTCGGCCGATCAACAAGCCGACCGACACATTTGGAGATGCGTCGAATGCACCAATCCCCTATCACCGAGCGCTATTCCGAACTCCTTCAGAGGAATAAGGCCGAGCGGATAGGGCCCAAGAATCGTCTTCAGAGGATGCACCCGCTCAGGATGAGCAAAGGAGTAAAGCACCAAGGCTTGATGACTTTCCCAAACGGATAAACAGACAATTTTATCAGGAGATCCTAGATAACCGGCTGCCGCGGCATTACACGTCATTAACGATTGGGGAGTACATGGGGCGACCGACCCCGAGGACCATCTAATAAAATTTGACAATATGGTCACGCTCCATCAGTACACAGACAGAATCAAATGCCGAGTCTTCCTCACCACGCTCTCCGAGTCAGCCCAGTAATGGTTTAGGCAATTGCTGATCAGATCTATATGTAGCTTTAAAGACTTCTGAGCGACGTTCTTACAGCACTTTGTAAGCAATTGCCGCCATCAGAAGACAAACGTCAATCTATTTGTGGTTAAGCAAGACCCAAGGAAGCATTGTGGGCCTACATTAAGAGATTCAACCAAATGGCTATGGAAGTCCTGTCAGCCACTCTGGAGATCCTTGTAAGTTCATTCTCACAAGGGCATTTAGAGGGTGAATCCTTTCACTTGCTCATCCAGCGGCCTCCCAAGAACTTTGATCGTCTGCTCGGATGGGCCATCGAGTACATTAATGTGGAGGAAGATCAAGCCGCTTGGAGAAGGGAGGTTATCCTTGAGTCAACCACCGTCCTGGAACGCCGAGCGACCCATACTCACCAGCCATCAAAGGGGCCCTGAGAAGGAGTGGCACAACCGTAGGTCGAGCCCAGAACTCATGCGGTCAAGCATGTGGAAGTTGAGCGGGAGAGATTTGCCGGAAAACAATAATGGACGCCGCTCTTCCGTTTCTATCACCGGGTGGCGACACACAACACTAGAGACCGCTATAGTCTCAAGTCGAAGCCCCATCGAGAGGCCTCACCAACCGTCGGTCCCTGTCTCCTGACCAACGCCATCACAACCGATCAGAAGGGCGGCATGAAGAGAGAAGGCATCAGCTAAAAATCATCGACAGTCGACTCAGAGCCGAAGAGCATTGGCATCAGTTGAGCGACCACGTCCCACAACTCGGGAAGAGGATAACTGCCACAACGCCGCCCGGGTGATATACGAATGATCGCAGGAGGACCGACTGATGGCAACTCTAATAGAACCTGAAAGTCACACACCCAGCACCTGGAAATCCACGTTGTCGGGTGCAGTAGAGCAGTAGCAAAAGGACCAGAGATTAGTTTCAGTTCTTGAGACTTAGAGGAAGTGGAGGTCCCTCATGACGACACCCTGATCATCAAAGCGGTAATTGCTAACTACAATATCCATCGTACTTTTATAGATACAGGTAGCTCGGTGAATATTATTTTCAAAAAGGCGTTCGATTAACTACAAATCGACCGGAGCAAGTTACTGACCATGAAGACTCCCTTATACGGGTTCACCGACAATGAAGTATTACTGATTGGCCAGGCTCGATTAGTCATATCCCTCCAGAATGAGCTATTCAGGAACACAAGGATGACGAATTTCATTGTGGTGGATGCCACGTCAGCCTATAATGTCATACTAGGCCAACCGACCGTGAATGGGCGGTTGTCTCCACATTTTGCTAGAAGATCAAGTTCTCCGTCGAGAACTCGGTCGGTGAAGTGAAGGGTGATCAGCTTGTCGCTTGGCAGTGCTACATTGAGATGGTCAAGACCGAGTCGAAAGCCATTCGGAAGGGCTAGCGACTAGAGGTAAATGCAATTTTAGAGGAGCCTCCCGCGCTAGTCTATGAAGAAAAGGAGGAGGTTCGAGTTCATCATAGTTTATCAGAGGCTACTACGTTCATCCTAGCCTATTCAAGACCTCTGCTCAAATGTATCCGATCGGAGGATGTTTAGTATATCTTGCAAGAAGTTCACCAAGACTCCAGCAGAAGTCATCCGGGCGGTCGTTCATTGGCAAAAAAAATCCTACTGGCAGAATATTTCTAGCCTACTTTGTAAGCCGACGCCGCTCGAACAGTAGTGACTTACCTATTTGGCCAAAAATATCAAAACATATAGCACAGGCCCACGACGGAGCTGAAGGCATCCGTATCTTGCCCGTTCGATCAATAGGGCATGGACATTATAGGGTCGTTCCGAATGGCGACTGGATAAAGGAAATTTCTCCTTGTGGCGATAGACTACTTCTCCAAATAGGTGGAGGCCGAGCCGCTCGCCAAGATAACCGAGTAGATGGTTATAAAGTTTCTATGGTAGAATATCGTTTGCTAATTTGGTGTCCCTCATCGGTCCGTCTCCAACAATGGAAGGCGGTTTCAAGGAAGGAGACTCAAAGAATGGTGCGCCAACTACGGTATTACGCAAGCCTTCACTTCGATGGTTTATCCCCAAAGTAATGGCCAGACAGAGGTCACCACTAGAGAAATCCTCTAAGAACTTAAGACTCGGCTCGACCACATCGAAGGGAGCTGGCGGATGAATTGTTGAGCGTGTTGTGGGCCTACCGCACCATGCCCCGAGAAGCGATCGGTGTAACCCTATTCCACTTGGTGTATAGGGGAGAAGCAGTGGTGTCGATCGAGATTGGCATAGAATTCGATCGGCGACAGCTATACAACGCAGACAATCCCGAGCGACGGCTTATGGAGCTAGACCTGATAGACGAAGTTAGAGATAAGGCTGTCGTCCGACGTATCGACAAAGGATGAAGCAAAATTACAACAGACGAGTTATCCCCAGATCGTTCCAAGTCTGTGGCTTTGTCTGGAAAAGAGTGAAACCGGTATACGACGTGTCAAAGCTGGAAGTGCCATGGAGAGGACCCTACAAGGTAATACAGAAGCTTAGCTCAGGATTGTATTATCTGCAAGATGAAAATGGAAGGAAGCTCGATCGGTCGTGGAGCGCAAACCACCTGTAGCCCTATCGAGCAGGATAGTAAGCATGATGTAGAATTAATGTAAATTGTAAAACCATTTATTCTGTGAATGCAAGAAAGTTTAAACAAAGATTCGCTAACCATCAAAGACTCTCAACCGAGCGAGCAAGTTATAAGCGAGCATGCCCTCGCGCCTGAAGATAAATAGCCACGAGGTTCAGATTGGGTGCGTTAAAGACTCTTGACTCAAGCGAGCAAGTTATAAGCGAGTATGCTCTCACGCCTGAAGATAAATAGCCACGGGGTTCAGATCAGGCGCATTAAAGACTCTCGACCCGAGCGGACAAGTCATAAGCGGCATACCCTCGCGCTTGAAGATAAATAGCCATGGGGTTCAGACTGGGCACGTTAAAGACTCTCGACCCGAGCGGGCGAGTTATAAACGAGCATGCCTTCGCGCCTGAAGATAAATAGCCACAGGTTTAGACCGAGATCGTCAAAGACTCTCGACCCGAGCGGGCGAGTTATAAGCGAGCATACCCTCGTGTCTTAAGACAAATAGCCAAGGGGTTCAGACCAAGCACATCAAAGACTCTCAACCTGAGCGGGCGAGTTATAAGTGAGCATGTTCTTGCGCCTCAAGATTAATAGCCACAGGATTCAGACCAAGTGCATCAAAGATTCTTGACCCGAGCGGACGAGTTATAAGCGAGCATGCTCTCTCGCCTCAAGATTAATAGCTGCAGGGTTCAGACCGGGCGCATCAAAAACTCTCGACCCGAGCGAGCGAGTTATAAGCGAGCATGCCCTCGCGCCTGAAGATAATTAGCCACAAGGTTAAGACCGGGGGTGTCAAAAACTCACGAGCCGTTCGGTCGTGTTATAAGCAAGCGTTGCTCTCGCGCCAAGTGTCGAGTCACGAGCCGTTCGGCCGTGTGTTGCTCTTACACCAAATGTCAAGGACTCATGAGCCGTTTAGCCGTGTTATAAGTGAACGTTTCTCTCGCACCAAATGTCAGAGACTCTCGACCCGATCGGGCGAGGTTATAAGCAAGCGAAATGCTCACGCCAAGTATTGGGGAAACATAGGTCTTTTGACTGTGACACTCACTGCATGGATGAATATAAAAGGCCAGGTCCCCTACATTGATGAGAGGTTACGAGATTATGGAACTGTAAAACGGATAACTGTAAAGCGCAGAGCGAGGGTGCACTAAATAATACTTAGAATTTAAACAAGACCCTACAGCAAAAGGACTATAAAAGCGTCGAACGGGCACACATTCATCGACACTTAGAAATTTTTACAAAGTGTTGGGTGAGGGGGGTACAAAAAGCTGATGAAAAACTTAAAGAAGAGTCTACACTAAGTAATCAAGAACGTCATCTCGGAGCGACTCAATGATCTTCTCCCTGTTTATAATTTGGCTAGTCAGATCGAGAGAGAGAGAGCCACCGTCCTTTAGTTTGTTGGAGGGTCCCATCGATGCCATAGTTAAAGAGGCGAAGAGTCCAGTCGGTGAACTTGTCGTTGAAAGCGTCGGAATAGAAATAATTTACCCTGAAAACTTCCAACCGGCCCCGGGACACCTCCAACTCAGCTTTTAATGAATCTAGCTCAACATCTTTTTCATTGAGTTGGAGCTAGCTCACCTCTTGCTTCTCCGATTGGCTAGCCCGCTCGGCCGCCAAAGAAGCCTCTGCCTCTTTGAGATGGCCAAGACCCGAGCCTCCTTGTTCTTGATGTCAAGATCTTCAATGGCTCGGAGTTTCATGATGTTGGCAGAGTTTATCTTAGACTCAAAAGTATGAACCTGCTTAGTAAGTTGGTCAAGTTGGAGGGTCTGCTCGTGATTTTTGTTCTTCTCCACATTGAGCGCCCGTTCAGACCCCAATAGCTGCTCAGAACTCCGTTCCAAGTCTTCCTTCAGTTGGGCCACCTCCGCAGTCAATTGCTCAAGACGGGCTTGGCAGGTTTCTGATTGCCCGATCGGAGCACGTAGCTGCTAGAGCTCGTGCTTCGAGAACGCCAACCTCTAGCACATGACCAGACTCTCTACCTAGAACTACATAAAAGAAGAGCTAGTCAGAGCCGATCGGGAGATGCAGAGAGAAGACAGTTAAAAATATAACCCCGGTGGATTTCTAAAGTCGTCCACGAGCTCCCCAAGCGAAATAGTCGCTGTGCAAGCTCTAGCATCCGCCTAGACCTGCGCTAGTGGCCCTTGAATCTTTATCTGGTGCTCGGGAGAGCGCGGTACGATGTCATCAAGGTGACACCACTCGTCTGTCGGCAGGTGAATGCCAACCATTATGTGTCTGCGGCCGCTTGGGTCTGATGACTCTGATGTGGCGGACCCTTAGACATAGATATCGGGGAGGAGCAAATTGTAGACACCTAGGCAGCTGGGACAACCAGTAGAGGTGGAATGTAAGCGACAGGCGATGCACATATTGTCCTGGCCGGTAGCGCGATAGCGAGGGCGTCCGATCGGAGGATGGAGTGGGAACGACATTCTCCCTCTCCGGGATGGCAGAAGATGAGGTTTCGCCCCACTCAGAAGAGGGGCGAGAGGTGGTAGGTGCAGGGGCCAGCAGAGTGGAGGTTGCCGAGCGGGAAGAAGCTTTCCCACGGTGCCTCTTGCGGCATTGGATTAACGACTCACATGAGGTGGCCGACTCTGAAGGCACCGCTATAGGTGTCATGGATTGCTACTCGGGGGTCAGTTCGCTTGTTGCGGCTGTGGCATCGCTAGCACCGTGTGGCTCCCTCCTGCTTTGCCAATCGGATCGTCGGAATGCTCGACCAGCAATAAATCTCGACTCTCCAACTCAGCAACACCCCGGGCGTTGATCTCCATGTCGACAAGCTTGCTCTTGCCGCTCAGGCGTGCCCTCAACATGATTTATGCTGAAAAAATAAGAGAAAACAATTAGATTCCAAGGTGAGCGACAAAAAAGGACATACTAAAGGGGATGGGCAGCCGTATTCGGATTGAGCTTAGTCCAAACACATACAAAACTCTCTCCAACAGCAGCCGGTGTATGTGATACTTCTGACCTGCTAGACTTGAGGCTGCTTGGAGGTAGTCCGACTTGCTGCGATACTTGCCGAGCGGGGGAGGCTTTGCCAACTTTATCTGCCAGCCAGTCGGATAATCGGGTCGTTTGAGAAGGCGAATGAAGAAATAATGCTCCCTCCAATGCTTATTCGAGTAAGGCATTTTATCAAAATAGATTGCGCCCACTCGGGCTTGGAACAGAAGGGTTCCCCGGTTCGGACAACTTGGGATAATAGTAGTGGAACACACGAGGTACTAAGAGAATTCCGTATAGATGGAATAACACGCCACACAATAACCTAAAAGAATTGAGCACTAATTGATGCAAGGAGATATGGAAATATTTGCAAACTTCCGAGAAAAAGGGGTGGATGGGAAAACGAAGGCCAACGTATTAAAAAAGGGAAGAAAGTCAGCATGCAACAAGTGAGGGCGATCGTAAGCAGAAGGGATGCCAATTTGATAATCAGCGGGGAAGCGAAAAGTGAGCTTCATTTGGTCGACTTCGTCACCGTTGAATTTAGAGGCGGCGGAAGTGTACCAGAGCCCAGGAACGGCCGAGGGAGGATGAGTGGATTCGACCATGAGATAGAGAGAGGGAGGAAAAACCAGGAATCAAAGAAAGAAAGGAGGGGAGGCTTATTGTAAAGAGAATCACCGACGAAGAAGAAGAGAAGATGACAGAGAGCGTGAGGAAGACAATGAGGGGACGAGAAAGAGTTAGGGGCTTAAAAACCTGGAGAGTGATCGATCTGAGTAGTTCAATCAAGGGCTTTCGAAAATGGGAGTTTATCATGACCATTGAATTCAAAAAGGCAGCAGTCACATCAATCCCAAACAGCCATCTGTCACATCACGCATGTGACGGCATATAGAGGCACCACGTGACATTCTGTTACAGGTGGGATTAATGATAAGGCAGAAAGCATGATTATAGGGCATGGCTGAGCGTGCTCTACATTAATGGATGGAGATTTGAACGATTCTCAAGAAATCACGGTGACATCAACGACAATTAGAAAGCACTATAGTCGAAAGCAAGGCTTAGCAAAAAGTCAGGAAATTGGCTAAATGCCACACATGACTGAACTAAACAACGACTATAAAACCGTATGTCTTTACCATCAACAACCGAATGGCGGTTATAAAACCGTAGGTCTTCACAATCAGCAGCCAAACCACGGCTATAAAACCGTATGTATTCGCCATCAGCAGTCGAACTACGACTATAAACCCTTGAGTCAAAGATCTTCGTCATCCGAACGACAACTATAAAACCGTATGTCTTCGCCATCTGCAATTGAATGACGGCTATAAAACCAAATGTCTTCACCTTCAGCAACCGAACAATGGTTATAAAACCGAATGCCTTTGTTATCAGCAACCGAATGACTGCTATAAAACTAAATGTCTTCGTTATCAGCAACCGAACGGTGGCTATAAAACTGTGTGAGGACATCAGCAAAGTGTACGAGAGGCCTTGAGTGGTCGAGCGCCTAATCGGGGAGAGAGGCTCAGGAACATACTAATAGTACAATCAGTCGGACTTACAGCCTCCTTCCACTAGACTTGAAGGGGAGGCTTATGATCTGGTAATGATGGGGCCCCACCAAAGATAGGTTAAAGTAAGGAAGACCGACTGACGTGGAAGACAAAGTCAAGCGGGGTAGCCAAGTCGGCCGAGCGGACTAGTTACTGTCGAGCGGATGATACTAGCTCAGGAGACAAGTAAGCCAGGCTCTCCCCAGTCAGATAAAATTGCCCTCCGACAACAAAGAGAGCTAAGCAGCAGGTGGTCTCGCCGACCGGGCTTCGCGCCCGGTCAAAGGGGGATAATTGACAAGGGTCAGGAAACAAGGAAAGAGACGGGCTAGCCGGCCCTAAGGACACTGCCGAGCAGAGGCAGCCCGACAGAGCGGACTCTGGTCAACTGCGCATGACCCCACCAAATATTTTATTATATCCTTTTGAGAGTTTGTACCGCTAACAGCAAGGCATGCCCAGCAAATAATCATACTTTAGAAGCTTTCAGGTTGTCACATCAGAGAACTACATAATTACTTAAAGAATGGTGTCAGGGACACTTTTGACTTGTCTTTTCCTAGGACACCTAGGAAAATGTGTCTATGCTTTGAGATGCGTGCATGAACATTGTAGTGACGCTATAAAAGAGGTTCTCATCTACAGGGAGAGGTATGCGCAATTTCGTTTTCTACATCTCTTAGCTATAGTTCTCCTTTTCTTGAGATCGTCGGAGACTGATTTGAGCGTCGGAGAGCCAACACTGGGAGTCCCTTCCCGGCCTGGCACTAACGCTTTTGTGTTGCAAGGGTATGTGGAGTCTTCACCGCGTCAACTCTGAAACCACATTCCTAGCTTGCCATTTTCAACATTTTGGACAGGATCAATAACTAGCATAACTAAAACCTTAAAAAGTTTCGCACTTCTCCAGATTTCCAACCCTTGCAATCTACAGGAAAGATAAGCCTGGAGATAGGATTTTCTATGTAATGGAACATGGAAATCTCCTTCAGTCCATGCATCATCCATGTACAACAAATTGTGACTCCACATTATATAGTAACACAGGTCATACAACTGTAAGTGTCACATCAAATGAGAGATGAACCTAATGACTGCAGCAGTGATGCATTAAGTTAGGCGAGTACAAAAATTTCACAGAACAAAGTTTATTAGATGAGCATCCAAGGAAGATACTTAACCTTACCATATTTTTTTTCTCAAACTCGCTCAACGTATCTTATGAATAGTCAAAATTACACACTTTGAACACAAAATAGATAGCAAAAGAAAGACATTTCTTTTACTTAGTAAAGGGATCAACAAATAGTCAACCATCTTTTACTTATTTAATAAACCAACCCTTGTTCAAAAAGAATTGTATTAAAAACGAGATTATTCTCAGATACAAATAAAGAATTGATAAATGCAAATGCCTAGATAAACCATTAGGAAAAAAAACAACAATAACTATATATCATACCGAACAATGAATGTAATTGTGCATGAATATGACAGTAGCTTTAGACATGCCAAATAGTTGTTCTTTATAAAATATTGAAAAGCTCTAAACAACAAACAAGAATGGAATAGAGTTCATACCTAATAAATTCATGTGGATTTATAATTAAATCGGGGCATACCCCACGCTCCAAAAATGGCAAATCTTCCTGCTGAACTATGACACCACAAACACCTTTTTGACCATGTCTGCTACTAAATTTATCCCCTATCTAGAGAAGGAATAATTTCAAATGTTATAGCAAGAACAATACACTAGTGATATAGTTTTCAATAGAGCTCAATTTGAAACAACATCCAGCAAGTTGACCACAAATAGTTGGCATACCCATGACTTAATGATGATAAAGAACACTATATAGACAGATTCCTAACCTTCTACACGGTTCAAAACTTGGTAGAAATTGCTTGACAACTTTACAATCAAATAGTGTGTCATAAGTTTACAAATCAAACACCTATCCTTTCCTCAGTGCAAGATGTTCTTTGAAAAAAAAATAATAGTACATTTGATGATTATTATGCTAGACAAGATGGTTGTTTTAATAATCCAATTACTTTTTGTGGATTTTCATGATACCATGTCATAAAGGTTAGTTGTGTGAATTATCTAACTACTGCTAATGAATTTCAGTAAGCTACATTCATATACAAAATTCCTTTAACAGACTGTGATGAGAAAAATTGATCAGTTTGACAATAAAATATGGCTCTTGAGCATTCAGCTAATAAACTCACCTCTGGCCTCCGAGTGTGGCGGATGATACATTTGATGCATAACTTGTTATTAGTATCTGAGTAAAGTATCACGCGATCAACCACAGAAGTTTCACCTTCAGGGCCTTTGTACACTGCAGGTGTTTTTCGGTACTCTCTGGAACAGAAGGAATACCGCATCATCATCTCTTTGAACTTCTTGAAATTGTAGGCAAGTATCACTTACTCATCTTTTAAACCCGTTCGATCATCAGTTCTCTCCCTTGTATTTATTGGAGTTTTTTTGTTGACATAAATGTCATTGTTCCGAATTATCTCCCCAGGAGCAGCAATTCCATCATCATCTAATATCTGTACAGAACCAAATGGATATCAATGCTTTAAATTGAAGGAATCTAGGTGGAAATGTGGCAGGCACCAAAAAATTTAACACAAAGCAGTGATAAAAGAAACAAAAATGAATTGGAAATTGAAAGATATCAGTGAGATGAGACTGTGAATTTTAGACGTCTATCCATAACAAAGTACACTTAAAAGCATAGTTTTAGAAACTAGTTAGCACTTGCTGAGTGACCAGTACATACCAGTGTAGTTGATCACATAGCACATATACAGAAAGACTCATTCAATTTTTTTAAATAGATTTTCTTTTATCTCTTGTAAGTCCGGATTCCAGGTCTTGCTTGCATTGCAACAGAAGATGACCCACAATCTCTCCAGCAATAGGTTCCCTCCCTTTTCTTCTTTGATATCATCATTTCTCTATTGTCAAATACTGCCCACTTATACAGTGTGGATGCAGACAATTTACATGATATTGCAAGATGATTTTCTTTCCTTTTTTACCTTGGCTGGAAGTAAAAAGGCAATCACAACCATTACTGATGAAGAAGACAGGTAAATGTGCTTGCCAATCCTTGTCATGGTTTAGGCATAAGCAAACTCCCATAGTTCAATTGAAAATATGAACATCAAACCCATGATCCTACTTGCCAAAATTTGACTCATGAGAGAGGCTGGATTGGAGGAGAGAGAAAAAAGAGATGGTTGTTTAGATTCCTCCAGGCCAGAGAAAAGACTGGTTATATGACTTTTAATACATATGAGAATTCTCTCTTCTCAGCAACAGATTGAACAAAAACCTAACTCCATTAACTTTTACAACTTCAAGGACCTATTACACCAGGAGGTTCTCTCTTTCCTAATCCCCTTAAGGAAGCCAGAGTTGTCCTAAGGCAGTCAGACCAGCAGTTATTTTTTAAAAATCATTAGATCATTTTTTTTAAATGGTTCTCTTTTTTTTTTTTTTCAAATTTATAAAATTTTAAATATTTTTAATAAAATAAAATAAAAATAATAATCTTAAACAATCACGAATTGTGAACGATAATCGTTTTAAAAGTTAAGATTTTTTGTACTATCAAATTGACGGTTTTGAATTGTAGTCGAATCTAAGCAGAGACACTCTTACTATGATTTCTTTATAGATTAAGATTGATAACAAATGATCAAATAAATATGTCCAACAAGAAAACACTAACTCGTTAAAGAGGAAATGCATACAAGTCTGTACAACTTAGTGGAAATATTTCTTAAGAAAGTTAGGTCAATACCATAGAGTTGACGCCTAACCTAGTGAAAGATGAACTGGTGCATTCCCAAACAAGATATGTGTCATCTCCTAGTTATTTTCCCCATTTTTTTCTCCTGTCTACATAGCTATTAAATCTTGACTTCGTACACTGACAAATTTGGGTTAGTAATCTGAGATAACAATTAGGAAATGAAAACAGTGATTTTCTATCAGATATTTTCAAAGATGAAACGTGCATGCTAATATTCATTCATATTGCAAGATACACTAATAAAAATAAAAACCATTTAATTCAAATAATCTGTACTACATACATCAATCAACGTAAAAATAAAGAATAACCAAAGGAATTAGATGTTACAAGTCTTACCAGAAGATTTAAAATGTCCAAGAATACAAAGACTGCAAATAAACAGACCAAAAAAGGCAAAATTTTCAGCCAAAATACCTGCATGCTTGGTTTATCCTTCCTTGGCTTAACTGTTCTGTCTATGGTATCTTTACCATAGATCTCTTTTATTACCGAATACCTACAAAAGATTAATTTTATGACAAAACCATATAAAAAGGAATTCTCAAAGATTTTACAATTTACCCAGAAAATAAGAGAAAAGATAAAATGGGCTAAGTAAAACAGTTAAGATACTTTTTCATTACTATACAACGGCCAAAACCACGATCAAGAGATGACTTGTTCATGACAATAGCACCCCCAATATCATAGCCACTGTAACTCATAACAGCAACAATTGCATTCTGCCCAGCTCCTAGCTTATCATATCCGACCTGGAAAAACATGTTAGAGACAACTCATAATGCATACACAACATAACAGCAAAAATACACACCAGTTCAATTGTTGTTGTTGTCAGCAATGGGCGTTGGGGATACACCAACAAATTAAGCAAAGTATCCGCTCGATAAAGCTGCAAGAATACAGGACAAAGAATCAATATCTTGGAAAATATAAATATGCTGGAATCCAGTACCATCATTTTTACAGCGAGGCAACTGTAAATGATTTTGAAATGCCTTACAGATCTAACACTATAAAAGAGATTAACACTTAGCTGTATGTGCATAAGTTTTAAATAAAAATCAGGAGCAAGCATGAATATGTGCCTAACATGCACGAATATAGCAGGCAGCAACCCATAAACAAATAACACAATTAACCTAGGACTTCTCTATGCAGTGGCATTGGCATCAGTTAGTTCACCCAGCAAAAGAACTCTACATTTCGTTGTCAGCATCTTGCCAAAAGAACTAATCGAAATACTCAAGCAAAACGAAACATCAATAGAAAGTAAATATTATGAACCAAACTAGAAAAACAGACCCGCTCAACCTGAAGTTTTATGTTTTGGGGTTCTAGGTCAAATTCCAAATTCTTGTAAGAAAAACTCTTAATAACTATCTCAGAAAACTCCAAATAACTAGGTTAATTAAGTTATATTTTGATTTAATTTCATCAAATTTAATCTGTGATTAATTTTTCATTAAATTAAAATAAACTAATTAACTTTGAATATAATCTCAAATAATTAGATTAATTACGTTATTAAATTTAATTAATTTTAATTATATAATTGAATAAAATTAGTTAGATTAATTGATTAATAGTTTACTATTATTAATTAATTCTTAAACTATTTACAATAATTATAGATTATTATTATAATTACCTATAATAATCATCCATTCACTTGTTTGTCGTCCTCTTTGTTAAGGAGTGGAATGAAGCTTCATGCTCATCTAAGGGGAATGAAGTTTCCCTTCCTCAATAGGTTTCCTTTGCACACTGCAAGAAACCTTCATTCTCAAGTGTGGAAAGCTTCATGTTCATCTAGTCACTTGCTCTTTGTTTCTCCATTAGAACAACAAAAAACAATGTTCTTCTCCTTGCCGACCAGCCTTTCTACCATTGACTGCTCTTGCATGATGTCAGAGAAAGTTGAAGCTTCATTCTCCTCCCCTGCTGACTTGCTCTATGTTCCTCCTCAAGAATGTCGGAGAATTACACTCTTCTCCTCGCAGGATCGTTGTACTTTGCATCACCGGCCTGATCGTTGTACTTTGCACGACATCACAAATTGTTGATCCTCCTTAGCTCTCTTCCTCGAAGTAATATCTAGATTTAAGTTTCTCATCCTTTCCTACCATAAGCAGCGCCACCCCACCACCACCTCATCGCTCTCCCTATTTTGTTAGCACATAAAGAATTCTGAGTTGGATCATATGCATTGGCCAAGTCAAATGATTGTGCTCTAATTCAGCCAATTTCCTCCATTTTCTTCTGATTTTAGCTAATTGTCTAATTCACCAACAATTCTAACCAATTTTCAATTTTCCCTTGAAAATCATGGTTCCAAAGATTTCAGGATTATGTTTGAGAAATTGTAGACTCAATCAATCCCAATCCAACTCAACCAATTTGTATCGTGATTGGCTAGAATATATAGTCTTTTAAAGTAATTTTTTATGAATAATATAATGTTATAATTGATTTTAATCTTTTTTTATTTATGATTCTATATTAAGATATATGAATTATTATTTATAAATAGCCTAATAAGTACCACATGTATAGTATTAAACTAAGAATAAACTTTAATTCGATATATCAATAAACTAATAAATTGTCTTGTTGTACTGTCATGAAATACATCTACTTTATCTTTTTTTTTTTTAATATTCCAACTCATTTGATTTCGTTGATCCTATCAGTTAGATACAAATGAATATTCAGAAGTTTAAACTATGTGATCTGGGTAATGAAACTAACTCAACAATCATAGTTGAATTAATTGGAATCAACCAAATCATTTTAATAGTATATAGGAATACTATGCTTATAGAAAAGCTCAATAAGAATGCTTGACGCAACAAATCAATTCATTTGCCTTAAATGATATAGTCCTAACTCCTTAATTGTTAAATGTCCAAGAATCCGGATAGAGATTAATTCACTTCCCCAAAAAATTGGGCAATGTAGAACTCACATGTGTTATGCCCAGAGAATATGAAATTTTCGACATAAATCAACAAATCAATATGTTACTAAAGTTGTATTGATAATTTACTTACCTGATTGTAAGCAATATTACCCATAGCTTGTTTCCCCATTGCACACTACAACAAGAATATTATTTCAGAAATTAGTGTGGTGTTAAACTGAAATCAGTACAAGGCAGCTCAACCAACCTGGTAAGTACTATATAGAGAATGGTTGTGGTGAGGATAAGGAATTAAACCAGCACAAACACCAAAAATTGCCAATGGCTCAATCTCTATGTGGGTTATATCACCCTTTTTCTTTTCAGGATCATCCATGTTATTTTCACATTCATGCAATGCGATCTGTTAACATAAGTATGCCAAAAAGTGAATATGACAATTTCAAATGACAAAATGAACATGGTAATAGCAGATTAACGAACCAATGCATTGTTCTCTTCATTGACATCGAGATATTCAACCAATCCATCACGTAGAAAATCATCAAAAGTACGAATTCCAAGCTACAATGACAAATGTTTCAGAAACCCCAATTTTATATGCCTACTAAAGAGAATAAAAAAATCAATAATTAACCCAAAATAAGGAAAAACTCCAAACAAACATAAAACCTGTAATTCTTTCATGTGACAATCCTTGATTCTTGATATGCCTCTGTCAGCAATAACTAATGGACGACAAACCCGGCCACTATCCGAGGCAATATAAACACAATGCTTCAAAGAAAAGGGAGGCAAACAAAAGCATTTTCAGGTGCAAGAAAGAAAATGGCAAACCAAAAAGCTGTCACATTTATGGCAAAATCTTCACAAGACAGGATTCTCTTTCACTGAAAGTGTAAGTAGATGCCATATCAAAGAGTATCCTATTTAGATAAAATGTGCATGATACAAAAAGTAATCCTTTAATGTAATTTAAATATCATATGAAAGAGTCATATTTAGACAAAATGAGCAAGATACACAAAGCATTTCCACTGTAATCATTTGAGGTCTCAACTTGTAGCACATATTACTCCACAATAGGTCACAAAACTAATGTTGATAGGTACATAAACTGAAAGGGGGCGTGCATTTTTACGATAAAAGAATCAAAATTAGGAGTGAGCACTCCACAATGAGAAGTAAATGATGGTCTTCCAAGCCCAAGTCAACATAAGCATAAACTCCAGAGTACCAATTATCTCTACGTCCACAATTTTTTATATTAAACTAAATATGTGTACCTGCTGCAAAATGTTAGATGGAGCCTTTGGGTGGGGACCATTTCTATAATGCTATCATAAAAAGAACCACGACATTTCTCCATGTCATCGCCTGATTATGGGCGTCAAGCACACATGAACTTAACATGACTCTACACATACATAATGACTCAAAACTATGTACCTAATTATCATGATTCAATCAAAAGACCTACTCCAGTAAGTGGACAAATTGAAAGTAAAGTGAGGCCAAAATGACTTGGTATTTGAAAGGGACGTGCCCAAAATATAAGCATACCATGGGCCACCATGTTTATCCATATTAGGTCTGAGCACCTTGCCTTTAATACAATCCATAATTTAATAATCTAACTGAGTGCCAATGATTAAGATTTTTTATGATGTCCAGTATTACCATCTAAATTTGAGATCTAAGGCAGAATAAGAACTACCTAGTTTGAACAATCTAAGGGATCAATGTATCCACAAGAAGCTGTTAGAGTGTATACTAAAAGCCTAGCTTTTTGTATAAATATTTATTTAGAAATAAGAATCACATTGGTCAATATCTACATTTATATGCTAAGTGTAGTTGTTCAATTAATTTGTATTGTAGATAACATGGTGTGTGGTGTCACACACAGAAGATCATGTTATCAGTTCCTTATAAATTATAAACAGTAGCTGACTAAGATGGAAAGGAATAAACCATTGGAATAGTCATAGTGTAATTAGGTATTAGTTTATCTTGACTAATAAATTACATTAGTACACTCTGAGTATATTGAGCAGGACCATTTAAGGTAAGTTCTTTTTATACTGATTGAATAAAAGAACAAGACCTTAGTTATTATGGAAGTGTGTGCTCTTAATCCTAATATAATAACAAGCACATATATTTAATATTTATTTCTTTGATTTATCAAAGGGTGCGATTTAGTTCGATAAATCAAAAGGTCCGATAAGTTGGGAAATGATATTACTTATAGTGTGTGTTGTTGATTATAGAAGGAAATTGTGTCCTAGTTAATCTAGGTTGATAATGTCCCCAAGAGGAGCTCATAAAGATTGTCATGTTAAACTCTGCAGGTGGACTTAGTCCGACTGACGATAAGATTGAGTGGTATTATTCTTGGACTAAGATATTAATTAAAGAGAGTTGTCAGTAACTCATTTAGTTAGTGGACATTTGACATCTTAAACACAGGGAGACTAACACACTCATAATAAGAAGGAGCCCAAAATGTAATTTGGGATTGGTGCGGTAGTTCAATAATAATTCTTTAGTGGTATGCATTATTATTGATGAAATTAAGTTGTATGTTCAGGGCGAACACGGGAAGCTTAATTTCATCGGGAGACCAAAACCAATTTCTCCTCTCGGTCCCTATCGTAGCCTCTTATTTATAAAGTATTATACCCACCTTTACCCACCTTATACCCATCCTAATGGGGCCGGCCAAACAAGCTTGGAACCCAAGCTTGGGCCGGCCAAAGCAATTAAGATGAGTAAGATGGTGTGGTCGGCCCTAGCTTGAACTCAAGCTTGGTGTGATCGGCCACATCATATTAAAAGGATTTTATTTTTTAAAAGTTTTCTTATGTAGATTCCATGGTTTTAAAAGAGAGTTTAAAATTTATATCTTTCCTTTTATAACATTCTACATAAGATTAAGAAAAGATTTGATATCTTTCCTTATTTGTAGATTAAAAGGAAGATTTTAATTTTGAGAAAACTTTCCTTTTTGTAACCATGTTCATGATTTAAAAGAGAGTTTTAAAAATTATAAATTTTTTCCTTTTATAGCTTTCTACAAAAGATTAAGGAAAGATATCATTATTTGTAGATTGAAAGGAAGATTTTAATTTTAAGAAAACTTTCCTTTTTTTAAATCATGTTCATGATTTAAAAAGAGAGTTTAAAATTGAATATTTTCTTTTATAAGTTTCTACAAAAGATTAAGAAAAGATTTGATATCTTTCCTTATTTGTAAATTGTAAGGAGATTTTAATTTTAAGATAACTTTCCTTTTTGGAAATCATCCACATGTTTTAATAGAGAGATTTTAATTTATAAAATTCCTTTTATAACCAACCATGAAGGGAAAAATTATTAGAGAATTTTTTTATAAATTTCCGGAAATAAATTAGGAAGTTTTAATTCTTGTGTTATTAAAACTTTCCTTGTTTGGAGCTTGTAGGTGGCCGGCCATGTTGATAAAGAAAAGGAAATTGATTTTTAATTAATTAAATTTTCCTTTTCATGGCAAAGAAAATAAGGAAGATTTTATTTAATTTTTCCTTATTTGCCAAGACCAAGGATTATAAAAGAGAGCGTAGGGGTGCCTTCATGGCTAACAACTCTATTCTATTTTTCTCCCTCTCGTCCTTGGTGGTGGCTGACCCTTTGCTTCTTGCTCTTCTCCTTTTCTCTTCCTCCTTTGTGGCCGGCGGCATCAACACAAGAGGAGTTCTTCGTGGCCGGTTCTAGCTAGGAGAAGAAGGAGAGAAAGGAGACTTTGTTTCTAACATCCCTTGGAGCTTGGTGGTGGTGGCCGGACCTCTACATCTCTTGGAGACTTGGTGGTGGCCGAAACTAGCTTGGAGAAGAAGGAGCTTGGGTGATTCTCATCTCGGAAGATCGTTGCCCACACAATGTCCGAGATTAGAAGAGGAATACAGTAGAAGATCAAGAGGTTGTTTACTTGCAAAGAAAGGTATAACTAGTAATAGTTTTCCACATCATACTAGTTTATTTTTTCTTTGTATGAATTCCAAACACAAGAGGCATATGATTCTAGAGTTTCGAATTTGTGATTCGAGTTCGTGTTTTTTTGTTTTTCGAATTTGTGATTCGATTGTTCTTTTTGGTTAAACCTAATGTTATTTTAGGAAATTAAATATTGAATTTCTATTAAAGGCTTTGTCGAGGTAGTGGTGGATGATCCCATATCCAAAAAGGCCAAGTGTCTCGCCATGTTTGACCTGGGAGCCGATTTTAGAAATAAATATTTAATCAACTTTGTAACATAGGTCGGACTTGGACCAATAATGTTAAGTTCCGCTTGTGATCCAAGTCTAAACCATTAAGAACAGATAAGTTAAATTTGGAATCAATAATGTTAAGTTCCGTTTGCGATTCCTAATTTAATTTCTAAAGAACACAATAGGTTGTTTAGGAAAGGTTCAACACTTATACAAAATTTTTGTACAGTGGAATTGATACGATCTTCCTCCTAACAGAAGCAACTTGTAGCTTTAGTTTTCAAGTAGTTTTAATCAACTCATATTATGTCCACATTCCATGACAAGAATAGTAATAGTATTTTTGACATATTCATCTTCATCAGTGACAGAAATACATTTTAAAAAGGACCAAATTTCACTTCTGCCAATATTGAATAATTAAAGTTCAGTACATTCAAAAACTTCTGGAACAGAAAATACACTGTTCAGAAGAAGATGAGGCAGAATATGCAGATACAGAAAAGGGCATACTATGAATTTCACTCGTGATAAAAAAATATGCAAGTCCTAAATAGAATATTGCTATGTACAGCTGGTAAAAATATGGCTATAAAATTTTGTGTATAATAAAAAAAATTATAATAATTTAAACTATAAAAAGGTGAAAAGGTAAGAATGGTTTACATATGCTTTACAAGAACTTGAGGAAGAGGAATATACATTTTAAAGGTGATTGCAATTTTTTTGGTATGACATAAGTATGATGTAGTGTCAGCTATAAAGTAATTGATTGATTCAAATGTAAAGGAATAGTTGGTTTTACTGAATAACCCTAACATAGCTCATCAAACATGTATGACTTAATTTCAATAAAATTAGTTTAAATGGTATAGCTGATGAATGTCTATAATCCCTAAGGAATTAAATACACGAGAAAGCAATTTCTACCTGCACTTCATTCACAAAAATGCTAACAAACTCCCCAATTCTACCACGTCTACGGAGCTTTCTCATGTTATCAGCAAATAGCTGTCAATTCAAGATAAAATGATTTCACATAAATGTAATCAGAGACCAAGTGCTTGTAAAGTCTATGAAACAAAGTTAATAATTGTTGATGAACCTTTGGTTGTCTATGTTTTCCAAGTATAAGCCCATTAAACATAACCAAGAAAGATCCTGGTAAGTGAAGCTCCTCGCCAGATAAAAGTGCTAAATCTTCAACACCTAGAGTGTAACACTGCTTGGGGAAATTTAAAACTCCATAGAGAAGTGAGAGACACTCAAAGATGCAAAAATCAACAGAGAGAATAAACTTTCAAAAATCAACTAGGGAAAAAGAAAAATTATACTTATAAAGGACATATCAATTATGCATACATTGTCTGTGAATGTCCAAATTACTGAACCTACTTTCAGACAAGATACAATGTGTTTGATTCAAAATGCTTCATGCATCATTTACAAACTAACCAATAAACACATAAATAATTTTGCTCACGCAATAAAAACAGATTTGATGTTGCTCTCAAGTTAAAAAGAAATATAATGTCTTAAAGTTGTAGATCTTATGATGTGTATGATCAAAAAAAGTTCAAGCAATCAAACCAGAGAAATCAGTCGACCGTTCTCCTCGTCAGTTGTAATATGTGCCAACAAAGCTAAGTTTTTTGTCAACCCACAACCTTCTCCTTCAGGAGTGTCGCATGGGCAAAGCATACCCCACTGTTTCAGATAACATCCAGTGAACAAACACCAAATTAATATAGTAATAGTAGTGTAGATAAATTCAAGAAAAACAATTACTTGACTTGGGTGCAATGCCCTTGGCCCACTTGCTTTCCTTGTCTTCTCAAACTGTGGAGATATTCGGGTCATGTGGCCTAACACTGCTATATATGATAATCTTGAAACAACCTACAATGCTAAGCATTAAGCTACTATATTTTCTCGATGGCAAAAGTAAAACAGAGAAGTCAGAGATAATTACCTGAGATACTCCTTTTCGATGCATTTTAAACCGTTTTAAATCCCAATTACCTGTTGAAATGGATCTTTCGAAGCCTAATGTGATGTCATGATTTCGCCTAATAAACTGTAAAATTAAGTTAAATAAGAGAATCTACAATACTTTCTTGGTTATACTAGTGGAGGTAACAAATAAAATAAAACAAGCACAATGCAGGTGAATAATCCAGATAACTCAAGGGCAATGAACAAGCATTAGGAAGAAAACGTCAAGAAGGCAAGAACACAACACATAAAAATCAAAGCTTAGTACCAAATTATCCAGGAAAATAAAACAAATAAAAAATGACAGGTGTGTAACTAAACTTTCTTGACCCCATTTAGTCACTTCCAAAATAAATATGCAGAACATACAGAAAAGCTAAATGGATTTTATTTACAAGATAATACTCTAAATTAAAAAGATCAACATAATCGTCATGTCATAATTTGATATTCTTCATTTAAATTAAGGGAGCTAGTATAAGATGAAACTGCAACTAGATATTCTAATTCAGAAGATAAAAGTAAAGAATAAAAAAAACAGGCCATGAAAGTGGGAGAACTGAAACACAAACCCAGATTTTTGTTTACCCAAATAAATTATGGAAACATGACACAGACTAAGCTTTTAGGCCCGGTGTGTTTGTGATAAATAGATGAGAAAGGAGGAAGAAAAGCGAAGGTAAAGTTTCTATTCACCACAAATCAAATAGGACAAAAGCAACCAGCATAATCTTTTTGGCCCTATTTGCTTGGGAGAAAACAGGGAGTAAAAAAAAGTGATTTCCATTTACTACAAAAAGAAAAAGATAGATAATCAAGTCTACAGTACATATATTCTGCCCAAAATAGGTAAAAAAAAAATGGGAAGGAATTGAGTTGGTAAATTATGGGAGCATATTAGCCACCATTCATTCATAAATGACAACCAACAGCAAGCGAAAAGGGATCGATTACACCTTGAAATTCATTGATTTCTAAACAATGTATAGGTGATGAGAAAGATTTTAAGTGGTTTAGGGTTTAGGGTTTAAACCCTAAACCCTAAACCCTAAAAAAAAAATGGGAAGGAATTGAGTTGGTAAATTATGGGAGCATATTAGCTGTTGGTGCAACATCCCTCAGGTCAAGGTTGACCTGGTTGACCAAGCTGAGTCTTGGTTTGGGTTTAGATGTTTGACAATAAGATATTGATTGAAGAAGAGTCAAGTAGGTCAAGGATGACCGGATACTTGACTGGGAAGTCCTAACTGGGATGTTAGGCAGGAGGAAAATCCTGGTGAATGAAGCCAGGTGAAAGACCTAGTGAGTGAAGCTAGGCAATTGGGAAGTCCTAGTGAGTGAAGCTAGGCAGGAGAAAAATCCTGATGAGTGAAGCCAGGTGAAAGACCTAGTGAGTGAATCTAGGCAATTGGGAAAGTCCTGGTGAGTGAAGCCAGGCAAGAGAAATCCAGATGGGTCAAGGTTGACCAGACATCTGGTGAGAGTCCAAGTAGGTCAAAGGGATTGACCGGATACTTGGCACGAGGAAGAAAAGTCCAAGTAGGTCTTAGGGAGTGACCGGATACTTGGCAAGAAGAGAAAAGTCCAAGTGGGTCAAAGGGATTGACCAGACACTTGGTGAGAGAGTCCTAGCTGGTCAAGGGTGACCGGATGCTAGGTCTTATGTACCAACAAGTCATGGTTGACTAGATGTTGGTTTAGGGGGCTTTGGACTTGGTTTTGGGCAAAAACCAAGGTTTGGATTGATCCGTGGATTGATCCAGCAGGTTTGGATTGATCCGTGGATCGATCCAGATCGGATCGATCCGTGGATCGATCCGAAGATCTGGATCGATCACCGATCGATCCGGTGAGTCCTCGCGAACAGAACCTCTCTGGATCGAAGAGGTCCCAATCGATCGATGGATCGATTGGGCCGCTGCTTCGCGCGATAAGCGCCGGATCGATCCGTGGATCGATCCGCATTTTTCCTCGATAAGCGCCGGATCGATCCGTGGATCGATCCAAAGCCTCCCGATCGATGGGAGCAATCCAATCGATTGGGATTCGACCGTTGGCGTCGTTTATAGCTGTTGGCGTGCGATTTCTTCAGCAGAACTTCACCGATTCATTCCAGATTCAACACAGCTCCTCCCCAGCACTCTCTAAGCTCCTCACCGCCAGTTCTTGAAGGTTCTTGGAGGTTCATCCAAGTCAAGAGGCGAGTTGCAACGAGAAGAAGAAGAAGCTAGGGTTTTTACTGCATTTCTTGTAAGATTTTGCTTATTCTTTACTACCCTTTCTTCTTCTTGTACTGAGAGTCTTGTAGGGCTTCTCCGCCCTCGGTAGTTACCGAAAAGGAGTGTTTTCATAGTGGAGGGTGCGTGCATGGTGTGGATCCTTGGATTAGTCATCTCCGTTGGAGGTGGATACCAAGTAAACTCCTAGTGTTAGCGTGTTTGTGTGTTTATGTATTTTCCGCTGCGCATTCTTGAAGAAACAAGCAACACCGAGCAACGAGCACGCGACGAGCTATTCACCCCCCCCTCTAGCTACTTTTGGTCCTAACAAGTGGTATCAGAGCAAGGCCGCTCTTCACCGGAATCATTGCCGGAAGGGTCAAGCATATCAAGAAAAGCTAGAGGGTGAAGAAGTTGGAGCAAATTCTTCAAGTTCAAGACTTTATCAAGCTCAACTTCAAGATGAAATTCCAAGATGGGCTTGGATTTGACACAAGGGTGGCTCCACCATACACTTCTACGAGTTTCGATTCTTGGAAATCAAGAATCGAAAATTTTCTTATGATGGAGATAGAGCAATGGTTTGCTCTAATGGAAGGCTTCAAGGCTCCAAGAAATTCAAAGGGCAAAGTTCTAAAGAAAAGCAAATGGAGCCCGGAGCAAGTCCAAAGGTGCGAGGCCAATGACAAAGTGACCAAGCTTTTGGTCAATTTATTGCCAAGCACCATCCTTTGCAAAATTGGAGAGTTTGAAGATGCAAAGGAGCTATGGAGCAAATTGGCCAAGCTTCATGAAGAGATCCCCTCCACTGTACAAGATCATAAAGAATCCAGAGAGGGTGACTCTTTGGAGCAAGACCAAGAGGAGGACTCCGAGGTTGAGAGATGCTCAACCTCCGAAGAAGAGGAAATCCAAGAAGCTTCATCCTCAAGGGAATGCAACGAAGGGAACAAGGAGGGAGCATACTCCTTGTTTCATGTTCAAGATGATGAAGCCTCCACCTCTAGGATTGAGGGGGAGCAATCCTTGGTGACGCCGGATCAAGAAGAAGGAGAAGCTTCTACATCCGGGTCAAGTGAAGAAGAAGAAGATGGTGCCACCTCCGAAATTCAAGAAATAGCAAATGGAGGAGCAAGTGCCATCCCTACATAAGAAGGTATAAATGTTTCAATTAAAAATAAAAATCATATAATATGTTTTGAGTGTAGGGAAAGTGGGCACTACAAGAGCAAGTGTCCCAACTTGGCCAAGAAGAAGGGTCAAGTGACGCAAAAGGGCAAGGAGAAGCCCGAGGAGACCATTCCCGGAACAAAGAAGAGCAAGGAGCATATCATATGCTTCTCTTGCAATCAAAAGGGGCATTACCGGAGTCAATGCCTCAAGGGGAAGAAGATGGTCAAGGCTCAAGGAGGCATTAGTCAAGGGGGAGCCTCCAAGGTAAAGAAGAAGGTAACATTTATTGAGCCTACTCCTTTACATTATGGTAAAAAGCATGATAGTTCTAATTTTTATCATTTTAATGCGATTTACCATAAGAATAGGAAGCATGAGGGCTTTAAGGAAAAGCATGTGGCCCTACATGCCAAAACTACTACACCTAAGGCTAGGAATGTAGGTAAAAGTCTAGGCAAGAACTCTAAGGATTGTAGCTACAAGCCTAGAAACAAAAATGCTCATGGACTTAATGGAAAACCAAAAACTAAGGACTTAGTGATGGAAAATCAAGTCTTGAGGTCAAGACTTGATAAAATGGAAAAGACCCTAAGAAGGATGGAAAATATCCTATTAGGCCAAAATGAGCATAGCCTAGGTCTAGGAGCACAAAGGTCATCCAATGGTCATAGAGGTTTGGGATACAAACCCAAAGCTAAAAAGGATGTGCCTAGTTATCATAGGGTTCCATATAGCTATGGAACAAACCCTAAGTCTAGAGGTCAAGTCCAAGATACAAGGGAAGATATCCCTAGAAGTATCTTTGCAACCAAAGTGACTAAGACTTCTAAGAAGTCTAAGAAAGTCACTAACAAGGTCACAAGAGAGGCTATCCCTAGAGTTGACCTAGAAAATGTGACCAAGGCTTCTAAGAAGCTCAACAAGGTCACTAGGAAGGTATCTAGGGAAGTTATCCCTAGTGAGTACCTAGAGCATCCAAGGAGCACCAATAGGTGTTGGGTTCCTAGGAGCATCTTCTCTACCCCATAGATGGGTTAGAGAGTGTCAACTCTGAGAAGAAGGGTAGTTAACCCAACTTTGAGGAAATTGACACTCAAGGAGCATTTTCAAGGTTTTTGTTAACCTTTGAAAATGAAATGGAATTATTATTTACTCCTTGAAAGAGTAAAATGTGCCTAATGGTGGAAAATTGATTTTATCTTAAAAAGGCATAAATTGGGAAAACCTAGAGAAATACCAAGTTGGGATTTTGGTATTCTCTTAGAAAATTTTAAGGCACTCCGGGCCTTGATTTATGTGATTACTCTTGAGGAAAAATGGAATATGCCAACATTTGAGGATAAGCTTAATTTCAATTGGCATAAATTAATCAAGAGAATTAGAAATGCCCATTTAGGTTTTGGCACTCTCTTGAAGCACTTTGGGCAATCTAGGGTTTAAGTTTTAGGATTAGCTAAGATTAACGATACTTAGGTAGGTAATCTAGGTATATTTTATTTATGCTAAACCTTGCCATGATTGTTTGCTCATAATATGTCATGACATCATATTTTATCTTATTTGTATTTTGCATTCATGACTTATCATGAAAAATACAAAAATACCATGTCATGCCATACATACATCATGTAGTTATAGGAATCTTTCTTTTGAAAGCTATTTTATTTTGATGTATGCCATAACATTATCATGCATTATGTTTATTTCCTTAAAAATTAAGGACATATGGCATTAGTTAAACAAGTGGCATTTGTTTACAACAAGTGGAATAAACAAGTGACATTTGTTTAACAAGTAAATCAACAAGTAACATCCTTTGTGGATGTCTACCTCTCAAAATGCCTAGATAGATATGCATGATCCCTAGAATAGGGCAAAAATAAAAATCTTACATCTCACAAAGACCTATAAGATGACTTGTATGTGTTTCAGTGCACATTAGATACAAGTGAGATGTTAGGATGATGAACAAAACTCAAGATGTTGATTTAGTGCATTCTTTTGAGTTTTAAGTTCATCAAAACACATAGTTATGTGTTTTCCCATCATTGGGAAAGCTAATGTACAAGTCATGTGCATTATGCCCAAGGAACATGATGGGATATTGGTTTTGAAAATGTTTTTAAAATGTTTTTGGAAAACCTTGGTGAAGACTATCTTTTGATAGTAATCACCATCGAATAGTTAGACACAAACTTGAAGAAAACGCTAAAGTTTTTGTAAGTTTTCAAGTTTGTGTCAATCTTTGAAAATATGAAGTATTTTCATAGAAAACTATTTTTCCATGATTAAGTATGCCCTAAATAATGTCTACACGAAGTTTCATGATTTTTGGATTTTTGTAGAATTTTCTAGGGGTTTCTGAAATTGGCTGAAATTGAATTTCAGCAATTTCAGGCCTTTAATCGATCAGTGGATCGATTGGAGTTCCTCAATCGATCAGCCGATCGATTGAGAAGGCATTTCTCGCGAGCAGAAGCTCACTGGATCGATCAGCCGATCGATCCAAGAAGATTGAATCGATCAGTGGATCGATTCAGTTGGTTTAATCGATTGGATCCCAACTCCAATCGATCCAAGTTGCTGATTTTGGCTGGGAAGGCCTGATTTCAGCATCTTTGAACCATGGTTAGTCTATGTAACCATTCCAAACCCTTAAAATACATTTGTATACATAAAAAGGGTGTTTTCGTGTTGAAAACAAGGATGGAATGGTTAAGGAAGACTTCATTGAAGTTTAGGTTGAGATTTGTTTCAAATTTTGAACATTTGAACCTCAAAACTTATAAATTTGGGTTTCCTAAAGGTTTAGGGATTCCAAGTCATTGTTGGTGCAATGACAGAAGTTACCACCATGTCTTTAGGGGGAGGGACTCTTTAAAGGCATGAAAATTATTTTTCATGAACCTTGGAAGGTGGTTAACCTTCTTTAAAGAAAATGCTCATGGATGAGCTTTTGAACTTGAAATGGGGAGTGGATATCCTCATTATTTCAAGTGGGAACTCAAGAGGTTAGAAAATGCTCAAGGTTGGGTATTTGTCTACATTGAGGAAGAAGTTAAGGATAAATGAAGGGTATGAGACCTTCATTATCGTGTTGGTTCAACGAGTGAAGTTGTAACCAATGATGAGCAACTCTTTAGGGGGAGAGTTTTCAACAAATGGATTTGTTGAAGTGTGCCCAAAGAGGGGACATAGGTTGATGTGTGCCAATAGGGGGAGAATGAAAGGACGTGTGAAAGGGAATAAGTTAGGCTTTCATTATCTAAGAGGGAGGTTGCCCTCTTAGGGGGAGAATGAAGAGCTTAACTTATGCTTACATTACCTAGTGGCATGAAGGATGAGGCTATGGGATTAGCCTAACTTACATGTGAGATTGTAAGTGTTATTGTGGTATTGTCAAACATCAAAAAGGGGGAGATTGTTGGTGCAACATCCCTCAGGTCAAGGTTGACCTGGTTGACCAAGCTGAGTCTTGGTTTGGGTTTAGATGTTTGACAATAAGATATTGATTGAAGAAGAGTCAAGTAGGTCAAGGATGACCGGATACTTGACTGGGAAGTCCTAACTGGGATGTTAGGCAGGAGGAAAATCCTGGTGAGTGTGAAAGACCTAGTGAGTGAAGCTAGGCAATTGGGAAGTCCTAGTGAGTGAAGCTAGGCAGGAGAAAAATCCTGGTGAGTGAAGCCAGGTGAAAGACCTAGTGAGTGAATCTAGGCAATTGGGAAAGTCCTGGTGAGTGAAGCCAGGCAAGAGAAATCCAGATGGGTCAAGGTTGACCAGACATCTGGTGAGAGTCCAAGTAGGTCAAAGGGATTGACCGGATACTTGGCACGAGGAAGAAAAGTCCAAGTAGGTCTTAGGGAGTGACCGGATACTTGGCAAGAAGAGAAAAGTCCAAGTGGGTCAAAGGGATTAACCAGACACTTGGTGAGAGAGTCCTAGCTGGTCAAGGGTGACCGGATGCTAGGTCTTATGTACCAACAAGTCATGGTTGACTAGATGTTGGTTTAGGGGGCTTTGGGTTTGGTTTTGGGCAAAAATCAAGGTTTGGATTGATCCATGGATTGATCCAGCAGGTTTGGATTGATCCGTGGATTGATCCAGCAGGTTTGGATTGATCCGTGGATCGATCCAGCAGATCTGAATCGATCCGCCGATCGATCCGGTGAGTCCTCGCGAACAGAACCCCTCTGGATCGATCCGTGGATCGATCCAGAGGTCCCAATCGATCAGTGGATCGATTGGGACGCTGCTGCTTCGCGCGATAAGCGCTGGATCGATCCAGGCATTTTTCCAGAGCACAGAGGCGCTCTGGATCGATCCGTGGATCGATCCAAAGCCTCCCCGATCGATTGGGAGCAATCCAATCGATTGGGATTCGACCGTTGGCGTCGTTTATAGCTGTTGGCGTGCGATTCCTTCAGTAGCACTTCACCGATTCATTCCAGATTCAACACAGCTCCTCCCCAGCACTCTCTAAGCTCCTCACCGCCAGTTCTTGAAGGTTCTTGGAGGTTCATCCAAGTCAAGAGGCGAGTTGCAACGAGAAGAAGAAGAAGCTAGGGTTTTTACTGCATTTCTTGTAAGCTTTTGCTTATTCTTTACTACCCTTTCTTCTTCTTGTACTGAGAGTCTTGTAGGGCTTCTCCATCCTCGGTAGTTACCGAAAAGGAGTGTTTTCATAGTGGAGGGTGCGTGCGTGGTGTGGATCCTTGGATTAGTCATCTCCGTTGGAGGTGGATACCAAGTAAACTCCTAGTGTTAGCGTGTTTGTGTTTGTTTATGTATTTTCCGCTGCGCATTCTTGAAGAAACAAGCAACACCGAGCAACGAGCACGCGACGAGCTATTCCCCCCCCCCCCCCCTCTAGCTACTTTTGGTCCTAACATTAGCCACCATTCATTCATAAATGACAACCATCAGCAAGCGAAAAGGGATCGATTACACCTTGAAATTCATTGATTTCTAAAAAATGTATAGGTGATTTCAAACACTATTTTCTCCCTTTCCATGCAAAGTGTGGAAATCAAGACTCCATGTTTACCCTTTTTTCATCCTTCCAAGTAAACACCAAGAGGGAAATTTATTTTCATATTCTTCACTTTTAATCCCTCCTATGCTCCATTTCCTACAATCCTTCATTTCTCAATGTAAACATGCATAGATGCATGAGCAGGCAAAAGAACAATTAAGATTACTTCAAAATTGACATGTCCGTAATAAACTCGAGCTTAAATGTGTGTGTGTGTATGAAAAACTTACAGGGATAAAGTCCACATGAGTGGAGCAGCTAGCCTTTTCATATGCCCTGTTCACAATCTCTAATACACGAGTGTTCATTGATTTAAACAGATCCTGGAAAATGATTAGAGAAATATTAGAAGCCCATTAGATTTATTAACAATGATCAGAATGAGCTTGTCTAGCATCAACAACTTACCTCGAAGAGCCAAGAAATCATCTGTCCTGATAGTTCCAGCCGTTTGTTGCCCAAATAATCCTGATATAGAAAGCAAATAAACAACAAGATTTATGAATCTCAAAAATAATTTTAAAAAATCTATACTAAAATGAATGCTTGCACATCTGAAAGGAAAACAAGTAATTGTAAGATTTGAATAAATAGCCACTTTCTTTCTACAATATTGGTTACTCAACATGCAAATAAATCATGAAAAAACATCAAATTCTTCTGTGAGTAACATAATGATCTTACACCAACATTTTTAAACTGAAACAGAAATTTCTCTTTGCAAAATATCTAATCTAATTCGACATCCACACATAGTAAGGATATCTTCAAAGTAAGCATTCCGAACTTTTTCCAACATTCTTATATACTTTTAGAAAGTTTTACATTATTACCAATAAAAGATTAAAAACATACACCATCTAACTATAAAAAAGTAAATATACAACCTCTCTTCTCCCATCCCAGAACCTACATTGGGTACCAATAGCCAGTACTTCAACATTTTCACATCACGAATAGTTTACATAGTTTTATCATTGAAGAGAGAAAAATTATAAACATGATACTAGTCACTCTAAAGAGTAATCAAATACTATTTTTTTTTTTCAAATTTCTAAGAGCAACTTTAGAAATCAAGCCATCCAACATAATAACACCGGAAAAAATCTATATAAAATGCATAGTTATACCTTATCATCAAATGTATCGGTATTCAAAATTGCATCTAGCATACATCTTAACATAACTACTGCATATATCCATCTAGGACGGAAATTACCCTCGTAGAGCTGAAAAGTAAACAAAGTTATGAAGATTCATTTTTCATGAATAAGTTGCCACCTTTAAGGCAGGAGAAGAATCAATTACCGGAACATGTGCAAGAAACACATCACGAAGAATAACCATTGCTAGACTAGTCTGCAAGTATGTGAATTTGTCAAATTTTTTTTAAAAAGCTAGCATTCTACTTGTTCAACACAACAATAATAAAAGGAAAGAACAAAATTATTGCGCTTCCAATCGCAAGAACCAAGCCATATGCATTAAGTGAAAAATATGGATAGCAAACTCATCCTAGTGATTGAGGTGATGGGGTATCCTTGCAAATTATCATATTCAATAATCTGAAATTAGTGTGAATTGAACAAATTCTCTATGACGTATGAAGGGTTTATAAATAACACCAAAAAGGCTGACAGTCGTCATAAAATTGATACAATTTTTACATGCAATCAATAAGAAATTGAAGCTAAAATTACATAAAACTTAGAAAGTACTAATGCATAAATTAAAGGCAAAGTACAAGTTTGTTCAATATTAACCTTTTTGTTGCCATGATTTGTAGGATTAAATCTTCCAATCTGAAAAAGTCAAATAAAAGAGTTTTGTCTTACAAGAATACATGAATAAAAAAAGGCAAGGCTTGGCACTAGTTTTCAAATACTCATAGTCAAAATATTTGGACAATCACCTTTCCATCTAGGAAATTTAATGCCTGTTGCTGAGTATAAATTCTCTCAGATGCACATTCCTATGCCACACAAAAAATGATTATGAGAAATTAGTGGACGAGCAGGTCTGAAGATACTATACTTAGAAATGGAGGAACAACATAAACAGTAGAATAGGTCAATAGACAAAAAATTAGAGAGATCATAGTAAAAACATAAAATTATAAAATATATATTGCCGCAATATTATTTTCTGAATTTGCATTTACATTTTATGTTTTTAAACAAAATATAACAGCTGCACAAATCATGTATGATTTTCTATATTATTGTGCACATGCATCCAAAATCAAAACTCAAAATCAAGGATCAAAAAGCAGCAGTGCAAAAGGGAAGGGCATATGGATATATGAAGGTTTTACATCTGAAAAATAAGCATTCGATTAGTTTTAAGAATGGAAGCAATCATGGCAGAAAAACTCTTTCAAGAAGGCAATTAGGAGTGTGCCAAATATAAATATAAAATATGTCTTCATTCATAATTTATGCTGTATGAAAGTATGTCCTCGTTCCTTCAACCTTCAACCTTCAACCAAAATAAAACATATATTCTCATTCCTCTGACCAAAATATAGACACTATGTAGACCAATTGCACTTGCATGCATGTGACATGCTCAAACCATATTTTTGTTGAAGCCATATACTACCTGAATTGACGGAAAGAGAAGATCTCCGTATCGTGGATCTCTTCCTACCATTTGCACAATCTCTTGGTCACTCTCCATTCCCATAGCCTTTAAGATCACCATGATAGGAATCTATCAAAAAGCACAATAAAATTATAAAGCAATAGATGATGAATACATTAGAATAAAGCCTTATGATTTACTACCGGCTTATTAAATTGATTGAGTTGCAGATAAATCTTCCTCTTGTCCATAAAGAATATTGTTTTGCTTTCTGTTTCATGTGTGCTACTGGTAACAGATGTTGCCACCCTGATCAAAGTGATTATGATAATTGTAAAAGTACCTCTTAAACAGAAAGATAGAAATTTATACAATAGTAAATATATCAACAACAAAGAGAAAGGTAATTGTAAAGTTTTTTTTTTTTTTTGTCAATAGCAGCCTGCTAGATAGGCTTGTATTTTCTTTTGTTGGTAATTTTGTGGATTAAGTTTTATAGTGGATGAGTCGACTTACAGGTGAGAGGGCTGGTGAAGCACCATGTGGATTCATATAATTACTTCATCGACCATGGTATCAAAAAGATACTCCAAGCCAATAATTTCCTCGTCTGCCGTCACGACCCCAACTTTATCTGAGGCAAGACTAGACCTAACTCCTAAAATCTTTTTTCTCTTTTGTTGAACCTGAATATGCAATATAATTTCTTTTTCTATGTGTGTTTTGATTAGATACACTAATATTAAAGTTGGGAGGCCAATTGTCAACGTGGACCATGCCACGAGGATGCTTACTCCACATGAATGCCGACTCTCAGATCAAACGTATGTAGTATTCTTCCTCAAAAATAGTTTCTAAGGGCAATTAGTACGCATCAAATGTGATGGATAAAGTTGGGTTTATTATGCATCCAAGGTTGTTAGATAAGTGCAACAATGATAATAACTCTTTGATTATGTTCTCGTGATAAGTGGCTTCATAGCAATCAGAGATCTTTTCATTCCACAAGGCAGCAAACAACTCCTCCATAACATGATCGAAGGGGCCTTAAGCTTCCTTTCTGGAGGTAGATGAGTTTCACGACAAGGAGAAGATCCCTCGTCAGAAAGGAGATGGGTGAATCTTTGTTGTTAGTGCATGTTGGTTCCTTTTGTTACCGATGTGGGCTTTTAGGAGGGAAGAGAAGGGGAGGCAAGGAGGAGAAAGGAACTTATGGTTTTATAACAAAATAGATGAACAAGGGGTGCTCCATTACTTTAAACTTACAGCCTCCCTCAAAGCAGGATTGTTATAGAAAGTCTAACTTTAGGGTCTTCTCTCTCTTTTAATGATCAAATTGATTGAAATAATAATTATTAAATCACAGGATATGTAAGTGTGGTATTGAGAGATAGTTTTTCAAATAGAAAATTATGCTACTTAATCAAAGGGATCATAAGCGGACCAGGATCCTGCCTCTTTTATTGTTCAGTGTTATGCTCATGATATGTTTTGCAGATATGCTGCACCCATAATGGTTGATGTTTAATACACAACAGCAAATCAAGCAACTAAGAATCCTGAAGTTAAGGTATTAAAATTTGCTGATATTTACTTCCTTGGAGTGTAAATGATAGTTCTGTATTTTTTTTAAAAGATTTTTCTCCTTTTTTGTTAGACGCTAGCCAGTTTGGTCATTGGAAGGATGCCAATTATGCTACGAAGTAGTCGTTGTGTTTTGAGTGGGAAGGATGATGTTGAATTATCAAAGCTTGGTTTGTGTTGTATTTCTATAATCTGAAATTTGAATAAGTTTGTATATATTTTGATCGAAATGCCTTCTTTTTTTTTTTACAGGGGAGTGTCCTCTTGATCCTGGTGGTTACTTCATTGTTAAAGGAACTGAGAAGGTAATTTAGTTTTTCTATTCAGTCTTCGATCAACTATTTCTATGGGACTTTTTAATTTTGACTGTCTTCAAGTTTGGAAGCACCAATTAGGCAAGTTGGTGGGGACCTCAATGGTTTTGCTTTGAGTCTTAGTATTTAATAAGCCTTTTTCACTCAATTGATAATTGTGTGTCACATTAAAGTAATTTAAATTTCATTCCTTCTTTTGAGATTTCTTTCCCGATTGAAGCACGTTAATGCTTGTTATTGCACAACCCAATATGTAATTAGTTTTATTTCCTCGTCTTTGATATTGACTTTCTTAGCCAATTTTTGTAATTGTAAAATATATTCAATCAATAAAGAAAATTACATCCGGCAATGGAATGCTAGTGCAGTGCTAAAATCAATATATCTCATTCAAGAATCTCGCAGGGTTGATATTTAAGTCAACAATGTCAACAGAGAAGGGAGAACCTCATCATAGTATGCTTAGTGATATTGTTGAATGAATATAACAATGGATAAAGTGGACTTTCATTTGTATTACAATAATGTTGTATTTTGTTTATTTTATTTGGATTAATTTGTTTCGAGATTCTATTGTTATTATTTCCCCACCTCCATTGAGAACTCCATTGCAGATAAGTTGAAATGGAGGAATAGAAGCATTTACCTCAGGGTTATCTTAATCTTGCGTCGTCTCTTCTATTGAATACAAATTATCATGAGGGTGAAAGTATTGTATGTTTGTCAATTATGTTTTTGATGTTTGGTATTATAGTGTTCACAATGGCTGCTAACATTACAATTTGAATTTTGCAACTTAGAATGATAGACTACATCTCTTACCTCTATGTTTTATTTCCTGTATCATACTTTAGTTTTTTTAAAGCTTGCCTATCTTTTACCTTTCTATCTTCTATGCCTTTCCATTTGCTTTATAAATTGGTTGGAGAAATTCTATGCCAATTATTGCTGAAAATGCTATATTTTATGGTCTTGATAATGAGGTGTTCCACACCTCATAGATTTGACACTATTCCCTGTTGATACTCCTAGATGGGATGGGGAGATGTCACTTGCTATCATTATTGTTTTTTCTGCATTCATTTTTTTGTTTCTTTTTTCCTTTTTTGAATTATGACTGCACGAGCTAATCATTAATAATACTGTGGGTTCCAGGTGATTTTGATACAGGAGCAACTCTATAAGAATCATATCATCATTGACACTGATGCTAAGGGACAGTATGCTTTTCTATTCCTTATCTTCTCCGTATTTATTACTTTTATTTATTTTTTGAGCTATTATGTGATAGTTCTTGCAATATTTTCTCCCTAGTTTAGGGTTGTGCTTTGAATATAAGGAACCTTTGATTTTAAATTATTGCTGAAAAGACAACACTATCTTTAAGACTTGCATTTGCAAGAGCACTATCAATCTCTTCTCTTTAGTTCTAGGCCAGTGCTATTGGAGGTTGAGATCCAATGATTTATATATAGATTGATGAAAACCATGTCTACAAATATGTTGAAATAGGTAATGGTTGTATATCTTGTAGTTCCTTCATGACTATCTATCTGTTAGCAATGTTTCTGTATGGATGGACTAGTCAGTCACCACTTAGATAAAACAATTGTGTCTAATGTTTAACCCAAAGAAATATCTAAGAGTGGTGACTGACTAGTCCATCCACACAGAAACATTGCTAACAGATAGATAGTCGTGAAGGAACTACAAGATATACAACCATTACCTATTTTAACATATTTGTAGACATGGTTTTCATCAATCTATATATAAATCATTGGATCTCAACCTCCCGTAGCACTGGCCTAGAACTAAAGAGAAGAGATTGATAGTGCTCTTGCAAATGCAAGTCTTAAAGATAGTGTTGTCTTTTCAGCAATAATTTAAAATCAAAGGTTCCTTATATTCAAAGCACAACCCTAAACTAGGGAGAAAATATTGCAAGAACTATCACATAATAGCTCAAAAAAAAAAAAGAAATAAATACGGAGAAGATAAGGAATAGAAAGGCATACCGTCCCTTAGCATCAGTGTCAATGATGATATGATTCTTATAGAGTTGCTCCTAGTGTCAATGATGATATGATTCTTATAGAGTTGCTCCTGTATCAAAATCACCTGGAACCCACAGTATTATTAATGATTGGCTCATGCAGTCATAATTCAAAAAAGGAAAAAAGAAACAAAAAAATGAATGCAGAAAAAACAATAATGATAGCAAGTGACATCTCTCCATCCCATCTAGGAGTATCAACAGGGAATAGTGTCAAATCTATGAGGTGTGGAACACCTCATTATCAAGACCATAAAATATAGCATTTTCAGCAATAATTGGCATAGAATTTCTCCAACCAATTTATAAAGCAAATGGAAAGGCATAGAAGATAGAAAGGTAAAAGATAGGCAAGCTTTAAAAAAACTAAAGTATAATACAGGAAATAAAACATAGAGGTAAGAGATGTAGTCTATCATTCTAAGTTGCAAAATTCAAATTGTAATGTTAGCAGCCATTGTGAACACTATAATACCAAACATCAAAAACATAATTGACAAACATACAATACTTCCACCCTCATGATAATTTGTATTCAATAGAAGAGGCGGCGCAAGATTAAGATAACCCTGAGGTAAATGCTTCTATTCCTCCATTTCAACTTATCTGCAATGGAGTTCTCAATGGAGGTGGGGAAATAATAACAATAGAATCTCGAAACAAATTAATCCAAATAAAATAAACAAAATAGACAACATTATTGTAATACAAATGAAAGTCCACTTTATCCATTGTTATATTCATTCAACAATATCACTAAGCATACTATGATGAGGTTCTCCCTTCTCTGTTGACATTATTGACTTAAATATCAACCCTGCGAGATTCTTGAATGAGATATATTGATTTTAGCACTGCACTAGCATTCCATTGCCGGATGTAATTTTCTTTATTGATTGAATATATTTTACAATTACAAAAATTGGCTAAGAAAGTCAATATCAAAGACGAGGAAATAAAACTAATTACATATTGGGTTGTGCAATAACAAGCATTAACGTGCTTCAATCGGGAAAGAAATCTCAAAAGAAGGAATGAAATTTAAATTACTTTAATGTGACACACAATTATCAATTGAGTGAAAAAGGCTTATTAAATACTAAGACTCAAAGCAAAACCATTGAGGTCCCCACCAACTTGCCTAATTGGTGCTTCCAAACTTGAAGACAGTCAAAATTAAAAAGTCCCATAGAAATAGTTGATCGAAGACTGAATAGAAAAACTAAATTACCTTCTCAGATCCTTTAACAATGAAGTAACCACCAGGATCAAGAGGACACTCCCCTGTAAAAAAAAAAAAGAAGGCATTTCGATCAAAATATATACAAACTTATTCAAATTTCAGATTATAGAAATACAACACAAACCAAGCTTTGATAATTCAACATCATCCTTCCCACTCAAAACACAACGACTACTTCGTAGCATAATTGGCATCCTTCCAATGACCAAACTGGCTAGCGTCTAACAAAAAAGGAGAAAAATCTTTTAAAAAAAATATAGAACTATTATTTACACTCCAAGGAAGTAAATATCAGCAAATTTTAATACCTTAACTTCAGGATTCTTAGTTGCTTGATTTGCTGTTGTGTATTCAACATCAACCATTATGGGTGCAGCATATCTGCAAAACATATCATGAGAATAACACTGAACAATATAAGAGGCAGGATCCTGGTCCGCTGATGATCCCTTTGATTAAGTAGCATAATTTTCTATTTGAAAAACTATCTCTCAATACCACACTTACATATCCTGTGATTTAATAATTATTATTTCAATCAATTTGATCATTAAAAGAGAGAGAAGACCCTAAAGTTAGACTTTCTATAACAATCCTGCTTTGAGGGAGGCTGTAAGTTTAAAGTAATGGAGCACCCCTTGTTCATCTATTTTGTTATAAAACCATAAGTTCCTTTCTCCTCCTTGCCTCCTCTTCTCTTCCCTCCTAAAAGCCCACATCGGTAACAAAAGGAACCAACATGCACTAACAACAAAGATTCACCCATCTCCTTTCTGATGAGGGATCTTCTCCTTGTCGTGAAACTCATCTACCTCCACAAAGGAAGCTTAAGGCCCCTTCGATCATGTTATGGAGGAGTTGTTTGCTGCCTTGTGGAATGAAAAGATCTCTGATTGCTATGAAGCCACTTATCACGAGAACATAATCAAAGAGTTATTATCATTGTTGCACTTATCTAACAACCTTGGATGCATAATAAACCCAACTTTATCCATCACATTTGATGCATACTAATTGCCCTTAGAAACTATTTTTGAGGAAGAATACTACATACGTTTGATCTGAGAGTCGGCATTCATGTGGAGTAAGCATCCTCGTGGCATGGTCCACGTTGACAATTGGCCTCCCAACTTTAATATTAATGTATCTAATCAAAACACACATAGAAAAAGAAATTATATTGCATATTCAGGTTCAACAAAAGAGAAAAAAGATTTTAGGAGTTAGGTCTAGTCTTGCCTCAGATAAAAGTTGGGGTCGTGACGGCAAACAAAGAAATTATTGGCTTGGAGTATCTTTTTGATGCCATGGTCGATGAAGTAATTATATGAATCCACATGATGCTTCACCGGCCCTCTCACCTGTAAGTCGACTCATCCACTGTAAAACTTAATCCACAAAATTACCAACAAAAGAAAATACAAGCCTTTAGATTACCAAATGACACAGTGCGATTTAAAATTTTGAGTTGTATCGAAATTGCAGTTTATGACGAGAACGATACATACTGCGCCGTGCCATTATGGTTTTGATAACTTTTAATATAATATTAATAAAAATAAAAAATTGACTTAAATATTTAAAAAATTAAAAAATAGAAAAAAAAATTATTATATATTTTTAAAATTAAAAAAATGTATATATAACGGGATAGGTAATAAAGTTTACTTAGATTATCCGGGAGTCAATTAAAATTATTAAAACTTAGGCATTCGTCGCAACCCAGCACCTAACCAGCCCATCAATAGAAATCGGGCGACTCTTCCGCCGCACCGCCCTCAGCAGCTGCTGCGGCCGGAGGGTCCCGCAGCAATCGAGCGACACTTCCGCCTCGCCGCAGGGGTCGCGCGACCCTTCCGCCGCGCCGCGGGGGTCGCGCGACCCTTCCGCCGCGCCGCGGGGGTCGCGCGACCCTTCCGCCGCGCCGCGGGGGTCGCGCGACCCCTCCGCTGCCGCCGCGGGTTGCGCGACGCCCTCGCGAGGACTCGGTGAAACTTAATTAGGAATACCTTACAAAATGAAAACTAATACCTTACAAAACTCGGAAATAAGCTGAGACTTGTCGACGGCGGATTTGACCGGTGCTGAGAGTTAAAGTGAGACTGATTTTGATTTGGTGCTCATACTAGCTTCGGCCGAGACGGAGGAAGCCTGGACGGCTGGACGGAGTGAAGATGACACTAAATGGATCGAGACTGAGGACGGGAGGAACTACGAGACGAGAGCAGCGTGCACTTGGTGCTGAAGACGAGACTAGACGGAGTAGCCAAGGCGAAATAACCGATAGAGCAATGGCAATGGACAATGGGCAATGGGCAATGGCAATGGCCATATATGGCATTGGCATTGGAGTAATCAGGTTTCTCTTGTTGGGTGAACGGCCCTCCATTTGCTTAGGTCATCATCGACCGGAAAAACCATAACCGAACGTCCGTACCTCTCCGTTAACTTGGACCTTCTTCTTTCCGTGTCCCAACAACAAATGATAATTATTCGCATAGAGACACGAATGGTATTATTGCAATGGAACTAATTAAGAGAAATTTGCATGTTTTTTAGCAGTGCTTCCTTATTTGTGAGACAGTTTCTCCACGTCATCTTCTGAAAACACCCTCGACGCCGGTACCACCCATTCCATCTATACAAGTTCGCGTACGAGGTTTGTCCTTATTCATGTGCCTTCTATTCTCAAGAGAAAGCCAATGTGTGTGCAGTCTTAACCGTTCTAATGTCACAAGCCGACTTGGATCAACCACACGCCTAAATTTCATAAATATTTTTTAAAATTATATATTCTACTTTTTTAAATTGTTAAATCAGATTTTTTTAAAAAAAAATACTCCACCTATACAAACCAAATCGAAACAGACTATAAAAAATAAAATGGTGAAAAAAAAAATAATCTGAAATAGCTTAGTGTCGAGGGCTAGGCGCCCATATAAAATCACAACTAAACTACTTGATCACGAAATGATTGCCTGATTACTAGGTTAAAAAATTAGTGCAGGCTGCAGCCATATTATTTAGTGATCCAAATTGTTCAAAAAGCTAGCTAGCCCAATTATATTGACCGTCAACTCAAGTAAGCTAGTTAACCAAATTCAATTTTATTTTATATATTAGATCAACACAAAAGTATTGTTTAAGTGTATTTGAGTTGATGCTCTTGTACTCATTTTCCAAGACTATGTTAGCGTACGGACATGTATCTACAAATTAAGTTGGACAAAATTAATAATATATGAAATTTTCTTCATTATTAAAGTAGCTACAAATTAAACATTATTGTTTTTCCTTTTACATAAAAAAATAAATTTATAATAATTATTTATATTTGTATTGAGTTTTATTACTTAATTAATTTCCAACAACACGGATAAATTTGAAAGCTATAGAGTCTCTTAAACAAACACTGTTCAAAGGGCCTCATAATTAGAAAGAATAACTTTTTTAGTCTTTCGGAGGATATCGACCAATACCCGATTGCCACGAGATATCATTAGATTTGCTAATGTTTCATTAATATCGAATTACCATTCTAAAAAAATATTTATTTATTTGAATCAGAAAAATTTTCGATATCACAACAACTAAATAAATTACTTATTTGAATTTTCTGTTTCAAAAGACTTTTTCTTGGCACATTAATGAAAATTGACGTCATTGTATTTACCTCAAACAATTTAGGGAAGAAATCCTATATCAACTGATAGTTCAGCGACTAAATCAGTTATGAAATTTTAAAGAAAGCTCCGTAACTAGATTTTATAGAAATTTGTATAAATTTTCTTTTTTACTAATTCTCTCGACCAATTAAACATGATCAGTTTCCAAAATTTAATTTCTATTAAGGCTACAGTCGATTTCGTTCTCTCACGCGCCGTGATCATGTCGTAGGTCCGCCGCCACCAGGAAGATAGGGGAAGGACACCGCTGCCGCTGCCGCGACCGCCTTCTCCCCTCTCGTCGGCAGCATATGCCGACGACACCAAGGCCGCACGCATAGGGAGAGGGGGCTGCTTCTTGGGGCTTTTGGCTCCGCGGCCACGACGAAGGCACAGGCGGACGCACCTCGACGCCGGCTTCGCCGACTTCCTTTTCCTTCCACTCTCTCCTGCGACCAGGTCGCTACTAATGGGTGCTCGTCGTCTCCCTTCTTGCTCACCGCACGCTTCGCCATAGCCTCCCCGCACGCATATAGCCGCCTCCACTGCCGAACAGGCCTTCGAACGCAGCCGCTGGACGCTGGCGCTGCCTCCCTCGTCTCTCGACACACGTCGTTGATCCCTCATGCAAATACCACCTCTTTTATCCTATCTCTAGTTGGCCGACGGTACATCTTCCCCTTTCTTCTTTCCGACATCAGCAGTTGCCCGCCGGCAGCCTCCTCTCCGCTATTCACGGCTGAACGACGACGTTGCCTCCCCCTTTGTGCGCTGGCAGCACATGTTCTGCCTCCCTCCATCTTTGAGTTTGCCGGCACACCAACAGCCGCCCTTCAGCAGCTGCCACCTGTCACTCTCAACCCATTTTAGCGTCGTGGACGTCATCATTGTGCTACAGTCGCTGCCACTTCTGCGTCATGGCTGGCAGGCGCCATCTTTGGGGGATACGGTGCTTAGCCGGTGCAGATTCATCGTCGCCATATGCCTTTGGCCTGGGCGCTACGATCGCGTTCCGGCCTTCAAGCCTACTTGCCATTATCTCCGACCTTTGTGTCATTGTTGTGTTTTTGCCTTCGTGCCGATGTGATGTTTCAGCTTGTAAACCGTTGTTGCTATCCGGCCTGCCAGACGATGTCCTATTTCGGACTGCGTGCCAATATCATATCCCGGCATGCGTGTAGTTGTCATATCCCAGCCTGCGTGCCACTATTATCTCCCGGCCTGTGGGTCGATGTCTTATCTCGACCTGCATGCCGATGTCATATCCCAGCCTATGTGCCACGGTCACATCCGGTTTCATGCCATCGCATTCGACTCTGTATCATCAGATCCAACTCTCCAGTCTGTTCAGAGTTATTTGCTCTTCCGGGTGACGACAAAAACTCGAATAGTGTCCTGATCAGCTTATCGATCCACCAGAGGGTGCCCCCTAGGCTAGGGTACGTTCTCTATTCTTATTATATACGCATTTTATTATTCTAGTATTAGTCTGTTACTTACATATTCGTTGGATTTGCCTTGAGCATCGGGGCACCAGGGACCGAGGTGACTCGATCGTTGGCTGCAGGTAGCGTTAACAAGAGTACTTCTGACGACTTGGTCAGCATAAAAGTCATCTCAACATACCCCCCCCCCCCTCCGAGACATCACGATTCGGTCAACATTTCATCCACATTAGCGGTCCGTCTGACTCAGATTTCAGACAGGATCAATTTGGTGTTACCTGTGGGATCTCCTCCACCTATTCTGGAACATGAAGATGGACGACGTCGGGAGGTTCTCTGCCACTATCATAGTCATAGAGGATCCTGACAAACATATTATCTTCTCCCCTCGCTCCACGGGTATTCGGGAGTTGAGAGAGATTGACTTGAAGCTTCAGTTGGCCGATAGGTTAGTTTTTCTATTGTATTTTTTCCCCAACTCCACGGGTATTCGGAAGTCGAGGGATTGAGACAATTCTTCAGTCGATTGGCACAGCTCCTCGTTCAGGTATGTTACGGGCTCTGTTCCCTTTTTACGATTACAAGATCTACTATAACTTCCTGATAAGAGAGTAAGATCCTAGTTCCTTGATCAAAGATTAGGGCCTTAGATCTTTCATCAGACACTAGGGGCACAACTCCTCGATAAGACATTAGGGGCACAGTTCCCCGATCAAACACTAGGGACACAGATCTCCGATCAGAGACTCGTAGCACAGCTTCCTGATCAGGATCTAGGGGCTTCACTCTTTGATTATAGGCTAGGGGCCTTACTCTCTAATCAGGGACTAGGGGCCCAGCTCCCCGGTCAGGTGTGTTATAGGCTCTACACCCTTCACCATGGAGCTCTGTATCCTCTTACTACTATAAGCTCTACACCCTTCACCATGGGGCTCTACATCCTCTTATTGCTATAGGCGCTGCACTCTATTACTACTATATTCTACACCCTCCACCTATGGGGTTTTGTATCCTCTTACGTCTACAGGCTCTGCACCCTCCACCCACGACACTCTAATTTCTTTTATTGCTACGGGCTTTACTCCCTTATATTGCTGTGGGCTTTACTCCCTTTGATGGTCAGGGCTTAGATTATTCTCTCCTTGACTCCACGGACATTTGGAAGTCAAGGGATCTACACTATTTCTCTCCCCGACATCACGGACATTTGGGAGTTGAGGGATCAAGTCAGATTCTCAGCCAGTTGACACCACTTCGCGATCAGGTATGATAAAGGCTCTGCTCCCTCATATTGCTACGGGCTCCGCTTCTATAGACTTCAGGGCTTCACCTCCCCCGTTCGAGGTTGAGCCATTGCCACTGGTCTCAAACCGGAGTATCCCCACTGGTCTCAGACCAAAGTATTACCACCAGTCTCGGACTGGAGTATCGGTGTTCAGGGCTCAATTATTCTCTCCCTGACTCCGCGAACATTTGGAAGTCAAGGGATCGATACTATTCCTCTCCCCGACTTCATGGACATTTGGAAGTCGAGGGATCAAGTCAGATCCTCAGCCGGTCAACACCACTTCGTGATCAGGTATGATGTCTCTGCTCCCTCATATTGCTACGGGCTCCGCTTCTATGGACTTCAGGGCTCACCTCCCCTGTTCGGGGTTGAGCTATCGCCACTGGTCTTGGAGTAGAGTATCCCCACTAGTCTCAGACTCTCGCCCCAGCATAAGTTATAAGTGAATGCTCTCACAACCAACGACCTCTCGGTCAACATTCGAGATTCTTGCCCCAATGCGAGTTATAAGTGAGCATGATCTTACGACCAACAACCTCTCGGTCGGTGTTCCAGACTCTCGCCTCAGCTCGAGTTATAAGTGAGCATGCTCTCACGACCAATGCCCTCTCGGTCGGTGTTCCAGACTCTCACCCTAGTGCGAGTTATAAGTGAGCATGCTCTCACGACCAACGACCTCTCGGTCGACATTCCATACTCTTACCCCAACGTGAGTTATAAGTGAGCATGCTCTCACGACCAATGACCTCTTGGTCGGCGTTCCAGACTCTTACCTCAACGCGAGTTATAAGTGAGCATGCTCTCACGATCAATGACCTCTCGATTTGCATTCCAGACTCTAGCTCCAGCATGAGTTGTAAGTGAGCATGCTCTCATAATCAACGACCTCTCGGTCGGCATTACAGACTCTCGCCCCAGCTCGAGTTATAAATGAGCATGCTCTCATGACCAATGACCTCTCAGTCGGCATTCTAGACTCTCCCCCCCAACACGAATTATAAGTGAGCATGCTCTCATGACCAATGACATCTCGGTCGACGTTCAAGACTCTCTTCCCAGTGTGAGTTATAAGTGAGCATGCTCTCACGACTAATGACCTCTCAGTCGGCGTTCCAGACTCTCGCCCTAGCGCGAGTTATAAGCGAGCATGCTCTCGTGACCAACGACCTCTCGGTCAGCTCTCCATCCTCTCGCCCTAATGCGAGTTTTAAGCATGCGCCGCACACGCATACATTGACTAGCCGGTCAAGTTTCCTCCCTGGTCGGGTACTCTTCTCACTCGCTGATTGTTGGCACTCATCGTTTAATGCCGAGGGACAAGGTGCTGCGGAAGAGTACATCGGTGGACATGAAGGGAGAGTATGATGTTTCCGAGGGACAAGAAGCTAGAACGGAAGATTGCTCGAGGAGCAAAAGATGCAGCTGTCCAAGGGACAAAAAGCTGTTGAAGAGTACGCTGGTGGATGAGAAGGACGCACGAGGCAATTCCGAGGAACGAGAAGCCGGAGTGGAAGCTTGCTCGAGGAGAAGGCCGGAAGTTGGGTTCGGGTGAGCCCTATTCTAGATGGCCGAAATCACCCAAGCGAGCGGAGCCGGAGTAGAAGACCCGAACCGATGCGAGTGGAACCGGAGTAGGAGGTCGGGATCAAAAATAAGCAAAAGCTGATTTCTGGTGCTTAGGGCGCCCGGACCAGGTCGGGGCACCCGGACTCCTGGCGCCCGGAACGATTCCGGGAGCCCGAAACCCAATTCTTAGCCAAATTCAATGTGGCACATATCGTTACATCAGGGATAAAATATTATCTCATTCCAAGTGCTTGGAACCCTTCCAAGCGCCCCGAGCAGGGCTATATAAACAGCCCTGCTCCTAGAAGCTAACAAGAACAAGAAATATCCAAGCAGCACTTGTACACACTTCCTTTTCTGTTTAGCCTAATCTTTCTGAGCTTTCATTGTTGTAAAGAGGCTTCTCCGCCTAAAGGAGAAATTAGTACAACTTCACTGCCTTAGATTAATAACCTCCCCGGTTGTAACCAAGTAAACCAGTGTACCTTTGTCTTTTAGTCCTTTTTATTATTCTTATGCAAGTGTTATTTTAATTAAGTTATAAGTTGAGAAAAGTTTTATTTTGTTTTTGTGCAGGGGCTATTTACCCCCCTCTAGTCGACCGCCAAGGGTTCTAACAAGTGGTATCAGAACCAGGATGCCTCAGAAGGACTAACCGCCGACTGAAGCAACGAGATGGTCGGAGCTAACATCTACCCACCAACGTTCGAGGGGGAGTTCACATTTTAGAAGCAACGAATGGAGGTATTTCTACAGATTTTAATATTTTATTAATAATAAAATATGGTTATGAAGTACCAAATAACGCAAACGGAGAAGAAATTGGAAAACCACTCTGGACCAAAAAGCAGCACGACGACTTTACGTCAAACGGTAAGGATGAATATCATCTAATAAGCGTACTACCGATGAAGGATCTCGACAGAATCGACAACTACAAAAGTGCGAAAGAACTTTGGAAAAAAATTTTGAAGCTCTACGAAGAACCAATTGAAGTCGAATCTAACTCCTCGATGGACACCGAGTCGTTGTCAAATGAATCCGAGACCGAGGAAATTGTCAGGACATCCCTTATAGCCGAATTCCTTCTTGAGGACACAGAAAGCTCATCCTAGATAAGCATCGATGAAGGGGGAGAGTCTTTGGAAGAAAGCAGCTCCACAGGAGGAGCATCAGAAGTCGACAAGGTAGGTCAGGTATAGTCTCTACCTCCTGACCAAACATATAAACTTATAAAAATATTGTCAAAATATTCTTGTAAATTAGAAATTGAAAATAAAAAACTATTAACAGAGAATAATGAGTTAAAAGGAACTCAAGCAATAACTTGTCAATTAGAGGATTTCGACAAACTAAAAATAGAAAATGAAATGTTAAAGGAACAAATACAAACTTTAAAAGTTTCTGCATATTCAAAATTCTCTGCTTCGAATTTTAGCAACTATAATAGACTAAATTGGAAATTTAAATATCACAATGGACAAATTAGAAAATTGTCAAAAAAGCATGTACCTAAAAAATTTCTTATTAATCCAGTAGGAAGAAATTTATTTTGGATTCCAAAATCATGCTTATATTAAATTTTTGTTGCAATTCAATTTTTTTTCCACAAAATTTAGTTTGAGTTTAATTATTGTTCGAAATAAATTTGATCCCAATTTTTTTGAGAAAGAGGAACTCAATATTCATCTATAGAAAGAATCTCAATTTTTTGTAACATTTGAATTTTGTTATTCATAATTTTCAATTATTCCACATGAGATATTCTTACTAACTAAGATTTTTTTTTTTGAATTTTTTTGAGTTATTTATCTAAATATAATTCTTTAAAAAAATTTAAAATTATAAATCTTGAAAATGTATTTCCTATTGTCAAAATACATGCTCTATACATTTTTAAAAAAATATTTCAAGATTTCTAAAATTATTTTAAGGCTTTCAATTTCAATTTTTTCCCCTTAGACTTGCATATAAGATTGATCAAATTTTTAATGTCATTTTAACCTTATTCAGAATTTTGTTTATTAAACGACTTAAAAATTCTTGATGAGTTACCCGTAGATTTTTTTGGTACTCCATTTTTTATGTGATCAAAGAGGAAGAAGGGAAGATTAAGTCTAGAGGGAGGTAGCTTAAGTCTAGGGGGAGGTAGCTTAACTTTTTTCAATTTTTGCTCTTTATTACAAAATTTATTGTTTTGACTTTATGTTAGTTTACCCTAACTTAACTTGGGTTGCTCACATCAAAAAGAGGGAGATTGTTGGTACCCCAAGGTAGTTTTGATGTGATCAAACAAGTTAAGTTAGGTCCTGTTGTGTTTAACCTCGTGTCTAAGTGTGCAGAAACTTAAGAGCACAGGGAGTTGAGCAAAAGACGCAGCTAGCGAGATGGACGACACATGAGAGAGTCGACGGGCTCTGTGCGTCTAAGGGATGAGGTGCTGCGGAAGAGTACACCGATGGACGTGAAGGGAGAGTGCGATGTTTCCGAGGGACGAGAAGCCGGAGTGGAAGATTGCTCGAGGAGCAAAAGACCTAGTTGTCAGTGGGACAAAAAGCTATACTGGAAGAGTACGCTGGCGGACGAGAAGGAAGCACGCGACAATTCCGATGGATGAGAAACCGGAGTGGAAGCTTGCTCGAGGAGAAGGCGGGAAGTTGGGTTCGGGTGAGCCCTATTCTGGATGGTCAAAATCACCCAAGCGAGCGGAGTCAGAGCGTAAGGCCCGGACCGATGCGAGCGGAACTGGAGTAGGAGACCGGGATCAAAAATCAACAAAAGCTGATTTCTAGTGCTTGGGGTGCCCAGACCGATCTGGGGCGCCCAGACTAGGTCGGGGCGCCCGGACTCCGGGTGCCCGGACCAGGTCGGGGCGCCCGGACTCCGGGTGCCCGGACCAGGTCGGGGCACTCGGACTCCAAGCGCCTAGAATGATTCCGGGAGCCCGAAACTCAATTCTTAGCCAAATTCGATGTGGCATGTATCGTTGTATCGGGGATAAAATATTATCCCATTCTAGGCACTTGGAACCCTTCCAGGCGCCCCGAGTAGGGCTATATAAACATCCCTACTCCTAGAAGCTAACAAGAATAAGAAATATCCAAGCAACTCTTGTACACACTTCCTTTTCTATTTAACTTCATCTTTCTGTGCTTTCATTACTGTAAAGCGGCTTCTCCACCTAAAGGAGAAATTAGTACGACTTCATTGTCTTGGATTAATAACCTCCCCGGTTGTAACCAAGTAAACCAGTGTGACTCTATCTTTTAGCCCTTTTTATTATTCTTATGCAAGTGTTATTTTAATTAAGTTATAAGTTGAGAAAAGTTTTGTTTTGTTTTTGTGCAGGGGCTATTTACCCCCTTCTAGCCGACCGCCAAGGGTTCTAACAAGTGGTATCAGAACCAGGACGTCTCAGAAGGACTAACCGCCGACTAAAGCAACGAGATGGTCGGAGCTAACATCTACCCACCAATGTTCAAGGGGGAGTTCACGTTTTGGAAGCAACGAATGGAGGTATTTCTTAAAACATATTTTTAATATTTTTTAATAATAAAATATGGTTATGAAGCACCAAAGAACATAAACGGAGAAGAAATTGAAAAACCACTCTGGACCAAAAAGCAGCGCGACGACTTTACGCCAAACGGTAAGGATGAATATCATCTAATAAGCGTACTACTGGTGGAGGATCTCGACAAAATCAGCAACTACAAAAGTGTGAAAGAACTTTGGGAAAAGTTTTTGAAGCTCTACGAAGAACCAATTGAAGCCGAATCTAACTCCTCAATGGACACCGAGTCATTGTCAGAAGAATCTGAGATCGAGGATATTGCCGGGATAACCCTTATAGCTAAATTCCTTCTTGAAGACACAGAAAGCTCATCCCAGATGAGCATCGATGAAGGGGGAGAGTCTTTGGAAGAAAGCAGCTCTACAGGGGGAACATCAGAATTCGACAAGGTAAGTCAGGTACGGTCTCTACCTCCTGACCAAATGTTTAAACTTATAAAAATATTGTCAAAAGATTCTTGTAAATTAGAAATTGAAAATAAAAAACTATTAACAGAGAATAATGAGTTAAAAGTAACTCTAGCAATAGTTTATCGATTAGAGGATTTCGACAAACTAAAAATAGAAAATGAAATGTCAAAGGAACAAATACAAACTTTAAAAGTTTCTATATATTCCAAATTCTCTGCTTCAAATTTTAGCAATTATAATAGACTAAATTGGAAATTTAAATATCACAATGGACAAATTAGAAAATTGTCAAGAAAGCATGTACCTAAAAAATTTCTTGTTAATCCGATGGGAAGAAATCTATTTTGGATTCCAAAATTATGCTTATATTAAATTTTTATTGAAATTGAATTTTTTTTCCACAAAATTCATTTTGAGAATAATTATTGTTCGAAATAAATTTGATCACAATTTTTTTGAGAAAGAGGAACTCAATATTCATCTATAGAAAGAATCTCAATTTTTGTAACATTTGAATTTTGTTATTCATAATTTTCAATTATTCCACATGAGATATTCTTGCTAAGTAAGATTTTTTTTTTGAATTTTTTTGTTATTTATCTAAATATAATTTTTTAAAAAATTTTAAAATTATAAATCTTGAAAATGTATTTTCTTTTGTCAAAATACATGCTCCATACATTTTTAAGGAAATATTTCAAGATTTCTAAAATTGTTTTAAGGCTTTCAATTTCATTTTTTTTTCTCTTAGACCTGTGTTTATGATTGATCAAATTTTTTAAGTCATTTTAACATTATTCAAAATTTTGTTTGTTAAATGACTTAAAAATTATTGACAAGTTACCCTTAGATTTTTTGGTACCCCATTTTTTATGTGATCAAAGGGGAAGAAGGGAAGATTAAGTGTAGGGGGAGATAGCTTCAGTCTAGGGGGAGGTAGCTTAACTTTTTTCAATTTTTACAATTTATTGTTTTGACTTTATGTTAGTTTACCCTAACTTAACTTGGGTTGCTCACATCAAAAAGGGGGAGATTGTTGGTACTCCAAGGTAGTTTTGATGTGATCAAACAAGTTAAGTTAGATCTTGTTGTGTTTAACCCTATGTCTAAATATGCAGGAACTTAAGAGCACAGGGCGTCGAGCAAAAGACGCAGCTAGCAAGAAGGACGGCACGAGAGAGAGCTGGCGGGCTCTGTGCGTCTGAGGGACGAGGTGCTACGAAAGAGTATATCGATGGACGTGAAGGGAGAGTGTGATGTTTCCAAGGGACGAGAAGTCAGAGCGGAAGATTGCTCAAGGAGAAAAAAACACAACTATCCAGGGACAAAAAGTTGTGGAAGAGTATGCTGGCGGACGAGAAGGAAGCACGCGGCAATTCCAAGGGACGAGAAGCCGGAGTGGAAGCTTGCTCGAGGATAAGGCTGGAAGTTGGATTTGGATGAGCCCTATTCTGGATGGTAGAAATCACCCAAGCGAGCAGAGCTGAAGCGGAAGACCTGGACCAATGTGAGCGGAACCAAAATAGTAGACCGAGATAAAAAATCAGTAAAAGTTGATTTCTGGTGCTTGTGGCGCCTGGACCGATTCGGGGCGTTTGAACCAGGTCTGGGCGCCCAGACTCCAGGCGCCCAGAACAATTCTGGGAGCCCGAAACCCAATTCTTAGTCAAATTCGATGTGGCATGTATCGTTGCATTGGGGATAAAATATTATCCCATTCCAGGCACTTGGAACCCTTCCAGGCGCCCAAAGCAGGGCTATATAAACATCCCTGCTCCTAGAAGCTAACAAGAATAAGAAATATCCAAGCAACTCTTGTACACACTTCCTTTTATATTTAGCTTCATCTTTCTGTGTTATCATTGCTGTTGTTCCTGTCGGGAAGCTGAGAAGACGAACCTGCCGGTATGACGTGTCTGGAGGGTTGACCGCATCCTCTTGACCCGGTTGATGATCTGTCCGCTGCGTTTACCAGATCGTCAGAAGTCCTCCTCCGGTCAACTGTACCTGTATCCAGCGACCGGGTTCCCCCGGTCTTTGGTACCTCGGTGCTCGAGGCGAATCCCACAAATATATGAGCAATCGAATACTAATGACAAAATAGTTAACTAAATGCAGAAAAGGTACAAGAACCTACCCTGGCCCAGGGGGGTACCCTCGGATGGATGGATGAGCTGGTCGTGTCGCTAATCGAGTCGCAGCGGCCCGGAACAATACAGCGGCTCACAGGCCGGCTGGTAAAATGTCTCACCATCATAGCAGTAATACAAAGAGCAGGACATCACGGCTCGATGGCCGGAAAACACAATGGATGTCTGGAAACACCGCGGAGGGCTGGATCTACGCCAAAAGCAGTGGAGACAACAAATGTACAGCCGTCGATGCGGACTGTCAGGACGCTGGAGCTAGCTGTGGGGCCGTCGGAAGGGGCAGCGGCGGCTTCCGTCGACGGTGGCTACCGGCGGCAACACCTGCGGGAGGTGGCAGCGATTCTCCTCAACAGCCACAACACCGGCGAGCTGCGAGAGGGGTCGGCGGTGACGGCGTGCGACGCTAGCAGCCATGGCGGGAGGCGCCGGGGTCGAAAGAAAAGGGAGGAGGTGGCTCTAAGGGCGGTCGTCGCCGGTAGATATGTCCGGCAGCAACGGTGAAGGACTAAGGTGAAGTCCATCGTCTCCTTCTCCTAGCAGCGGCGGAAAGATCACATACGAAGCCCTCGAGCTTGATGGTAGCGGAGAGAAGGAGGGAGCTGGGAGTGCCTATCGCCGGTGGCAGTGCAAGCCCAGCGGTGGGAAGCACCGGAGAGGATGAGGAAGGAAAGTCCTTCCTGTGTGCGGCGGCCCAAGCCCCCTTTCCCCTCCCCGGTGATGGCGGACACGCACCAAAGGAGCTCCCTCCTGTGCACAGCGGCCCCCCCCTCTCTCCTCTTCGTGAACCGTGCTCTCCTTATACTTAAAACCCTTAGCAAGTGAGATGACAATAATGCCCTTTGTCTTCCCTATTATCACACTTCGAGCCCTCCTCATATATCCGTATCACAAGCTTTCCCTTCAAGTCTAGTCGAAGGAGGCGCGAGTCCGACTGACTAGACAGTCCATCACCAAGGCTCAACCGCTCTCGATGCCAAAGCCAAATCGCTGAACCGTTAATATAATGTCCCTCGAGCAGTCGCTATAATAATGGTGTCGCAGGAGATGGTCATGATACCGAGCAGACTAAGTCGGAAACTGGACCAATGCCAAGTGCGCAGCCACGAAGATACCAACCGGAAGATCGAAGTGATGCCGATCAGGTGGATAGACGCCGAGCAGAAGATGCTGAACGAGTGACAACGTCAAGCGAGTGCCAAAGCAACAAGCAAGCGACGAGTGCCATGATAGCAGACCGAGCGGCACGATGGACTATGAATAGACCGAGTGGACAAGCAATGCTAAGTGGGTGACCACGGAGATGCCGGATGAGAAACAAAAACATCTCTGCGAGCGATGACGATGCTGGGCACACAACAACGAAGATGCTGAGCGAGTGATCGGAATGATGTCGATCGGACGAATAGATGCCGGACGGACGATGTCGTGCGTGCGACCACGAAGGTGCTGACCAAGCACTCATAGGAACGGAAATCGATGTCGGACGAACGATGTCGAGTGTGCGATCGAACTGATGTCAATCAGAATAATAGATGCCGAGCGTGCGATCGGAATGATGTCGATCAGAATAATAGATGCCGAGCGTGCAATCGGAATGATGTCGATCGGACGGATAGATGCCGAGCGTGCGATCGGAATGATGTCGATCAGACGGCTAGATGCCGAGCGTGTGATCGGAATGATGTCGACCGGACGGCTATGAAAGTGCTGACTGCGCAGCCTCAATAATAGTCAACGGGCGATCGTAAGGTGCCACCCAACAATCGAGTAAACTAAATGGCCGGTGCCATACGGGCGTATCATGCGCTAACAGCGCTGGAGTGTCGTGAGCCGAATAAGCGCAAAGCCCAGAGATCCTGGTCCACAACCAGTGGGGGTACTCCTGTCCATGACCATCGGTAATAACTCAACCCCGAACGGGGGAGATAAAAGGCTCCGGTATGCTCCATGACACGTGAAAACCGCTCTGCCCCGAACGGGGGAGATAGATGCTCGCGACGATGGCTCGACCCCGAACGGGGGAGATAGATGCTCGCTACGACGGCTCGACCCCGAACGGGGGAGATAGATGCTCGCGACGACGGCTCGACCCCGAACGGGGGAGATAGATGCTCGCGACGATGGCTCGACCCCGAACGGGGGAGATAGATGCTCGTGACGACGGCTCAACCCCGAACGGGGGAGATAGATGCTCGCGACGACGGCTCGACCCCGAACGGGGGAGATAGATGCTCGCGACGACGGCTCGACCCCGAAAGGGGGAGATAGATGCTCGCGACGACGGCTCGACCCCGAAAGGGGGAGATAGATGCTCGCGACGACGGCTCGACCCCGAACGGGGGAGATAGATGCTCGCGACGACGGCTCGACCCCGAACGGGGGAGATAGATGCTCGCGACGACGGCTCGACCCCGAACGGGGGAGATAGATGCTCGTGACGACGGCTCGACCCCGAACGGGGGAGATAGATGCTCGCGACGATGGCTCGACCCTGAACGGGGGAGATATGATGTACTGGTCCGATGTACTGGTCTACCCGGCCGATCGGCTCGGGGGGTCTTCACCATCGAGCCCGTGGCAGCCACGGGCTCGTATATAATCCTCCCGGCCGATCGGCTCGGGGGTCTTCACCATCGAGCCTGCAGCTCGGATATAATCCGCCCAGCCGATCAGCTCGGGGGTCTTCGCCATCGAGCCCGTGGCAGCCACGGGCTCGTATATAATCCTCCCGGCCGATCGGCTCGGGGGTCTTCACCATCGAGCCTGCAGCTCGGATATAATCCGCCCGGCCGATCGGCTCGGGGGTCTTCGCCATCGAGCCCGTGGCAGCCACGGGCTCGTATATAATCCTCCCGGCCGATCGGCTCGGGGGTCTTCACCATCGAGCCTGCAGCTCGGATATAATCCGCCCGGCCAATCAGCTCAGGGGTCTTCGCCATCGAGCCCGTGGCAGCCACGGGCTCGCATATAATCCTCCCGGTCGATCGGCTCGGGGGTCTTCACCATCGAGCCTGCAGCTCGGATATAATCCGCCCGGCCGATCAGCTCGGGGGTCGTCGCCATCGAGCCCCTGGCTCGTATATAATCCTCCCGGCCGATCGGCTGGGGGGTCTTCACCATCGAGCCCGTGGCAGCCACGGGCTCGTATATAATCCTCCCGGTCAATCAGCTCGGGGGTCTTTGCCATCGAGCCCGTGGCAACCACGGGCTCGTATATAATCCTCCCGGTCGATCGGCTCGGGGGTCTTCACCATCGAGCCTGCAGCTCGGATATAATCCGCCTGGCCGATCTGCTCGGGGGTCTTCGCCATCGAGCCCCTGGCTCGTATATAATCCTCCCGGCTGATCGGCTCGGGGGTCTTCACCATCGAGTCCGTGGCAGCCACGGGCTCGTATATAATCCTCCCGGCCGATCGACTCGGGGGTCTTCTCCCGAGGAACTAATGCAAATCATATAACTGACAGAATAAATAACGGGAAAACTGACCGGGGTCATGAGAATGGTAGAACTCTCCGGCATCGTCCATTTTCACGTTCCAGATCAGGCGCGTTCCCACAGACGGCGCCAATTTGTTCCTGTCGGGAAGCTTAGAAGATGAACCTGCCGGTATGACGTGTCTGGAGGGTTGACTGCATCCTCTTGACCCGGTTGATGATCTGTCCGCTGCGTTGACCAGATCGTCAGAAGTCCTCCTCCGGTCAACTATACCTGTATCCAGCGACCGGGTTCCCCCGGTCTCTGGTACCTCGGTGCTCGAGGCGAATCCCACAAATATATGAGCAATCGAATACTAATGACAAAATAGTTAACTAAATGTAGAAAAGGTACGAGAACGTACCCTGGCCCAGGGGGGCGCCCTCGGATGGATGGATGAGCTGGTCGTGTCGCTAATCGAGTCGTAGCGGCCCGGAACAATACAGCGGCTCACAGGCCGGCTGGTAAAATGTCTCACCATCATAGCAGTAATACAAAGAGCAGGACATCACGGCTCGATGGCCGGAAAACACAATGGATGTCTGGAAACACCGCGGAGGGCTGGATCTACGCCAAAAGCAGTGGAGACAACAAATGTACAGCCGTCGATGCGGACTGTCAGGACGCCGGAGCTAGCTGTGGGGCTGTCGGAAGGGGCAGCGGCGGCTGCTGTCGACGGTGGCTACCGGTGGCAACACCTGCGGGAGGTGGCAGCGATTCTCCTCAACAGCCACAACACCGGCGAGCTGCGAGAGGGGCCGGCGGTAACGGCGTGCGACGCTAGCAGCCATGGCGGGAGGCGCCGGGGTCGAAAGAAAAGGGAGGAGGTGGCTCTAAGGGCGGTCGTCGCCGGTAGATATGTCCGGTAGCAGTGGTGAAGGACTAAGGAGAAGTCCATCGTCTCCTTCTCCTAGCAGCGGTGGAAAGATCACATACGAAGCCCTCGAGCTTGATGGCAGCGGAGAGAAGGAGGGAGCTGGGAGTGCCTATCGCCGGTGGCAGTGCAAGCCCAGCGGTGGGAAGCACCGGAGAGGATGAGGAAGGAAAGTCCTTCCTGTGTGCGGCGGCCCAAGCCCCCTTTCCCCTCCCCGGTGATGGCGGACACGCACCAAAGGAGCTCCCTCCTGTGCACAGCGGCCCCCCCTCTCTCCTCTTCGTGAACCGTGCTCTCCTTATACTTAAAACCCTTAGCAAGTGAGATGACAATAATGCCCTTTGTCTTCCCTATTATCACACTTCGAGCCCTCCTCATATATCCGTATCAGCTGTAAAGAGGCTTCTCCGCCTAAAGGAGAAATTAATACGACTTCATTACCTTGGATTAATAACCTCCCCGGTTGTAACCAAGTAAACCAGTGTGCCTCTATCTTTTAGCCCTTTTTATTATTCTTATGCAAGTGTTATTTAAATTAAGTTATAAGTTGAGAAAAGTTTTCTTTTATTTTTATGCAGGGGCTATTTACCCCCCTCTAGCCGATCGCCCAGGATTCTAACAAGTAGTATCAGAACCAAGACGCCTCAGAAGGACTAATCGCCGACTGAAGCAACGAGATGGTCGAAGCTAACATCTACCCACCAACGTTCAAGGGGGAGTTCACATTTTGGAAGCAACGAATGGAGGTATTTCTTAAAACGGATTTTAATATTTTATTAATTAGAAAATATGGTTATGAAGCACCAAAGAACGTAAACAGAAAAGAAATTGGAAAACCACTCTGGACCAAAAAGCAGCGCGACGACTTTACGTCAAACGGTAAGGATGAATATCATCTAATAAGCATACTACCGGTGGAGGATCTCGACAGAATCGACAACTACAAAAGTGTGAAAGAACTTTGGGAAAAATTCTTGATGCTTTTCGAAGAACCAATTGAAGCCGAATCTAACTCCTCGATAGACACCGAGTCGTTGTCAGAAGAATCCGAGATCGAGAAAATTGCCGGGACAACCCTTATAGCCGAATTACTTCTTGAAGACACATAAAGCTCATCTCAGATGAGCATCGATGAAGGAGGAGAGTCTTTGGAAGAAAGCAGCTCCACAGGGGGAGCATCAGAAGTCGACAAGGTAAGTCAGGTACGGTCTCTACCTCCTGACCAAATGTTTAAACTTATAAAAATATTATCAAAAGATTCTTGTAAATTAGAAATTGAAAATAAAAATTATTAACAGAGAATAATGAGTTAAAAAGGAACTCTAATAACTGCTTGTTGATTAGTGGATTTCGACAAACTAAAAATAGAAAATGAAATGTTAAAGGAACAAATACAAATTTTAAAAAATTTTGTATGTTCAAGATTCTCTGCTTCGAATTTTAGCAATTATAATAGACTAAATTTGAAATTTAAATATTACAATGGACAAATTAGAAAATTGTCTAGAAAGCATGTACCTAGAAAGAATCTCAATTTTTTGTAACATTTTAATTTTATTATTCATAATTTTCAATTATTCCACATGAGATATTCTTGCTAACTAAGATTTTTTTTTTTTTTGAGTTATTTACCTAAATATAATTTTTAAAGAATTTTAAAATTATAAATCTTGAAAATGTATTTTCTTTTGTCAAAATACATGCTTTATACATTTTTAAGAAGATATTTCAAGATTTCCAAAATTATTTTATGGCTTTCATTTTCGATTTTTTTTCCCTTAGACCTCTGTTTAATATTTATCAAAAATTTTAAGTCATTTTAATCTTTTTCAAAATTTTGTTTGTTAAACGACTTAAAAATTCTTGACAAGTTACCCTTAGATTTTTTTGGTACCCCATTTTTTATGTGATCAAAGGGGGAGATGGGAAGATTAAGTTTAGGGGGAGGTAGCTTAACTTTTTTTAATTTTTGCACTTTATTGTAAATTTATTGTTTTGACTTTATGTTAGTTTACCCTAACTTAACTTGGGTTGCTCACATCAAAAAGAGGGAGATTGTTGGTACCCCAAGGTAGTTTTGATGTGATCAAACAAGTTAAGTTAGGTCCTGTTTGTTAGGATCCTTCGTACGGCTAGAGAGGGGGGGTGTGAATAGCCGACCCCAAATCTTTCTCGTTTCTTCCTACGATTAGGTTAGCGCAGCGGAAAATAAAACAAAGAAACGAAAGCGGAAAGATCAAACCTCAAACTCGTCGATGTAACGAGGTTCGGAGATGAAACTCCTACTCCTCGGCGTGTCCGTAAGGTGGACGAAGCCTATCAATCCGTCGGTGGATGAGTCCCCGGAAAACCGGCTAAATCAAACTCCTTCTGGGTGGAGAAACCTCGCCACAATGTCTTGCAACAGCAAGATAAACAGAAGTACAAGAATACAGCAAGAAAACTAAGTACAATACAAGAATGTAATAACCCTAGCTTGCCTTCTTGTCGACTGGATGAAGCAACAGCTCCAAGCGCCTACAACAGCAGGTGACCCAGCCGAAAGCTCACGCGAAGCTTTGGACGAGCTCAACAAAGCTCAAGCACAGCAGCACTTAGCAATCGGAAGGAGGAAGAAGAAGAAGAAGAAGTAGGCTCGCAGCAGCAGCCCTCCTTTTATAACCTGCGAAGAAAGCGAAGAAACACAGAAGAAATCTAGCCGTTTCATTGATCGCACTGGATCGTCACTGATCGGTCACCAGACCGATCAGGCCTTCACCAGATCTCACCAAGCTCTCTGGATCTCACTGGATCGGTCGCAGACCGATCGACACTTCCTGGATCGGTCCGTAGACCGATCAGCTTTCCACTGGATCGTCACTGATCGGTCACCGACCGACGGCGACCGATCAGGAACTAATCTGATCGGTCACCGGACCGATCAAGAATCGAACAGAGCTTGTTGATCCGATCGGTCACCGCACCGATCGTAGCAACAGATCATCGGATCGGTCCGGTGACCGATCCGAGCTTGGTTTTGCCCAAACCAAGTCCCAAGACTTCAAACCAATATCCGGTCAACCTTGACCTATTGGTACTTCATCCTAGCATCCGTCACTCCCTTGACTGCTAGAACTCCTCGCCAAGTGTCCGGTCAATCCCTTTGACCTACTTGGACTTTCCAACACCAAGTCCGATCATCCCCGATCCATCTGGATTTTCCTCGGCTTCACTCACTGGACTTTCACCGCTTCACTCACCAGATTTCCACCGCCTAACATCCCATTAGGACTTTCTCACTGCCTCGCTTCACTCACGGGACTTTCCATACCAACTTCCGGTTTCCACTGCCCGGCTTCACTCACGGGACTTTCCAACCGCCTAACATCCCAGTTAGGACTTTCCTGCCAAGTCTCCATACTTGGACTTTTCCGCAAGTCTCCATACTTGGACTTTTCGCGTGCCAAGCTCCCTGCTTGGACTTTTCCGTGCCAAGTCTCCATACTTTTCCAGTGCCAAGTCTCCATACTTGGACTTTTCCCGAATCAGGTCAACCCGGTCAACCTTGACCTACGGTTGCACCAATAATCTCCCAAACATCTATTCTTGTCCCACATCAAGAATAGAACTCTCTCACGAGTGTCAAACATCAACATGCAACACAACTAGGTCAACCTTGACCTAAGGTTGCACCGACAATCTTCCCAAGTCAAACATCAAAATACAACTCGAGTCACGTCAACTCGAGTCGGGTCAACCAGGTCAACCTTGACCTAAGGTTGCACCAACAATCTCCCCCTTTTTGATGTTTGACAAAACCATAATCAAGTTAGGTTAACCCGATAACCTAACTTAGGTTTTCAATCATCTTCCAATGTCCAATGTTCTTTCCTTGAACATTCTCTGGACATTCTCCCCTTAGGTTAACCCGATAACCTAACTTGGGTTCTCCAATAATTCTCCCCCTTTTTGACACACATCAAAAAGAATTCCAATGTTCTTCCTTGAACATTCCTTGACATTCTTCCCCTAGCTTAGGTTAACCCGATAACCTAACTTGGGTTCTCCAATAATTCTCCAATGAACACTCTCCCCTTTTTGACACACATCAAAAAGAAAAAGGAGAGTATCAAGATCAAGAGTTTCTTCCTAATGAAAGTCTCATACCTTTCATTGAAACTCTTAATTTCCCCCTTGATACTAAACTCAACAATCAACTTAGTGATAATCCCATATCACTAATCCTCAAAAAGTCTTAAGGAGTAAAAACTCCCCCTAAAAGTCAACTCCCCCTTGACAATTAGATAAAACTCCCCCTAAAGGTCAACTCCCCCTTGACCATTGCACCAACAATGTCTTGGAGAGTTTCAAACCTTTAGAAATCCACAAAACCCAATTTTCAGCTGAAATTTCAGACCAACAGTCGAAATTCAGCTTCTGGCACGCCCTGATCGGTCACCAGACCGATCAGGATCCCATTGGATCGGTCCCCAGACCGATCCACATTCACTGGGATCGGACTGCCTCACTGCCTCTTACTGGATCGGTCTCCGGACCGATCCACACCTCCCTGGATCGGTCCAGTGACCGATCCACTCCTTTCTGGATCGGTCCAGTGACCGATCCAAGCTCCCTTATCAGAATTCCTGAATTTCCTTTACCCGAAATTCAGAAACCCATAAACAATTCCAGAAAATTTCAAAAATTATGAAACTTTGAGGATACACTCCTCATAACATATACAATCATGGAAAAATAGTTTTCTATGAAAATAACTTCCATTTTCAATCTTGATACAAAGTTCAAAAACTTTGAAATAGTTCAAGTTTTAACTCAACTTTGTATCACAATGTTCAATGATGAATGCAATCACTAAGATGGCTTCATCAAGGTTTTCCAAATCAATTTCAAAATGATTTTAAACCTTTTAATTTAGGACCACAATCTTAGGGCTAAATGTACATGACTTGTACACAAGCTTTCCCTATGATCCCCAATTTCTTGAATTAGGCTCATCTAGGTACAAGAACTATGCACCTTGATCCTAACTCATGATCCTAATATCTCACACACATCTAAGGTGTATCAAACCACATTCAAGTCAATTTGATGTGAGATATGGGTTAAGGTCAACTTAGGCTAAGTTCTCATGCATTTTCTAAACTACACTTTGATCTCAATATCAAAATGTGTTTTTATCCTTAAATCAATTTCATTGATTATTAATGCAAGAGATGATGACATGTCATAAATGATATCATAAGTAAAAACATGTGCCAATGTCATGATGTCATGGCATAAAGCTTGAAAACTTAAATAAAGCATGACATATAATAACCTAAGCATTATCATGACATTTCAAATGATCATAAATTAAATATGGTGTCATGACATGGCAAATGGCAAACAACCATGGTAAGTTAACACAAATAAAATACCTAGATTACCTATCTAAGTATCCTTAATCACTTAGCTAACTTAAATTCTAATCCTAGATTGCCCAAAGTGCTCCAAGAAAATGTCAAAACCCAAGTTGGCATTTCTTGATCTCTTGTTTGATTTATACCATTTAAAATTCTACAAGAGTAGCACTTCTAAGTTAAGGCCCGGATTGCCTTGATTACCTAAGAGAATATCAAAATCCCAATTTGATATTTCTCTAGGTTTTTCAAAATTGTGTCAATTTAAAGTAAGATTAATATATTCTCACTTTGGCACAACTTACTCTTCCAAGGAGTGAATGACAAAGATTATTCCATTTCATTTTCAAAGGTTCCCAAACACCTTGAAAATGCTCCTTGAGTGTCAATTTCCTCAAAGTTGGGTTAACTACCCTTCTTATTGGAGTTGACACTCTCTAACCCATCTATGGGGTAGAGAAGATGCTCCTAGGAACCCAATACCTATTAGAGCTCATTGGGTTCACTAAATATTCACTAGGGATAACTTCCCTAGCAACCCTCCTAATGACCCTCTTAGGCTTTAAAGCCTTGGTCATTTGGGTCTCATCAAGGTCAACTATAGGGGTGACTCCCCTTGTGACCTTGGTAATGGTCTTCCTAGCCTTAGGTTTTGTTCCATAATCGAATGGAACATTATGATAGGTGGGCTTGACCATTTGGGACTTAGGTTTGTGACCCAAACCCTTTTTGTCCTTGGACATTGGTTTTTGACCCTTAAACCCTAGAGATGACTTCTCCAAGTTTTTAAGAGCCTTTTCCAAAGTATCAAGTCTTGACCTCAAGACTTGATTCTCCTTCTCTAATACCTCAATTTTTGATTTGTCATTCTTCTTTGAGGCATTCCTAGGCATGTGTCTAGTTGATTTGGGGTTTCTACCTAGGTTTTCCTTAACCTTAGAAGTGTTAATCCTAGGGTTAGCATTCCTAGTAGTATCCCTATCTAGGTTGACATGTTTAGCACCTAAGCACATGTATTGATTTCTAGTGTTAACATGCTTATCATTATTGACTAATGCAATAAAATTACTAGCATGTATCCTACTAGACTTGCACGAATGAGCTTTAAAAGATACCTTAGGGTTTGCCTTAGCTCCCCCTATCGATGTGCTCGGTCTCTTGTCCTTGTGAGATTGCCTCCCCCTCGGACATTGGCTCCTATAGTGTCCCCTTCGCTTGCATTGGAAACACACCACGTGCTCCTTGCCCTTGCGTGTCGGGACTCCGGCTTCCTTGACTTTTGGCGCCGGTGGAGTCTTTCTAACCCTCTTTGGACACTTACTCTTGTAGTGCCCAAATTCCCTACACTCAAAACACATTATATGCAATTTACTTGAACTTAAAGTGTTTGAGTTACCTAGGGTTGAGGATGAATGGATGCTCTCTTCTTCATCCCTCCCGGAGGTAGAAGCTTCTTCTTCGTGCTCCGATCTTGAAGAAGAACTCACTTCCTCTTCTTCTTTAGATGTTGAGTAACCCTCAACTTCCAATTTGCTTCCTTCATGATGTGAGCTACTTGGCTCACTAGGCTCCTCTTCATGGCTTGAAGTGGAGCTCTCTTCATGGTACTTGGCCAAGTTATCCCATAATTCCTTGGCATTGTTGTAACCTATCTTACACAAGATGTTAGTAGGCAATGAAAATTCAATTATTTTCGTTACCTCTTCGTTGATTTCGGATTTGTGAATTTGTTCTCTTGTCCACTCCTTCTTCTCAAGTGGTTTTCCTTCCTTATCCACCGGAGGAGTAAATCCTTCTTGTACACAAAACCAATTCATTATGTTAGTCATAAGAAAATACTTCATCCTTACCTTCCAATACGCGAAGTCGCCGCATTCGTAGAAGGGTGGAATGGTGACGTCTTCTCCATAGAGATCCATTCTCTAGCTTTGCTCCCACGGGTGTTGATCCGTCGAAGAGCGGCCTTGCTCTGATACCACTTGTTAGGATCCTTCGTACGGCTAGAGAGGGGGGGTGTGAATAGCCGACCCCAAATCTTTCTCGTTTCTTCCTACGATTAGGTTAGCGCAGCGGAAAATAAAACAAAGAAACGAAAGCGGAAAGATCAAACCTCAAACTCGTCGATGTAACGAGGTTCGGAGATGAAACTCCTACTCCTCGGCGTGTCCGTAAGGTGGACGAAGCCTATCAATCCGTCGGTGGATGAGTCCCCGGAAAACCGGCTAAATCAAACTCCTTCTGGGTGGAGAAACCTCGCCACAATGTCTTGCAACAGCAAGATAAACAGAAGTACAAGAATACAGCAAGAAAACTAAGTACAATACAAGAATGTAATAACCCTAGCTTGCCTTCTTGTCGACTGGATGAAGCAACAGCTCCAAGCGCCTACAACAGCAGGTGACCCAGCCGAAAGCTCACGCGAAGCTTTGGACGAGCTCAACAAAGCTCAAGCACAGCAGCACTTAGCAATCGGAAGGAGGAAGAAGAAGATGAAGAAAAAGGCTCGCAGCAGCAGCCCTCCTTTTATAACCTGCGAAGAAAGCGAAGAAAACACAGAAGAAATCTAGCCGTTGTGTCGCAACGGCTAGTGCCTGGATCGGTCTGTGGACCGATCAGGCTCCATGTGGATCGGTCCACAGACCGATCCATTCCCTAACTTCGCTTCTGTTCCGTCTCTGATCGGTCCATGGACCGATCGGGAACCTCTGATCGGTCCACGGACCGATCAGAACTCTCTGGATCGGTCCGTAGACCGATCAGCTTCTTCTCCGAACTTCTTTGCGCCTCGATCGTTTGTCCGATCGGCCGGCGCATCGATCAGAATTAACTGATCGGTCACCGTCGATCAAGAAAACAGAGCTTACATTGATATCTGATCGGTCACCAGACCGATCAGAGCAAACAGAGTATCACTGGATCGGTCTGGTGACCGATCCAGAGCTTGGTTTTTGCCCAAACCAAGTCCCAAGACTTCCAAACCAATATCCGGTCAACCTTGACCTATTGGTACTTCATCCTAGCATCTGGTCACTCCCTTGACCTGCTAGAACTCCCTGCCAAGTGTCCGGTCAATCCCTTTGACCTACTTGGACTTTCCAACACCAGAAGTCCGATCATCCCTGATCCATCTGGATTTTCCCTTGCCTGGCTTCACTCACCAGGACTTTCACCTGGCTTCACTCACCAGGATTTCCACACTGCCTAACATCCCAGTTAGGACTTTCTCACTGCCTGGCTTCACTCACCAGGACTTTCCATACTGCCTAACATCCCAGTTAGGACTTTCCACTGCCTGGCTTCACTCACCAGGACTTTCCAACTGCCTAACATCCCAGTTAGGACTTTCCCAGTGCCAAGTCTCCATACTTGGACTTTTCCAGTGCCAAGTCTCCATACTTGGACTTTTCGCGTGCCAAGCTCCCTGCTTGGACTTTTCCGTGCCAAGTCTCCATACTTGGACTTTTCCAGTGCCAAGTCTCCATACTTGGACTTTTCCCGAATCAGGTCAACCCGGTCAACCTTGACCTACGGTTGCACCAATAATCTCCCAAACATCTATTCTTGTCCCACATCAAGAATAGAACTCTCTCACGAGTGTCAAACATCAACATGCAACACAACTAGGTCAACCTTGACCTAAGGTTGCACCGACAATCTTCCCAAGTCAAACATCAAAATACAACTCGAGTCACGTCAACTCGAGTCGGGTCAACCAGGTCAACCTTGACCTAAGGTTGCACCAACACTGTTGTGTTTAACCCTGTTAGGGATGACAATTTCACCCGAATCAGATGGATAATCCGACATCCGACCCGAATGGAGGAGGATATAGAGGGAATTTTTATACTCGATTATAGTAAATTGGTAGGGATGGCAATTTCACCCGAACCCGATGGAGGATCCGACATCCGACCTGAATGGAGGAAGGTATGGAGGGGCTATCAATACCCGATACCCGACCCGAATACCCGATTAAATAATATATATACATTTATTAAAGAAAATTTTCTTTTTTCAAAATCAACTTACTATTTTTGTTGATATTAAGAGTAGACTATATATAGATGCTTAATCTATTTTTTTAATTATATATATATATATATAATTAAAAAAATAGATTAAACATCTATATATAGTCTACTCTTAATATCAACAAAAATAGTAAGTTGATTTTGAAAAAAGAAAATTTTCTTTAATAAATGTATATATATTATTTAATCGGGTATTTGGGTCGGGTATCAGGTATTGATATTTAATAGCTTGTTAATTTTAATATATTTTTGTTGAATGATAATAGTTGGATAGAAAGAAAAAAAAATTATAACTATAGAAGATATCCGATCATTTAATGGGTATGGGTATACCCATCGGAGATCCTATACCCGATGGGTATGGGGACGGAGGATATAGAATCCAACCCGAACCCTACCCATTGTCTTCCCTATAAATGGGTATTCAGGTATGGGTATGGAGGTGGATGTGGTAAAATCCTACCCATACCCTACCCGATACCCGATATATTTATTTATTTATTTATAAGCCTCATTTTTTATTGGAAAAGAAAAAACTTTAGCCCGTTTTCCGTTTTAGAAAAAAAACTTAGTTTGTCTCTTTATCCTGTTATCAACACGCATCTCATCTTCTTTTCCACGGAAAATGTTCACCCGATCGAAGGAGCACGAGACGAGCAAGAGCTGACAAGTACATTGAAATATTTTTTTTAAATGAGAATGGTAGGGAATAATAAGATGATGGGTAGGATATGGGTACCCGAAACTCCGACGGGTATGGGGATGGGTATGAAAGTTAAATACCCGATGGGTATGGGGATGGGTATGAGTATAGATATAATAAATGGGGATGGGTACGGAGGATATGAAATTCTACCCAAATCCTACCCATTGCCATCCCTAAATCCTGTGTCTAAGTGTACAGGAACTTAGGAGCACAGGGTGTCGATCAAAAGACGTAGCTAGCGAGAACGACGACACGGGAGAGAGCTGATGGGTTTTGTGCGTCTGATGGATAAGGTGCTGTGGAAGAGTACACCGGCGGACAAGAAGGGAGTGTGCGGTATTTCTGAGGGACAAGAAGCCGAAGCGAAAGATTGCTTGAGGAGCAAAAGATGCAACTCTCCGAGGGACTAAAAGCTGTGAAAGAGTATGCTGGCAGACGAGAAGGAAGCACGCGACACTTCCGAGGGACAAGAAGCTGGAGCGGAAGCTTGCTCGAGGAGAAGACCGAAAGTTGGGTTTGGGTGAGCCCTATTCTGGATTGTCGAAATCACCCTAGCAAGCGAAGCCGGAGCGGAAGACCCGAACTGATGCGAGCAGAACCAAAGCAGGAGACGGGAACAATAATTAGCAAAAGTTGATTCTGGTGCTCGAGGCACTCGGACCGATTCGAGGCGCCCGGACTCAGGGCGCCCGGAACGATTCCGGGCTCTCAGAACCTAATTCTTAGCCAAATTCAATGTGATGCATACCGTTATATCGGGGATAAAATATTATCTCATTCCAGGCACCTGGAACCCTTCTAGGCACCCCGAGCAGGGCTATATAAAAAGCTCTGCTCCCAGAAGCTAACAAGAACAAGAAATATCCAAGCAACACTTGCACACACTTCCTTTTCTGTTTAGTTTCATCTTTCTGTGCTTTCATTGATGTAAAGAGGCTTCTCTGCCTAGAGGAGAAATTAGTGTGACTTCACTGCCTCAGATTAACAACCTTCCCGGTTGTAACCAAGTAAACCCGTGTGCCTCTGTCTTTTAGTCCTTTTTATTATTATGAAAGTGTTATTTTAATTAAGTTATAAGTTGAGAAAGGTTTTGTTTTATTTTTGTGCAGGGGCTATTCACCCCCCTCCTCTAGTCGGCCGCCAAGGGTCCTAACAAAAACCTTCACCTGGATCTGAAGCTATGAGATGGAAGAGGCTGGAAAACCTAACACCATAACCATGACGCAAGAAGATCTGGAGTTGCTCATCAACGCCAGAGTACAGAAGCTATTGTAGCAACAACAGCAAGTCAATACGGTGGTACATTGCTTGTGTCTCCAAATCCGGCAATATCAACAATTGCTTGTCAAAGGGAGAGAAGAGGTGAGGAAAGGGATCCTTCTTGCTTGTTTCCTACTCCTCTCTCCCCGATCCGACGTCCTCGAGTATTTCTTCACTCGCCTAATGAGCAAGGAGGATGGAGGGAGGCTCCCCAAGAATCTTCTAGAGAAGTGCCTATGCGGGATAAATGCAAATGGAAGATTGTAGCCAGCGATAGTTCTCCTGAGAGGATCGTTACTCCATTCTCTCAATGAGTGTTGGATGATCCTCTGTCAAAGCATTATCAAAACCTAAATATCGGAGAGTATTCTAGAATAATCGATCTAGAATATCATCTTCTTAAATTTGAGAATGCTTGCAGATAATTCATTGATGGTGTCAAATGTCGAATGTTCTTTACTACCTTTGGAGGAGCAGCTTAGAGGTGGTTTAAGTGGATACCAGATACTTCTATTTGCTACTTCAAGGATTTTTTCAAGGCATTTTTTCATCATTTTTCTAGCAACCGACGATAGCAGAAGACCCCTTGGAGTCTCTTTTCGATTAAACAGGAGTCGAAGGAATCTATTAGAACATATATTAAGAGATTCAATCAGATAGCCATAGTTGTACCTACGGTTACCACCGAGATCTTGGTAAGCGCCTTTTCTCAATGGCTTAATGATAATGACTTCTTTAAGGATTTGGTTAGAAACCCTCTAGCCAATTTTGATTTATTTATCGAACGAGCGACTGAGTTCATCAATGTGGAAGAAGCTCAAGCCGCTCGGAGAAAGGAAGTTGTCACTCCTACACTCGCTCCAAATGTGGATCGTCCAGTGATGCCCACTCAGCCACCCAGAGGGATCATGCAGCTCCTCTGCAACGACATCCTGAACAATGACCTCAAACTGTGCAACACGTAGAAATCCCTCAAGAGATCTCACGAAGATGGTGCACATATCATCAAACGAATACTCACAGCACAGAAAATTGTTATACCCTGAGGAATTAGCAAGCTCGTAATCCTCGATATCGCCAGCATTCTCCAGCCTCGATTCACCAACAATATATGAGGCAAAATAGTCTGCTCAAGCTGGAGTATCTGTTGGTGCGGGAAGCATCAGACGATCGAACCCAAGTTTTGATAATGGCAAAGGGTTCAAAGTTAAGTCGTCTTGTGATCTAACAAGTTCATGGAGCTTGCAGGAAAGTCCTAAGTGGTACTTAGGTAAAAGTCCTAGCTGCGGTTAGGCAGGTGGAAAACCCTAGGGGGTGGTAACCCTATGCGGAAAGTCTTGGCGGGTCGAGAGCTTCAGGCAAAAGTCCTAGGGGGAGGGGAGGGGTAACCCTAGGTGGAAAGTCCTGGTGTCGCGAACCAGGTGAAAGACTGGACGAGCCGGAAGCGGAAGTCCAGCAAAATGTCCGGAAGCTTCGAACACTGAGCAAAAGTCCAGTCGATCTGGAGGATCGCACTGGCAACAGGTAAATCTCCTGAGTGGAGTAGGTGAGGACGCGTTCCCCGTAGAGGGAATAATAGGCATCAGGTCGACCTAGGGTTTCCGATTGGAAATCCGAAGTCAAACCCGGACAGTCCGTTGACTGTCGATATCATTTATCATATTTTTGTGCTAACTTTGTTTTACAGGGTTTGTGTTTGGGTCGGGACTAACACATTTTGCAGGAACAAATGGGCACATTTAACCTCGGATGAACAGTGTCTGAGGCGCCTCTATGGGGCTTGGAGGCACCTCGGGTGCTAGCCGAAGCCAGCTATCCAGAGACACTGGAGGCACCTCGGAGGTCACTGGAGGCGCCTTGGAGCAGCTTGGAGGCGCCTTTAGTGGGATAAGGCGCGACCAGATCAGAGCTGATCCACGCGTCCGACTCGGTGACCTGGAGGTGCCTCGGACAGGCTTGGAGGCACCTCCAGCACTGTTTATAAGGAGGATTCGAGCAGCAGCTTTGAACAACCATTCTCAAGCGATCCTTCGACTATTTGCTACTCAAAAGACGACCCAGAAGTGCTGAAGCAACGCACCGACAACCAGAAGCTGCAATTCTACTTTTCTCTGTTGTCGGTATAAGATTACGATTGTTTTATTTGTATTGCATTTCTGTAAAACTTTTAACGATTATAGTTATTGCCCAAAGTAAACGCTCAACGAGCGTGGGCCTTGGAGTAGGAGTCGCTACAGGCTCCGAACAAAGTAAATACTTGTGTTCGCGTTTGTTATCTTTTATTTCCGCTGCTTTAAACTCGATTAGTGTTTTACGAATACGAAACGAAATAGCCACGAGCGCTATTCACCCCCCCCTCTAGTCCTTTCGATCCAACAATTGGTATCAGAGCGGGGTTGCTCTGAATTGGTATAACTACCGTTCGAGCATTTTTTTCGTCGCTTTCTCGTTCGTATAGGGTAAAAATAAAACCTTACGCCTTTCGTTTTTTCTCCAAAATTATTTTCGAAAAATTCATTTTCATCTTTTCATGGTTTATTAGTATTGATAAAATATCGAATTTGGAAAAATTTGAAATAATAATTTTTTTATATTTTTAATAATATTTTATTATTTTTTCTCGAAATTCGTGAATTTCTATTTCTATCCTTCTACCACACTACTAATCCAGGATTAAGTCCTGGGACAAGTTTTTTGTTCACTTTTTCATGCAAGATTCAATGGCTCTCCAAGAAGGCTATAGCACTACTCGTCCACCACTCTTCTCCGGCGAAGACTTCAGCTATTGGAAAGGCCGAATGGAGTCGTACTTGCAAACCGAGTTCGAAGTCTGGATGATCACCAAGACCGGGCTCGAACTACCAACTGACGGCACCGGCAAGCCACTACCGTACGAGAACTGGGACGCAAAATCAAAAGGGTAGAAGCAAACGCAAAAGCAAAAGCAACGTATACACTTCAGTGCGGCTTAACGAATAAGGAGCTGAATCGTGCCGGCCCATTCTCAAGCGCTAGGGAGTTGTGGGAGAATCTGATTCAGTTACACGAAGGTACCCAAGCAAGTAAGCATAATTTAATAGACGATTTATTTGAATTAGATGAACAGTATGATACTACTTCGGCCGAGGAAGGTATTACGTTGGTTGCAGGTACAAGCAAGACAGAGGAAGCTAGAAAGAAATAGATGATGAAGGCAACATGGTCTGAGTCTTTAGACGAATCCGAGACTGACGAAGAAGAACCGGCAAGCTTCCTCGCACTACCAGTACTAGCATCTGTGGCGGAAACTGAGTCCGAATACGAGACAGATACCGAGAGCGAATCTGGAACCAAGTCCGAGCGAAGCCACGGATCTGTATCCATTTCCGAAGGTTCTAAACCCACTGTAAGTTCTTTAATTTCTAGTATTAACTTAGATGATTTAGAAAATTTAGTTCCTTACTTACTAAAAAAGTTGGCTAAATCCAACGTCTGAGTCAAGTCACTCCAAAAGGAGGTAACATCCCTTAAGGAAGTGACTAACTCGAGTCCTTTAACTGAGCCAGTTCAAATTGGAAATTCAACCCAAGTCCAACAACTTGAGGAAGAAAATTTCAATTTGAAAACTCAAGAACATGTTGGAACGGTTTACTTTGGGTTCCAAGAATCTTGATCTGATTCTCGGAAAACAAAAAGTCATTTACAACCGATCCGGACTTGGATTCAAGACTAAAAGGAAATACCACTCATATTTATCACTCGTTAATAGATCAAATAAAAAGGTAGTCCAAGCATGGGTACCTAAGTCCAACCTGATCAATCAAGTTGGACTTGGTTAATATTGGGTCCCTAAGGATCAAGTCTATTACCTTGATAGACCATATCGAGGCTATGATCCAGGGGGAGCTAGAAGAAAAACTGTCTTAATAAAAAGATAAACCATTAAAAGAATATAATTAAAATTAATTAAAAATTAAATTAAATTAAACTAAATGAGATTAATTCAAAATTTAAATCAAATTTATAAATTAAATTCTTACAAAATCTTAAAAATCCACGGGTAGACTCTAGAATAGTTGGCACCTCCAAAACTTAATCTACCCGATAAGGGTAACCAAGAGTAGACTACCCGACAGAGAAATTAAGGTTAGAATAAAAAGGGCTAGGTTTAAATTGACTCACGGTACTGGTAAAGTATTGGATGATAGTACGTTAGGGAAGCTTAGTCTATGCATGTCTAGGAAAATATGGCTTCGACCTGGTGCATTTGGCTAAGTGGAACTGACCGAAGCTACCCCTTACGGATCCTAACTAGTTAGACCAAGGTTTTGCACTAAGTTCAGTGGATAGGACTATTTGGAAAACCTCGAAGGCATGGTTACTCTAATGATGTCCAAGTGACTCACCATAACCCAGAAGTTAATCCAAAAAAGCCTATTTGTTGAGCCCAAAACTAAACTTGAATCAAACACAAAGTTAAACCAAACTCTATAATTGAACCTAATTCATCTCACAAAATTATAGGATTCTCTGATTTGAAATTTAGATCGTGTGAGATGACTAAGAATTAAATTAAATTAAGAAGTAATAATTCAAATCAAATTAATAATTCAAATTAAATTAATAATTAATAATTAAATTAAATCTTTTAAAAAACTTAATTTTAAAATTATTTGAAAAATATTTTTAAAATCATTTTAAAAATCTTTTATAAAAAAACTTAATTTCAAAATTATTTAATATTCTTTTAAAAATTCTTTTAAAAATCTTTAAAAAACTTAATTTCAAAATTATTTGAAAAATCTTTAAAAAATCATTTCAAAAATCTTTAAAAAAACTTAATTTCAAAATTATTTGAAAAATCTTTTAAAAAATCATTTTAAAAATCTTTTAAAAACTTAATTTCAAAATTATTTGAAAAATCTTTTAAAAAATCATTTAAAAAATCTTTTTAAAAACTTAATTTCAAAATTATTTGAAAACTCTTTTAAAAATCATTTTAAAAATCTTTAAAAAATTTTAAAAAATCTTTTAAAAAACTTAAATCATCTTAAAAATCTTTTAAAAAACTTAATTTCAAAATTATTTGAAAATTCTTTCAAAAATCATTTTAAAAATCTTTTAAAAACTTAATTTCAAAATTATTTGAAAAATCTTTTAAAAAATCATTTAAAAAATCTTTTTAAAAACTTAATTTCAAAATTATTTGAAAACTCTTTTAAAAATCATTTTAAAAATCTTTAAAAAATTTTAAAAAATCTTTTAAAAAACTTAAATCATCTTAAAAATCTTTTAAAAAACTTAATTTCAAAATTATTTGAAAATTCTTTCAAAAATCATTTTAAAAATCTTTTAAAAAACATAATTTCAAAATTAATTGAAAATCTTTTAAAAATCATTTTAAAAATCATTTTAACAATCTTTTAAAAAAAACTTAATTTCAAAATTATTTGAAAAATCTTTTAAAAAATCATTTTAAAAATCTTTTAAAAAAACTTAATGTCAAAATTATTTGAAAAATCTTTTAAAAATCTTTAAAAAACTTAATTTCAAAATTATTTGAAAAATATTTTAAAAATCATTTTTAAAATCTTTAAAAAAAAAATGATTTCAAAATTATTTGAAAAATCATTTTAAAAATCTTTTTTTTAAAAAAAAACTTAATTTCAAAATTATTTGAAAAATCTTTTAAAAATCATTTTAAAAATCTTTTAAAAACTTAATCTCAAAATTATTTGAAAAATCTTTTAAAAATAATTTTCAAAATCTTTTAAAACTTAATTTCGTAACTATTTGAAAAATCTTTTAAAACATTTTGAAAATCTTTTAAAACTTTATTTCAAAATTATTTGAAAAATCTTTATTTTCTAAAGACTAATTAATTTCAATCAAAGTATCAATTATTTTAATTCAAATTCATTATCTACAAACTTTTAATTCTCAAATCATATTTTCAAATTTGGATTGCAAACTCAATTAATTTCTAGTATATTTTAAAATCAAAAATCACTGAAAATATAAATTTATATGACAATATATTTAAATAGTGATAAAGTTAAATTAATTCCATCTCACACTCACTCATTAGCTAAACAAGTTTGATAACCTAGAATGGGCGAGATGAAAAATTAGGAATATATATATTATTTTTTTTTGCTTGGATTCTAGCACCCTAAAGACTTATTTTGGCATTAAGGGGGAGTGAGTGGAGTCAAGCTAAGTTTCTTTAAAATAAATTGTGTGGTTTTAATTATTTTTTAAAAGTTAAACTCTTTGAAAAAAAAATTAAAGCAAATCCATTTTAATTAAGCTTTAAACCTTTCATCATCTTATACTTAAAACTCTTTTTAAAACAAAGTTATTTTTAGAAAGCTACATAAAGTTCCTTTGGCAATATTATTTTTCAGGAAAAATTACTAAGTATTTTTGCATTGTTAATTTATTTAAGTGTTTGATTTGTTGGGGTTACTCAACTTGCACATTAGGGCTCTGATACCTTACTAAAATAACCTAATTAACTTGCAATTAATTTAACTCAACTCATGCTTGGACATTAGGTTGAAACTTATTACTCCTCCTTGGCCGTTAAGTATTTTGGAATTCATTATTCATTTAAATATTTTTTCAAACTTTCTTAATATTTTTTTTCAAATCCTTTGAAAATTTAGTGAAATTTATTTTGTTTTTTCCAAACTATTATTTAAAAAACTTGTTCAAAATTAAAAGAATATTTACTAATAAAGCTTTGAAAATCTAATAGAGTTTGAAAATTTATTTTTCCCCAAAGATTTCAACTAAGTTTCGAAATTGGCTAAAGTTATTTTTCAAAGTAAACTTTTTACTAGCTCTTTAAACTTAGTTGAAAGATAATTATCTCTTTAAACATTTAGCTAAGAGTTTTACATTGAATATTAACTATAAAGCTAAGTGTTTGAAAATTTCTTTAAATATCTTTTTTTTTAAAGCTAAGTGTTTTCTTTAAAAGTTTTTTCCAAACTTAGTTCAAAAAATCCCTTTCTAAGAATTTTAGGTTTAATGAAAAATATTTAAATAAAGTCTTTAAAAGCTTAAGTTTTTAAAATTTTGGCTAAATAGAATTGTTGTGCACTTAAACTATTTTTACTTAGCTAAGTCTTTCCTACAAAATTTTAAAATGGCAAGTGTTTTAAATGTTATTTTTTTGGCCTTCAACATTCTTACCAAGTTTTTCTACAATTTTTTTTGATATATGGCAAAGGGGGAGAGTAGGACAAAAAATTCAAATTAAGGATAAGAGTTCTCTTATTAAGGGGGAGCCTTAACTTTGAAATTTTTTAAATTTACCTAACTTTTATAAAGTTTAAAATTTCTTTAGCTTGTAATTTACTTGATTCTTAAGTATGCTTACGTTTATGCTTAAACTTCCTATTTAAAAGCATGCTTGTGTTTACTTATGCATTATGTTTTACTTAACTTTGAATTTGAGTTGTCATAATCAAAAAAGGAGAGATTGTTGGTGCGAGAAGCATCAGACGATCAAACCCAAGTTTTGATAATTGCAAAGGGTTCAAAGTTAAGTTATCTTATGATCTAACAAGTACATGGAGCTTGCAGGAAAGTCCTAAGTGGTACTTAGGCAAAAGTCCTAGCTGCGGTTAGGCAGGTGGAAACCCCTAGGGGGTGGTAACCCTAGGTCATAGGGGGTGGTAACCCTATGCGGAAAGTCTTGGCGGGTCAAGAGCTTCAAGCAAAAGTCCTAGGGGGAGGGGGGGCTAACCCTAGGTGGAAAGTCCTGGTGTCACGAACCAGGTGAAAGACTGGACGAGCCGGGAAGCGGAAGTCGAGCAGAAAGTCCGGAAGCTTCGAACGCTAAGCAAAAGTCTAGTAGATCTGGAAGATCGCACTGGCAACAGGTAAATCTTCTGAGTGGAGTAGGTGAGGACGTGCTCCCCGTAGAGGGAACAGTAGGTGTCGGGTCAACCTAGGATTTTCGGTTGGAAATTCGAAGTCAAACCCGGACAATCCGTTGACTGTCGATATCATTTATCATATTTCTGTGCTAACTTTGTTTTGCAGGATTTGTATTTGGGACTAACACATTTTGCAGGAACAAATGGGCACATTTAACCTCGGATGAACAGTGTCCGAGGCGCCTCCATGGGGCTTGGAGGTACCTCGGGTGCTAGCCGAAGCCAGCTGTCTAGAGACGCTGGAGGCGCCTCGGAGGTCACTGGAGGCGCCTTGGACCAGGCGTTGGAGGCGCCTTGGAGCAGCTTGGAGGCACCTTCAGTGGGATAAGGCGCGACCAGATCAGAGTGATCCACGCGTGCGACTCGGCGGCCTGGAGGCGCCTCGGACAGGCTTGGAGGCGCCTCCAGCATTGTTTATAAGGAGGGTTCGAGCATCAGCTTTGAACAACCATTCTCAAGCGATCCTTCGACTATTTGCTGCTCAAAAGACGACCCAGAAGTGTTGAAGCGACACCCCGACAACCAGAAGCTGTAATTCTACTTTTCTCTGTTGTCGGTATAAGACTACGATTGTTTTATTTGTATTGTATTTCTGTAAAACTTTTAACGATTATAGTTGTTGCCCAAAGTAAACGCTCAACGAACGTGGGCCTTGGAGTAGGAATCGCCACAAGCACAGGCTCCGAACCAAGTAAATACTTGTGTTCGCGTTTGTTATCTTTTATTTCCACTACTTTAAACTCGATTAGTGTTTTACAAATACGAAACGAAATAGTCACGAGCGCTATTCACCCCCCCTCTAGCGATTTCGATCCAATAGTATCGGACGGCTGAATTACAGACAGGAGTTTTGCCACTCCCGGTTGAGCAACCTTAAGCACCCAGCCAGGCGCAACAGGAAGCAACATTAGCTCAACGAGAAGAAAATCACAACAATGCTCCCCAGGGTAGTATTAACAGGATAGCTGGAGGATCGATGGATGGTGATTCCAACCGAGCGAGGAAATCACATGCTCGGCGACTGAAAATTCATGTTGTGGGGTGTAGCACAGAGAAGGCGTCCGAGCTTGAAATTAGTTTTGAGCCCTGAGATATGGAGGGGGTAGAAGTGCCCCATTATGATGCTTAATAGTCAAGGCTATTATAGCCAATTATAACATTTCTCATACCTTTATTGACACTTGTAGTTCAGTTAATATTATTTTCAAACAAGCTTTTGATTCGTTGCAGATAGAGTCGTGCGAGCTACAACCCATGGTAACTCCTCTATACAAGTTCACTGGAAATAAAGTTCAACCATTAGGACAGATAAAATTGACTATATCTTTGGGAGAAGAGCCCTTAATAAGGATGCGCTGGTCATACTTCATGGTAGTGGACGCGCCCTTTGTATATAATGTTATCCTGGGTCGATCGTTCTTAAATGAATTTTGGGTGATCGTTTCTAATTTTTTATCAGAAGATCAAATTTCTTGTGTATGATCAAGTAGGGGAGGTAAAAGGGGATCAATGCTCACAAGTGTTATGTGGAAATAGTAAAGGCGGAGGCCAATTCTGCACGGAAAATCCAAAGAATGGAAGTTAATGCTATCTAGGAAGGACCGCTCGCCCTGGTGTATGAGGAAAAGGAGGAGGTACAGATTCAAATTGGTCGGCCGGATGTTGTCATCAGATCTGGAGTCAAAATTGAAAGCTGAGCTGATACAATGTCTAATACACAACAGTGATGTATTCGCCTAGATGCCCAAAGAAGTAACAGGAGTGTCTCCTATGGTCATGGAGCACACACTTCATGTGTATCCTAATGCCTGACCGGTCAAACAAAGGAAGCGGGATTTTGGGGTTGATCAGAATAAAATTATTAAGGAAGAAGTGGATAAGTTACTAGAAGTTGGTTATATCCGAGATGTGTAATTCCCCAACTGGTTGGCCAATGTGGTCTTAGTTTCCAAGCCTGGAAACAAATGGCGAGTATGCATAGACTTCCGGGATCTTAATAAAGCTTGTCCAAAGGATTATTATCCCCTACCTTGCATCAACCAAGTGGTGGATTGTACTGCTAGATATGAATTTATATGCATGATAGATGCTTATCAGGGATATCATCAAGTCTCGCTTGCTAAGGAAGATCAAGAAAAAGTTAATTTTATAACTGCCGAGGGTACTTATTGCTATAATGTTATGTCTTTCGGACTCTGAGGCGATATGAACTTAAGCTCAACCCCTGTAAGTGTTTATTTGGAGCTAAAAGTGAAAATTTTCTGGAATACATGGTGACCGAGCAGGGAATAGAAGTCAATCCTAGTAAAGTATGGGCGCTTCAAGATATGGCTTCACTATGCAACATGAAGAGGCACAGAGGTTGACCAGTCGGATCATTGCTCTATCACGTATTATTTCTCAATCAACCGACCAAAATCTTCCTTTCTTCAAGATACTTCGTCGGGCTACTAAATTCCAATGGGATGAAGATTGTGATTAAGCGTTTGAAGAATTAAAAAATTATTTGTCTACTCTGCCTGTATTAGCTAAACTCATAGTAGGGGAAACTTTGCGGGTTTATCTGTCAGCAAACGAGCATGCTGTTGGCTCGGTTTTAGTGAGGCAAGAGGAGAAAGAACAGCAGTCTATGTATTTCTTAAGTCATTATTAAAAGGAGCCGAGTGCCGCTATACTGCACTCGAGAAATTGTCCTACGGATTAATTCTAGCTATTTGGAGATTGCGCCCTTACTTCTTATCACATCCAATTATAGTATTAACTAATAATACTTTGGGTCGAGTACTCATTAACCCTGAGGCATCTGGGTGATTGATTAAATAGGCAATTGAGCTTAGTGAATATGATATACAGTACCAACTCCGAGTGGCAATCAAAGTCCAAGCCTTAGTTGATTTTATAACAGAAGTACAAGGTCCAGAAGAAGAAGAAACTTGAAAAATATATGTTGATGGATCTTCTACTCGACAAGGTAGTGGAATAGGAATTCTTCTTATATCACCAAGGAAAGATCGAATGTAGCTGTCTTTTCGATTACATTACAGAGCTACTAATAATGAACCAGAATATGAGGTGTTAATAGCAAGACTGCAAGCTGCAAGGCATGTAGGGGCCACTCAGATTTTGATTTATTCTGATTCTCAGTTAGCAGCACAACAATTAACAGGTAATTTTGAGATCAGTAATGACTTACTCAAATTATATTCAGAAGCATTCGATAAGTTGAAGTCTGGATTCCAAGAAGTGAGCATACAGAAGATTGCCCGATTAGATAATCAAGTAGCAGATAAATTAGCTAAGCTGACTTCCTCCATAATACCCTGGAATTTAGAGAGGCTTATAGAGCAAAAAGTGTTGGTGTCTTGTATTGAATGATAGACTAATGTGGAGATACAAGGTGACTGAAGGGCATCAATTATTATGTTCTTACAGTAAGGAATCTTGCCAGTTGATAGGAAATACGCACGTATATTCAAGAAAAGAGCTAGTCGATACACCATGGTGGGTGATCAATTATATAAAAGGGCTTTTTTTAGTCCCCTACTTAAGTGTGTTGGACCAGATGATATGTAGTACATTCTACATGAAGTGCATCAAGGTTCTTGTAGTAGTCATGTGGGGGGATGATCTCTTGCCAGAAAAATATTATTAGTTGAATATTTTTTGCCTACTTTACAAGCAAATGTTGCTCGGCTTGTAAGAACATGTTTATCCTGTCAGAAGTATCAGAATTAAGCTTTCAAGGAATTTAGATCGGGGAGCATCCGGAGACGATCTCACGCATCAAGACTAAGCTTTCTTTCTCTTTTTCTAAATTTGGTCTTAATTGTAACTGGTTGAATGATGATATCTGTTTGTAGCTCCATTCCTATAGAGTAGACTCTTGATTCTAGGATTAGGGATTAACTCTATGATATGTAGACACCTTTCTGTTGAATCTATTAAGTTTGATTATTTCTTATTCAATGATATGTGTTTTTGTGGTCCAGATCTACTGTGTACACATAATCTTAATGCCAAAATCATGATATTTATATTCCATGAGAATTTTGAGATGAACTAAAAGGAGAACCCAATCCTCTAACCCTTAAAAACCTGAGACGTGAAGAGTCGACTACGAAAGTAGATCGGTATGCCACTAGAAGTAATAAGCTATCATAGATTTTAATGAATCGATTCCAATTAGTCATCACACAGTAAAGGAGGGAAACTTGGGGGTTGTAGGATCACATGACAGAGGTCTCCTTAGGAATAAAATCCCTCGGCTTTGTCACTTTGAAAGTAGACAACAAATTGGAATGGATACGCCAGTGTAGTTCCAAATGTCCACATTGGATACCTTAGGATAGTCTACGTTTATAAACAACTATAGAGGATAAGAAACCAAATATAGATTCGATATTTACAATAATTGTGGTGAAATCAAAATCCAAGAATTATTTTTCTCCATTGAATACTCTCAGATCACTCTCCTTCCCTTCTCTCTCTTCTCGTTCAAGTCTCTTCCCTTACTATATTCTCTACTCTTCTTTCTAAGATCTCTAGTTCTTGAACAACCTCTCTCTCGCGATTAGTCTAGACAATCACATTTGTTTAGTAAACTAGCACTTAGCCACCAATATTCATGGATCAATATCTTTTATTACTTGATGGCATTCTATGCACTTAGGGATATCACTTCAAGTTTTTGGCACCATTGTCGAGGATTGATTTTGGTTAATATTAGTTGAATAATAAATTGTTTGGATTATACTACTTTTCTTCATAGTTTTCATTTATCATAGGGTGAATCTCAACTTGTCACTTTCTTTTTGTTTCGTTGTATGTTTGTTCTATCAGAGTTGTTAGTATACAGTGGAATATAATAAACAGAACAAAAAGACAAGCAGGATTTACTTGGTTCCCAACCCCCCAGGGTCAGTATGGCCATGACCTAAGCACTCAAGTGTGAGTCCACTAGTGGTCTCCTTTTTGGAGGCGGAGAAACTCGTCTTACAATTTATCAAGTACAAGCATAAAAGATTAATAAAATAAATATAGCTTGTAATAAAAATACAAACAAACACTTTCCTGAGTCAATTCTGAAGTGCTAAGTGCAGCGCACCCTTCCTAGAGCTTCCCTGGTCATAGATATTTGCATCGTAGCTTTCCTTTTGAGTACACGGAGTATGAGTAGTTGAAGAATAGATATCTTGAACATAGAGCCTTCATCTCCTTTTATAGAGTTGTATTAGATCCTTATCTGGATCAACTCTTATCTGGATGAAGTCATATTTGGATGAAGCATATCTGGATAAAGTCCTATCAGGATTAAGCCTATCTCTATGCACATCATCTGGCTTATCCTTATCCTCATTTAAATCATAAAAATGAACCAGATCTTTTACTACATCATCTTATTTATCAACATTTCATAACTCAGCAATTTGGATCAAACCCAGTCGGTCTACCAAACCGTTGGTTTGGTCTATTGAACTGATTTAGATCTTGTTCGACTTAAGTCAAGTCTGGTTCACCCATTTGTGTTTGTCTTCTCTCTATTTTGCTTCCAGCTCTAGATTCCTGTAAAACAACCATACAAAATACAAACAAACAACCTAGCCTATATCTATAAGTCTACCTGACCCACTAGGCTTACCTTTTACTTAGAGGTCCCTCCTCTAAGTCTGCCACCTAAGGGTTAATCCCTAAGAATCAAGTCACACTCCTGTAAGTTTACCTGACATACTAGACTTACCTTTTGCTTAAAGGTCCCTCCTCTAAGTCTACCACCTAAGGGTCAATCCCTTAGAATCAAGCCGCACTCCTGTAAGTCTACCTGGCCTACTAGACTTCATGCTTGGATTGTATCTAAGACTTTACCATTACCTAGGGTCCTCTAGGATTTTTACTGCCTAGCTTCACTCACCAAAACTTTCACCACCTAGGGTTACCTCCTCCTAGGATTTTCACTGCCTAGCTTCAGTCACTAGGACTTCCACCACCTAGGGTTACCTCCTCTAGGATTTTCATTGCCTAGCTTCATTCACCAGGACTTCCACCACCTAGGGTTACCTCCCTCTAGGATTTCCATTATTTAGCTTCACTCACCAGGATCCCCCTACCTAACCTCCAATTAGGACTTTTCATTGCTAGTCATCTAGTCCTGACTAGACTTCTATCTTCTAAACATAAAGTTCTATTTGAATCAACCTTTGGTCAAATTGACCAAACTTAGGTACATTATCAAACATCAAACCCTAGTTCACCCTTTATTGGTGAAGCACTAACATAAATGCATATGTATAAATGCAAATGTAGGGATTTTGATTTTTCCAAGTGAGTTGTCATGATCCAAGATAATCTAGTAGCTAAAATGTAAATGAGAAGTCACCTTAGAAACACAAGTACTAGTTTAGTTCTATGAATCATGACTTATCTACCATGAAAACTAGGCAAAATGAAAAGAGATCCTAAAACAATGCCAACACTCAAATTGTTACAGTAAAAATATTGTTCACTTTATTCTAACATAGAGAGGAAAAAATATATCACTAAGCATACTAGGACAATAAGTTAGCAATAAATCACATGAAATCTAGAACGCGCATGCTAGTATTTTTTACATTAAAGAATAAACAATCATGATGTGATGTATGATATAATTAGGAAAATTTATTATGTAATAAGAAATATGACAAAAACTTGTCTAAACCCAATACACCCCAGACTTAAATCTTTTATTGCCCCAATAAAAATAAAAAATAATGGGAAGGAGATTTGAAGTAAGAGAAGTTACCAAATGATACATGCAAACACTCAAGTCATTAACTTCTCCATTGGGTAGCCACACTCCTCCTAATCTTTGAACCCTATACAAAGAAGATGGACAATAAAAATTAAATAGAGGATTTAGGTTACTAAAAAGATACTAGAACTTAAATGGAAACTAGAAAGAACTTGGGTTGCCTCCCAAGAAGCGTTTGTTTTAGGTTATTAGCTCGACCACCTCATTAGATTCATCTAAATCTTGCTCTTGGAGGGCCAAGATAGTTCAACACCCTCTTACCAAGAGCTCTTATTATGGAGAGAGCTTTCATCATAAAAGCTATAAAGTGAAATATCACTCTCTCCATCTTCGTCTCCTTGCGAGTCCTTTCTAGAGGTTGGAGACGATTCAAATTGAGCTTCTAATTTTTGGCGACATGAAAACCTACACACCCAAAGGAAAAATATACCTTCCACAAGAATGTTATATAAGATAGAACTAGAACGGTATTAAGAGGAACTAAGTATGTACCAAAAATTAAATCACATCTAAAAAAAATCAATTGTAGGTACCTCTATAAAATTCTCTAAAAGATCACTAAAAATACTAACCTTGCATTGCTGAGAGTTACCTAAGAGTTCAAAACACATGGATGTGACTTCCTCATGGTTGTGTAGTGGCTCTAGCTCTGGCTCAAGTGGTGGTGCCTTTAAAGGTGGTGATTCTTAGGATTTTGCTTCCACTGCACAAGATCCTACACCTTTATCATCAATCAATTTCATTCTTATAAATTCCATAGTGTCAATTGATTGTGTGATTAAAGGAGATGATTCTTAGGACGTTTCTTCCATAGTACATGTCCCTACACTTTTATTCACCATATCATCATCATAAGTGGTGAAGAGTCCACTAATACTATTATCAACTAAAGAATTGACAACTTCATCAAAAATTTCAAATTGATCATCCTCGTCGAAAAAATCTTCATCAATTTTATATAATGTCCATAGAAACCAGATCCCCCATTATGCGATTAGTTCTTCAGAATCTTGTGTTTTGATCTTCATCTGACTAGAGCAAGAATTTCTAAGTCTTGGGATTCTTCCCAAAAAGTTAGCTCAATGTGTTAAGATTGATGTAGTCTATCTAGTGTTAAATTATCCTATAATTCTAATAGACTCTGAGATGCTTGAAAAGATTGATCAACACCTTTCATGCTTTTATAATCAAAATTTTAATGATCTATCTAATCTTGATTGTAGCACTGAGGTGGGTCAGGGATATGCTACTGTGTTTGGAAATACTCATGCTACTTGAGAATTTCTTAGGGTTGAAAGTTCTAAGTCTGATGATTTCCCAAATCATAGCTATCAGTACCAAAAATTGGACCATTCGTGACTTGATGTTGAGGTTGAAACAAATATTGAAGTTCTGTAGGAGCGTTAGCAGCTTTTGGAAGAAGTGACAAATAGCAACTGTATGAGACATGCTACTACACACTCTACAAAGATACTCAAATTGATCATTATCTAAATCATAATTTTCATCAATGGGAGATCTTGCTCTTACACTCATAGGTGTGAAAAATTCTCTTAAAGTCCTGCTTGACATGTTAGTACTCATTGTATCTAAAAAAAATTATGAGAAAAAAAACAAAAATGCAGAATTAAAGAAAGAAATAAAATACATAATGAAAAACAAGAAAGACAATGCATAATTTAAATTGCAAGAAAGAAAGGTGCAGAAATAAAATCAAACAAGTAAATGAAAAACCTATTAACAAGTCTAGAGTTACTCATATAATCAACTAATGTTAATTAGAACAGTCCCCCACAATAGCGTCAAAAAATTGGTATGCTACCGTAAGTACACGGTTACGTCATCAATAGTAAAAATATTGATCACACAGAGACTGTTGATTAAGTACTAGTTGAGTTCGCACGACAAATTATCTAAACAATCAAAAGTTGGTTGGAGCCTTGAAAGCTAGAGGTTGAGAGAGAGAGAAGGAGAGTTAAGAGAGACAGAGAGCAAGAGAGGGAATTGTAGAGAGAAGTTGGTTTGGGGAAGTGATTCTAGGAGTTCAGTTTCATTATAATGCTAGTAAATGTCTCTATGTATTGTTCATCTCCTTACCTCCATGCCTACACATTGTAAGATTTCTAACTAAAGCTCGGCACAATCCCATGAAGATTGCATCAGGGATTTTACCCAAGTTCTAATGTCATTAAGTAAAGAAGCAATTCTAGAGAGTCTGATTAAGGATTACCCCAAGTTTCCCTGGATATACAATTCTAGAGTTAACTGATTTACTTCCTAATGATAAATTAATGCAATTAAGTAGAAAAGATAATCTAAAAAGTATGATTCAAGGGTTATCCTCTGTCATAGGGTTCCCCAGTTATACATTTCTATATTCGTATGTTCTTTTATGTAGAGATATAAATTGTGAGTGTTGGTATGTGTAATTAGAATATTGTGGATGCAATATTTGAAAAATGGATGATAGATATTCACCATTCAGACAATCTGATGGATTATTATTGGATTTTATAAAATTATTGTGTTATATTGTTGTAAATTGTTGTGTTGTGTTCAAAATTATTTTTGTATTAGATTGTGTAGAGTATTGTGTAAAATTTGTATATTGTGTATGTAAGTACCTTGAGTAAGTTTTGATGTAATTAACTTAGTTAAGTCCTATTATATTTGATCCTTGTGTCTAAGTGTACAGAAACTTAGGAACACAAGAAGTCAGGGGAAGATGCAGCTATCGAGAAGGATGGCACGGGAAGCTAGTTGATAAGCTCGGTGCATCCGAGGGACGAGGTACTATGGAAGAGTACACCGACGAACAAGAAGGACCCGCACGATGTTTCTGAGGGACGAGAAGCCAGAGCAAAAGACTACTCGAGGAGAGAAGGCCGGAGTTGGGTTCGGGTAAGCTCAACTCTAGATGGTTGGAGAATCACCCAAGCAACCAGAGTAAAACCCGAATAAAGTCAACTCTATGTTGACCTTGTCCAAGCACTTGGACTTGGTCCAAGCATCCGGACTCCAAGCGCCTGGATCCTGTTTGGGCGCTCAGACTCCCCTGGTACAGTAGGGGAGCCTCGGCGAGTCATTGCTATTAATGACGTTGAATGCCCACGTCAACAACACTCCAAGATCCCAGATCGGTCCAAGCACCCGAGCGAGGATAAAGTTTTATCCTCAAAATATTGCATAGCCATTACGAGCAGATAAGGTGCACCATTAGGGGTGCCCGAACTGGGTCTAAGCGTCCAGAGATGCCATATCAGTAAAATGGCTAGTTCGATCAGGAGGCTATAAATAGGGCTCTGGTCCTCTTTATTTAGCACAACACTCGAAAACAACACAATCACTTTTATTTGTTTATTGTTTTCTATCTTTCTATATGTAACTACTGTAAGAGGCTACTCCACCAGAAGTAGATTTTTAGTGGAGCTTTCAAAGTCCTGGACAAGTAATCTTCCAATTGCATACCAAGTAAGTCAATCTTATCTCTTACTCTTTTTAATTTTAATTTTTATATCTTTGCTAAAATTGGAAAGCAAAAGAAAATGAGTATTTTATTTTTGGGACAATTCACCTCCTCTTGTTAGCTGCATCAAGACCATCAATATAAAGTAGTGTTAAAAAAAATGCTACTCTCGATATGGTGTATCGTAACAATGTTTGAGGGCATGGATACATCTCGGACACTAGTCTGAGCATATAGGAATTGGTCCTATGTCAATCCGATGTTGTTTGGTCCATTAGTCGATTTTGGTCAAAAATCAATTAATGAATCTTAGCAACTCTAAAAATCAAAACTATCATATCATAAGAAAGAGGAGAGATCAATGATCTCAAATATGGTATGTTTCAGTGATCATTATCGCAATATCATTTTTATTGAGCTTCTGACATCTTTTCTCATAGATGAATCATGTTTAAAAAATAGCTGCTCTCGATATAGTGTGTCACAATGTTGTTTGACGGCATGGATACATTCAAGAGACCAACCCGAGTGCATAGGAATTGATTCTATGTAAAATCAATGTCTTTTGATCCATCAACCGATTTTGGTCAAAATCGGCTAATGGACCTTAGCAACTCTAAAAATTAAAATTATCATATCATAAGAAAGAGGAGAGATTAATGATCTCAAATATGGAGTGTTTCAGTGATCATTATCGACATATCATTTTTATTGAGCTTCTAACATCATTTCTCATAGATGAATCATGTTAAAAAAATAGCTGCTCTCAATATAGTGTATCACAATGTTATTTGACGGCATGGATACATTCAAGAGACCAGCTCGAGCGCATAGGAACTAATTCCATGTAAAATTGAGGTCGTTTGATTCATCAGCTAGTTTTGGTCAAAATTGGCTGATGGACCTTAGCAGCTCTAAAAATCATAAATTTCATATCTTAAGTAAGAGAGATCAAGGATCTCAAATATGGTGTGTTTGAGAGATCACTATTGTTGTATCCATTATATTTAGCTTCTAACATCATTTGTTAATCAATTGAATATATTTGTCATTCAGTCGACTGATATAGTAATCAATCGAATCAATGTTGCTATCAGTAGAATTGATTTGTCTTTGTTAACTTCAGAAATTGAAATAGTCTACTGATCGAATCAATTCATCTATGTTTACTTTAGAAATTGAACCAATCGATTGATATTATCTATGTTCCCTTGCTAATAACATCCCAGTCGAATTGATTGTATATATTGATGAAATTAATTCTATGACCAATTTGACTGAACAAAATATCAGTCGACTGATTTAAATTGTTCTTTAATGTAGAGATATAAATTTTTGTGTTGTGTTGTTGTAAATTGATGTGTTGTTGTATTCTAAATTATTTTTGTATTGGCATTTTCACATTCAAAAGACCAGCCCGAGCTCATAAAAACTGGTCTCATGTCAATTTGATATCGTTTGGTCCATCAGTCGATTTTGGTCAAAACTGGCTAATGGACTTTAACAACTCTAAAAATCATAAATTTTATATCTTAAGAAATATAAGGGATCAAGAATATCAAATATGGTGTGTTTAAGGGGATATCAGTGTATCATTTATATTGAGCTTACGACATCATTTATCGTGTTTGAATCATATTCAAAAAATCGCCGCTCTCAATACGATGTATATAATGATATTAGAGGGCATTTTCACATTTAGGAGACCAGCCCAAAAACATAGGACTTGGCCTCATGTTGATCTAATGTCATTTAGTCCATTGGCCAGTTTTAGTCAAAATCGATTGATGGACTTCAGTTACCCTAAAACTAAAAAGTTTAACATCATCAGAAAGAGAGAAACTCAAGAATATCAAATATGGGGTGATTTAGTGATCATCATCTAAGTTCCACTTATATTGAGCTTATGACATCATTTATCATGCTCAAATCATGTTCAAAAAATTACTGCTCTCAATATGATGTATCATAATGATGTTAGAGGACATTTTCACATTCAAGAGACCAACTTGAACACATAGGACTTGGCCACATGTCGATCTAATGTCATTTGTTCCATTAACCGATTTTGGTTAAAATTGACTGATGGACTTCAACTACCCTAAAAATAAAAAAGTTTAACATCATTAGAAAGAGAGAAGCTCAAGAATCTCAAATATAGTGTGATTCAGTGATCATCATCTAAGTTCCACTTATATTAAGTTTACGATGTCATTTATCATGTCTGAATCATGTTCAAAAAATTGTTACTCTCAATATAATGTATCGTAATGATGTTAGATGGAATTTTTACATTTAGGAGACCAACCCGAACACATAGGACTTGGCCACATGTTCATCCGATGTCATTTGGTCCATTAGCCAATCTTGGTCAAAATCGGCTTATGGACTTCAGCTACCCTAAAAATAAAAAGTTTAACATTATCAGAAAGAGAGAAGCTCAAGGATCTCAAATATAGTGTGGTTTAGTGATCATCATCTAAGTTCCATTTATATTGATCTTACAACATCATTTATCATGCCCGAATTATGTTAAAAAATCACTGCTCTCAATATGATATATCGAAATAATGTTAGAGGGCATTTTTGTTAGTGCAATTTACACTAACGGTCTAACTCAGGTTTGATGAATAACAAGTGAGTTAAGTTAAGTGTTTTGTGATATAATGCATTTACTGAGCGTGCAGAGATTGATTGGTTTAGGGGACCTGACACCATAATAAAACCCAACTAGGTCTGAGGACCTGATAGTTGGTGTAAAGCCCAGATAGGTCAAAGGGCCAACCTGATATCTGGCGAGAAGTCTGGCTGGGTCCGCGGGGCCTGACAACTGGCCGAAGTCTAGTTGGGTCTGCAGATCTAACAATTGGCGAGATGACCTGGTAGATCGAGAGACTAGTCAATAGACTGTAAGTTGATAAGTGAAGGTAAGTTACTGGAAGAGAGAGTTCTGGTAAGGACGGGTCCAAGTTTGGACTTTAGGTGCTGGTCCAGTTTAGGTTCATTTTGGATCCCTAAACTGAGACCTTAACTAATTCCTGGTCCTAGAAGGACATGAACTAATTATTACTGCTTATTATTATTATGCTAACTTTATTTTATAGATTAGATATTTTAGTATTGGACTAACATATTTTGTAGGGTAAAAAGAGCACAAAGTGCCTCAGGTGAACAGTACTCAAGAAGCCTTCGGGAGCTTTGAAGGTGCCTTGAGTTCCGTTCATGGAAGGCACCTTTAAAGGCTTGGAAGGCGTCTTTCATCAAATAAAATCATACTTCATCGATGATAAGGAGCAGTGTGTGTCGGGATAAAATTTTGCCTATGGAAGACGTCTTCAGCGCTATGGAAGGCGCCTTCCACACTCCAAAAGAGCATCTTGACTAGCCCTTCAACACACCTAATTTACAAGCTTCTATACATCTATTTGGCGTTCCGATTACTCCTACTTCCTGCTGCTACTTCAAAGAAGTCTTTCTGCCACCGAGCTATTTTTCTGAGTCATCCGATCATCTCCGACAGACCGACATCAACACATGAGCGTGCATTAAATTGTTGGTAACTTTAATAGTGTTGTAATTTTTACACTGCTGTTTTAAAAGAGAAGTGTAAGCTGTTACACTATCCCTATCCTTAAATTTGATTACCTATTTCAGTGATTTCAGAAGCGTATTTAGTGGATTATCCATCGATATGTCCGCAAGATCTGGGTCTTGGAGTAGGAGTCATCGAAGGCTCCAAACAAAGTAAAATCGATCAAGTTTTTTTTGTGTTCTTTTCAGTTTAAACTTTCCACTGTGATTTTACTTTAAATTTGTAAAATAACTCTATTTTTCAAAAACATGTGATTCACCCCACCCCCCTCTCATGTACTCATGATCCAATAATTTTTACATTCAGGAGACCAGCCCGAACATATAGAACATGGCCCCATATAGATCCGATGTCGTTTGGTCCATCAACCCATTTTAGTCGAAACCAGCTGATGGACTTTAGCTACCCTAAAATAAAATGTTTAACATTATCAGAAAGAAAGAGGCTTAAAGATCTCAAATATGATGTGATTCAATGATAATCATCTAAGTTTCATTTATATTGAGTTATGATGTCATTTATCATGCTTGAATCGTATTCAAAAAATCACTTCTCTTAATACAATGTATCATAATGATGTTAGAGGGCATTTTCACATTCAGTAGACCAACCTGAACACATAGGATCCCCATATCAATCTGATATTGTTTGGTCCATCGGCTGGTATTGGTTAAAATCGGCTAATGGACTTCAGCTACCCTAAAAATAAAAAATTTAACATCATAAGAAAGAGAGAAGCTCAAGGATCTCAAATCATTGCTCTCAATACAATGTATCTTAATAATGTTAGAGGACATTTCATATTCAGGAGAAAAGCCCAAACACTCATGCAAGCATAACATATAAGATGGGGCACTCCCCCATATAACATACATAGAAAATAATATAAAAGATGTGGCACCCCCCCCCCCAATCCCTAAAAGATTAACATAAAGTATAATAGTCATATAAAAATGTGCCTCACAAGGCATAATCAGAATAAGTCAACATACAAGTACTAGGCGAACCCATATTAATACATAAATCATAACATGTGACACCTATTCTAAGTCCATAGGTGGATGCTCGACAGCGTCAGTCGCATCGTCAGTAAGAGGAGGTGATGGAGGAGGATGACCTAACACCCATGAGCGCACTAGGTCACGCAATGAAGTTATGCTCGTCTGAAGATCAATTTGTCCGCGTCTAATATCCCCAAGCTCCGTACACACCACAGTCATATCACATTCATGATCCATGTGAAACTCATCAAATAACATATCAATGGACTCAAAAGCTGCCTCCCAACGATCGTCTCGATCCTCCAAGGAGTGATGATCATCTGTGGCCACTGGGGCTGCTGTTGGCACTGGCAACTGTGATGTGCGCTCCTCAACCTCACCAGAAAGCTTGTTGGCATGATAATCATGGTTTGGTTCCCACACCATAGTCCTGTCTCCCTCCTTATCCCATCCAAGGAAAAGTTGCATAGGCCAATTCCATCGTACTCAGTCAAAGGTTTGATGTTTGCCTTACCCCTAGCAACATCAATGCCTATGGATGCAAGCCATGCTGTAATAAGGTGTGGGAAAGGCATGTGGATCTTTTTCTAGATGGGTTTTGTGTAATACATAATGCAATGAAACAGGTTCAGACCCATATCTACATCTAACCTATGATAAAATGCAATCAACAAGAATAGATGACTCAATTTAACAAAGGTTAGAGCACGAGTGACTATTGACAATATGCACTTGACAATGACTTTATAAAGGGCATTGTCGGGAGCTGATAGGCTTTGAGTAGAGAAAATTTTCTTGTTTAAAGGTCTAGACTGATGGTAAAAGTGCTCAAACATGACATTTATGGTCAAATGACCAAAAGGGCTTGGAAGAGGCTCTCTATAGGTAGGATAGAACATAAATTTGTTGTCGGTCAGACGACAACCTAAGAATGACCTCCAAGTGTTTGATGTAAAGTCAAGATCATGTTTGCCTACACAAGTTCGATACATTGGACCATCACTAACAAAATGTATGTTATCATAGAATTTGGCCACTAGGTCTAGATGGATAGGAGTATTGCAAAACATAATTTTTTCTAATTTATAATGGGCGATAATTTCTAAGATATCAGGACACTTGCCACGAAAGAACTCTATATGTAGATATCGGGCATGAATGATTTTGAATGAGCGAAGTCGGTCATTAGGACTCTTTCCCTTAGAGGAAGTCCTAGAGGGACCTTCACCAGCCTCAATCTGCCTACATTTGGGTCTACATGGATGCATGAATACATTAATAATGGGACTAGTAACAATGACATGAATCTTAATGTAATAGAAGTTAACCATGGCCAAGAAAATTACTTAGGAGCCATATATGCCGATGGATTATGACGATGAAGTGGGTACTATTGGATTAGGAGACATGGGAGCACAAGGCGTCGATAAAGAGAAGAACCAACACCATGTAGTAAGGAATAGTAGGTTTAAGGTTTAGGGTTGGTAATGAGAAGAACCAGTAGAGATTCCTACCGTAGGTCGCCGAAGCACTAGGTGTAGGAGGGAAGAGATGCACCAGCACCAGTCGTCAGAGAAGGTTGAAAGCATTTAGGGTTTGAAGAGAGAAGAAATTGGGAGTTAGAGTAAGTAGTCGAATGGATTTTGAAATACACGGGTTGCCTTTAAAAACTTATCTAACACTAATTGATATTTAAATCAGTCGATTGATATTTATATCAGTCAAATTGATTCCTTAATCAATTTGACTGATTTGAGAAATCATTCAACTTGTTCAATTTTTGAATTTAATAGAGATGAATTGATTCAACTAATATGAGTAATCAATTAACTATTTCAATTTATGAAATAAATAGAGACTAATCGATTTAACTGATTTGAATATCAGTCGACTAGTTCAGTTTTTAAAGTAAGTAGAGACAAATAAATTTGACGGATATGATACATTAGGTGACTGATTTAATTTCTGAAGTAAATAGAGAAGAATCGCTTCGACTGATATTAGAAATCAGTAAACTGGTTCATTTTCTGAATTTAACATAGATGAACAATTCGATTAATATAGGAAATCAGTCGACTATTTCAGTTTTTGAAGTAAATAGACTAATCGATTTGACTAATTTGATATATCAGTTGACTGGTTCAATTTTTGAATCAAACATAGATGAATCGATCAGACCGATAACACCATCGATTTAACTGAATCTATATCAATCGACTAATAAATATATCAATCGACTGAATGATAAATAGATTCTATTGATTAACAAATGATGTCGGAAGCTAAATATACATGATGAGATGATTATTACCACTCAAGCACACCATATTTGAGATTCTTGATCCCTCCTCTTGTTAAGATATGAAATTTATGATTTTTAGAGTTTCTAAAGTTTATCAGTTGGTTTTGATCAAAATTTGCTGATGGACCAAACAATATCGGATCGACATGGGGCTAAGTCATATATATTTAGGCTTATCTCCTGAATGTGAAAATGCCCTCTAACATCATTATGAGATATCATATTAAGAGCGGGATTTTTAAACACAATTCGGGCATGATAAATGACATCGTAAGCTTAATATAAATGAAACTTAGATAATGATCACTGAATCACACCATATTTAAGATCCTTATCCTTCTCTCTTTCTAATGATGCTAAAATTTTTATTTTTAGGGTAGTTGAAGTCCATCGGCTGGTTTTGGTCAAAACTGGTTGATGGACCAAACGATATTGGATCGACATGGGGCCAAGTCCTATGTATTCGGGTTGGTCTTCTGAATGTGAAAATGCTCTCTAACATCATTATGATACATCGTACTAAGAGCAGTGATTTTTAAACTTGATTCAGGCACGATACATTTTGTCGTAAGCTCAATATAAATGAAACTTAGATGATAGTCACTGAACCACGCCATATTTGAGATCTTTGAGCTTCTCTCTTTCTCATGTTGTTAAAGTTTTTATTTTTAGGGTAGGTGAAGTCCATTAGTGGATTTTGATCAAAATCGGCTGATGGACCAAATGACATCGGATCGACATGGGTTCAAGTTCTATGTGTTCAGGCTAGTTTCCTAAATGTGAAAGTACCCTCTAACATCATTACGATGCATCCTATTAAGAGGAATGATTTTTTGAACACAATTCGGGCACAATAAATGACATTGTAAGCTCAATATAAATAAAACTTAGATGATGACCACTAAACCACACCATATTTGAGATCCTAGAGCTTCTCTCTTTCTGATAATGTTTAAATTTTTATTTTTACGGTAACTGAAGTCCATTAGCTGATTTTGGTCAAAATCGACTGATGGATTAAATGACATTGGATCGACATAGGGTCAAGTCCTACATGTTCGGGATGGTCTTTTGAATGTGAAAATGCCCTCTAACATCATTATGATACATCTTATTAAGAGCAGTGATTTTTTGAACATATTCAGACACGATAAATGACGTCATAAGCTTTATAAAAATGGAACTTAGATGATGACCACTAAGCCACATCATATTTGAGATACTTGAACTTCTCTTTTTCTGATGATGTTAAAAAAATTTATTTTTTGGGTAGCTGAAGTCCATCAACCAATTTTGGTCAAAACCGGCTGATAGACAAAATAATATCAGATCGATATGGGGTCAAGTCCTATATGTTTGAGTGGTCTCCTAAATATGAAAATGTCCTCTAATATCATTATGATACATCGTAATGAATAACACATCACAAAACAACAATTTTACACAAAATCCAATTTTACATGATCAATTTAAACCAACACAACACAACACAACAATTTTACACAATTCAATACAAGAACAATTTAGAACAACACAATATTACAATTTTACACACAATCCAATACAAGATCAATTTAGAACAACACAACATAATAATTTTACACAATTCAATATCAATCCAATACAAGAACAACATAACAATTTTACACACAATCCAATACAATATCAATTTAGAACAACACACCAATTTTACACAATTCAACATCAATCCAATGTAAGAACAACATACCAATTTTACACACAATCCAATACAAGATCAATTTAGAATGACACAACACAACAATTTTAAATATTCCAATACAAGAACAATACAACACAACAATTTAGAACAATAACAATGAATAATAATAAGAATCTAGACTAAAAAAATTTCATACCAAATAATTAGATGAAGTATAAATTTACAACAAACAAACGTACTTCAAACTTTGATATACAAAATACAAACATACAACAACACGTCAACAACAAGGTTGATAATTCATTCGACTTTGAATTTACAAAATTTGTCCCTAATCATTGATAATGCAACCTCCACTCTAAATTTGTGAACATCTTTTTACATGAATTCCATATCTTATACAAAAGATGTCTGATGTATTGCATAATGAAGAAGGCAAAATTAAAATAGTAACAAAATTATAATGACAATGTATTATTGAAATTTACTCAACGGTACACTGATACAAATTCATCCTTGGTCAAGCGTTTGAATCGGTTCAGGCACCCTGAATGCTGCTGACGTGGACCCAAACGTCATCCGCAACAGCGTCTAGTCGACGAAGCGCCCAGGGGAGTCCGGGCACCTGGACATGGTCCAGGTGCCTAGACAAGTCAACACAGTGTTTACTTGTCCGGTCTTCCGCTCCGATCGCTTAGGTGATTCTCTGGCCATCCAGAGTTGAACTCACCTGAATCCAACTCTAACATTCTCCTTGACAAGTTTTCCACTCTGGATTCTCATCCCTCAGAAACACCGCACATATCCTTCTCGCTCCATCGGCATACTCTTCCACATCTTCTCATCTCTCGGATGCACCGAGCTCGTCAACTCACTTCCCGTTTCAACCTTCTAGTCCACTGTGTCTTCCGCTCAACTTCTTGTATTACTAAGTTCCTGCATACTTAGACATAAGGCTCAAATACAACGAGACTTAACTTAACTGGGTTGATCACATCAAAACATACCTGGGGTACTTACAATCTCTCTCTTTTTGATATACAATAACCCCAAGTTAAATTAGGGTAACAAAAGTAAGCAAACACAAGTAGATTATGATTTTACAATTTACTACATAAATTTTGCAATAATATATAAAGAAAACCACAAATCTAAAAATTTACCTCCCCTAAACATAATATTATCCACCTTTCATCACATAAAAAAAAATAGTGCCATATATTAAAAAAAATCTAGAAATTTGTCAAACGATTTCTGAAATAGTGACCAGTTTGAAAAAAAAAAATCAAGAAAAGTTTTCAAATATTCAAATATTTAAAAATTTAAAACTAGGTTTGGCAAAAATAATTTGAATATTATTTTTAAGTTTCAAAAAAATACTGAAATATTTATAAAGGACAAATAGAAATAAAAAGATTAGAATAGAAATTTTGATGATAAATACATATTTATTTTGACCGTATGAATTATTTAATTAGAAATAATAATTTTCAAAGTTAAATACTTTAAAATAGAATCTAATATCTTAAAATCTTGAATTTTTTTAATATATAAAATTTAATGTTTATCCAAAAAAATTAAATTTTTAAAAATTAATTTATAGATAATTTTCAATTATAAGAACATTGTTTTCGGTAAATAATTCAGAATAAATCAAATATCAAAAAATATTGAAAAATTTTCTTGTAACATATAACATTAATTTGATCATAGAAAAATAAAGTTTTACAAAAAGAACTTGTGGAACTTTTTTTATTTTTAAAATATAGTTTTCATTAAAAAAATTTTAAAAATTATTTAATGGTTAAAAAATTCTAAAAATATTTTCTACTGATAAATAGCAAATTTCTTTTTCATAAAAAAAGTATAAACTAATTAATTTCAAACAGAAGGTATACGGAATAATTTATTTAATTTAATAAATATATAAGATAATTTAAGCATGCAATTTAAAAATTAAGGCAAATCAAAACATAAGTAAAAATTTATTTAAACTAAGCATGATTTAGGTATCCAAAATAAATTTTTACCTACTGGATTAATAAGATATTTTCTTGGAATATATTTTCTTATCACTTTTCTGATTTGACCCTTATGAAATCTAAAATATCAATTTAGCCCTCGATAATTTCTTAAATTTAGAATAACAAATTTGAACATGCAGAGTTTTTAAAATTTTCTATTTGTTCTTTTAATTTTATATTTTTATTTTTTATTTTATCAAATTCTTCTAATGGACATGATTTTGCTAATGTAGTTTTTAATTCTAAATTATCTTCTTTTTTTAATTTGTTATTCTTAGATTTGAGTTTGCATAAAGACTTAGACATTAATTTTATGCTTTCATACAGTTGATTAGGCGGAAGAAGGCATACCTCACTTACTATGTCGGTTTCGAAGTTTGACTCTCCCCCTTCATTACTACTTTCCTTTGAAGTGGCTCCCCCTTCATCAATAATCCTTGTTTGGTGACTTGCCATTAATGCTAATCCGGTATAAGCTTCAATCTCTGACTCGGATAACAATGATTCGTCCCACATCGCCTTAAGGTTCTTGTGCTTTATTTGTGTTTGCCTTTTGTTCTTGTCCTTCTCCTTTAGCTTTGGACAGTTGTCCTTAATGTGCCCTTCTTTATCACAGTTGTAGCATTTAATCTTTCTTTTGCCTCTTAGATTTTTCTTTGCCTGCAACTCATTAAACTTATTAGATTTAAACAACTTTTTGAATTTCCTTACCATATATGCTTCTTGATCTGAGTCGAGTGAGGAGTTTGATTCTTGCCCGATCTTCTTAGCTTTGAAAGCTAGGTTCTAAGTTGGCTCATTTTTACTTCTTAGACCTGCACATCAAGTATCGTGTAATTCTAAAATTGAAAACAAACTTTCTATGGCACTTACTTCAAGATCTTTAGAAATATAGAATGAATCAACTATGGATGTCCAGTCCGGGGTTCTTGGAAAGGCATTTAGGGTGTACCAGAGAGAGTCTTGATTTGTTACTATCTCTCCAAGGTTGATGATTCCAATGATCAACTCTTTGAGTTTGGCGTGTAGTTGAGAAACCGTTTCTCCTTCTTGAAGCCAGAGATTGCTGAGTTGGTTCCAGAGTATATCTCTTCTTGCTAGCTTCGCCTCTGAGATTCCTTCGTGCAACTATAGGAACTTCTCCTAGAGTTCTTTGGCTGACTCGTAGACTTCGATTTGATTAAATTCTTAGGGCGACAAAACACTGAGTAGATGAAACTCTACTTTGTCGCTGGCCACAAAATCCGCTTGCTCTTTCTTGGTCCAATAGTGTTCTTCTTTTTCAGCTCCATGTTGATCTAAGGGCACTACAAAATCATACTTGATAGTTAGTAAAATATCAAAGTCAATTTTAAAAAATACCTCCATTTTTCTTTTCCAATTTACGAAGTCTCCTTCAAATTTTGGTGGATGAATACTTACTCCGGTCATCTTATTTATTGTTTCAATTGACGATTAGTTCTTCTAAGGCATCTAGACTTTGATACCATTTGTTGGACCCGTGTGGTAGGCAGGAGGGGGTGAATTGCCCTATTAAGAAATTTAAAACTTTCTTTTACTTTCACACTTTAGCAAAGACAACACAGGTTAGTTGAATAAAAGTTAATTGACATAAATGAGAAAAAAAAAGAGGTAGGATTTACTTGGTTTGTAATTAGAAGATTGCTAATTCAAAGTAATGGAAGCTCCACTCAATAATTCTCCTATAGACAAAGATAGAATAGCCTCTTACAATGTTGATAGCACAAAATCATAAAGACAGTACTATAAATGAAAGCACAGAGTTCGTATTCGAGTGTTGTGTTAAATGAAGAGGATCGGGACTCTATTGATAGCTTACTAGTCAAACTAGTTGTTTTTGCTGATGTGGCATCTCCGAGCACCTGGACCTAGTCCGAGCACCCCCAACTGTAAGTCTTATTTGCTCGCAATGGCTACTCAACGGTGCAATGATAAAAATTCATCCTTATTTGAGCGCCTAGATAGGTTCGGGGGTCCGAAGTGTTGCTGACGTGGACTTGAACATCATCCGCAGCAATGTCTGGTCGACAAGGTGCCTAGGGAGTCTGAGCGCTCGAACCCTATTCAAGCGCCACCTAGACTGTTAACATAGTGTTGACTTGTCCGGTCTTCCACTTTGGTCGCTTAGGTGATTCTCCGACCATTTAGAGTTGAGTTCATCCTAACCCAACTCTGGCCTTCTCCTCAAGTAATCTTTCACTCCGACTTCTAGTCCCTCAAAGATGTCGTGTGCATCCTTATCATACCACCGGCATACTCTTTCGCAGCTTCTCATCCATTGGATACACCAAACTCGTCGACAAGCTTTCCGTGTCATCCTTCTCATCCACTGTGTCTTCCACTCGACTTCTTTTGTTCCTAAGTTCCTGCATACTTAAACACAAGGATTAAATACAATAGAACTTAACTCAATCCGATTGATCACATCAAAACTTACCTGGAGTACTTACATCTTCCTCCCATAGGAACTGAGAAGTAGGTCATCTTGGATTTTGAAGGTATTCTACTAGGTAGGCCACATGTTCTTCTCATTTTTTTCCTTTTTGTTTCTTTGAATTTTCTTTTCAAATACTGCAAATAAATCAAACTCAATGTATTTAACAAAAACAAAAGTTAAATTAAAGAAAATGCAATTACTTTAATCAAACTCAAATATTACTCATAAATGTCAACTTACTTTAATAGCATTTAATCTCATAGTCTTAATTTGCTTCTCCCTTGCTTTTCTGTTATCAAGCTCTTCTTTATCCTCAATTTTATCACTAACTAATATAATTTTATCTTCTTCTGTCATATCAAAATCAACCTCCCTATACTTTATCTCCAAGTTACCCCCTTTACCTTTATTTTTCTCTTGGTCCTCTTCCTACCTAAGACCAATGCTAGTTAATCAGGTGTATCTTTAGGGATGGACCTGAGGTTATAGTGATTTCTTCCTCATCCTCTTCTCATCAAAACAAGATTAGGATGAGGATCTTTGGAAGGGTGGCTAGTTGGATAAGAAATACCTTCCTTTTCTAATATGGCAATTAATGATCTTGATTAACTTTTACTAAACTTTCATTATTGAGGGTAAGCTTTTCGATTTATTTTCCTTTTCAATGCAATGAGAATATACAATTTCTTCCTCTGAGTCTATGTGAAATTGTAAAGTCGATGTCTTACCTCATTGTGGCGTAGACTCAAATTTAATGAGGGAGGTGCCAAGTAAATTTACTTCCTCAGGGGTAGGGAGAATATCAATAATAATCTACAAAATCAATAACGATATATAATTAATTAAAAATTGTTAACTATTTAAGATGAATTTAGCAAGAGTTGAAATACACATAATGGTTACCTAGTTAGGTAAGACTCCTGCTAACTTAGCCTTTATTTTATTTCTATAAGAATAAGTAGATGTCTACTTACTTATCCTCAGTGTTACGATGTTGCTTGCCACTTGAATAGGTACATGCTCAAGAAACCAAGTCTGTGTCATAATTCAATAATTAAATACTATTAAATATTTATGAAATAAATTAACTAACCAATAAAAACTTACTATAAGTAGACCAGCAAATCCCTTTTTATAAGGCAGTGAGAGGATAGGCCTAGGAGTATTCAATGCAAAAGCATTGTCAAATATTGAGAGTTGAGGAATCATATAATTATATATTGCCTCAACCTAATTATAACTTACTAGGTTGTCAAAATCATTCACAATATCTATAATGCTTAAAGGTAGCTTATATGTACTAGAAGTAAACAAAATAGAAGAAAAAAGATACAAAATATAAAATTTACAAAATAACAAAGCATCGATATCTGAATCAACTTGGAGATAATATGTCCTCATTAGATTTTCCAATCTAGATTGATTTAGTTCTTTACTTGGAAAAAATGTTTCAAATAATGCATCAGAAGCAACATTCGAATCCATGTCGATATCTCTACCTCTATTTGGGATTCCAACCACTAATGCTACATCTTTTGTTATGAATGACACAACCACGTTGGAGAATTTGAATGCCTCTTCTTGCAATTCCCAATTCTCAAATATGTTCACCAGTAATCCCCTAAGATGTTGAATTTCTAGTATGTTGATGAATAACACAAAGGGACTACTTATAACATAGATATATTTTTCATGGAGTATAACTCTTGAATAACCCTTTGTTTTTATTTTTGTAGAAGTTTTAGAATAAAAATCTATAAAATATCCCAAGCTTGCTCATCCAATGTAATTTGTCCTCCAAATTTGATAATTGAATTTCACTTGCTGAACTTGATGTAATTCTTTTACTTTCCTGTCGTATAACAAAACAACAATCATCTTTATAAAATTCAATCAAATATCTTTAGTAAAACAAAGTTAAACTAAATTTACTAATTCTATGCAACGAATGAAAACATAAATAACAATTATGGAATTAGAATGAATGCAAACATAAATAACATATAATCTAAAAAATATTAAATTTGTTAATAAGTTAAACTAAGTTGATAAACGAAGAAAAATAACATGATAAGATCTATACACATATAAGGGGTAGGTTAGAGATGATATAACCTATTTAGATTAAGAGATCCTTAACATATTTTAGGTAAAAAGTATGACATAGAAGAAATCAAAATGCTCTATGTACCAAAGTTAAATAGTATTAACAATTCATCTTGATAGTATTAACAAAATTAAATATAACGAATGTGTTTTCATAAATAAAGCTATAATGAGAAATTAATGAACAAAACAAAACAAAATAGACCTTAGCTGCTTCGACATTCTCATAGATGTGCTAATGCGGTGTGAAGGGAAAAGGAGCTAACATTGTGAAGTTGGTGAAGCTGAAGTTTGACCTAAAAGCTTTTGAGAACACAATAGCTGGTGAAGGATACGTTTGGACCTTAAAACTGCCCAAGAACAAAGAAGCCAATGAAGACGTTGGTGGAGGTGAAGAAGTCAAATATCAGGAGGATCAATGATGCATGACTTTGCCAATGAAACATTGAACGTCGGGAGTGAGCACGCGACGTGGTTCGGGAAGGGGGAGTTAGGGTTTTTCATTTTTAAAGATAAAGCAGGAATTGGTCTCAAGTTTTTTATGGGAAAATAAAAAGTGGTTCAGGATGCGTTTTTCATTTCTTCGGACAACTAGTTGAGGTGGGCAGTGACGTGGACGAGCAAGCAACGTGGATGAGGGGTAAAATTGGTACAACATATGTGATTTGGTAATTAACAAAGTACCATACGTGAAATGGATATTTGGCAAAAATCATTATGCGGTTTAGTAAAAACCTCTATTATTTAAATATGATATACTTTTAGAAGCTAGCAACTAAAATCTAAATCTTGAAATCCAATTCAAAGGTATTATAGATAGTTTACTTTAAATGACCCCCAATGCTTGGTGTGATGATAAGTGGGCAGACGAGTTTGGTAAACAACGAAAGTTTGAGTCCTATGCAGAGTAAATAAATATCTACGACGTTCGAATCATTCGTGGTGTTGAGTCATCCCCATTGTCTATCTACATTTCTTGGATTTATCTGATGGCCTAGGAAAATTTTTTATGGGGCCTAGTATGTTAGATGAGTGAAGGGTAAAGTACTTTGAGATTTAAGATAATAATAATAATTGTATGACTATTTGTGAAATGATGAGTAGTGCAAGGTGGTGTTGCCACCATGACATTTGGGGGTCAAATTCCGGCTAGTAATCGAGTGCCTGCTATAAGTACTCTGAGTGAGTTTTGATGTGATCAATCGGGTTAAGTTAGATCTTATTGTATTTGATCATTATGTCTAAGTGTACAAGAACTTAAGAATACAAGAAGTCAAACGAAAGATGTAGCTAATGAGAAGGATAACAGAGGAAGTGAGTCAATGGGCTCAGTGCATTCGAGGGGCGAGGTGTTGCGAAAGAGTACATCGGTAGACGAGAAGGGTGCATGTGATGCTTTCAAGGGACGAGAAGTCAGAACGAAAATTGCTTGAGGAGAAGGCCAGAGTTGGTTTGGGTGAACTCAACTCTGGATGCCCGGAGAATCACCTAAGCGATCTGAGAAGTAGTCGGACAAGTCAACATGAAGATGACTTGTCTAGGCATCTGGACCAAGTCTAGGCTCCTGGACCACCCTAGTACAACAAGGGCATCTCGGTGAGACGTTGCTGCGAGGATGACATCGAAGTCCACGTTGACAACACTCCAGGCACCCGAATCAGTCCAAGTGCCTAGGTGAGGATAAAATTTTATCCTGAAACCGTTGAAGAGCCATTACGAAGAAGATAGAGTGCATCGCTGGGGGCGCCTGGACCTACTCCAGGTGACTAGAGCTGCTACGTTAGCCAACAACTAAATTCGACCAGTAAGGTATAAATAGAGCCCTAGTCCTAGGAGTTTCATATAACACTTGTTTCAATTGTTTACTGCTTTCTAGTTTTCTATACTTAATTGGTATAAGAGGTTACTCTGTCAAAAGGAGTTTTTAGTGGAGTTTTCAAAGTTTTAGACTAACAAACTCCTCGGTTGTAATCAAGTAAATTACTCATATCTCTTACTTATCTTTTATGTTTTTATTTCTAATTAACTAACGTGTTTATCTTTACTAAATTTGGAAAGAAAAAGAAATTATTGATTTTATTTTAAGGGCAATTCACCTCCTCTTGTCCGCCACACCAGAACCTACAAGTGGTATCAGAGCCCGGATGCCTCAAAAGGACTAACCGCCAATTAAAATAATACGAAGATGGCCTGAGCGAGTATTCACCTGTCAAAGTTCAAGGGAGATTTCACCACATGAAAGAAAAGAATGGAGATAAATTTTATGACTAATTTTGAAATTTTATTAACTATCAAATATGAATTTGTAGCACCCAAATATCAGCATGGTGACGAAAAAGAAGAACATCTGTGGAGCAAGAAGGAGCAAGCCGACTTCATTGCAAATGACAAAGCAGAATTCCATCTGCTGAGTGTTCTACCACCACAAGAAGTCAACTAGATCGAAGCCTACGAGTCAACCAAAGAGCTCTGAGAAAAGTTCCTAGAGGTGCACGAAGGGACCTTGGAGGCCAAACTCGCAAGGTGAAACCTACTCCGGAACCAACTCAACAACCTTCGGATAGAAAAAAGAAGTAATAGTCATCCATCTACATGCAAGAATCAAGGAGCTAATCACCGAACTCACAAATTTCTGAGAAATGGTAACAAATCAAAATTCACTAAGGTATACTTTAAATGCTTTTCCAAGAACACCCGAGTGGGCGTCTATAGTAGAATCTTTCTACATCCTCAAAGACCTCGAGGCAAGTACATTAGAAAATTTATTTTCCACTTTCGAATTACACGAGTCGAGATGCGCAGGTCTAAAAAGGGAAAATGAGCCAATTCAAAATGCAGCACTGAAAGCTAACCAAAAAGACGACCTAGATTCTGACACATCACTCGACGAAGATGAAACAACCTTTTTGGTAAGGAAGTTTAGTGAGTTCCTTAAGACTAACAAGTTTAACAAGTCACAACTAAGAAGCTTCATGAAGTAAATGAAAGGTTTGGTGCTATAACTATCAAGAACAAGAACACATTTAAAGACAACTACCCAAAATTGAAGATCAAGGAAAAAGACAAGGACAAAGGACCAAGATGGACGAAGCATAAAAATTTGAGGGTGACTTGGGATGACACGTCATCCGATTCCGAGACGGAGCAATAAACTGGACTTGTGCTAATGGCAAGTCACCAAGATGAAGAAGACAACGAGACTTCATCTAAGATGAGCATCGAGAGCATAGATGAAGGGGGAGCTTCAAACGATGAGTCCGACATGGTAAGTGAGGTACAACTCTTACCTCCCGACCAGCTTTACGATGTTATTCAAATGTTATCTAGACATTTATGTAAACTCCGAAATAAATGTATGGATTTAAAAATTGAAAAAAAGGAGTTAAAGGTAAATTTAGCTAAAGCACGTCCACTAGAAGAATTCGATAAAATTAAAAATGAAATGCAAAATTGTAAGGAAAAATAGAATTGTTTAGAAATTCTATATGTTCAAATGTTTGAAATTCTAGAAATTTTGAAGGGCTAAATTAATATTTTAGATTTCACAAGCGTCAAATTTAAAAAATTTCTAGAAATTATATACCATGAAAATGTCTAATAAATTCAGTAGGTAGAAACTTACTTTGAGTTCCTAAATTATGTTTAACTTGATTAAAATTAATTTTATACGTGCTTGAATTTTAATTACCTTAATTTTAAATATTGTTTACAAAATCAATTAGTTTGTATACCTACTGCTCATGTTTTCTATTGAAATTTTTTCTTGCGATACACAAATGAATTAACAATTAGTATAAAATTTTTTGGGTTTTTTTATTATTATATAATTTTGTATGAATTTTTTATCAAAAAAATATAATTTAAAGTTTAAAAGTTTTCGGAGATGAATTTTGAAAAAACTGAATTTTTGGCTAATTACCTATGTTCTTTAAATGTTGAGAAAATTTAGCTAGATTTTTAAGACTTAAATACTATTTTTAATAATTAATTTCAAAAGTAATACTATTTGATTAAAAAATATTTATTACTGTTACACTGCAAATATTTTATAAGTGAATTTTTATCCCGGTCTAACTAATTTTGTTTGACTTTAACAAAAGTTGTTAGGATTTTTCGAGACTGAAAAATAATTTTTAATTTATTTTTGTCAAAACACAAACTTAATTGTTAAAATTAACACCTTTTGAAAATTAATTTATGTAAAATGACAAATTCCATAAAATACTATTTTCAAACCCCTAGAAAACTATCCAAATTTTTCCTAATATTTTTTTTTGATATTTTCATGATTTTTTCGACGCCATCAAAGGAGGAGTAATATAGCGATTAAATTTAAAGGGAGATTTTTAGGTTTTTAATGCAAAATTTATGCTTTAATAGTTATATTATCATTGTTACTTTATTTTACAATAATTTCATGTCTATGTTTACCCTAACTTTAACTCAGGTTGATATATATCAAAATGGGGGAAATTGTAAATACCTTGAGTGTGTTTTGATGTGATCAAACGGGCTAAGTTAGGTCCTGTTGTATTTGATCCTTATCTCTAAATCTATAGGAACTTAGGAACACAAGAAGTCAAGCGAAAAATACAGCTAGCGAGAATGATGACACATGAAGCGAGTTGACGGACTCGATGCGTCCGAGGGATGACATGCTGCAGAAGAGTACATCAGCGGATGGAAAGGACATGTGTGAAGCTTCCCAGGAACGAGAAGTCGGAGCCGAAGACTGCCAGAGGAGAAGGTCAAAGTTGGGTTCGGGTGAGCTCAACTTTGGATGGCCAGAGAATCACCCAAGCGACCGGAAAAATAACTGTCCAAGTCAACATGAAGTTGACTTGTTCAAGCGTTTGGACCAAGTCTAGGCACTTGAACTCAGAGCGCTAGGACCACCCTTGTACAACAAGGGCACCTTAGTGAGATGTTACTGCGAGGATGACGTCGAAGTCCACGTCAGCAACACTCAGGCGCTTGGACTAGTCTAGGCGTTCGGGTGAGGATAAAATTTTATTCTGAAGTCATTGAAGAGCAGTTATACAAAGAAGATAGAGTGCACCGCTGGAGAACCCGAAGCTATCAGGTCAACCAACGGCTAAATTTGACCAGTTAGCTATAAATAGAGCCCTGGTCCTAGGAGTTTCTGTTGGTCTCGGTGCGGCTGACTAGAGGAGGGTGAATAGCCCTACAATCAAATTTATACTTTCTTTTGTTATTCAAGTTTAGCAAAGACAAACATAAGTTAAGTTAACAAATAAAGTGAACATAAATTAAAGAAGAGGCAAAAATATTTTACTTGGTTTGCAACCAGGCAGGATACTAATCTAAGATAATGGAAACTCACTAAGAATCTCCTTCAATGTAGGCGGAGAAGCCTCTTACAAAAGTTGAAGTACAAAAAAGAAACTACAGAATTGGAAATGAAAGCTTAGAGTTCGTTAACTCGTGTTGTGTTTAAATGAAGAAGACTAGGGCATTATTTATAGACCACTGGTCGAAACTAGTCATTTACTGACATGGCATCTCTGAGCGCCTGGACCCTCTTCGGGTTCTCCTAGCGTGGCAAACGTTATCTCCTCGCAATGACTCCAGGCGCCCCCAGCGTGGCAAACGTTATCTCTGCGCAATGGCTCTGTAATGGCTTGAAGATGAAGTTTTTCATGTCCGGGCACTTGGACCATCTCCGTGCGCCCCAGGCCGTTACTGAAGTGGACTCGAAGAACAATCAACTACGACGACGCGCTCGTTGGGCACCTTGGTGGTTCGGGCACCCGAACCATCTTGTCAGAACGCCCAGACCATCTTGTCCATGCAGTCGGACTAGTCAGCCCAATGTTGACTCATCCGACGCCTTCTCCGGTCACTTACTTCGTCTTCAGTCACTTGGGTAATCCTTCGGTTTTCCAGAGTTGAGCTCACCGGAACTCAACTCCGGCATTCTCCTCGAGCAGACTTTCTCCCTAACTTATCGTCCCTCGAATGCAACGCACTTCCTTCTCATCCGTCAGTGTACTCTTCCGCAACACCTCGTCCCTAGGATGCATCGAGCCCGTCGGCTCCCTTCCAGTGTCATTCTTCTAGCTAGCTACATCTTCTGCTCGACTTCTTATGTTCCTAAGCTCCTACATACTTAGATACAAGGATCAAATACACATGATCTATCTTAACTTGGTTGACCACATCAAAACTAACTCAGGATACTTACAATTTCATACAAGACTTGTTTTAATTGTTTATTGCTTTCCAATTTTCTGTACTTAATTGGTGTGAGAGACTATTTCATTAGAAAGAGATTTTTAATGGAGTTGTCAAAGTCTTAGACTAATAATCTTCTCGATTGTAACCAAATAAATTATTCGTGTCTCTTACTTTTCTTTTTTATTTTTATTTCTAATTAACTAACGTATTTGCCTTTACTAAATTCAGAAAGTAAAATAAAGTGTGATTTTATTTTCAGAGCAATTCATCTTCTTTTATCAGCTGCACAAAGACCCACGGTCCCACACCTGCCCTCCCATACGTTATTCAACTACCAAGAATAATAATAGCTACTTATTATTTATCTTTTTTATATTAGTCTAACAATGAGTTGGGGTGAGTGAATTATGTTTTATCACATAGTACTCTTTGTATTTTTATTTTAGATATATAATTGATATATTATATTTTAACTATATAAAATATAAGTTATATATATTTTAATATTTACTTTGTAATAAAAACTGAGGTTACTCCATCCGTTTCAATCGTTCTCCCGTCGCTCACCGTCGCCGCCGCCGCTCGCCGCCGCCGCTCGTCGCCGCACCTCATTGCCTCACTAGCAGCCCAGGTAAGGTCTCACGTTTCCCTCTCTTTCTTTCCGTCTCCTCTCCACCGATCCGGTGTCGAAACGGCGTCTCGGTGCCGATCCCGTGCCGGAACGGTAAAAACCGTCGGTATCGAGCGGCACAGATTGGCATTGAAAACCCACTTAGTGTTTGTTTTGATGTTATGTTCTTTCAGATTCTTAATGTGCTTCTTTTTTGATCTATAGATGCTGTCTAATTTCTCTCACATGTCATTCTATTGGTCCGAGCAGCATATTCATATTTGCAAATACTCTATTGATAAATGCACACAATACTTTGCAAATATTATATTTTTGTTTCTCATTGGTCTGCTATTTTAATGATCATTTTTAGGTTGATTTAAGTCTTTGGCAATGGGTTGGTGTAGTAATTGCGAGGAATGCCCCATCTATAGGGATCCTGAGAACGGTTATGTGTGAGTTGTTTTGTATTATGGATATGTGCAAGTTTGTTTGTTTATGTTGGCACTTTTTGAATAGGATATGAAGGATAACCTCTTCCTATTATATTTCATTAAATTCCTTTTTATGCTGTTCCAGGTGCTGTACCTTATGTGGAAGGATTCTCGATCAAGAGATTTACTGCAGTCGTCTCACTTTTGCAAAGGATACTGGTGGCCAGGTTTATCATGTGTTGGCTCATGGAACCTTTAAGTAACCTAATTTATTTTCCCCTAAATTTATTTTTTATTTATTTCTTTTCTTTCTTTTCCCAGAGTACTAGTAATATCATAAAGATTTTGCAACATGAATCCTCTGCATCAAATTTAAGAACTCTAAAGAAAGGTAAATTCACATAGGAAAAAATCTTATCTTTTTGTAATCTAGGATATGTAACTTGATTGTTTATGTAAATTTGGTTGTTGTATTTGTGATGGAATTCCATGGTTATGCTTTTGTATTTTGCAACTTCAATGTTCATCATTTAGTAAAAAATTTCTGCATTAATTTTTAAGTCACATCCATATTGTAATCTTTTTAGTTTCAATTTTCACTTGGCCCTAGCAAGGTGTCTAGTTTGGGACTTATCTATTTATGTTTTGTTTTGTTTATTGTGTGTTGTGTGTTTTAGTTGCTTATTATTATTATTATTATTATTATTATTATTAACTGGATCACATGTCCAACCTATTAAACCTAGAATTAGAGCCCAAGTTCCTTTTTAAACAGTGTTGAACCGTATATTTCTGACTGGTTTAACTGAAAAAATTATGACCCAGTGGAAATATTTCAACCCCTACTCTAGTTTATAAAAGACTATATTTTTTGTTATAATATTTCAACCCCTACTCTAGGTTATAAAAGACTATATTTTTTGTTAGACTTCTCATGTTTGTAAGAGCATAGATTTAGCTACTCTTTTGACTGTTTATCATTTATAATAATTTATTTAAAATATGCAAGTAGATCAATGCTTCCATTTGAATTGCTGGTTACTTGTTGTAGAGGAACATTGATGATCAAATTTTTGCCAAGTAAACATTTTCAAATTAATGTGGGAATAGAGAAATTTGTATTACTTATTTTTGCATTTAATTTATTATTTTGTTTAATGCATTTAAGACTAAAATTTCTTATGAGTATCAAATTTCAAATTATGTTCTTGTCACTTTTACTCTTTAACATTTTCTGCCATATATTTCTAAAAATTCCTATTTGACTTTTAGTTTATTTGATTTTCAGTTTTGTGTGAATGTTATTTTTTTTTCCTTCTTTGATTTTGCCCTTTATTTGTCCAGGAAGAGATGAGATTAGCTATATTGTAAATGTCTTGAACATTAGCGGTGGAGATTCTATAATCAACAATGCTTGTGCTTTCTATGAGGTACTTTTATAGGTTATTGCAATACATGGAAAGCAATTTAGTCTCACATTCCCAATTTTGAAGATGGTTGTAGATACAAATTTCACCAAAGGATGCAAGATATCTCATGTTGCTGCAACTTGTCTCTATCTTGCATGCAGGTGAGAAGTGCATGCTACTATATGGTTGTGATTAAGTCATGCCACCACTATTATGGCATAATGATTCTTTTCAAGTATTTGTATACACTCTTTTATCATTAAGGTCATTCCCCTTTTTTTCCCCATTACCAACCTTGGATAAAACAATATCTGAATCTTTCCAAGTAAACATGCCATTAAATTATTGATGGATTTGCTTATGCTAGCATTCAAAAGACCAAGATATAGTAATTGCTCATTCAAATAAACCATTGTGCACAACACATTATTAATTCATGAATTTGGTTGTAGATTGCCATCAAATAATTAATAATGGCATATACTGCTTGTATGTTTTTTAAGCTTTTAGAAGTGGTTGAACCATAGGGGACAAGAATTTTGCTACACATGGGAGATTAATGCATATGCGCCTAATTTGAACCTGCCTATTTTGATCAGCAATGGCTTAGGTTGCTTACTGGTCAAGCCCAGGCCTTTGCTTTGTTGTTCTTAACCCTGATCAATATCCTAAATCTGAAAATTTTGTATGGAGTTCTTTCAGAATATCAATGTTGGAGTAGGGGAGGGGTAAATGAAGCCTTATTGTATGAATATTAGAACATTTCATGACTTTCCATGTCCAGATATACCTGCAATTAAAAGATCTAGTTTGTTTCCTTAATTCTCTATGTTTTAAACTTCAAGTCTTCTATTTACATGTTTTTTCATTCGGTATCATTCTAGTTAGTATTCATAATTGGTAGTTATTTGTAAATCTTATGGAGAATTTCTAGTGTGCTTATGGGTTATATGATTGCTTTTCTATATATTACTCTGTGCACTTAGATAAACTTAAAACCATTCTTTTCTTTTTTGAATATACTTCTCTATCCTATAGATGAGAGCATATAATTTGTTAGATTATTCTACTTTATCACTTGAAAACTGACTAATTTGTAGGTGATTAGCATTGGTTGTCAACTTTGAAGCATATATCAATGTTGTATTCATAATGCTGTAACTTGGTTTAGAATTTGGTTCCTTCTTTTTTCAGGCAAAGCAAAAAGGACTATCTTCTCATTGATTTCTCTGACTACTTGAAGATAAATGTGTATGTGCATCTTGTTCTTTTTCACCTCTTCATTCTTTTTGAACTGTGAATTTCTTGAGTTTTTCCCCCTAGCACAAACTACTGTTAGGAAGGCAAGATAAAATGATCTATTATATTTTGTTTCAGGTATGTCCTTGGAGCTATGTTTTTGCAACTTTGTAAAACTTTGAACCTCTTGGAACACCTAATTGTCCTAAAAATAGTGGATCCAAGTTTTTTTATCCATCGATTTACAAAGCGTAAGTGAACTTTGTTTTCTATTTTTTATTTAAAAATTCTTTGATTTGAAGGACACAATTCATTGCACTGCAAAGTATCATAAGTTTCGGTTTTCATTATTTATCTAGTGTCTTAGACTCCTATGACTGCAGTGATTGTAGTTTGGTTTATTCTGAATTTATTCTTTTGGTTTTTAGTGATTAAGCTTACATTTTGGTTTCTCTAATTCTAGTCTTTCATTGAAGTTTGATTTATTAGTGAGTATAACTACAATTCTGTCTTATTTGTCAATTTTTCGTATTTTCTTTAAATTGGGATATTACTATTTGTTGTTGCAAGAGAAACTTCTCTTCCCTTCCATGTTTATTGCAAACTTAGTAGAAAATAACACCGTTGTTCAACATGCTAGCTCTTTGTTTATGGCAAACTATTTTCATTTTAATGGCAAACATATTCAAGGCATAAATATATTCACATTTTTGTTGCTGGAAATATGTATTTTGTAATAAGTAAAGTATTATCGTAAAGAGGGACTTATTTGTTTTATTTCCTATTTGCCCTATTTATTCATCAAGGTAACTCAGTTATGAGATTAGATTAGACTAGAGTGAATTTATTGTGTAAAACTTTTGAAATTTAGGACTATTAGGCAAAAAGAATGATGCAGTTTCTGAATTGGCTCTTCGCTTGGTTGCAAGCATGAAGAGAGATTGGATGCAGGTATTCTTCTTTATTGGCATTTTCCTTTTCAATTTGTAAATTCAATTTCTTATGCATAAGTAAATTTGTTTCTTGTGCTTTTAATGGTTTTAGACAGGAAAGAAACCCAACGGATTATGCGGTGCAACATTATACATATCTGTACATTCTCATGGACTTAATTACTCCAAATCAGATATTGTGAGTAAAAAACTTTCTAGCTAACTTCCACTCTAAATGTGTACATGCGTATGGTTGAAGATGCCAACCCAAAGTATAATAAATTTATGAAACACCAAATTTCTTTGTACCATGCAAATCTATATCTGTGATATGTCATCCAGTCTTCAGGATCCCCTTTATGTTTCAAGTCGAGCCTAAAAGCTTGTGACTCAATTAATCTTTTATATAATTTACACTACAAATGTGAAAATGCTAACAATAAACATCTTGAAGTTGTTGAGAGAATATAGCAAATTTATAAGAAAAATTTAACCAATAGTCTCTTTTTTTTTTCATTCATGGCATATTACATTCTTTGAGCAATTGGAAATTTTATCAAGTAAAGCTTAATTTAATTTATTTTTATCTCTTTTGTTTTGGATTTTCCTTTGTGTGTGCAATAGCTTGATCTTCTTATTGGTTAGCAGACAAATGTTAATAGTTTTTGTTCAAGATAAAATACTTTAACACATTTATGAAATTGATGTGAAACTTTGGCAATTATATATACCTATATAGTGTTGAAGTAATTATTCTTTGTTGTGTTACGTATAACAATTATGAAAATATTTATTTATTTAGACCAAAAATTGTTCATCATTTTTGCTTTATTAGGTTAAATTTCTCTGGTCTCTAATCCATGTGAATTTTTAGAACATAATTGGTATATTTCATTCAATGTTGTGAGGAATTCCCCCTTCTATAATTTTTATGGAATTTGAGAGTCAAACCTAAAACTTGAATTTTAAATTTATTTAATTAATTTTTATACAACATGGTTGTTCATCTAATTGTTGCAAGGCTTTTTTTTTTTGTACTTAGGTTTCTGCTGTACACATTTGTGAAGCGACTCTGAATAGACGACTAATAGAGTTTGAAAATAATGAGTCTGTAAGTTTTCATATACTTGAACAAATGTTAAGTGATGTTGATATAACTTATTGTGCAACTGATTTCACTGTCCATGAAATATTTTGTGGTGTTTATTTTACTTTTAAATTTAATGGCAAAATAACCTATATATTTATTTCTTTAATTGCTATAATCATTTGTTTTGTGAATCTTGATTTGAAATTTCATTTCGAGTTGGGTTTTCTATCCCCAATTGAAACAAGAGAATTTCATGCCATATCGGAACATGTTGAGATGCGGTGCCGGAGGCATTAAAGCATAGGAAAGAGGAAGAAGAAATGTGATCACTTTCTTCTTATTGAACTCTCACTCGATAGTGTACGATCATGCCAACACTCGCATGATGCTCCTAATATTGTAGAAGTCAGAACATGAAGAAGCTTTGTAGAAGTTAGAACAAGTTAATGACCTCGCCAACAGAGAACGCTTGTGCAATCCTTGCAGCATTGCAAGACGACTGCAAGCTCTCTAACACGGTAGAAACTTATGCCTGATGCTTGTCTATTATGTTGTAACATTTGCTTGTTGCCAATGCAACATTGGGTGCAACGGTAAAATTCACATGTTAATCAGCTTGGTTTAGCATTTAAAATATGGTGTGAATATGTCATACCATGGCTATTTGCTTGCTATCCTATATAGACAATATATTGAAATATATGCGATATGCAAACTAGTTACTCGTGAAATAATGCCACTTTGGAACACTATACTAGTGCAAGAATAGAGTGATATTGTATGGAGATTCAATTCTTTCAAGGCTTGAAGAGAGGAGACTAACATATTTTCTATATCTCTATTTTGGATAGTAAGGATCCATATAGCCGACCCCACCTAGTGGGATAAGGCTTAGTTGTTGTTGTTGTATCTTGGATAGTAAGGAGGCTCGATACTTGTTACTAATCATAGTAAAAATTTTGATATTATGAACTCATTTTCAGATTTATGTATGGATTATGGGTATCTAGTGGAGTAATACATCTCATGGTGGTTTGTTAGATAGTTATTGTCAGACTCCAAGGGTAAGGTTGTCCGACAAAAATCGGATAGCACCTTCCCTGTAGCAGTGACAAATGAATACATTGCCACAAGGCTACTCACAAACTAACAACATCCCACACAACTGGATATAAACACAAACACGTAGATTATAAGCAACCCACACGGCAAGAAATAAATACAACCACGCAGTTGATAAACAACCCACATGGCTGAAACAAAATGATAGCGGAAGTTACAAATAACGATCACAAAACCCCAAAACAACTAACTGCGAGCCGGCTTGGCTTGACACCATAACATCAAACCAAATACAAGAAACTATAAAGCTAAACTCCAAGTCCTCATCGAGTTATTACAAATACCAAATTCACAAAATTCAAAGCACAAACAAAGCCGTAAACAAAACTAAAACACCGTCTTTGGATGTGACGTGGGACTGGTAGTCATGATCCTCTAAGTGCCCATGTATCATCTACCTGTTTCTTGGCGAAAGAAAAACTAGTTCAAGGGGTGGTGAGTGTTGGGACTCAGCGGGTAATAGATAGATAGTGCATGACTATAGTAAAGAACTAGATATACAAAGGTATACAATATCATAGGAAAAATAGTAGATACTACAGTGGTGTCATAATAAATGTCCATACCTGAAACCATATCCTAGGCTAGTAATACTAGGTCAGGGATAGCGAGGATCTGTCATAGTACTGCGCATAACTATAAGGGTAACATGTGACGTATATACATACTACTAACAAATAAGCCAGTGTTTAAGGTATATAACTCGGCATATGCAAGCATATCAAATGGATATAATAAAACGACTGCATAAGTAAGAAATCAACAGCATAAGCAAGTAAAATAATAAAAGCGTATGCACGGATGGTCACTCCCGCCACCCCTCTGTACCACGACCCTTGTATGGTCGAGAGGCCGGGACAATGACAACTGTACACACTCCAGCTACCACTGCTCTCGAGTGGCCGAGTGGACTGTGTAGCTAATTAGTTACGTAGTAATGGGGTCCTTGCTGCTCGCATCTTCAGCTACCACTACCCATGAGCGACCGAGTGTATGACGCTAACTGACAACTCTCTCACACCACAAGGGAGACAATGGTCGTCAGTATGCATGCAATGATATGATGTGCCAACAATCATCATATATAGATAAACAGAAATCAAGTATGCTACAAGAAGCCAGCATGTTCAATAAAGTATGTGAATAAACAACAATCACAGCAAGTAAGCATGGTATCTAGTATATGCTAAATATCATAGATGACAATTAGAGACTGTATAGATATGGAAACGGGTATCTCAAAGATCAAGTGGATAAGTATCAAGTACAAGAAAAATACGAGTGGAATCAAGATACAGACAGTTACTATCCAAACATAGCTCATGCATTAAGGTCAGAGAACTAAAGAATCAAGGTAAGAAGTACCTGCCTCAAATATAGCGCGTGCCAAATATTATCTCCACGTCAAGCGGCTCGTCGTAAATGAAGGTCCTGTAACAACATGCATATAATTAAGCCATTCTCATGTGTATCCAATAGCTAAATCAAAATTTCTATTAAACTGGAAACCCTAATTCATTCATTAATCTCGGTTAACTAAATAAATCGGATCTAACCCGAAACCTAGATTAAATCCAACATTTAACCTCAATCATTTCGAACAACCACCCGGATCAATTATCCCTAACCTCACCGGCATCAATTTAGATTTAAGCTATAGCAAGAATCAAATTCCCAACACCTTAACCTACTATAAGGTTGCCCCTGTTGACCCACGTCCGGGAAGAACGGATGTTGGAAAATGCTAGTCGGAAGTTATTGCTGCTAGAGATTTGTGGCTGACGCTACCTAGAAGGCACTGCCAGGAGTATCCATCTCATTTAGACAACATCCCTTACTGAAATCGAAACCCAAATCTCTATGAATCTAGAACCCAAAACCAAAATGCCTTACCCAATCTTAGAATCAGCAATTCCCTCTCCAACGGAGACTAAGTCAAGCGGCTGTTGAGGTTGACGAAGAAGAAATTGACAAGAAGAGCTTAGTGTTAAGACACGGAAGATAGAGACAGCTGTCTGGTACGCTGATTACAACCAAAACCTAACGCCGGGGCACAAGAGAAAGAGACAGCGGAAATAGAGCTTGAATCTCCCCGCTTGTCCGAAAGTGAACTCATGCGGAGTAGCGATTCAAAGAGGACTACTAGTGGGACTCTAGGTGAAGGGTGGAGGAGTTAGGAGGCTCGGCGAGCGACGGGTCGAGCGGCGCCGGTGCTATCGAGTGTGGAGGAACGCGTCGAGGCAAAAGTCGGTCGGCGGAAATCGGGAGGAAGCGTAAAGGAGAGGAATGACGTTTCTAGGTCAGCGTTGCAAATTTTTTTAAGTCACTGTTGCAAACTTTTTAAAGGTAGGGTTTAATTAACTTGGTCTTAAGTTAACTCCTTAATCAACACCCTCTTAATAGTGATTCCATACCCGACTTTACATCTAAACAATTCATCCCCTTAAAATATACTGTACGATCTCTGATTAAATCGTGAAAAATATCTACAAATTCCAATAAGGTTATTTCTCCCATAACTCATAATATTTAATTTACCGTATCTCACAGTTGCTTTAGTGCTACGTCCAAGGTTTAAAATTTCGACCCGTGCCGAGGTTTCGGTCCGAGACCAGAACGATACAGTTTCAGTATCGTATCGTGCCGTGCCGATACGGTTTCGATAATTTTATTTAAACATTAAATCAGTAAAAAATATAAAATAATTAAAATATACATATAAGAATATAAATTTGATTTAATAGAATTTTTATAAAAAATTTTAATTTTTTTTAGATTTTTAAAGAATTTTTAAAAATTTTAAAAATTTTAAAATAATAAAAACAATTTCAGAATATTATTTAAGAAAATTGATTATTTTTTAAAAATTTTAAATATATTTTTTATATTTTATTGGGATAATTTAATTAGGGTTTAAAAAAACCCTTTTAAAATATCACAGTTAAATAGGAATTGTTTAATTTATTTAAATTGTAATTTTGCACAGTGATTCCCTGCCCCACGACCCAGCGCCCACGCCTCGCCCGCGACCCCACCGACGCCCCGTGGACGCCTCCAACGGCGCCGGAGGCATCTAGCGACACCTCCGGCGGCACTGGAGGAGTCCGGCGACGCTTCCGGCAGCGCCAGAAGCGTCCGTGACATTTTCGGCGTCTCTAGAAACGTCGCGTTGCGACTCCTCCGACGCTCGCGACGCGCTTCAGGCGCTGCGAAGCTTCCAGCAACACCGGAAGCTTCTAGCGACGCTGTTCCTCATGGTGCGACGATTTCTAGTGCGCGCGCGACTCCTCCTGGCGCGTGATGCACGACGTGACGAAATTGTCGCTCGTCCGGTGTCGGTTTCGGTGTGCTGGCGGAACGGTAAGTTTCCCCCATTCCGCCTGGCACAAAACGAAATTTTGAACTATGGCCACGTCAATAACATTCATAAGATACTTTTAAAAAGTTAGGTAATCACCGTATGATTTTGAGGTCACAATTATAAGCATCATTGGATGTGCTTCCACATAATCTTGGGTGTGGGATTACATGAAGAGACAACAAAATTTTCATGTATCTTATTCAATAGCTAGTTAGTTGAATCTTGTAACTAAACCTTGAATCTAACTCAATGTTCGCATGAATTTTTTTCATTAATAGCTGGCATCGCTAATAGTAAGACATTTGTATTTAATAAGGACATTTTGAAGAGAAAAAAAATCCTTTGTTTTCCTTAAAGATCTTGTAGCTAGCACTAACTCAAGTTTGAGTGAAACTCTTATCCAACCAACTATGAGCTAACTCAAATATCCTAGAAAGGCTCTTATCAGTCAATATGATGCTAATCATGAGAATCAGATATTCAACAATTTTGTGTGTATGCTGTTCAATGAGTTTGTATTCATGCCAGTTTATTAGCTCAATTTTGGATTATGTAATTGAAAACTTGATTAGATAGTTCATGTAGCTATAATTTGTATCAATTGTTAGGAAACTAAGAAACCATCCCACCAACTATGCGTTAACTAAAATATGTTGGACATAGTGTCTAAAACAAGTTATTATTTAGTATAATTGTTTATGAAAGCCAGATTCTTAAGACTTCCATATATATGTTGCTCAATGAGTTTGTATTGGTTAATTGAAAACTCAAGGGCATAGTTCATGCAACTATAATTAGTATCAATTGTTAGGAAACTAGGAAACCATCCCATGGTTGACATGAGCATCTAGAATTATAACACCAGGTTCATACTATTAGTAAATACATATGTAGGAATACAAAGGAAATGTCTTTTAAGTTCTGTTGCTTGGGACTACTGTTATGATAATTAAGTCTTCATTATTGAACAAAATTAACCACGCTAAGAGTGTCATACATGGTGTCGAAGCATGAAATGAAATAAAACTTGATGATTCCATTAACCTTGCTACTTATTATATCAAAAACATAAAAATGGGTCCTTAGTAGATTGGAGGAGCAATCGATAACTTCATAGATATTTTAATCAATCCCACTTTACATGCACTGCTGTTGCTAGGCGCCCCTCCCCCAATGATTGACCTTCCTTCACCTTGGAGGGGTCGCCGAGGTGACAATTTCAGCCTTTTGCTGCGAATAGGCCTAGGGTCGATTTCCAGCGGGTGCAGAATGCCCTGCTGGTTGCCTCAAGCCCTTCTTACATGCGCTGTTGTTGTTGGGCGAAGCTCCCTGGATTCACCTCCAGACAGTGGGGGGCCCTGGAGGGGCTGCTGAGGTGACGGTTCACCTTTTTGCTGCCAATAGATATTTTGATAAAGGTGCGTTTCATAGGAATTTCCTTAATATATCTAAACAACCTAATTATCAATGTAGGGAATATTAGTTTGAGACTTAAGGGTATGGGTAAACAAAAAAACCGTAAAACAGGATGGTTGTTTGATTCCATCTCAAACTCCAACAGTAATTGCATAGTATGCAAAAATATAACTTTCCTGAGCTTTTATTGCATTTTTTAATATTGATGATTGAATTTATGGATATTATATTATTATTGGATTGTTAAGTTAAAAGGAAATTGCCATATAAAAAGGGATCATAATAATAATTAAAAGAAACCACAAATTACTGAAGATGCATATTAAATTAGTCACAAATGTTGGGCCTGAGTGATTGGGAGGATGGATGAGAGAGTGGTGGATGCTAATAAGAGCATGGATGATAAGAACAGATTTTGAAAAGATTATCCATCATCTTATTTACTTGGGGAGATGGAGTGGGCGGGTGGATGGACGATTTAATATTTCCTTCAGCATGATAGAGGATTAAATAATAAAAAAGACAATTGTTTTTCAAATCCTTTTCACGATCACTTTGCATTCCTATTTCCATACTCCAAAAACAATTTTAAATAGGAAGTCAAGGAAGTCAGTAATGATACTTTGATATTTGAGTCATACTGCGAACACTTTCTCATTTGAATCATTAGATTTTCAAAATAGATGTCAAACGGACAAAACTTATTAACTCAATCTAGCTCACCAACCCTAACAACTCCAATAAGTTCTTTCCACTGTCCACAATTGTCTTTGCAGCAAAACAATAAACACAAATCAGCACCAGAAGGAATTTAGTCATTACATTTGATAAAATTACAAAAAATCTTCCACCAAATCAACGTAAGTTTTTATATTGTAGTGAAATAGCTTGGTCATCATGGGTACTATGCCATGCCTAGTATCAACACAGGAATCTAGCCCTGACCGTCTTCCCCTCTCAACAGCACCATTGCTATTTAATCAACTATTCCAAGCACTAGGTAGGGCAATGCTAGGTCTTATTATATATACAAGACACTAATCCATGGGCGACACAAGACAAAACATAGAACAAAGCAGAGGGACATCCTTGCTGATCATATTTGATTTCTTCAAGCACTAATCACTGGAATCTCTCACGATGAAGTCAATGAACTTGACAACCTAGAGAGCTCCACGATGACATTCATTACACACTGAGCCTCTTGGATGTGCAATGAGGATGACTAATGGTCACAATGAGCACAACAATGTGGCCAGTGTCAAGTTGAGGCTGCTCTGTAGTGAGGATAATATAAGTCACATCACAAGGATCAACATACATACACTATAATTTATTTAAAAAGTGGGCAATTTTCATACTTTTTATAAGCCTACCATCTAATTGATGAAGATTAATTTATACCTTTTTAATATGACCTTATATTTACAATATTGAGCCTTGAACCAATTGTTAGAAATATGAATTAAATTTTGGGGGAAAGGCTATCTTTGTTTGCTTTGCTGGTTTTAAAAGTGTAAATTCAGATATGCTTTCAGTTTTTTCCACTATGTAGTTGGACTGAGGGTTTGAAGTGTCGAGCCATGCCGCCCGAAACCACCGGAATTTATTGTTCCAGTGAGGAAGCGAAGCCGGCACAGCAGGCGGACAAATTTCACCTTCGTCATCCACTCCGTGTCGCCGGAAGTGTGCGCGACGCCTCCGCCGGCGCCGGAAGCGTCACGCGACGCCTCCGCCGTTGGCAGGAGTGTTGTGCGAGCAGCACTTTTGGGATTCGCGACTCGCGGATCACTATTGCAAAAAGAAAAAAAAACTTAATTAATTAAACAATTTCCAACTAGTGTGATATTTTGAATAGATTTTTATAAATCCTAATTAAATTATCCTTATAAAAAAAAAAAAAGACAGCTCGGTGCGAAGCTCCCGCTATGCAGGGTCCTAGGGAAGGATCCATTGTACGCAGCCTTACCCTGCTTTTTGCAGGAAGCTGTTTTCAGGATTCGAACCCGTGACCTTTTGGTCACAAAACAATAACTTTATTGTTGCGCCAAGGCTCCCCTTCAAATTATCTTTATAAAATATATAAAAATATATTTAAAATTTAAAAAATAAAAAATTATTAATTGATATTATAAAAAAAATCTTTTACTGTTTTAAATTCATTAAAAAAATCTAAAAAAAAATTAAAAAATTCTAATAAATTCTATTTATATTCTCATAATTTTTTACTATTTGTTTAATTGATATTTTGATTTTTTTACTATTTTAAATATATAAGATTTAAACTAATAGTTAATTAAATGAATAAACACTTAATTTATATAATTATGATATATCAATTTTAATTCGAGTAATTAATACATCTTTAAAGAAAACTATATTTAATTATTTTTTCTGACCATATTAAGTTGTTCAAACAACTTATATAAAATCAATATACAACTTATTTTTAAATTATATATAATAACATATTTATTTAATAATTACTATATATAAATAAAAAATTACCGAAACTGTATCGGCACGGCACGATACGATACCAAAACCATATCGTTCCGGTCTGGGACCGAAACCTCGACACGGATCAAAATTTTAAACCATGGTTGGACTTTATATGTATGTTCCTACTTTGGCCTTTAACAGCTTCGATATATGGTATTGCATGTTAGGGCACGTCAGCTAATATTAGTACCAATAATAGAGACGCATGATTAATACATTACTTTTCGTAAAGCTTAGATAGTTTGAGAAGCTTCTCTTATAGTCTACTTCTTAGAGTTATTGGGATATCCACCTTATTCTATTATTTTTCATCTATCCTTTTTATCCTTCTTTTTGTTCCAAAATTTGGTAAAAATGCATTAATATAGAGCCTAGAATCACCACTGAATCTACAGAATCAGCTTAGCTCCTACATTGACATTGGAAGAGGCTGGGTACCTAGATGTGTGCGCAGCCAGCTGTTACAGAATGAGGGAAGCTGTGATGGTAATATGACTCCATATGTTGGCCATGTTGAAGGAAAAGCATCAAAGGAATCAAAGGAACCATGTAGTGCTGGTACTATGGAAAACCCATACACCTTTTTATTTTGAAAGTTTATGAAGTTGGTGGGTTTTTTTTTGTTTCTGGACACTAACAGTAGTTTATCTTAATTATTTTTCTCTTTTTTAAAAGATTCTGCAGGGCATGAGTTGATTGACCCATCAACTTTCAGTGAACAACATGGTTTTGCAGACTCAGAAGATGATGGGAGTGACTATTTGTCTTTTTCTGACATTGATGATGCTGGGGTATGTCATCCGTGTTAGCAATATTGGGTGTGAATTGCTTAAATTTCAAACTCATAACATCTCCATGTTGTGTTCATTCATCACCTATGTGAAAAATAATTTTGTTAGCATGCCAAGAACTTTTGTTCCTACTCAAAGGAGCCATTTTTAGTATAAAAAATAATTTTCATACGCTGCACTTTGAAAAAATTAGAAAAAATTTCAGTTTGCTTTTGTGATATGTTTCTTATTCAAATCGAGGATTGCACTGGTAATTTTATGCAGCTTATGTTATGAAAACTTTGATTGTTTTGCAATATTGTAATATTGTATTATAGAATTACCTAAAATGAAAATATTGCCAAGCTTTTCATTTAGGTGCTTCTAGCTTTTGTTCAATCATAGTAGTTTTCCATATAGCAAATGTGTAAACTTTATGCGTATGCTTTAAAAAAAATCAAGAGAATATGATGATTCTGGTCAACAGAGTTCATATTTTTGGTTAAATTAAGTGGTTCTGTATGCAAGTTAGTTGCCACTACCTATAGTTTATCTACTGACTGCTTAGCAACTTGAGCTTTTTGGAATTTTGGTGACTACTTTAGGAATGATTCCATGTTGACAATATCATATAAAATTCTATCCTCTGAACATCATATTGAAATAAATTTTACATCTGCTTTCATTCTCTTTTAGACTTCATTCAATTATATTGATAATGTCTTTCAACAGTCTAAACAAGACAATGCGAAGAGGCAAAAGGTTGAATCAGATGTTGGTGATCCTCATAAAACTGCCGAAAAGAAGGATGATCATTCAGATGATCCAGATAACAAGGATAGTGATGGGTCAGGATCATCTGAGAATGATAATGGAGATGAAGACTATGGAGATGATGAAGACTATGACTATGGAGACGAAGACTATGACTATGAAGACGAAGATTATGGTTACAAAGATGATTTTTGATTTTGCATGATAGGGGCAACAATTATGGTTACAACAACATTGCCGAGTCTTCTTGAGGGATGGGGAGTTTGAGAAAATTATATATGGCTATTTTTTTTAAGAAACTATAAACTGTTCGTGAATTTTAACTCATTGCTATCCAATTCAAGGTTCTTTGTAGTCAATTAACCTATAGGTTTCTTAAGTCTGCTGCATGACTATCGTGATCCTATGCCTTTTTTTTTTTTTCCTTTCTTTCTTTCTCTATTTGTTGTAGAGTATCGTATTCATAAACTGCATCATTTAGATCTCTATTTGTTGTAAATTAATGCATTCGTTAAAATAGTAGGACAACCTGAGGAGCCTTGTTGAACTCGTATCTTGCCTGTCAAACCCTCTTTTGAACAATATTTGATCCTACAGGAATCTATAACTTTAATGTATTCCGAAACAAACCGAGGATAATAAGAATACATTGCTTTCCCTCCAGAACCACCAATTGATTTTTGAACCAAAACAAAACTGAGGCTCCACCGATGATTGTTAAACAAGAAAAAAGAAAAAAAAAATAGTGTTTGCCCCCACAACCAATAATTAGGCCATTAGATTGTAGCTAATGGTCTTTCTTTTTCTGATAACATTAACAGTTACAGAATTACAGTGGGCTTATTACAACCAAATATCTATATAACACTTTAAATTTATTAGATTTAATGTTGCATAATTCTAGTTCATAAAATTGTTCCAGAAGAAAAATTGGAAAAAATGGAAAAGAAAAAATGTGTACTCTATGTTCATTTATATTCGTGCGGCCATGCACGCGGGCTACTTGAGCAGAACAGTATTGGCACCTTCTTTCTTCTCGGACGGCAAACCAACCTGCATTTTGTCGGCTGCCGGCCGGGGAAGTCCTACAAACCACCCTCCCTGCCTGTCGTTACAGAATTACAGACATGCAGCTAGTCATCGGAAGAAATCCACCCCTCCTTTGTCTCTTCCCTGAACCGTTCAAATCAATTGCAGCAAAAGACGAAACCCTCACCCCCGGGCCCCCACCGACCGGACCCACGTTCAAATCAAGCCTCTCCACGTGATGGCCGCCCCTCCCTTTCCACCAGTTTTTACACTTGCCTAGCATGCATGCACAACCCAACAAAATAATTCCCCTATGAATACGGGTGAAAAGTACCTCTTTTTGACATTGACTAACAATGACAAAAATAAGAACAAAATAGGGCAATAGTACTAGTAAGAATGACTAAAGAGTAGATGAGTCATTATTAAGATTAGTTGTGGAAACGCGAAGCTATTGTGGGTGGTTAATACAAGGGAGGATATCAAAGACAAGTCGATGAACAATGAAGCCTAATGTAATCCAAATTAATCTTTTAATACTCTTAGTTCTAAATTTTTTAAAATATAATAGATATTTTGATAATATCAAAATTTTAAAGGTCATATAAAAAAAGTAATTAGGAGGACATTTTTGAAATTTTATTTTATATTTTTTAAGTGGGTCCACTTTGAAATAAAGATAAAAAATAGGTGTGTTTTGATAATATTACAATGTTTGAGCTTTCACTCTGCACATAGTTTGTCGGCAAAAACTCTATCCATGCTGCTTCTTAACCGACTGTGAGGATAAAGTTCAGAAGGAAAGTAAATCATAGGATTAATTTATAACTCATTGTCAAGTGATTAAAAAATGTGAGGAAATTTTTTTTCCACCGGGATTTGATCCCTACCCGACCAGTTAGGCACCCCGTGGAGACAAGCTCGTGCACTCATGATCACAATGAAGAATATCAAGGAGTCTGGCAGCGCACTCGTGCTCAGGGCCTGTTCTGAATGTGATTGGTTGAGAATCACAAATGAGTATTTGATCTTTCGATTGATTTTTTTCATTCATATTTGATCACGTTCAGCTGAACAACTATGAAAAACCTTGAACTGGATGATAGAGATTATTTAGGCCAGGATCCAAGATTTTAAATTAAAAGGTGGATATAAAAATAATTATTATGCATGGTATATAACTTTCGATAATAAAATTATAATAATTTATGTCTTTAATGATAATTTTTATGTTCACACTTCTCTGTTAAAGATAAATCTATTATCTTAATATTCTTCCTAGTATCGACCTATAGAAAAAGATAAATGCAGGTATACAGACGTTAGGTATATGGTAGAGGTAAACCTCAGGTCGTCAATTCTTTAGAATCGACCTCTGACCATTTCTCTTTTAAAATATACCATTAATGTGTCCGAGAGAAAAACATCTTCCATTTTTCTTTAAAATTTTATTTTCATTATATTCATTGTAAATAATGATCATTCCATGATAACAATGGAAATCAGAAGAGTAAACATAAATACAATCAATCTAAAAGTACGATTGTATGTAATAGACTTGTTATTTTTCACCAACCATTAATAACTCTAAAATGGTTAAAAAAATTTTTATAATTGAACTCTTTGACTATATTATACGCGTAATGCTTCAATTGCATTTTTAATTTTTATTGAGTTTTTCTTCACATTTTCCGATCTTCTTGCAGGATATAACAGTTAAGCAATTCGAAAGGAACAATTTGCAAGGGAATAAAGAGTTCCTTGTTGAAGTGCTCATGTTGAGTTTACTACATCATCCAAATCTTGTCAACCTAATTGGCTATCGTGCTGATGGAGATCAAAGAATCTTAGTCTATGAATACATGACATTGGGCTCTTAAGAAATAATTATTATTAGTAAATACTTATTTATTTTCTAATTATTATAGAATAATTATTATTAGGAAATACTTATTTATTTTCTAGTATTTTATGTATTTTTTTATTTTATGTGTTTTCCTATTTTTCACTTGTAATGGTATTTATATACCATATGTTATCATTAATAAGTGTGAATTCTATCGTTAACATGGTATCAGAGTGCTAACCTTAATAACAACCATTTTTTTCTTTTTTCCACAATACCCACCGGTCACATTCTACAATGGATGCCGCTGACGACATCACTCGCTGGCTATCTCTGACAAATACTCCTGATTCACCTTCCACCTTGTAAGTATCTCGTGGTAGTTTTGATATGATCAACCAAGTCAAGTTAGGTCTTGTTGTGGTTTGATCATTGTGTCTAAATTGTCACGCCCCCAAAGGAGTTCCTGTCAGACAAAAATTCGGCAGAACCTCCCCTGTACCGGTGACAATCTGAAGCATCACTACAAGCAAAATACATCAGCCACATGCGGCTGGAATATTTATATACACAACCACGCAGTTATAATAACAGCCCACACGGCTGGAATGAAACAATCACAACCACGCAGTTATATATAAAACAGCCCACACGGCTGTACTAAAAACCAACACAGCGGAAAAACGAAAACGGAAAGCCCAATACAACACAATCAACACACTGCTAGCCGGCTAGGCTTATACAATAAATACAACACCAAAACCATAAGATAGCCACACGGCTATACACAAATACAATGCCAAAAATAAGAAAAGAATATACAAAAGAAAACAATCACGATCTTCGGATGTGACGTAGGACCCGGCAGACAGGATACTCCGAGCGACACCAACCATCTACAGGCTACCTGAAAACATAAATGTATACATGCGGTGGTGAGTATAGGTAACTCAGCGGGTAATAGAAAAGATAGTGCATGGTCTATACATAAAACATGGAGATCACAAGTATACAGTCTCAGTAGGGAATAAAGAACATGATCATACTATCATAATCAATGCACCTAAACATATCTGACATAATAACCTGACATATAAACTGTACAAACCACAACTAACATAATGACAGATACATACCCAATCTGGAATCGACACATGGTACAATGATCAGTAAACTCACTGGATCTGCAACAGATATACCCGTGACACCTGTGCAATATAAATACGACTGCATATACATGTAAAATAAATGACATGAATGCAGCATGACAACCAAATGCAACAATCATATCTCAATCAAGTGCAACAACGACAATCACATGCAACTAGTATCTACTAGGCATGTATGCAAATGCAGATGCACCGCGCATCAAATGCAAGAATAATAACTGCGTATGCATGCTCCATGGTCACCCCCGCCACCTCTCTAGACACCACGACCCCTGTATCTTGGGTCTGTGCCGACTGTACTACCCTCCAGCCCACTATATAGTGGTCGAGGCGGACAGTCCGCTAGTAGCTATCTAACTACATAGCATCAGGGTCCCTGACTGCTCACAACGCCGGATCTCACTAAACCTCGTGACCGGGTGGCACGACAGGACTAGCAGCAACTGCTCCAACTACCACTACCCATGAGTGGCCGAGTGTGCGGTGCTAAACCAAACCAACTGATGACTCTCTCACCACAAGGGAGACAATGGTCATCAGATGCAATGAATGATGAACATGATATATATATATAATCATCATCCATGCAACAACCCCAAACCTCATAAATACCTCCAACATGAGTATAATCGTCATGATACCTCCACGTATCCCATCAAACATATGTAGACACTACACATGTATAATCAACCAAAATCATCTAATAATCCCACCAGACACACAGACACAAAAACATAAGTACAATCAACATGTATCCTCCAATAAAAAACACAACAGACATGTGTATATACTCCAAACATACAATCAACACCACTCCTCCAAAAGGACATAACAATACGTGTGTACATACAACATGCAAATGCACGGTCAACAAGATGACTCCTATAACACATCCCCACCTATGTACAGTCAACATCATATACCCAATCAGCATGGTAATACCAACAACCCAACAGTCCCTACAAGGCATACTCTACACGTGTAATCACAATAGAGTAGATATCAAGAGCAGAGACTGTATATGAATTAAATAGATCATCACAAGGGTCAAGCATAAGTATCATGCAGGAAAAACAATAACCGATCATGATATAAGATAAAGCAGCCTAAACCATCACATAATAGCCATGCACTAAGATCAAGAAAAACTACGTAGAGGTCAAGGAAGAAATACCCGCCTTTATCTGTCGACCGTGTCAAACAGTCCAATCCCACGTCGAGACGCTCGCCTCAAAATAAAGTCCTGCGATCACATGATATATATTTAGCTAATTACATAAGTAGCAAATAGCTAAATAAATCCTCCAATTTAATTAGGGAAAACCCTAATTGAAATAGTTTACTTAATTCCTTAATCCATAATCTATTAATTCATCCAAAACTCACTAATCAACACATCTTAAATCCAACTCACTTAATTCGTCATCAATCCAACACTAATCCAAACTCAACATAAATCCTTCTAAATCCACTAATCAGTCCAAGATTCAATCCAAATCAATATATCAAAGCTGAATTCCAATAACAAACATGAAATCATGATATTCATCCAATCCCAATACAACTTAATCCAACTTAATATAATAAATCCATAGCACAACTTACCCAAACCGAATGTGAAATCCCTCAATAAAAGAACCAGCAGCTGCTATGTAGAAATAGATCTCCCCCTTCAATTCAAACACCTCCATTCACCTTCCATACATCCAAAACCAAGAATTAAACCCTAAATCATACTCCACATTCCTTTAGCTAACAACTTACCTAAATCTCTGATAACTGTAGGTGAAACACGACCAGGTTCACTGTCGAGACTGGATCGCCAAAATTGTGGATTCGCCAAACTGACCGAAGCTACAAGAACAACCAAGAATCAAATCTCTACATCCCAAATCAGAAATGGAGATTAGATTACTAGAAGAACTACCATGGACCTTACCTTACTCCAATTTCTGCATTGACAGACTGTCCACACTCAAGATCAGTAGCTGATCAACTCCAACGAGAAAGAGGAACCGGAATCCAGTGAAGTGGACCTCCCTGATCCAAGCTCCGACGACGAGGAGACACTGGACATCCACAAGAGGCCACTAGGGCTCTAATCTCCCCTCCCTCGCCGGCTCTAGCCTTGCCGTGCCCTAGCCGCTTGATCACCATCAATCGCGCATAAGGAACAGCCGAGAGGCCGAGAAGGTGATCGCTCCTCCAGAGATGGTTGATATCGTCGAGATCCGATGCTCTCCCTCAGGCGACTCGGCGAGAATAGGATCGTCAGGGAAGGATCTCTCCGTCGGTGTCGGGTTCATCCGTGCGAGAGAGGAAGGAAGAAGCATCGGGGTGAAGCGGATCACAGCGGCACGAGAGAGAGAGAGAGAGAGAGAGAGAGAGGAAAGCTCAGCCGAGGCACGCCGGAGGAGAGGATCGTTGCCGGCAGTGAATCCATGGCGACCGGCGATCGTGCGAGAAGAAATCGCGAGAGAGGGCTCGGGAGAAAGGAAAACTCGCGTGAGGGGAAAGAAATCGAAGAATGAAGGAAAGAAAAAGGAATTAGGGCTTAATTAAATACTTAGGTTTAATTTAATTAAACTCTAAGTTTTCTCCTTAATCAACCCCCACTTAAATGGTGTTCCAAACAGGCCTCCTCTGTACCTCGAATTCATCCTCTCAAAACGGGTCATACGGACTCCGTTTAAATCCCGAAAAATTTCTAAAAATTCCAGAAAAATCCAGTATGATTTTTCGTCCAATAATTTCTATTATTTAGTTTTTCCGGTATCTTACACTAAGTGTGCAGGAACTTAGGAGCACAATAAGTCGAGCGAAAGACACAGCTAGCGAGAAGGACGACATGAGAGAGAGTAGACGGGCTCGGTGCATCTGAGGGACGAGGCGCTAAGGGAGATTACGTTGGCGGACGAAAAGGAGGCGCACAGCGTTTCTAAGGGACGAGAAGTCAGAGTGAAAGGTTGCTTGAGAAGTGAGCCCTATTCCAGAAGGTCAAAATCACCTAAGTGAGCGGAGCGGGAGCGAGAGCCCGGACCAAAAAGTCAACAAGGATGTTGACTTTGGTCCGAGCACCCGAACCCCCGGGGCTAGCCAGGGCGCCCTGGGTGTTGGATCGCTGGGCCGGCTAGAAGGGGGGGTTGGATAGCCTGAAAAATAAAACACAATCATTCTCGATCTTTTAACAAAACACTTGCATAAATATAAAAGAAATAAACAAAACAGAAAAGACGAGGCTCACAGAGATTTGACTTGGTTACAACTGGGGAGGTTGTTAATCCAAGGAAAGTGTAGCACTAAATACTCCTTCAGGCGGAGAAGCCTCTTACAACATTAACACACAAGAAATAGAAGCTTAACTACAGAGAAAGCGTACAAGTGTTGAAAAAATGAATTGCTTGGAATTGTTGAAAAACTTCTGGACCAAGGCTATATTTAAAGCCTTGGTCGGGGCATCCCGAAGGGTTTCGAGCGTCCTAGGGGGGATAAAATTTTATCCCCGGCGCAACGGATCACGTTTGACGTGATCCTGGTCAAAGTTCAATCCCGGGCGCCCGGACGGTCCCAGCATCTGGACGGTCCGAGCGCCCGGAATCAATCTGGGTGCCCGGATCACTAAAATCAACACAGTTGACTTTTGGTCCGAGCCCTCTGCTCCGGTGCTGCTCGCGTCGATTCAGGTCTCTTCTGCTCCGGCTCCGCTCGCTTGGGTGATCTCGGCTATCCGGAAAAGGGCTCACCCGAACCGAACTTCTGGTCTTCTCGAGCAGGGTTCCGCTTCGGCTTCTCGTCCTTCGGAATCATCGCGTGCTTCCTTCTCATCCACCAGCGTACTCATTCGCAGTCTTCGTCCCTCGGTCGCACCCTGTGCCGACCTTCTCGCTAACTGCGTCTTGCTCCTCGAGCAATCTTCCGCTCCGGCTTCTCGTCCCTCGGAACCACCATACGCTTCCTTCTCATCTGCCGATGTATTCTTCTGCAGTGCCTCGTCCCTCTAACGCACTGCGTGCCATCCTTCTCGCTAGCTGCGTCTTCTGCCCGAGTACCTGTGCTCCTAAGCTCCTGCACACTTAGACACAAGGTTAAAAACACACAGGACATAACTTAACTTGTTGATCACACCAAAACAACATTGGGATTCCAACAATCTCCCCCTTTTTGATGTGAGCAACCCAAGTTAAGTTAGGGTAAATAGACATAAAAAATAAACTAACTAATTTTTCAATAAAGTGCAAAAAGATAGAAAATTTTGGTCTACCTCCCCTTAGACTTATATTTTTCCTTCTCCCCCTTTGATTACATAAAAAAATAGGGTTCAAAGAAAAAAATCTAAGGGTTATAACTTAGAAAATTTTGAAAATTATTTCAAATAATTTTTAGAAAACTTTTCTAAGAAGCAAAAAATATAGAGAAAATTTCTAAGTTAAATAATTTTGTACAAAAATTTTGAGAAATTTCTAAGTTTTTTGCAAAAATTATTTTTAGAATTTCTTAAGCAAAAAAAAAAAAAATAAACAAAATCTAAGTTTAGATATTTTGTAATAGAAATATTTTTGAAAAAATTTAAGTCTTTGAGATTTTTTTTTTTAAAAAATAATTTCTGAGAGAAAAAAAAATTTTAAGCAAAAATTTCTAATTTTCAGAAGAAATTTTAATTTAGACAAAAAATATTTTTCTTTTTAGAATCTTTTAAGTATAATTGTTTTTTGAAAAATTTCCAAAACATGTTTAAAATTTTTTTTTAAAGCATTATTTAATTCTAATTTTAATGCTTTCTCATAAAGTTAATTAAATATTTTATTTCAATATTTTGACTTTCAGGTCATGGCGAGGCACTAGGCCTTCTTGGTTATTGGACCAACAACCACTTCCTTAGACAAAGCCTCATAAAGAAACTCACTATTTAATTTTCTCGCTGAAAGCGCTAAATCCGATTAAAATTTAGTTTAAGCAAGACTTGGGAATCCAATATAGGTTCCAGCCTACTGGTTAACTAAAAATTTCTTAGAGACGTATTTTTTTGAGATATTTCTAATATGTCCCTTATGATATCTAAGATACCAATTTAAATTATTGAATTTTCTAACATTAGTTGAGCATGCATGGTTTTTCAAATTATCTACTTGTATTTTTAAATTATCATTATCTAATTTCAACTTTTCATTTTCTAATTTAATTCTGTCAAATTCTTCTATTGGGCAGGATTTAGCTAATATTAATTTTAAATTCTTAATTTCTTTTTCTAATTTACAGCAGTCTTTAGTTAATAGTTTAACAAATTTAAAAAGTTTATCGGGAGGAACAGATCGTACCTGACTTACCTTGTCGATCTCATTGTCTGTTTCTCCCCATGAACTGTCGCTATCTTCCGACGTGGCTCCCCCTTCATCGATGCTCTCGATGCTCATTTCGGAAGAACTTGACTCACAGTCGTCGTCTTGATGACTTGCCATTAGAGCAAGTTCGGAGAAAGCCTCGACTTCCGATTCGGACGACATATCGTCCTACATCGCCTTTAGGACTTTGTACCTTTGAACAGACTTTTTACCTTTATCCTTGTCCTTGTTCTTTAGCTTGAGGCAGTTATCCTTGACGTGCCCTTCTTCGTCGCAATGGTAGCAGCGGATCGTCCTTTTACTTCTACCCTGCGGATGGTTAGTAGTTCTAGATTTACAAAGTTTTTAAAACCTTCTTACCATCATTACCATTTCCTCGTCATCAAGAGAGGACTCTGACTCAGGTTCGTCTCTCAATGCTTTGAGGGCGACATTGTGCTTGGGCTCCTTCGTACCTACACATCTTGATTCGTGCACTTCAAATGTGGAAAAGAATTCTTCTAATGTAATTTTTTATAAATCTTTCGAAATATAAAAGACATCTACTAATGACGCCCATTTTGAATTTCTAGGGAAAGAATTTAGCGTGTACCTTAGTGAATCTCGGTTACTTACCTTCTCTCTGAGATTCGAAAGTCTGGTGATGATTTCTTTGATTCTCGAGTGTAGATGCGCAACTGTTTCGTCTTCCCCAAGTCGCAGGCTGGTGAGCTGATTGCAAAGTAGATCTCGCCTAATGAACTTGGCTTCGGAAGTTCCTTCGTGCAGCTCGAGAAACTTCTCCCAAAGTTCCTTTACGGAGTCGTAGTTGCCAATCCAGTTGACTTCTTGTGGCGGGAGAACGCTTAGCATATGGTACTCTGCTTTGCCGTTTGCAACGAAGTTGGCCTGCTCTTTTTCCATCCAGTGATATTCCTCTTTACCTTCTAGTGCTGTAAAATCAAATTCCATTATTAGCATTAATTCAAAGTCTATTGTAAAAAATACTTGCATTCACTTTTTCCAGTAGTGAATTCCCCTTCGAATTTCGGCGGGTAGATGCTTGGTCCGGCCATCGTCTTTGCTTCGTTCGGCGGTTAATCCTCCTTAAACGCCTTGGCTATGATACCACTAGTTGGACCGCTGAGCCGGCTAGAAGGGGGGGTTGGATAGCCTGAAAAATAAAACACAACCCTTCTCAATCTTTTAACAAAACACTTGCATAAATGTAAAAGAAATAAACAAAACAGAAAAGACGAGGCTCACAGAGATTTGACTTGGTTACAACCGGGGAGGTTGTTAATCCAAGGAAAGTGTAGCACTAAATACTCCTTCAGGCGGAGAAGCCTCTTACAGCGTTGACGCACAAGAAATAGAAGCTTAACTACAGAGAAAGCGTACAAGTGTTGAAAGAATGAATTGTTTGGAATTGTTGAAAAGCTTTTGGAGGCTGTATTTAAAGCCTTGGTCGGGGCGCCCTGGGGGGATAAATTTTATCCCCGGCGCAACAGATCGCGTTTGACGCGATCCTGGTCAAAGTTCAATCCCGGATGCCCGGATTCATTCCGAGCGCCCGGACGATCCGGGCGCCCGGACCACTAAAGTCAACATAGTTGACTTTTGATCCGAGCCCTCTTCTCCGGTGTTGGTCACCTCGATCCGGGTCTTGATGCCCCGATCAGGGCTATAAATACAGCCCTGATCCCAGTAGCTAAGCACAACACTTGTAAACGATCTACTTTTAATTTAGCTTTGTAATTTGGTTCTTTAACTTTTATAAAAGGCTTCTTTGCTAGAAGGAGACTTTAGTGAACTTTCAATGTCTTAGATTAGCAATCTTCTAATTGCAAGCCAAGTAAAAGATCTGTGCCTCTTCCTTTTTAAAATTAGTTTTTTAATTCTATTTATACAAGTGTTTTAATCCAGCTATAAAGATCGAGAAAGGTATTTCTTATATTTAATTGTGTTGGGCTATTCGCCCCTCTAGCTGGCCTCAAGGGACCAACAATTGGTATCAGAACCCAAGCGCTTCAAGAGGACTAACCACTGACTGAAGCACAAGAGATGACCGACCGAGCATCTATCCACTAAAGTTCGAGAGGGAATTCACGAATTGGAAAAAGAATATGGAGGTATTTTTTAAAACATATTTTGAATTATTAATTATTATAAAATATGATTTTGTAGCCCCGAAAGACAAAGAAGAATATCAGTGGACGAAAAAGGAGCAAGCTGGCTTCGTGGCAAATGGCAAGGCAGAATTCCATCTGTTGAGTGTTCTACCGCCACAAGAAGTCAACCGGATTGGGGCCTACGAGACAGCCAAGGAGCTCTAGGAGAAATTTTTGGAACTACATGAAAGGATCTTAGAGGCAAAACTCGCGAGACGGGATCTTCTCCAGAACCAGATAAGCAACCTCCGACTAGAAGAAAGCAAAACCGTCACACACCTCCACTTAAGGATCAAGGAACTCATCACTGGACTCACGAATCTTGGAGAAAAGGTAACCAATCGAGATTCGCTAAGGTACACACTTAGACTCCTGAATGATCAATCTTAGTAGATGCATATTACATCTCTAAGGATCTAGAAGTAAGTACATTAGAGAAATTATATTTTACACTTGAAGTGCATGAAACTAGATGTGCAGATCTGAAGGAGCCCAAGCACAACATTGCGTTAAGGGCAAAAATGGACGAATCAGAATTTGAAACATCTCTCGATGATGATGAAATAGTTTTTATGGTAAGAAAGTTCTAAAGTTTATTAAAATTAATAATTTTAATCAAGTGCAAGGTAAAAGAAGGAAAAAAATTAAGATTCTACCACTGCAATGAAGAATGGTACGTCAAAGACAACTACCAAAAATTGAAGAACAAGAAGAAGAACAAAGAGTCGATCCAGACAAAGCATAGAAATCTAAAGGCGACGTGGGACGAAACGTCGTCAGAGTTAGAGATCGAAGCACACGTCGGACTTTCACTGATGGTAAGTCATCAAGGAGAAGAAGACGAAGCAAGCTCTTTCAAGATAAGCATCGAAAGCATCAATGAAGGGGGAGCAACGTCAAAGGAAAGCAGCTCTTCAGGGGGAGTATCAGAAATCGACAAGGTAAGTCAGGTACGGTCTCTACCTCCTAACCAGTTATTTAAGTTTATAAAAATATTGTCAAAAAAATTCCTATAAATTAGAAATTAAAAATAGAAAATTTAAAAAGAAAAATGAGGAATTAAAACTAACTTAGCAACATCCTATCGATTAGAAGACTTTGACAAGATAAAAGTTGAAAATGAAAAGTTGAAAATAGAAATAGAAAATTTAAAAAATTTTGCATGCTCACATGTTCAACAAGTTAGAAATTATAATGGACTACATTGGCATTTTAGATATCATAAGGGCCAAATTAGAAAATTATCATCAAAATATATTCCTAAGAAATTTTTGATTAATCCTGTTGGAAGGAATCTATATTGAGATCCAAAAATAATGCTTAAATTGAAAAATCATCATGCATACTTTAATTTGATTTTATATTCTTGCTTAAAATTGTTTAACAATTTTTTTATTTATGTTAGAAATTAAATTTTCTGAGAAAGATGACCTCATTTCCTATTGTAGAATTTTTTTCATAATTTTCTATTTATTATATTATTTTTATGAATTTTCTAATAAAAACATATTTTTTAATTTAAAAATACTTCACAGAGTTATTTTTTGCAAACCTTATTTTTCTAGAAAATTTTATCATGTTATCGATTAAATAAAATATTTTTTTGCAATAATACTTGCTCTAAATTCAAGTACTCAAGGAAAAATACAAGTATTCATTTTAAAAATATTTTTTTTGCAATAGTACTTGCTTTAAAAAAAATACATCTTTTTAAGGAAAATAATTTATTACTGTTTAAATTCATTTCAATTTTTCTTGAAAATTTTATCTCTATTTTAGATATGTTTGTTAAAGCGTTATAAATTTTTTTAGAATTTCCAATAAATAAAAATATTTTCCAAATTGTTTTGTTTAAAATGGTTTATAGATTGAAAAAAATTAAGATTTTTAAAATGTAAAGTTCTTAATTGTTTTTCTAGATGATAATAGTTTTATCCCTTAGACTCTGTATTAAATTTATTTCAAATTAGTTTCATAGAATATCCTTATTTTTAATATGATTAAAGGGGGAGAATTACATATTAACTTTAGGGGAGGGTACATTTTGATGTTTGTATTTTTTTTTTCAAATTGTAATTTATGTACTTGCTATTTTTCTATTAATTGGTTTTAGTTTACCTAAACTTAACTTGGGGTTGCTCACATCATAAAGGGGAAGATTGTAAATACCCCGTGGTAGTTTTGATGTGAACAAATAAGTCAAGTTAGGCCTTGTTATGATTTGATCCTTATGTCTAAGTGTGCAGGAACTTAGGAGCACAAGAAGTCGAGCAAAAGACGCAGCTAGCAAGAAGGACGGCATGGGAGAGAGTCGACGGGCTCGGTGCGTTGAGGGACGAGGCGCAACAGAAGAGTATGTTGACAAACGAGAAGGAGGCGCATGACATTTCCAAGGGACGAGAAGCCAGAGCGGAAGGTTGTCCGAAAAAGATGAAAAATGGATTCGGATGTGCCCTATTCTGGATGGCTGAAATCATCCAAGTGAGCGGAGCTGGAACGAGAGCCCGGACTGAAAAGTCAACAAGGATATTGACTTTGATTCGGGTGCCCGGACCCCCAGGGTCAGCCAGGGTGCCCCGGGTTCGCGCCCTGGCTAAAGCTAGTTCAACCCGGTCCGAGCGCTGGACCTGGTCTAGGTGCCTGGACCACAAATGTTATCGAAATTGAGCCGTGGCGATCCGTTACAGAGTGGATAAGGTTTTATCCACATGCAGGCGCCCTAATCAGGGCTATAAATACAACCCTAATCCCAATAGCTAAACACAACACTTGTAGATGATCTACTTTCAATTTAGCTTTGTAATTCAGTGCTTTAACTTCTGTAAGAGGCTTCTCTATCTGAATGAGACTTTAATGAACTTTCAACGTCTTGGATTAGCAATCTTCTGACTGCAAACCAAGTAAAAGATCTGTGTCTCTTCCTTTTTTAATTAGCTTTTTAATTCTATTTGTGCAAGTATTTTAATCAAGCTATAAAGATCGAGAAAAGTATTTCTTGTTTTTGATTGTGCAGGGCTATTCATCCCCTCTAGCTAGCCTCAAGAGACCAACATGCCCTTGTGGTTCTCAATGTTAATGCTCAGGTACCATTGAAACTCACCACGTCCAATTACTTTGTCTGACAGTTACAGTTCACATCTCTTCTATTTAGATATAACTTACTAGGTTTTGTTGATGGCTCACGTCCCTGCCCCCTGTGCAGATAACGCCTACAAACGTGGAATCTTGATCATATTCGCTGGCTCTATCAGGATCAACTTCTCCTCAACACCATTATAGGTTCGATGTCTCCTACTCTTGTGCAGTTTATTTCTTCATCAACTTCATCTAGAGATGCATGGAAGACGCTGGAGAGAATCTACATTTCTCCCTCACCTAGTAGGATTTTGACTCATCGTCAAAATCTTGCCAGCCCTCAATAAGGTAACCAATCTATCACTGATTATATGCAAGACATCAAAAGGAATATCGATGTTTTTGAGCTTATGAATGTCAAAGTTGACTTTAATGAGCTCTCCATTCGTGTCCTGAATGGTATTAGCCAAGATTACTACAATATCTCACATGCTCTACAAGTTTGTGATGCCCCTATTACCTTTGATGAACTATTCGAGCAGCTCCTCAGCTATGAAGCCCAGTTAAAAGTCTTGACACCATCATCATCTTTGATGCCAATGACTACTCTTGTGGCTCTTGCAAGGAATCTCGTAATCGGTATTCAAACTATCGTGGTGGTTGCTAGCAAGTTCCGCCGATGTCCCATCAATCGCGCCTGTGTACTCCTAGGTTGTCTGTGCATCCTCCTGCACATCCAGTTGTGTCCAGTACCAATCGTTATTTTAGGCACTATCAGATATGTGGTGTCCAAGGTCACTCTGCTTGCCAGTGCGGTCATATAATTATCTCGATGTTTGCTCTGCTTTCGCCGACTCCACTGCGTGCTCCGTGTCCTGCGTATAGTGTACCATTTGCATACACTACATTCATTTTACACCTCCGTTTGATTCTCAGGAATGGGTGGTTGACTCTGGCACTTCTCATCATGTCACCACTGATCTCACTACTCTCTCTTTATATAAGCCTTACTTTGAGAATGATAGTGTCGTCATTAGTGATGATTCTAGACTACCCATTACTCCGCACAGGTTCTTTCTCTTTCTCCACTCTAACTTTCCTTTTAGTTTTATCCAATGTTTTATTTGTATTATCTATGTCAAAAAAATTTAATTTCTATCTCTGCACTTTGTGATACTAATCATATTACATTTCTTTTCTTTGATTCCTATTTACAGGTGTTGGATTACTGTATAGGGGTGACACTGATCAGCGGGGTCTATAGAGATAGTGTCTATTACTGGCCAAAATTTACATCTATGCTATCATCCCCTTCTGCTTTTTCTGTGTCTGTCTCGTCATCTATTTCCTTATGACATAATCATCTAGGTCATCTGTCATTAGGTGTTTTCCAACATTTTTTGTTATTTTTGGATCATTCATTTTCTGCGGATACTTTGTCTAATTTTTCCTTCACTTCATGTAATATTAAAAAAAGAGTCATAAATTGTCCTTCCATAAATCTAGTATTTTGTCTCATGCTCCTTTAGATATTATCTTTTCTAATATTTATACATCTCCCATATCATCATTTGATGGATTTAAATATTATGTTATCTTTGTTGATTATTTTACAAAGTATATATGACTTTATCCCTTACGCAAAAAATTAGATGTATACTCTACCTTTATTGTATTCAAAACTCTTATTGAAATCAGCTCTCGATGACTATCAAAACACTCTTCACTGATAATGGAGGTGAATTCTTAGCCCTTCGCTCATTTCTTATTACTCATGGTATCAGTCACCTTACCACTTCTCCACACACTCCTGAACATAATGGATATGCTGAACGTCGTCATCATCATAAAATCAAAACAGGTCTCACTTTGTTGCACAAAACGTCTATTCCACTTACTTTCTGGCCTTATATTTTTGCTGCGGTAGTTTATTTGATTAACTGCATGCCTAAGGTCGGTCTTTCCCACATGTCCTCTTTTGAAAAATTATTCACCACCGTTCCTGAACTTTCTAAGCTTCGAGTTTTTGGGTATTTATGTGTAACAACCACCCTTCTTACTATACTATACTCTCTAAGGATGACCGTTACTTAACTACTAACTCTACTTAACCGGTATGATCGAAACCACGAGGAGTCCTTACCGAAAAATTTTGACAAAATCTCCCCTGTACCGGTGACCATAAACTGAGATACATAAAATATATACTTCAGCCACAGGCGGCTGGAACATGTATCAAACACCCATGCAGTTTAATAAGAGTCAAAAACTATAATATCTACTTATTACATAGAACCTCATCACAGCATGCAATCTAAAACGTGAATAAACTCAATAAAACATGGAATATAAAATAAAATCTCAAATGACATCAACCATAAAGTACAACTCAATTACTACTTATCCACTAGACACGAAAACTCAAAACTTCCCAGTTCTCTCCCACAGTCCTGGCATCACACACCATCTGTACCATCTTGTCGCCTTCCTTTGCTAAATCTTTTCCTTTCTTTTATCTGCAGTAAGAGGAAGTGCAGTCTATAAGCAAAATTTGCTTAGTAAGTGCTATCTAACTCACAAAAACATGAATATGTATGTATACAAGAAGAACTAGAAACTGTATGCTCTAAAAGAAAATAAAGCATAAACATAACTGCTCATGTTAATCTAATAGCAAAAGAAAACAAAGGAATCTACTCATGTAATTCTAATAGCTAATCATGCTATACAAGGATAAAACTGCATGCTGGAAGATAAAGCTAATCATGCTAAATAACTAATCAGGAAACAAATAAAACTAATACTGCATGCTTCGAATTAAAAGAAGCTAAACTTGCTGACTCTAAGCATAAATGGAGCTTATTTCATTTGTTTCAAAACTTATACTTTATTACTTTAAAATAATAATCAAATTTTCTTGGGTCCGACATTGTACCAATTTACGCGCATCCTTAATATGAGTCGAGGTAGCTAATCCCGAAACTACTAAGGTACTTCTAGGCGATCTTGTGCCTAGGGGCGATCTAGGAGCCCACCCAATGGACCTTGTGTCCGGTACATGCCATTAAAAGTAAAATACTTATTTTCTTTTTAACTATAACTTCCTTATACTTGTTATTCTTTAATTATCTTATACAAAATGCCTTGGCATTTCTTTGAGCACTTGGCGTGCTACTGATCCCAATACTTAAAATTCAGGGATCCTATTAAGACCTTGGTCTTTTCTTACTTATAACTACTCATTATAGCAAGGAAAGTCTAAATTAAATGCTATGTATATATATGTATATGCTATAATCTGTTCATGCACATCTTAAAGCAAGGGAAAACAAAATCAGCATACTACACTTATAAAAATCTGCACTTAAGCTCAATAAAATGCTTATTCAATTCTACAACTACAGTGCATGAATAAAGTCTAATAGCAAAACAAGGAAGACTGCTCATATTCATAACAATGAAAGCTACTGGTGCTCAACTAATAGCAATGAGAGCTGTACATGTCTAATTAATTGCATACGAACTAAAATCTGTAAAGCTAACATAAAATGAACCACTTAAACACATGTTGTTCATGTCATTCTAATGGTAAAGAGGACTGGTCATGCTCAACTAATAACAAATAAAAGCTGTACATGCTCATTTAATAACAATGAAAGCTACTGGTGCTCAACTAATAGCAATGAAGACTATACTCGTACACATGATAATAAACAAAAGCTATTGGTGTTCAACTAATAACATTGAAAGACTGTACAAACACAAATAATAACAAATAAAAGCTATTGTTAAGGAACCAAATGAAAAATAAAACAGAAACTGCATTCCTTCATTTGTTGTGCACGTCTATTGCAGCACCAAGAAACTAGAAGCTTAATCAAAAATAGAAATCTGCACTCATTGCATGGCACAAACCCAAATCCGAACAGCAAGCTTAAGGAATTGTTCATGCCCTCTTTTCCTAACACCAAACTAACCTTGCTTTAACTACAAAACCGAAACCTAATCCAATCAAAACACAACCCTACATGCTTAACCTAATTACTTCCTTCCTTTGAAACTCACAGCAGCAACCCTTATCAATGACTCACACGGCAACTGAACAAAAAGGGAACTCAAATTACACCTACTCTGCATAACATGATCTGAACACAAGGAAAACACTTTGCTACTGCCATTACTCCTCATATCCTGTGCCACGGCAATGAAACAAAAGGGAACAATGAAAAGCTTCGGAAACAAGAAGAAAGACGAGGAATAAACCTCGGAGCTATCCTACTGCAGGTGAGTAGCAACTTACCTTGATTCTTCTTGGACTTACAGCCGACGGGAAGCTTCTAGGTTCGGAGAAGCTTCAATTCTCGGCGGCTTCTTTGTGTTTCCGAGCTCCCCTCGTCGAGGTGATCACGCACGGGTGAAGACCGGCCAGAAAAAGCCCCTTCGCCGGCGTCGGAGACCAAGCCCTAGGTCCCCTGCTGCGTTTTCACCCGAGAGAGAGTTGCGCCGACGCCGCATGAGAGGAGAAAGGGAAATTAGGGCTCGGGAAAACTTTCCCCTCTTTTTGTAACTAGGGTTTTTATTATCAACTATTGCTTATATACAATTCGTTCTTTCCTTAATTAACATAACCCGCTTGCACACTTGGTTAGTTGTGTTTGACCGAAACCTCGGGTCGCGATTTCGAATCCTCAGCTGAGCCTTTTATTCCCCTTTTATTTTAAATGTTCCTAACTACTGCTTAAATGTATTTCGTTCCATATTCATTCACAAAACGTTTGCAGAACAGTTGACTGGCTGGATTCGGTTTAGGCTTGGTTTAGGTCCGAGGTCCACGGTTCGAATTTCGGCTTCGACGTTTTTTTGTCAAAACTTCTTTCATTTAGTAAAAATACCAAACGACCTCCATAAATTGCATAAAAATATTCTAAAAATTTCTAAAAATCTCTAGAATATTTTAAAAACATTTCCAAACATTTTTAAGGACATTTAAAACTTGAAATAGGGAAAGTTGGGTTGTTACAATTCCTCATACCTTATAAAAAGTTCGTCCTCGAACTTAGAATAACTCTGGATATTTCTGTCTCATACTATCCTCACGCTCCCAAGTGACTTCCTCGTGCTTCTGGTTCTGCCAGATGACCTTCACTAGTGGCACTTCTTTGTTTCTTAGTCTCTTGACTTCTCTGTACACTATATGTGTAGGTCTGCTCTCATAGCTAAGATCCTCTTGGATCTGCACTGACTGAGGCTGAATCACTTGGCTAGGGTCGTGGAGACACTTCTTTAGCATGGAGACATGAAATACATTATGTATTGCCAACATGTCCTGTGGTAAGTCCAGCTTTTAAGCTACTTTCCCAATCCTTTCTGTGATCAGGTAGGGTCCTACGTAACGAAAACTTAATTTGCCCTTCTTGCCAAATCTCATCACTCCCTTCATAGGAGCAACCTTGAGAAAGACTGAATCCCCTACTTGGAATTCAAGTGGCCTTCGGCGTGTGTCAGCATAACTCTTCTGTCTACTCTGGGCAGTCTCAATCCTCTGTCTGATCTTCTCGATAGCCTGAGTGGTCTCATCTATCATCTCAGTCTGAATGCCCAGCTCTACTTCCATTTCTCTTCTTTCACCTGTTTCTTGCCGGTAAATGGGTGATTTGCACGTCCTACCATACAACGCCTCATAAGGTGTCATCTTGATGGTGGCCTGATAGCTATTGTTGTAGGCAAATTCAGCTAAGCACAGATACTTGCACCAACTTCCCTTAAAATCTAGTGCACAAGCCTTGAGCATATCTTCTAAGATCTGATTTACTCGCTCTGTCTGTCCATCAGTCTGAGGATGGAAGACTGTGCTGAACTTGAGTTTGGTGCCTAGTGCAGTCTGAACACACTCCCAAAAGTGAGAGGTGAAACACCCATCTCTATCAGACACAATAGATTTTGGAACTCCATGAAGTCTGATCACTTCCTTGATGTACAGTTGAGCCAACTGCTCTATGGAGTGGGACACTTTGATGGCTAGAAAATGAGCAGATTTTGTCAATCTGTCCACTATCACCCATATCGCATCTTATCCATTTGTGGTTCTTGAAAGACCTGTTATGAAGTCCATGGATATGTCTTCCCACTTCCACTCTGGCATCAGAAGAGGCTGTAGAACTCCTCCTGGTCTCTGGTGCTCCGCTTTGACTCTCTGACATGTCAGGCAGGTACTGACATATCTAGCAACATCTCTTTTGAGTCCAGACCACCAGAAACTCTGTTTCACGTCTTGGTACATCTTGGTAGAACCAGGATGCATGGAGTAGGGTGTACTATGTGCTTCTTCTAGAATCTTCCTTCTTAATTCCTCATCATTGGGGACACAAAGGTGGTTCCCCTGATAAAGAATTCCACTGTCTGACACTCGAAACTCTGTATTTCCTTTGTCTTGTATCCCTTGCTTGATCTTCTGGATGTCTAGATCTTCACTTTGCTTTCTCTGTATATCCTCAAGTAAGGTAGACTCTAAGGTCAATGCAGAGAGTTGCCCATAAATAATTTCCATTCCAAAATCTGACAACTCCTTCTGCAGTGGTAGGGCTAATGATGACAAAGACATCAGGGATACACTAGATTTTCTGCTTAGTGCATCTGCCACTTTGTTAGCTTTGCCTGGGTGGTAGAGGATTTCACAGTCATAGTCTTTGACCAACTCTAGCCACCTGCGCTGTCTCATGTTTAAGTCCTTCTAGGTGAAGAAGTACTTAAGACTCTGATGGTCTGTGAAGATTCTGCACTGGACTCCATACAAGTAGTGTCGCCAGAGTTTTAGTGCAAAGACCACAGCTGCCAGCTCAAGATCATGAGTGGGGTAATTCTTCTCATAGTCTTTGAGTTGTCTGGAAGCATAAGCTATAACTTTTCCTTCTTGCATGAGTACAGCTCCTAGTCTCATCTTGGAAGCATCACTGTAGATGTCAAAACTCTTGTCACTTTCGGGGACTGTCAGAATAGGAGCATTGGTCAGTCTCTTCTTAAGCTCTTGGAAACTCTGCTCACATTTATCTGACCATTCAAACTTCTTGTTCTTCCTGGTTAAGGCCGTTAGTGGAGAAGCTATCCTGGAAAAGTCCTCCACAAATTTTGTGTAGTATCCGGCTAAACCAAGGAAGCTTCTGATCTCCCTGACGTTCTTGGGCCTATGCCAATCGTTGACTGCTTCTATCTTGGCAGGATCCACTTGGATACTTTCCTTAGAAATGATGTGGCCTAAAAACGTCACCTGATTTAACCAGAACTTGCACTTTGAGAATTTAGCATAAAGCTGCTTTTGCTGTAAGGTCTGCAGTACTATCCTCAAGTGCGTGTCTTGTTCCTCTGGGGTCCTTGAATAGACTAGAATGTCGGCGATGAACACGATGACAAATTTGTCAAGGTATTCTCTGAACACTCTGTTCATTGAGTCTATGAAGACCGCTGGTGCATTAGTCACACCAAAAGGCATGACTACAAACTCGTAGTGTCTGTATCTGGTCCTGAAAGCCGTTCTGGGTATATCACTTTCTTTCACCTTCAACTGATGGTACCCAGAGTGTAGGTCTATCTTTGAGAACACTGTTGCCCCTTTAACTGATCAAATAGATCATCTATTCTGGGAAGAGGGTACTTGTTCTTAACTGTCACTTTGTTCAGCGCTCTATAATCTATGCACATTCGCATAGATCCATCCTTCTTCTTAACAAACAGCACAGGAGCTCCCCATGGTGAATGACTAGAGCGAATGAAGCCTTTGTCAAGCAGCTCCTGGAGTTGTTCTTGTAATTCTTCTAGCTTTGCTGGAGACATTCGGTATGGAGCTTTTGAAATTGGACTGGTGCCAGGAACCAACTCAATTTCAAACTCCACTTCTCTATTGGGAGGCAGTCCAGGTAGCTCTTCTGGAAATACTTCTGGATACTCGCATACTACCCGAACATCCTCCTGCTTGAGTCCTTTCTATTCTTCTGTATTCACAATGAATGCAAGAAAGCCAGCACACCCTTTAGCTAACATTTGGTGAGCTGTCAGAGAATAGAGAAGCTTCCGGGTCCTCTTCCTTGGCACTCCTGTGAATTCAAAGGTTGGTTCACCCTCTCGACTAAAGATCACTTTCCTTCCAGTTCTGATTACTTGACTGGGGTCTCTGTTTCCCCACTGTCTTGTCTTCTATCTTGACTGGTTTGTGTTGCGTTTGTTGTGCCTTGATGCTGTTCAGATAGTGCTCACTAATGCCATGCTGACCAGCTCTTCACCAATCTGTGGTCAGTGAGTTTCACTACTCACATTAAGTGTTATTTCTGGTCTCAGCATTCGGAGCATCAGTCTGACTCGTTTTTTCACTATACTTACTGACTCTAGGCAAAGGCGAGCTAGCCTGTTGAATCTTTTGACCGCTTCTTCTACTGGTAGGTCACATTGTCTGAATTCTATAAGCTCTTCATAATGTTTATTGGTGATCCGTTGACGAAAGAATTCTTTGTAAAACTCTATCTTGAAGTCAACCCAGCTCATCTAGTTGACTGCTCTCTTACTCTTAACTCGCTCCCACCACATACAAGCATCTCCAGATAGGTAGAAAGAAAGAGGCACACTTAACCTTCTCGACTTCTGGCCAGTCAAGAAGCTCCATTGTGCTCTCAAGTGTCTTGAACCAAGCCTGGGCATCCCAGGGTCAGTCGTGCCTGAGAAACTTTCTGGCTTCAGCTTCAGCCACTGTATCAGGGATGCTTCTTGTCTTCTAGGTGTTGTGGCGACTTCCAGGGCAACTTATGGGACTTCAGTCACCACTGGGGTCTCCACATTGATGGTTGGGGGAGTGGGAGGAGCTGGCTTCTGATTGGCCATCAGATTGGCAATCACTTGTTACTGCTCTACTACTTGTCTCTGAAGTTGAGCAACAATTTCAGAGAGATTAGGCCCAGTTTTTCCGGGCTCTTCGTTCTCCTGAGCTCGGTCCTCAGTACGAATGGTACGGGGATGTCCTCTTCTTAACATCTAGTTATGTAGAGAAAAATTTGATATCTTCTCTATCCTTTCTAAACATACTTATGTGTATGAATAAAAGAGAAACAAAACTTCTTTCTTACTAAAGCACATATAAACAATTACTCCATACTGCGAATAATAAAGAAAACATAAAAAGAAAAACTTAAATACTTTCTTACTTGAAGACGGCAAGGATGATGTTGATGTGTGTGATGCTGGAGAATGGGAACTGCTCTGATACCAACTGTAACGACCACCCTTCTTACTATACTATACTACTCTATAAGGATGACCATTACTTAACTACTAACTCTACTTAACCGGTATGAACGAAACCACGAGGAGTCCTTACCGAAAAATTTCGGAAAAATCTCCCCTGTACCAGTGACCATAAACTGAGATACATAAAATATATACTTCAGCCATAGGCGATTGGAACATGTATCAAACACCCATGCAGTTTAATAAGAGTCAAAAACTATAATATCTACTTATTACATAGAACCTCATCACAGCATGCAATCTAAAACGTGAATAAACTCAATAAAACATGGAATATAAAATACAATCTCAAATGACATCAACCATAAAGTACAACTCAATTACTACTTATCCACTAGACACGAAAACTCAAAACTTCCTGGTTCTCTCCCACAGTCCTGGCATCACACACCATCTACACCATCTTGTCGCCTTCCTTTGCTAAATCTTTTCCTTTTCTTTATCTGCAGTAAGAGAAAGTGCAGTCTATAAGCAAAATTTGCTTAGTAAGCGCTATCTAACTCACACAAACACGAATATGTATGTATACAAGAAGAACTAGAAATTGTATGCTCTATAAGAAAATAAAGCATAAACATAGCTGCTCATGTTAATCTAATAGCAAAAGAAAGCTAAGGAATCTACTCATGTAATTCAAATAGCTAATCATGCTATACAAGGATAAAACTGCATGCTGGAAGATAAAGCTAATCATGCTAAATAACTAATCAGGAAACAAATAAAACTAATATTGCATGTTTCGAATCTAAACTTGCTGACTCTAAGCATAAATGGAGCTTATTTCATTTATTTCAAAACTTATACTTTATTATTTTAAAATAATAATCAACTTCTCTTGGGCCCGACATTGTACCAATTTGCGTGCATCCTTAATATGAGTCGAGGTAGCTAATCCCGAAACTACTAAGGTACTTCTAGGCGATCTTGTGCCTAGGGGCGATCTAGGAGCCCACCCAATGGACCTTGTGTCCGGTACATGCCATTAAAAGTAAAATACTTATTTTCTTTTTAACTATAACTTCCTTGTACTTGTTATTCTTTAATTCTCTTATACAAAATGCCTTGGCATTTCTTTGAGCACTTGGCGTGCTACTGATCCCAATACTTAAAATTCAGGGATCCTATTAAGACCTTGGTCTTTTCTCACTTATAACTACTCATTATAGCAAGGAAAGTCTAAATTAAATGCTATGTATATATATGTATATGCTATAATCTGTTCATGCACATCTTAAAGCAAGGGAAAACAAAATCAGCATACTACACTTATAAAAATCTGCACTTAAGCTCAATAAAATGCTTATTCAATTCTACAACTACAGTGCATGAATAAAGTCTAATAGAAAAACAAGGAAGACTGCTCATATTCATAACAATGAAAGCTACTGGTGCTCAACTAATAGCAATGAGAGCTGTACATGTCTAATTAATTGCATACGAACTAAAATCTGTAAAGCTAACATAAAATGAACCACTTAAACACATGTTATTCATGTCATTCTAATGGTAAAGAGGACTGGTCATGCTCAACTAATAACAAATAAAAGCTGTACATGCTCATTTAATAACAATGAAAGCTACTGGTGCTCAACTAATAGCAATGAAGACTGTACTCGTACACATGATAATAAACAAAACCTACTGGTGTTCAACTAATAACATTGAAAGGCTGTACACACACAAATAATAACAAATAAAAGCTATTGTTAAGGAACCAAATGAAAAATAAAACAGAAACTGCATTCCTTCATTTGTTGTGCACGCCTATTGCAGCACCAAGAAACTAGAAGCTTAATCAAAAATAGAAATCTGCACTCATTGCATGGCACAAACCCAAATCCGAATAGCAAGCTTAAGGAATTGTTCATGCCCTCTTTTCCTAACACCAAACTAACCTTGCTTTAACTACAAAACCGAAACCTAATCCAATCAAAACACAACCCTACATGCTTAACCTAATAACTTCCTTCCTTTGAAACTCACGGCAGTAACCCTTATCAATGACTCACACGGCAACTGAACAAAAAGGGAACTCAAATTACACCTACTCTGCATAACATGATCCGAACACAAGGAAAACACTTTGCTATTGCCATTACTCCTCATATCCTGTGCCACGGCAATGAAACAAAAGGGAACAATGCAAAGCTTCGGAAACAAGAAGAAAGACAAGGAATAAACCTCGGAGCTATCCTACTGCAGGTGAGTAGCAACTTACCTTGATTCTTCTTGGACTTACAGCCGACGGGAAGCTTCTAGGGTTTGGAGAAGCTTCAATTCTCGGCGGCTTCTTTGTGTTTCCAAGCTCCCCTCGTCGAGGTGATCATGCACGGGTGAAGACCGGCCGGAAAAAGCCCCTTCGCCGGCGCCGGAGACCAAGCCCTAGGTCCCCTGTTGCGTTTTCGCCCGAGAGAGAGTCGCGCCGACGCCGCATGAGAGGAGAAAGGGAAATTAGGGCTCGGGAAAACTTTCCCCTCTTTTTGTAACTAGGGTTTTTATTATCAACTATTGCTTATATACAATTCGTTCTTTCCTTAATTAACATAACCCGCTTGCACACTTGGTTAGCTGTGTTTGACCGAAACCTCGGGTCACGATTTCGAATCCTCAGCCGAGCCTTTTATTCCCCTTTTATTTTAAATGCTCCTAACTACTGCTTAAATGTATTTCATTCCATATTCATTCACAAAACGTTTGCAAAACAGTTGGCTGGCTGGATTCGGTTAAGGCTCGGTTCAGGTCCGAGGTCCACTGTTCGAATCTCGGCTTGGATGTTTTTTTGTCAAAACTTCTTTCGTTTAGAAAAAATATCAAACGACCTCCAAAAATTACATAAAAGTACTCTAAAAATTCCTAACAATCTCTAGAATATTTTAAAAGCATTTCTAAACATTTTTAAGGACATTTAGAACTCAAAATAGGGAAAGTTGGGTTGTTACATTATGCTTTTCGTGGCTGTGCCCATACTCTCCTCATAAGATTGATTCCAAATCAACCTCTTGTGTCTACCTTGGCTATTCTCTCACCCGAAAGCGCCTTCCTGTGCTATGATGTTGCTCTCACAAGAGTCTTTGTATCTCGTCATGTTAAGTTTGTGGAGCATGTTTTTCCATTTGTCATCACCTCCTCTTTGGATTCCACAGTAATAGACACTAACTCTGAGCTCTCTGTCGCACCAGTCCTCTCGTGGGCCCCTCTAGCACGAGTGCTACAACCTGCCACTAGTCGTAGCAACCCGCAACTGACTTCTTCACCGTTGTCATAACCGCTGCCATCACCATCTCCTGTTGTCGAGCCGTCAACGCTATCTGGTGGCGATCGACCCTCTAGCCCACCGCCTCTCTATCCCCCTCTCGCTTTTATAAACCAACATCCTTTTCAAACTCGCTCCAAAAATATCATCTACAAACTAAATCCAAAGTATCTTCTTCATACTAGCCTTCCATAATCCTGCGAAGCCTCCTCTGTCACACAGACACCTAAGATCCAAATTGGGTACAGGTCATGCACGCAGAGTATGATGCTCTTCTTTGTAATCAGACTTGGACTCTTGTCCCGCCTTCATTAGACCAAAATCTTATGGGTAACAGGTGGATGTTTCGCGTTAAGTGTAATTTTGATGGCTCAATTGATCGGTATAAGGCTTGCCTTGTTGCCAAGGGTTTTTATCATCGTCCTAGTATTGACTTTCATGATACATTCAGTCTTGTTATTAATCTAATAACAATATACATTATTCTTAGTCTAGGTATGAATCGAGAGTGGTGTCTTCACCAACTTGATGTCAATGATGTGTTTCTTAATGGTCGTCTTGTAAATGAGGTTTATATGATGCAACCTTCAGGTATGCGCAGTGCTAAGTTTCCAGGTCATGTGTGTCTTTTACATAGGCGCTTTATGGCCTGAAGTAGGCTCCACACACCTGATATTTGGAGCTTCATGCTTCTTTGGTCTCTCTTGCTTTGTCACATCTCGAGCTAATACCTCCTTATTTATTTATTTTCGAGATTATACTATTATCTATTTTTTTATATATGTTGATAATCTAATCATTGCAAAAAGTGAATTTTCTTTTGTTGACGCTATAGTATGTAAACTTCATGCAAAATTTACGATTAAGGATCTTAGGTCTCTTTCCCTCTTCTGTGGTGTTGAGGTTCGCCTAACCTTAAATGGTCTTCTCTTATCTCAACAAAAGTATGTTGCTGATCTTCTCTCCAAACACAACATGCTTGATTTCAAGTTGGCCTCCACTCCTATTGCTGCTGGCTCTTGTCCTACTTTGCATGATGGGTTTTCATTTTTGATCCAACTAAGTTCCGACAAGTGGTTGGGGGCTTACAACATCTCTGTATGACTCGTCCTGATATTTCCTTTGCGGTCAACAAGCTCTCACAGTTTATGCATGCTCCTTCAGAGATGCATTGGGGAGCTGTGAAGTGTCTACTTTGGTATCTCAATGGTACTAGGGATCTTGGCATGCATCTTCTTACGGATACACCTTTTACTCTTCATGGCTTCTCCGATGCAGACTGGGCAGAAGATCCAGATGATTGGTGTTCTACTGGTGGATTTGTTATTTTTCTGGGTGTTAATTCGGTTTTTTAGAAATCTACCAAACAACGCACGGTTGTGCGCTCTTCGAGTAAGGCTGAATATCGCGTCATTACCTCTGCGGCATCTGAGATCTAATGGATTAAGTCACTTTTGACAGACCTACTTCTTCTGCTTATCACGCCTGCTATGCTCTTCACTGATAATTTGGGTGCCACCTATCTTTCGGCTAATCCTATTTTTCACTCTCAGATGAAGCATCTAGCTATTGACTATCACTTTGTTCATGATCTTGTGAAGGCATCTAAACTACGAGTTACTCATATTCCTGCTGAGGATCAGTTGGCTAATGCACTTACCAAGTCGCTTTCTCAACTTCAGCTGTTTGCTATTTATAGCAAAATTAGTATCATTTCTGGGGCACCATCTTGAGAGGGTGTATTAGGTAATAATTATTATTAATAAATACTTATTTATTTCCTAGTTATTAGAGAATAATTATTATTAAGAAATACTTATTTATCTGTGTCTTAGTATTTTATGTGTTTTTCTATTTTATGTGTTTTCTTATTTTTTTTACTTGTAATAGTATTTATTTATCATATGTTATTATTAATAAAGTGTAAATTCTTTCGTCAACACTTTAGAGGATCATCTACTTGGTAAATCATGGTGACAAAAGGGGATTCACTCACCCCAGTGCCTCTGCCAGTCCGTCCCCAGACCAATATGGAAGAGATAAATCACGGATGATTACTAACTTTGAGCAATTGAATAGCATGTGAAGGAAGATAGACACATGACTATTTGCCAGGATTGGATCCCAGACCTCATGGATCTACTCGATAAACCATGAATATAGTTGATGTTCTGTATCAATTTAATTAAGGGTTCTATTTGTAAATTATGGCCGAATTCGAAGGAGCAACGAAAGGATGGGAGTATTTGTACGACACAGTGAATCCTCCTATGACATACAGAGATTTCAAAGCGCCTAATATTCTTCTTGATGAGTACAACCCAAAGCAATATGATTTGGCCTTGCAAAAGTCGGGCCGATCGGCGATAAGAGCCATGTCTCAACGAGGATGATGGGCACTTATGGCTACTGTGCTCCAGAGTATGCACTCACAGGGCAACTGACCAAGATGTCTAATGGCAAACTGACTGAGGAGATCCTTGCTGCAGGGCCAAACTTCTGAGCCATGGTGAAAAAAAGAGCAAAAATAGAGAAACAAATAGGTAGTTTGTGTCTAATGGCAAACTGACTGAGGAGATCCTTGCTGCAGAGCCAAACTTTTGAGCCATGGTGAAAAAAGAGTAAAAATAGAGAAACAAAGAGGTAGTTTGTGTGGAAGAGTTAAAGCTTAGATGATGCCGATTAACACATGTAGATTGCTGGATCAAACATGCATTTTGTGATTGCATAGCTTGTGCTTTCTTTGTGTGATTGGAAGACCAAATGCCATCTATGAGGTGTGTTGCACATATGCTAGGAAACAAAGAAACTTAGAAGTATAGAGAAGAAAAAGAAGAATTAACTTCAGAAAAGAAATACAGAGAAGAAAAAAAAGCTTCTTTATATTTTTGAAGTGCAAATTTAGAAAGAAAACAAAAACAGCAAGCATTCATTGGCCTGATTTATGCTAAATTTACGCTATTTTGAGTCTTGCAGTCACCTATTACAAAATTCATCTATTCTTGTAGTCACCTCTTACAAAACTATCATTCTCTATTCTTGCAGTCACCTCAGTCCAATGCAAACTTCTCCTCAATGATGATTTAAGCAGAACATCCACGTGTCCTCATGCTTCAGTTAATTTCAAACGCAGAACAATATTCATGGACTGCAATTCCTGATAACATAGGAGAAAGATAAAAGGAATAATGTGAGCCCATTCATTCTACATCAGATTTGAATAGACAAGGAAAGCAAGCAAATGACACGGAATGACATTGTATAACAATTTAAGTTCTTGCCTGGAATAGAAGCTTGGTGGCGTATGGAAGTTTTATAGTGCACATATTGTGGCCACTTTTTTTGCACATTGAACAAGTGGATATCCCCGACTTGTAATTATGGTACCCTAACAGATCACATTGCCTGCAGACCTGGAAGAACAATGGTTCTAAAGTCAGCAACTGATATTTTAAAATCCAAAGTCAACTTTCAATAACTAGATGTGGCCTGGTTTGATCAAAATCTACTGGCAGTTCAATGCTGTTCCACATTTGTGAATACATGAACTGATATAGGACCAGATACATTAGGCTTTAACAGGATTTACTTTACCTGTATACATAGGGTACAAGATAAAGACAAGTTGCTACATGAAACATATCAATCAAACTGTGCTTAGATTCAGGTGAGAAAAGAAGAATTTATACGTTTCAGGTGGTTTGAGTATGGAAGTAGTTTGAAAAATAAACAAGGTTTTGCAGGTAACCAATCAATCACTTTTTCCTAATATCTACGCGTATCATTTATTGCATGTTGAAGACTGTAGGATATAACTTAAAAGAACTTCGAATTTTTGTACTTATAGACACGGGTAGGAGTTGCCACGTGAAGTCAATCCAACAATAAAAGATGTTTTTCCGATCCTTTGCCTGAAGGGAAGAATCAAGAACATAACGTTGGAATGAACTAAAGATCTATGGATCCTACAATCTCATTGAAGATTCACATGAACAACCATGTATCAAATAAATAGTTTAATAACAATTTTAAAGCTACAATCTTTAACAATTGACTTTTAATTAGTTTAACATATGATTAAAAGAACGAAAATAAATTTGACCTAGCAATAGAGTTTCACCATATAAAATAAAAAATACTGCAACATAATTTTTTTTAGAAAAAAAGCAATTGCTATATAATTTTACTTAATAAACATATTCTGCTATTTGATATATCATTATATAAATAAGTAAATATATTAGTTTGGCATAAGAAAAGATAATACCTTTATTGCTATCATATTATTAACTTGTATCATAATCATCATCAAGCCATCTTTATCACAACTAACCATCCAGTCAAACTATATGGGTTGGGCTAACATAGATCTTGTGCCGTCATTGAACATCATGCAATTTCATACTACTAGTAACATCTTTTTGATAACTGGAAATTATTCATAGTGGCTTCTGCAAGAAACCAACAATTTGCTAGTCTCGGCTAGCGTTCTTGAATAGCCAAAATACTTATGCTGGTTATTGGTTTCACGTCGCACAGGGCCAAATGTGGTGGACATATCAGCAGAGAAAGGTAAGCACTAGGTCACGCATTTCTGACCTATCTTTGCTAGCGCCTAGGCATGTAATCGAGCCAAACTAAGCTGAACTCTTGAATGTTTGAGTTAGCTCGTTTATAATCGAGTCAAGCTCGAGCTTTATTTAACGAATATATTCATGGTTCACGAGCTTATTCGAGCTTTTATCAAGCCTAAACGAGCTTAATAAATATAAATTATAAATTTAAATATTCATTAAAAATTAAATTATATATTTAGAAAAAAAAATTATAATATTCTTATTAAAATTTATAATTTTATTCTAATAAAGAAATTTAATATATTTGTCTATATGTTTCATAAGTAGAGTGTAAAATCTATAAATTTAATATCAAAACTATTATTTTTTCTATTTAAAAGTTGATTCATGAGCTTAACGAACATGCTCATGAGCTAATGAATCGAATATTGTGAAGCTTGAGCTTGGTTTGTTTATTTTAACGAGCCTCATTAAACAAACTCAGACGAGCTTTTATCGAATCGAGTTTCGAATAGCTCATGAGCGGTTTGGTTCATTTACACCCCTACTAGCGCCCAATGTTTACGTTTACAGGTGTCCTAGGATTCAAGATTCAACACACTGGATTTGGTACCCGGGCCCAACTTGATGAAATCAGGTCAGACGAGTCAACCAATTCTACCCTCCCAACTTCTGTTTCTAACTCAGTCCCTAACAAAACCAAATCAATAGTTCTGTAACATTCTCCTGATGTGCCTGCAAATCTTTTCTAGGAATTTGCCAAAGTAGCTATTCTAGATATTTTGTCCTGCTTATTCATACTACTTGGAGTTGCTTACTAGCTTGCAAATAAAAGGCTCACTGCAGTTGTATATTTGGTTGGATGATGAAGTCCTACAAGGCATTAGCAGCGTTCCTGATAATCCATATAATAAAATTGCAGCATAGTTAGACAATGGAAAAAATGTGCTTTCATTGATAAAAAAATAATTGAAAACAAATTTCTCAAAAACTGAGAATAACTGGGAAAATAAACCTCATAAATAACTGAGAATAACTGGGAAAATAAACCTCATTTAATGTAGAAAATCACTGAGCACAAATTTCAATAGACTAATACTGATCCAATGAGCATTCAACTTGTTCAAGTACCTGAACTTCGTATGGGTCACTGGACAGCATCATACGTTCAGATATCACCATACTCACACCATGTGCTATCAAGCAGTCACGTTCCATTTCTCCTAGATGCAGTCCTGCAAAAGGAAACAATAAAGAAAATTTTAGTTGAAGATTAAAGACACCAACATTTGTTGTCAGTTTCAAACATGATTATGATAAAACAAGACTTCTTCCTTCATTAGGTTGTCTGGTCAGTAACGTAGGACGCCCTTTAGCACAAACATGCATTTTATCAATTACCTGTAGGTCAAGAAGACATGGTCATTATTTACCAAAAAGTCTATGCTGGAATATATATATATATATAGCACAGTCTCACAATAAGTATGGCATTTCTCAGCATGTAAAAGATATATAAAGAGAGGTTTGATACATCGCACACCTTACACCGCATACCCGTGCACACCTAAAAAAAATTTTCTTTGTGCTTAATACTATAACCTAACCCCTAAATCCTAAAAGCAAAATCCTAAATGACAAACCCGCAAGCTAAACAAAAAACAAAAAAAACGTTGTCGCGATCGAAGTCTGCAGGGGACAGTCCAGGTTAACATCATGATATATATATATATATATCCTGTCCTAAAACGGTGAAGGTGGTTGGCTGGGAACTTGGCTCTGATGTTGACCAAACGAAGATTCCTTGCTCACTGTCCCACATGTCAAAAGGAGCGTTAGCGACCGGGCTAGGGAAGAGATCTTCGTCACAAGCTCTCCGATGTCCAAGTCAGTGATCGAGTCGAGTAGATGAATAATGGAATGAACAGTAGCAAAGGAACATGTGCAATCACGTAGCGTCGCGTACCTATGCCAATAGATGGAGACCCCTTTTTATAGTGTCATTGTTGTGTATGCACGAATCTAAAAGCACTTCTACAAAAGGACAAGCAATAAAGAGGATCTGACATCTTTCTCAAAATAGACCCGCAATCTTTGTAATTGACAGGCTAGAAGCTTCAAAAGTGCAGTTTGCATGCAGAATATCCGTTGTCCTTCGTGGTACAAAATGCCAAAAAAGAATATTAGGCCATTGGACTACGAAGCCCACAATAGGCTCACCTGGCGAGCCGACCGAATCCCTAATATGTCCAACCGGATATCACTCGTAAGAGCCGCCCGGTCGACTTTGAAGAATGCAATCAGTGACTTGGCATTCGCTCGGCTTCTTTACTTGGACTAAAAGCTTGGGTGGACCAGGTGTCCAATACGTCTGATCAGACGCATGTCCGATCGGCGAGAGCACTTGATCCATCTTATTAACTGCACTATCTTCGTGTGCCAAAAGACTTTAGGACCCAATGTCCGACCGGCCAAATGGTCCGGTCGGACAAGCTTTCAATGCCCTTGCCCATGGTGTTGGTCGCTTCTTGACTTTGACTTTCACATTAGCCGATCCTCGAGACTTTGACCTGCCTCGGGGAGGCCCCACCTTAACCGCCGTGTGTGTATATATATATATATATAATGATTTTATGTTGTAGACTTACCGTCCGAACGTACAAGTGTTCATTTTTTTTTTTTTTTGGTTTGTTTAGCTTGCGGTTATGTCATTTAGGATTTGGCCTTTAGGGTTTTAAGGTTGGGTTATAATATTAATAACAGAAAAATTTTCAAATAAAAAAAAAATTAGGTGTACACGGGGTGTGCGACGTAAGGTTAGTGGCGTATCAAAACTCTCACTATATGATACCCTACTTACCTTGTGGTGCGCTCACAACCATATGTAATTTTTTATTTTTTTTATTTTTATTTTTAATTTCTTTAGCTTAAAACTATAACCAAAACCTTAAACTTTAAAGTCTAAATCCTAAATTCTAAACCCTAAGCTAATAAAATAAAATAAAATAAAATAAAAATATACTTGGTGCTCACCTTGTGAGCACCATAAGGTAATAAGGTAAACATTCTTGTATACTATATATATATACTTATTAAAGGTTCAATATTAACCCACATGTCCAAATAAAATCTGCTAAAGCTAATATGAAATTTCTATCACGACAAACTTATAGACATGATCAAAAAATGAGCTAATAAAAAAACTCCAAAACCATAGGAAATGGATACTGAATAGGATATTCATGGCTACTAAAATAAACTCGATAAACACTTACTATAATAAGTAGATGCCATGTGTTCAAAATATGATTTGAGAATTAAGACCAGACCAGACAACAATAACATACAGCTATCTTGTCCTTGCCAAGTAATAACAATGTCTCCCTGATCAATAAGTGGCTATTCTCATATGTCGAAGGCCTAATGCCGCTATTTTTGTGAGTTGCAATGTGTTTGTATCTTTGCATGGTAGAGATAACCTTCTTCTTTGAATCTGCTCCTTTATTTTCCATCATACCAAATATTTCTAAGTTTGTTATGGAAATTGTAAAATACCGTAAAGGACGAATAACCTTAAGGGAATTTTTAGGGATTTCTGGGAATTTTTTGGAGCGCGTATGACGAGTTTAAGGGGATGAATTTATAGGCTAAGTGGAAGCCTATTGGATATCCTAATTAAAGTGGGAGTTGATAGAGTTAATTAACCTATGGTATATATCAAAACCTAAGTTAACATCCTAGGTTTCCTTTTATTCCCTTCTCCTCTTTATTTTTCCTCCCCGATCCCCAAAATCTCGCCGACCTTCTCTTCGTCTCCCCCAACCCGATCATCTTCCTCAACCCGAAGACGCGCCACCTCGTGACGCCTCTTCTTCCTCGTGAATAAAACCAATCGGCCAAGGAGGAAATGGGCACTTCTTGTCCCTGTTTTTCCTCTCCCTCACGCCGATTTCTCTCCATCTCCTCTCGATCTCTGTCGAACCCAAATGTCGAGCGTCCTCTCGCGTCGCCCCCGGTCGCCACGGCCCGACATCGGTCGCCAGCCATAGAGCGCCTCCCGATCTCCTCTCGCTAGAAGCCAAGCACCCAAGTCCTTCATTCTTCTGTGCCCTAGCTCCCGATCCACCACCGATCGAGTTCTCGTCTTCCCGATCCGAGGCGCCACCTCTGCACGGGTTGGTTTTCGGCCAGGAGCAAGGATCCAAACCCTAGTTTTCTCTGTGCTAATGTCGCCTCCTTGTCGAAGGCCAAATCGGAGACATCGCCGGTCGAGGTAGAGCTATCATTCTCCTCCCGTGCCCTAGATTCCACCGTCGGATCCTTCTTCGCCCACCTCTCCAGTCACTTTCTATGAAGTCTCCGGCAGAAAGGAAGCGATTGACACCGATTTAGGTAAGACATGGTTGATATCAGATTTGGTAGGGATTGGAGTTGCATTTTCTGTATAGGGATGTTGTGTTTAATTGGTTGGCCGACCACTGTAGATACAGTCACCGTTTACTGGCAACAGCTTCTCCTAGCTCTAGCAACAGTTCCTAGCAACAAGGTTTTCCGGCCATGAGTCAGCAGTGGTGGCTTGAGTTGAGGTAAGGTGTAGAGAATTTGATCTTTGCAGTAGCTTACACTTGGAATTGAAGCTAGGAAAGATTAGGTATGATTGATCCAAGTGGTTGTCTTGATAATTAGGGTTAAACGTTGGATCTAATCTAAGTTGCGGGTTAGACTCAATTTATGTAGTATACTGGGATTAATGAGGGAATTTGGGGTTTCTTGGTTTAATAGAAATTTTGATTTAGCTACTAGATACATATTAGAATGGGTTAATTATATGCATATTGTTATAGGACTTTGATTCGAGACGAGCGTCTCGACGTGGGATCTATCTGATACGACCTTCTTTTTAAGGCGGATACCTTTGACTTATCTCTTTTGATATTGTCATTCAAATATGCATAATAGGTTATAGCTAGTAGTAATGGTTATGTTTATATCTGCTTTGGTATGTCACTACTTGATACCCGTAGTATGCCCATATTGTTATCTGCTATGCTTTTATGCTTATGCCTCTTGATTCTTGCCATGTGTACTTATGTTCATAGAAGTAGTGACATACAATGTATTACCGGGTACAGGTCTAGCTATTAGATATACTTGGCATGTGTACCTAGATTTATTACCTGGCATGTGTACCTAGATTTATGATACCTAGATCATTGTTATGAACTCGGTTTTCCTTTTGGTACATATTATTTGGAGGCTAATATTTTCAGGAGTTACATGCTTTAGTGTCATGCACCATTTTGCATGATTGCATGCTGAGCGATTGTCGACTCTTTTATAGTTGAGCACATCGCTAGTTACATGATCTATACACACAACCACTAATGGGTTAGTGGTACATCAAGCAAGGTGTGTACAGTTTGCTCTGTCAAGCTTCGCTGGTCCGCTCATGGGTAGTGGTGACTGCAGCGTGGTAGCGGATAGGGATCCCTCCTCTTGACTATGACACAGGGAGATGAGAGCTTAGGCTCCCCCACTATGTTTGGGGTAGGAGGATAGGTGTAATCCGACAGCATCCTGTCCACTCAGTCACTCAGGAGTAGTGATGACAGAGTGCACAGTTGTCATAGCCCTACCCACTCGACCCCACCATCACGTGTGAGGTGGCTGACTGGCGTTAGGGGTGACCATGTCATTTGTATCATATGCATGGATTGCATTTAATGCTTGTGATTGCTGCATTTTGGATGTTGTATTTTGGTGGTTGCATATGATTGACATGCATACAGGAGACATTATGTATTTGGTTTAACGACCCTGCACCAGTTGGTATGGTTCACACCCTTATGTTCAGATAGGAGGTCTTGGTGAGTACAGTTTCTTCTGTTGTTCAGTTTTGTATTATCTGTTATTGTTCATGAGACTGTACTGCATGATTATTACTAATAGTTATATCTTACTATGTATGTCTGATCGATACCCGTTGAGTTCTTGAACTCACTCTGTTGATTTATTCCTATTTCATGTTGAAGCCGTCAAAAGGTTCCAGTTGCTAGTCCCCACTCCGTGTCGAGATGGTTTTATGTTTCGGACTTTGGTTCCTTGTTATGTGATCTACAGACTTGTGATGTGTAGTTCTTACTGTTGGTTGCTACTCGGAAAACCTAGAGGTTCCACTGTACAAAATTTTGTACAAAGGTCTGAACCTTTTCCTAGCTACCATGTGTTCTTTTAAATTAAATTTTGGATCGCCTGCGGAACTTAACACGTTTGATACAAAACTTAATCTATTTGTTCTTTTAGGTTTTGACTTGGATCTCCTACGGAACTTAACACGTTCGACCCAAATCACCTTAAGTTATTAATTCCATTAAATATTAATTTCCATAATTGGTTCCCAGTACTGACGTGACGAGGCACATGGCCTTCTTGGATATGGGAGCAACCACCACCGACTAGACAAAACCTTTTATAGAAATCTAATATTTAATTTCCTAAAATAACTTTAGGTTAACCGAAAAGAACAATCAAATCACAAGGAAAAATAAAACAAAAGAACACAACTTCGAAAAACATATTCGAAATACTAGAATCGTAAGCCTCTTGTATTTGGTATTATTTCCATAAATAACTAGCATGATGCGGAAAGGAAAAATTACTAGTTATACCTTCTAGAAAGACCTCTTGATCTTCTACCGTATTCCTCTTCTAACCTCGGACGTTGTGTGGGCAACGATCTTCTGAGATGAGAAACCACCAATCACCTTCTTCTTCCTTGCAAGTTTCGGCTATCAAAACATCTTCTAGGATGAAGAGGTTCGGCCACCACCACCATGCTCCAAGGGATGCTAGAAACGAGGCTTGCTTTCTCTCCTTCTTCTCCTTCCTTGATCCGGCCACTAACAAAAGCTCCACCAAGAGGTAAGTTTCGGCCAACAAGAGGAGAGGAGAGAAATAGGGCCGGCCACACCACCAAGGAAAAAAGAGGGAGAAAAATATAATAGAGTCGTTAGCTTTGAAGCCTCCTCTACCCCCTCTTTTATAATCCTTGCTCCTGGCGAATAAGGAAAATTTAATAAAAATTTCCTTATTTTTTCATTGGAAAGGAAAAATTATTTAATTAAAACCAATTTTCTTTCTCAATTTTATTTTTTCGTCCACACCATATCTCCAAACAAGGAGAGTTTTAATTTATTAAAACTTCCTAATTTGTCTCCAGAAATTTATAAAATTTCTCCAATAATTTAATCCCTTCATGATTGGTTTATAAAAAGGAAATTTAATAAATTAAAATCTTTCTTTTAAACATGTGGATAAAAGAAAGTTATCTCTAAAATTAAAATCTCTTTTAATCTACAAATAAGGAAAGATATCAAATCTTTTCTCAATCTTTGTAGAAACTAATAAAAGAGAATTATTAATTTTTAAACTTTCTTTTAAATCATGAACATGGTTAAAAAGGAAAGTTTTCTTAAAATTTAAAATCCTCCTTTAATCAACAAATAAGGAAAGATTTCAAATTTTAAACTCTCTTTTAAACATGTAGATGATTTACAAATAAGGAAAGTTTTTACCAAAAATTAAAACCATCCTTTTAAACTACAAATAAGGAAAGAGATTAATCTTTTCTCTTAATCTTTTGTAGAAAGTTATAAAAGGAAATTTTTAATTTTTAAACTCTCTTTTAAAATCATGATATCCACATAAGAAATAATTTTAATAAAAATCCTTTTAATATTCTAGTGGCCGGCCACCTAAGCTTGGGACCCAAGCTTTGGCCGGCCACCTACATGACTCATCCACTTGGTCTTGGCCGGCCCTAGCTTGGGTTCCAAGCTAGCTTGGCCAGCCCCATTGGATGGGTAAGAAGGTGGGTATGCGGTGGGTATAAATCTCTATATACTAGAGGCTACGATAGGGACCGAGAGGAGGAATTGGTTTTGGTCTCCCGATGAAATTAAGCATCCCGTGTTCGCCCCGAACACACAACTTAATTTCATCAATAATAATTCATTCCACTAAAGAACTATTATTGAACTACCGCACCAATCCCAAATTACATTTTGGGCTCCTTCTTATTATGAGTGTGTTAGTCTCCCTGTGTTTAAGATAACAAATGTCCACTAATTAAGTAAGTTACTGACAACTAACTTAATTAATATCTAGCTCCAAGAGTAGTACCACTCAACTTCATTGTCATGTCGGACTAAGTCCACCTGCAGGGTTTAACATGACAATCCTTATGAGCTCCTCTCGGGGACATTCTCAACCTAGATTACTAGGACACAGTTTCCTTCTATAATCAACAACACACACTATAAGTGATATCATTTCCCAACTTATCGGGCTTATTGATTTATCGAACTAAATCTCACCCATTGATAAATTAAAGAAATAAATATCAAATATATGTGCTTGTTATTATATTAGGATTAAGAGCACACACTTCCATAATAACTGAGGTCTTTGTTCCTTCATAAAGTCAGTATAAAAGGAACGACCTCAAATGGTCCTACTCAATACACTCTAAGTGTACTAGTGTAATTATATAGTTAAGATAAACTAATACCTAATTACACTACAACCTTCCAATGGTTTGTTCCTTTCTATCTTGGTCGTGAGCTACTGTTTATAATTTATAAGGAACCGATAACATGATCTTCTGTGTGTGACACCACACACCATGTTATCTACAATATAAATTAATTGAGCAACTACATTTATCATAAATGTAGACATTTGACCAATGTGATTTTTATTTCTAGATAAATGTTTATACCAAAAGCTAGGCTTTTAGTATACACTCTAACACTTACACTCGTGCATTTTATATCGAGTTTTTTTGGTATGCTGCCCATGCTTTTCCGCTGCGATAGTTTTCCGTTGTGGGTTGTGTTTACCTCTTTGTAGTGGAATAGGTTTTATATTAAACTACGTGGAATGTTTACTTATTTTATCATATATGTTACGCCCGTGTCGACCGAGGATTGAGAGGCCCTGAGGGCTATGTATTTCAGGATTCAGATTGTCATCGATACAGGAGAGATGTTGCTGGATTTTCGTCTGGCGGAGATTGCTCTGACAGAAATGCTTCATGTTCCTACTTTATTGTCAGATTCAATAGTGCCTACTCCATTGTTTGTTCTTATTTCATTTTCTTCCCCACACTAGCAATAGAACCTAAAACAATGCGAACTTACAAGACCTAAGCAAGTAACAACCACTTGAGATTATGCTACCCTTGTGTCGCCAACTCTAGTCCCTGCACTACCTTTGGTTTAGATCATCCCATTGTTCTTAGAAAATAACCTTACAAATGCACTACTACAAAAGTACACACATGATTCCACATTATTTTTTATTTTTACTTGTCGTCTTCAATGACATTTTGGAACTAATTTCTCTTCCATCCTCCTAATAAATCCACGGGTGGAAGTAAATATTGTTTACAGTGCAAAAATTGTGAACCAATCAAGGGCCCGAGGCGAAGACATACACACAAATTTATGGTGTTGATTATCTTCATAATTTTTCTCCTATAGATAAGACCACACGTTCAACTCATACTAGCCTAGAGGATGTTTCAGTGCAGTATTTGCAATGTATTTCTTTGGGCTAGGGAAATGCATTTCTAATAAGACTCTGAACCACAGTTTAAATCTCGTATAGTACGAATGGCACAAGCGAAATATTTCATTCCGCCCATCGATACGATGCAGAGATCAACTCATCAGGGTCGCGCGACCCACTCGACCGCCCAGGAGGGGTCGTACGACCCCATGGCCTTGCCGGAGGGGTCGCGCTAGCATTGGCCGGTGGCTGGGTTGCAACAGTCAATGTTTAATCGAAACTTAATTTCATAATATAGTTTATATTAAAAAATATCAAAACCATTTTGGCATGACATGATACAGTACCAAAACTGTATCGGTCTATAACCGAAGATCTAATATGGCTCGAAATTTTAAACATTGAACATGTTTGAGAATTTGATTCCCTAATTTTTTTTCCTTGTGCTTCTTTAAACACTTGATCCCACTTCATACAACCCTCAGATGACTTGTTGACAACTAACAAAATTCTATTAATTCTTAAAACTGTCTTAGGATTAAGAAGGCAATCAAAAAATTTATAGTTCCAAGGATGATTATAGAAATAAAGTTTTTGGCTTACTAAATGGTATTTAGTAACATTGTTGACACCTAACAACAACATTGCACAAACCATGAATGGCAAAAACATTTTGATAGCAGAGAAACATTTCAGAACAAGATAATCTCATTGAAAGTTTGCCAAATCTCTTTGCAAGGACACATGAGAAATGAAATATGTGTACAATTACCATATGTTTCAACTTCTGATAGTAGATTGGTCCCATGAAAATGTATGCTTGTAATGGACAGCCTGTAATACCTAGAACATTCAAATTACATGTCAAATATTTTCTGGTCAGCAGAACAAGTTGAAATAACAGATAAGGAAAAAGTCATGAGACTCCTGAATATAGACAAAAAAAACACAGAGCAGACACAAACTTGAATGAATATACACAAGTGGATGTGCATTGCCCTCATGAGGCCAACTAATGCTCCTCCATTTTTTTTTTTCCATTTTTTTTCAGTAAGGGAATTTTGAGCTAAACACCTACCTTTTCACCTTAGCTATCAAATTACAGAAAGCTTTGCAAAATAAACCCAAGCAACTTGTGGCCTCATGCAAATCAAGACAGTATTATGAAAGGCTTGATATCAAAATAGAGAAAAACTCATTAAGTTCCTTCCAAATTTGATTTACTTTATATAAACTATTCATAAAACAGGCTCAAATCTTGAAGTAATTTCTTATAAGAGAAGACATACCTGAGTAGAGGAAATCTTTGCCGCTATAGCTAAATCCGTGCTTCACAAGTGTGTTCCTGGAATTTTACAAAATGTGTAAGTTCATGGTCATGGCTAGAAATCTATAGTATTAAAAGGAAACACACCTTATGTCTTCAACCTTATCAGCATGGACACTAGGTTCTTCAAATGCATCACCATAATGAAATCGACCACAAGAAACTCCAGCTTTGCCACCAATAAGCTCAAGCATTTTGCCTATTGTCATCCCACTATTAATTGCAACTGATGTTAGAGCCAGTAATTATGTTTTAAAGGTGAAAATCTATATTCCAAACTATGAGGAGATTTCAAGCAATAATAGGAAAATCAATGATAGAAATTTGGGGAGAATACTAATATAATCTCTACAACAACATATAAATATGAATATCAAAAGAATTGTATGATGAATGAGAAAAGCTGAGAGAAGAAATTTTAATGTCTCTTCGACATTAAAAGGCGTATAGAAATTTTAGAAAAAAGGAAAAAAGAAAGAGGAAAAAGCAAAGCCTTTAATTAGGAATTCATATAATAGACGAGAATACTGCCCATAAATAATGAACCAAATACCAAATGAATCCATGAGAAATAGCCACAAATTAAACCCTCTAATTGATACTATTTTTCTGAAGGTGGTGAATAGGCATTGTCCATCCTCAACTTGTTAATTAATGTGTGAAACTAAGGAATGCCAAATCCCTTTGTGAGCAAGTTTGCTAGTTGGGACATTGAAGGTATATAAGGAGTACAAATGAGATCATAGTCTAGACTAGTGTGGCACTCCAGTAACCACTATGACTTAGTACAACTAGGTCACTGCAATTGCTACTGAATGCTGACAATGTCTAAGCAATTGTATCCTGTTGCTGAGCAACTAGGCATTACAACTGTGACGTGGCAAGTTATACACCACAAGTGTAATATAACTATCATAACTAAAACCTTAAAAAGTTTCGCACTACTCCAGATTCCAGATTTCCAACCCTTGCAATCTACAAGAAAGGTAAGCTTGGAGATAGGATTTTCTATGTAATAGAACATGGAAATCTCCATCAATCCATGCATCATCCATGTAGAGCAGATTGTGACTCCGCATTATATTGTAACACTGGTCGTTGCATACAACTGTAAGTGTCACATCAAATGAGAGATGGACCTAATGAGCAAATTGCAGCAGTGATGCACTAAGTTAGGTGAGTACAAAATTTTCACAGAACAAAGTCTATTAGATTACAATCCAAGTAAGATACTTGACCCATAGTTTTTTTCTCAAACTCGCTCAACAATCAACATATCTTATGCTGAATAGTCAAAATTACACACTTTGAAGTTTGAACACGAGATAGATAGAAACAGAAAGACATTTCTTTTACTTAGTAAAGGGATCAACAAATAGTCAACCATTTTTTATTTATTTAATAAACCAACCCTTATTCAAAATAAAAATGAGATTATTCTCAGATCCAAATAAAGAATAGATAAGTGCAAATTATAAACCACTAGGACAAAGACAACAATAACTAATATATCAGACTACAGAACAATGAATGTATAAATTGTGCATGAATATGGCAGTAGCTTTAGACATGCCAAGCAGTTGCTCATTATAAAATATTGAAAAGCTCTAAACTACAAACGAGAATGGAATAGAGGTCATACCTAGCAAATCCATGTGGATTTATAATTAAATCAGGGCATATCCCAAGCTCCGAAAATGGCAAATCTTCCTGCTGAACTATGGTACCACAAACACCTTTTTGTCCATGTCTGCTACTAAATCTATCCCCTATCTAGAGAAGGAATAATTTCAAAGGTTATAGAAAGAACAGTACACTAGTGATATAGTTTTCAATAGAGCTCAATTTGGAATAACATCCAGCAAGTTGGCCACAAATAATTGGCATACCCACCCATGACTTAATGATGATGATAAAGAACACTATATAGACAGATTCCTAACCTTCTACATGGTTCAAAATTGGGTGGAAATTGCTTGACAACTTTAGAATCAAATAATGTGTCATAAGTTTACAAATCAAACACCTATCCTTTCCTCAGTGCAAGATGTTCTTTGAAAAATAATGGTACATTTGATGATTATTATGCCAGACAAGATGGTTGTATTAATTATCTAACTACTTTTTGTGGATTTTCATGATACTATGTCATAAAAGGTAGTTGTATGAATTATCTAACTACTGCTAATGAATTTTCAGAATGCTACATTCATATAAAAGTTCCTTTAACAGGGTACCTTTGATGAGAAAAGTTGATCAGTTTGACAATGAAATATGGATCATGAGCCTAAAGCTAATAATCTCACCTCTGGCCTCCGTGTGTGACGAATCATACATTTGATACATAATTTGCCATTTGTATCTGAGTAAATTATCACTCGATCAACCACAGTAGTTTCATCTTCAGAGCCTTTGAACTCGGCAGGTGTTTCTTTATACTCTCTGGAACACAAGGAATACAACATTAACCTCTCTGTGCACTTCTTGAAATTGTAGGGAAATATCACTTACTCTTCTTTTAAAATCCTATAACCACCAATTCTCTCCCTTGTATTTATTGGAGTTTTTTTGTTGACATAAATGTCATTGTTCCGAATTATCTCCCCAGGAGCAGCAATTCCATCGTCATCTAATATCTGTACAGAACGAAATGGATATCAATGCTTTAAATTGAAGGAATCTAGGTGGAAATGTGGCAGGTACCAGAAAATTTAAAAGAAAGTAGTGATAAAAGAAATACAAATGAATTGGAAATTGAAAGATATCAGTGAGATGAAACCTTGAATTTTAGACATCTGTCCATAACAAAGTACACTTAAAAGCATAGTTTTAGAAACCAGTTAGCACTTCCTGAGTGACCAGTACATACCAGTGTAGTCAACCACAAAGCACATATACAGAAAGATTCATTCAAACTTTTTAAATAGATTTTCTTTTATCTCTCTCGTAAGTCCGGATTCCAGGTCTTGCTTGCATTGCAGCAGATGACGACCCACAATCTCTCCAGCAATAGATTCCCGCCCTTTTCCTCTTTGATATAATCACTTCTCTATTGTCAAATACTGCCTGCTTATACAGTGTGGATGCATACAATTTACATGATATTGCAAGCAGATTTTTCTTTCCTTTTTTTACCTTGGCTGGAAGTACAAAGGCAATCATAACCATTACTGATGAAGAAGACAGGTATATGTGGTTGCCAATCCTGGTCATGGTTTAGGCATAAGCAAATTCCCATAGTTCAATTGAAAATATGAACATCAAACTCATGATCCTACTTGCTAAAATTTGACCACGAGAGATGCTGGATTGGAGGAGAGAGAGAAAAAAGAGATGGTTGTTTAGATTCCTCCAGTCCAGAGAAAAGAGTGGTTATATGACTTATACATATGAGAACTCTCTCTTCTCAGCAACAGATTGAACAAAACTAACTCCGTTAACTTTTACAACTTCAAGGACCTATTACACCTTCAAGGAGGGAAGTTCTCTCTTTCCTAATCCCCTTAAGGAAGCCAGGGTTATATATAGTAGTCATGCTGTCGTAGCTGTTAGTGCTTTCAGTAGGATTGTCCAAGTTGGCATTCCTAAGGCTTGTTCGTGTATGCAGTTCCCCTTGCAGTTAATTCTAGAAGTGAAGCAGCCCGAAACCCTAACTGAGTCAATGGGCTGGTCAGTTATGATTCATGCCCGTATGAACCAGCGGTTAATCATCATTGGATAATTTTTTAAAGTGGTTTAAATTTTTTTAATTAATAGAGTCTCTCATTTAATAATATTTATAACATTTTAATGGTTATTTAATATGCCCTAAATGGAACCATTTGTCTTGAATTTTTCAATGTGGGACCATTTCACCTTTTTTATTGGAGTTAATTTTCCAACTCATTTGTCTTGAATTTTTTTAATGCAGGAGTATTCCACCTTTAACTCACTCAATTTATTCATCCCATTTAACTCCACCCATTTGCTTTGAATTTTTCAATGTAGGACTATTCCACCTTTTTATTAAAGTCAATTTTTCAAACCATTTGCCTTGAATTTTCTTATACGGGACTATTCCACCTTTAACTCATTCAATTTATTCATCCCATTTAACTCTCTTAGTAGATAACTTATTGGTCTTATTTTTTTATTCATTCAACGCCTAATTTATTAAGTTTATAGAGACCATTTGATTTGTATCACATGCTCAACAATAATTTGTTAAAAGAAACAATTTGTTCAACGATAAAATTATATATATAGTGAAGGTTATCACTAAACAAACAAAATTATATATGTTTCATCACTTAGACAAAAAAACCATTGATATCAAGTGTAAAGTGATGTGGTCTGTGATACATTATTATAGTAAGAATGTAGATAATTAACATTCAAAGGGTCGAACTTGATAATTATTTGACTACTTTTTTTATTTTAGTTAAATAAATAGCCAGGCAGAATTTGATATTTTTGCGATGGTGATTGATGAAGACCCAAAGTTATCCAAAACGATATAGTTTTAGTATCGGATCATGCTGTGCCAATTTGATACTTTTTTATTTTTTAAATATTAGTGTATACTAATGAAGGGAAGCCTTGGTGTAATGGTAAAGTTATTGTCATGTGACCTTGAGGTACGGGTTCGAGTCACGGTAACAGTTTCTTGCAAAATGCAAGGTGCATACAATAGATCCAATGTCGGTCCGGTGTCAGAACAGTAAATACCGACTGTTTTGGTGGGGCATGGGTCAACACCTTAAACCAAGATTTAGGAGGTAATATCTAACTAAAAGACGATTTCCTTTGATTCTCTACCCTTTGGAAGCTCAAGTGTTGGTCTGTGTCGGTCCGGCACTATCAAAGCAACTACCACTATGAAAACAAGAAATGAAAATAAATAAACAACATTACTTTATGAGATAATAAAGATAAAAGGTAAGCAAACTACGTGGGTTTTAATTATCCAATGTCGGTCCGTGTCGAAACGGTAAATACCGACTGTTTTGGGGCGACATGGGTTCAACACCTTAAACCAAGATTTAGGAGGTAATATCTTAGATGAAATATGATTTACTGTGACTCTCTACCCTTTGGAAGCTCAAGTGCTACATGATAATTGGACAAGAGCTACAAAAAAAAATAAAAAAATACAAGGAATACAACTTTCACTTTTTCAAAAGACGAGGTAGAATATTTTGACATCAAAGGAACTACCACTACAAAAATGAGAAATGAAAATAAATAAACAACATCACTTTATGAGATAATAAAGGTAAAAGGTAAGCAAAATACGTGGGCTTTAATTATCCTACACCTTGAGGGGTAAGTAAGCAACTTAAATAAATTCAAGTCCTTTTTTATTTTTTGCAAATTTATAAAATCTTAAATATTTTTAAACAGAATAAAATATAAATAATAATCTTAAACCATCATAAATCATGAACGTCTTTGAAAGTTAAGATTAAGGGTCAAGTTTTTTCGTACGACGATTCTGAACTATAATCAGGTATAACCGTCTAAGCAAAGGCACTCGGGACTCTATGGTATTGGCCTAACTTTCTTAAGAAATATTTCCACTAATTCAGTGAAAGATGAATTGGGGCATTCCAAGATGAGAAATGTGTCATCTCCTAGTTATTTCCCCCATTTTTTCTCCTGTCTACATAACTATTAAATCTTGACTTGGTACACTGACAAATTTGGGTTAGTTATCTGAGATAAAAATTAGGAAATGAAAACAGTGATTTTCTATCAGATCTTTTCAAAGATGAAACATGCATACTAATATTCATTCATATTGCAAAATACACTAATAAAAATATAAACCATTTAATTCAAATAATCTGTACTACATACATCAATCGACCTAAAAATAAAGAATAACCACAGGAATTATTGTTACAAGTCTTGCCAGAAGATTTAAAATGTCCAAGAATACAAAGACTGCAAATAAACAGACCAAAAAAAGCAGAAGTTTCAACCAAAATACCTGCATTCTTGGTTCATCCTTCCTTGGCTTAAATATTTTGTCTTTGGTCGAATTATCATAGCTCTTGTTTACTACCAAATACCTATAAAAGATTAATTTTATGACAAAAAAATATAAAAAGGAATTCTCAAAGGTTTTATTACCCAGAAAACAAGAGAAAAGATAAAATCGGCTAAGTAAATTAGTTAAGATACTTTTTCATTACTATACAACGGCCAAAACCACGATCAAGAGATGACTTGTTCATGACAATAGCACCCCCCGTATCATAGCCACTGTAACTCATAACAGCAACAATTGCATTCTGCCCAGCTCCTAGTCCTAGCTTATCATATCCGACCTGGAAAAACATGTTAGAGACAACCCATAATGCATACACAACATAACAGCGAAAATACAAACCAGTTCAATTGTTGTTGTTGTCAACAATGGGCGTTGGGGAGACACCAACAAATAAAGCGAAGTATCCGCTCGACATAGCTGCAAGAATACAGGTACGAAGAATCAAAATATTAGCAATATAAATATCCTGGAATCTAGTACCATCATTTTTATAGCGAGGCAACTGTAAGTGATTTTGAAATGCCTTACAGATCTAACACTATAAAAGACATTAACATGCACTTAGTTGTATGAGCATAATTAAAAATCAGGAGTAAGCATGAATATGTGCATAACATGCCCGAATATAGCCCCTACGGGCATAGCCAAGTTGCTACTCGGGTGGTAGATTGCCACAAGAGAGCAGGATCGATTCCATGGGGGAACAATCCTCTAGGGAATAAAATCTCTCCCATCTAAAGAGACGTTACTCGGTCACCGTGATTTACCTTCCTTCAAAACGTCTTGGGACAGGCGTGGAGGGGTGCCTGGGGTGAGTGTGCCACCTTTTTCCACAATAACATGCCCGAATATAGCAGGCACCAACCCATAAACAAATAACACAACAAACCTAGGACTTCTCTATGCAGTGGCATTGGCATCAGTTACTTCACCCAGCAAAAGAACTCTTTCGTTGTCAGCATCTTGCCAAAAGAACTAATTGAAATACTCAAGCAACACAAAACATCAATAGAAAGTAAATATTGTGAACCAAACTAGAAAACAAACCTGATCAACCTTAAGTTTTAAGTTTTGGGGTTCCGGGTCAAATTCCAAATTGTTGTAAGAAAACTATCTCAGAAAACTCCAAATAACTAGGTTAATTAAGTTATATTTTGATTTAATTTCATCAAATTTAATCTGTGATTTAATTTTTCATTAAATTAAAATAAACTAATTAACTTTGAAAATAATCTCAAATAATTAGACTCATTTAAGTTATTAAATTTAATTATATAATTGAACAAAATTAGTTAGATTAATTGATTAGTAGTTTATATTATTAATTAATTCTTAAACTATTTACAATAATTATAGATGATTATTATAATTGCCTATAATAATTGTTAGGACCAAAAGTAGCTAGCGGAAAATAACAGAAACAATCACACACGCTAACAAAGTTGGTTTACTTGGTATCCACCTCACAAGAGGTGACTAATCCAAGGATCCACACCAACGCACACACCCTCCACTATGAATAACACTCCTTTATGGTAACTACCAAGGGCGGAGAAGCCCTACAATACTCTCAGTACAAGAAGAAGAAAGGGAAATACAAGATAAGCAAAAGCTTACAAGATGTGCAGTAAAAACCCTAACCCTAACTTCTTCCTCTTGGCTTTGATCCGCCTCTTGACTTGGAAAGCTTCCAAGATCCTTCAAGAACTGGCGATCTGATCTTTGAGAGCGCTGTGGAGGAGTTGGCGAGAGATCTGGAGTGAATCGGAGAAGAGATGCCGAAGACAACGTCCGCCTGCGGCTATAAACCCGACGCAACGGTCGGATCCCGATCGATTCGAATGTTCCCGATCGATTCGAATGTTCCCAATCGATCGGGGAGGCTTTGGATCGATCCATGGATCGATCCAGAGCGCCTCTGTGCTCTGGAAAAACGCCTGGATCGATCCACGGATCGATCCAGCGCTTATCGCGCGAAGCAGCCGCGTCCCAATCGATCCACTGATCGATTGGGACATCTGGATCGATCCACGGATCGATCCAGAGGCTCTCTGTTCGCTAGGAAAGGCTTGGATCGATCCACTGATCGATCCAGCTCCTGGATCGATCCACTGATCGATCCAGTACTTGGTTTTTGCCCAAAACCAAGTCCCAAGCCTACCAAACCAACACCCGGTCAACCTTGACCCGTTGGTACATCATGCCTAGCATCTGGTCACTCCTTTGACCTGCTAGGACTTCCCACCAAGTGTCTGGTCAATCCCTTTGACCCACTTGGACTTTTCTAGTCGTGCCAAGTATCCGGTCACTCCCTTGACCTACTTGGACTTCCACCAGATGTCTGGTCAACCTTGACCCATCTGGATTTCCTCATGCCAAGTATCCAGTCAATCCTTTGACCTACTTGGACTTCCCAACACCAGATGTCCGATCATCCTTGATCCATCTGAATTTTCCCTTGCCTGGCTTCACTCACCAGGACTTTCACCTAGTTTCACTCACTAGGGTTTTCCATCTGCCTAGCTTCACTCACTAGGACTTTTCATCTGCCTAGCTTCACTCACTAGGACTTTCCATCTGCCTAGCTTCACTCACTAGGACTTTCACCTAGTTTCACTCACTAGGGTTTTCCATCTGCCTAGCTTCACTCACTAGGACTTTCCATCTGCCTAGCTTCACTCACTAGGACTTTCCATCTGCCTAGCTTCACTCACTAGGACTTTCCAGTCAAGTATCCGGTCACTCCCTTGACCTACTTGACTCTTCTTCAATCAATATCTTATTGTCAAACATCTAAACTCAAACCAAGACTCAGCTTGGTCAACCAGGTCAACCTTGACCTGAGGGATGTTACACCAACAATCTCCCCCTTTTTGATGTTTGACAATACCACAATAACACTTACAATACCACATGTAAGTTAGGCTAATCCTATAGCCTCCTTCTTCATGCCACTGGGTAATGAACACATAAGTTAAGCTTTTCATTCTCCCCCTAAGAGGGCAAACTCCCTCTAGGTAATGAAAGCCTAACTTACACCCATTCACAGGTCCTTTCATTCTCCCCCTATTGGCACACATCAACCCATCTTTGGGCACACATCAACCCATGCCCCAATTTTGGGTACACATCAACAAATCCATTTGTTGACGACTCTCTCACTGAAGAGTTGCGCATCGTTGTTCACAACATCACTCGTTGTGATCAACACGATAATGAAGGTCCCATACCCTTCATCTATCCCTAACTTCTCCCTCAATGTAGACAAATACCCAACCTTGAGCATTTTCTAATCACTTGAGTTTCCACTTGAAATAATGAGGATATCCACTCCCCATTTCAAGTTCAAAATCTCGTCCATGAGCATTTTCTTTAAAGAAGGTTAACCCCCTTCCAAGGTTCATGAAAAATAATTTTCATGCCTTTAAAGAGTCCCTCCCCCTAAAGACATGGTGGTAACTTCTGTCATTGCACCAACAATGACTTGGAATCCCTAAACCATTAGGAAAACCAATTTTAGAAGTTTTGAGGTTCAAATATTCAAAATTTGAAACAAACCTCAATCTAAACTTCAACTTAGCCTTCCTTAACCAATCCATCCTTGTTTTCACATGAAAACACCCTTTTTATGTATACAAATGTATTTTAGGGGTTTGGAATGGTCACATAGACTAAACATGGTTCAAAGATACTGAAATCAGCCTTCCCAGCCAAAATCAGCAACTTGGATCGATTGGAGTTGGGTTCCAATCGATTGAACCTGTCTGAAGCGATCCACCGATCGATTCAGGCTTCATGGATCGATCGGTTGATCGATCCAGTTGCCTTCTGAATCGATCCACGGATCGATTCAGACACTCCAATCGATCCATGGATCAATCGGAGTTCTGATAGTTGCTGAAATTCCATTTCAGTCAACTTCAGAAACCCCTATAAAATTCTACAAAAATCCAAAAATCATGAAATTTCGTGTAGACATTATATAGGGCATACTTAATCATGGAAAAATAGTTTTCTATGAAAATACTTTATATTTTCAAAGATTGACACAAACTTGAAAACTTGCAAAAACTTTAGCGTTTTCTTCAAGTTTGTGTCTAACTATTCAATGGTGATTACTATCAAAAGATAGCCTTCACCAAGGTTTTCCAAAATCATTTTAAAAACATTTTCAAAACCAATATCCCATCATGTTCCTTGGGCATAATGCACATGACTTGTACATTAGCTTTCCCAATGATGGGAAAACACATAACTATGTGTTTTGATGAACTTAAAAACTCAAATGAATGCACTAAATCAACATCTTGAGCTTTGTTCATCATCCTAACATCTCACTTGTATCTAATGTGCACTAAAGCACATACAAGTCACCTTATAGTCTTTGTGAGATGTAGATTTTGGTTTTGCCCTAATCTAGGGATCATGCATATCTATCTAGGCATTTCAAAGATATTAGACATCCACCTAGGATGTCACTTGTTAATAAGTGTTGTTAAATGCCATTTATCCTTAATTACAAGGAATTAAACTAATGCATGATAATGTTATGGCATACATCAAAATACAATAACTTTCAAAAGAAAGATTCCTATAACTACATGATGTATGAATGTCATGACATGGTATTTTTGGATTTTGCATAATAAAACATGAATGCTAAAATAGACATGATGTCATGGCATATGATGGGCAAACAATCATGGCAAGATTTAGCCTAAATAAAATATACCTAGATTAACTGTCTAAGTTTCCTTGAAATCTTAGCTAAACTTACAACTAAAACCTAGATTGCCCTAAAGTGCTTCATGAAAATGCCAAAGCCTAAATTGGCATTTCTACTTCCCTTGATTAATTTATGCCAATTGAAATTAAGCATATTCCTCAAATGTTGGCATATTTCATTTTTCCACAAGAGTAGCACAGTTAAATTTAGGGCCGGATTGCCTTAAATTTCCTAAGAGCATACCAAAATCCCAACTTGGTAGTTCTTATGAATTTCCCAATATGTGCCATTTAAGATTAAAATCAATTCTTCCACCATTAGGCACATTTTACTCTTTCAAGGAGTAAATAATAATTTCATTTCATTTTCAAAGGTTAACAAAAACCTTGAAAATGCTCCTTGAGTGTCAATTTCCTCAAAGTTGGGTTAACTACCCTTCTAATCGGAGTTGACACTCTCTAACCCATCTATGGGGTAGAGAAGATGCTCCTAGGAACCCAACACCTATTGGTGCTCCTTGGATGCTCTAGGTATTCACTAGGGATAACTTCCCTAGATACCTTCCTAGTGACCTTGTTTGGCTTCTTGGAGGCCTTGGTCACACTTTCTAGGTCAACTCTAGGGATAACCTCCCTTGTGACCTTGTTTGTGACTTTCTTAGACTTCTTAGAAGCCTTAGTCACATTTATTGCAAAAATACTCTTAGGGATGACTTCCCTAGTATTTTTGGCTTGACCACTAGACCTAGGGTTTGTTCCATAAGTATATGGAACTCTATGGTAAGAGGGCACATCCTTCTTAGCCTTCGGTTTGTATCCCAACCCTCTATGACCATTGGATGGCTTTTGTACCCCTAAACCTAGGTTATGCTCTTTTTGCCCTAATAGGATATTTTCCATCCTTTTTAGGGTCTTTTCCATTTTATCAAGTCTTGACCTCAAGACTTGATTTTCCATCACTAAGTCCTTAGTTTTTGTTTTTCCATTAAGTTCATGAGCATTTTTGTTTCTAGGCTTGTAGCTACAATCCTTAGAGTTCTTGCCTAGACTTTTACCTACATTCCTAGCCTTAGGTGTAGTAGTTTTGGCATGTAGGGCCACATGCTTTTCCTTAAAGCCCTCATGCTTCCTATTCTTATGGTAAATCGCATTAAAATGATAAAAGTTAGAACTATCATGCTTTTTACCATAATGTAAAGGGGTAGGCTCAATAAATGTTACCTTTTTCTTTACCTTGGAGGCTCCCCCTTGACTAATGCCTCCTTGAGCCTTGACCATCTTCTTCCCTTTGGGGCATTGACTTCGGTAATGCCCTTTTTGGTTGCAAGAAAAGCACACAATGTGCTCCTTGCTCCTTTTTGTTCCGGGGATGGTCTCCTTGGGCTTCTCCTTGCCCTTTTGTGCCACTTGGTCCTTCTTCTTGGCCAAGTTGGGACACTTGCTCTTGTAGTGCCCACTTTCCCTACACTCAAAACATATTATATGATTTTTATTTTTAATTAAAACATTTATACCTTCTTGTGTAGGGATGGCACTTGCTCCTCCATTTGCTATTTCTTGAATTTCGGAGGTGGCACCATCTTCTTCTTCTTCACTTGACCCGGATGTAGAAGCTTCTCCTTCTTCTTGATCCGGCGTCACCAAGGATTGCTCCCCCTCAATCCTAGAGGTGGAGGCTTCATCATCTTGAACATGAAACAAGGAGTATGCTTCCTCCTTGTTCCCTTCGTTGCATTCCCTTGAGGATGAAGCTTCTTGGATTTCCTCTTCTTCGGAGGTTGAGCATCTCTCAACCTCGGAGTCCTCCTCTTGGTCTTGCTCCAAAGAGTCACCCTCTCTGGATTCTTCATGATCTTGTACAGTGGAGGGGATCTCTTCATGAAGCTTGGCCAATTTGCTCCATAGCTCCTTTGCATCTTCAAACTCTCCAATTTTGCAAAGGATGGTGCTTGGCAATAAATTGACCAAAAGCTTGGTCACTTTGTCATTTGCCTCGCACCTTTGGACTTGCTCCGGGCTCCATTTGCTTTTCTTTAGAACTTTGCCCTTTGAATTTCTTGGAGCCTTGAAGCCTTCCATTAGAGCAAACCATTGCTCTATCTCCATCATAAGAAAATTTTCGATTCTTGATTTCCAAGAATCGAAACTCGTAGAAGTGTATGGTGGAGCCACCCTTGTGTCAAATCCAAGCCCATCTTGGAATTGCATCTTGAAGTTGAGCTTGATAAAGTCTTGAACTTGAAGAATTTGCTCCAACTTCTTCACCCTCTAGCTTTTCTTGTTATGCTTGACCCTTCCGGCGATGATTCCGGTGAAGAGCGGCCTTGCTCTGATACCACTTGTTAGGACCAAAAGTAGCTAGAGGGGGGGGTGAATAGCTCGTCGCGTGCTCGTCGCTCGGCGTGGCTTGTTTCTTCAAGGATATGCAGCGGAAAATAACAGAAACAATCACACACGCTAACAAAGTTGGTTTACTTGGTATCCACCTCACAAGAGGTGACTAATCCAAGGATCCACACCAACGCACACACCCTCCACTATGAATAACACTCCTTTATGGTAACTACCAAGGGCGGAGAAGCCCTACAATACACTCAGTACAAGAAGAAGAAAGGGAAATACAAGATAAGCAAAAGTTTACAAGATGTGCAGTAAAAACCCTAACCCTAACTTCTTCCTCTTGGCTTTGATCCGCCTCTTGACTTGGAAAGCTTCCAAGATCCTTCAAGAACTGGCGATCTGATCTTTGAGAGCGCTGTGGAGGAGTTGGCGAGAGATCTGGAGTGAATCGGAGAAGAGATGCCGAAGACAACGTCCGCCTGCGGCTATAAACCCGACGCAACGGTCGGATCCCGATCGATTCGAATGTTCCCAATCGATCGGGGAGGCTTTGGATCGATCCATGGATCGATCCAGAGCGCCTCTGTGCTCTGGAAAAACGCCTGGATCGATCCACGGATCGATCCGGATCGATCCAGAGGCTCTCTGTTCGCTAGGAAAGGCTTGGATCGATCCACTGATCGATCCAGCTCCTGGATCGATCCACTGATCGATCCAGTACTTGGTTTTTGCCCAAAACCAAGTCCCAAGCCTACCAAACCAACACCCGGTCAACCTTGACCCGTTGGTACATCATGCCTAGCATCTGGTCACTCCTTTGACCTGCTAGGACTTCCCACCAAGTGTCTGGTCAATCCCTTTGACCCACTTGGACTTTTCTAGTCGTGCCAAGTATCCGGTCACTCCCTTGACCTACTTGGACTTCCACCAGATGTCTGGTCAACCTTGACCCATCTGGATTTCCTCATGCCAAGTATCCAGTCAATCCTTTGACCTACTTGGACTTCCCAACACCAGACGTCCGATCATCCTTGATCCATCTGAATTTTCCCTTGCCTGGCTTCACTCACCAGGACTTTCACCTAGTTTCACTCACTAGGGTTTTCCATCTGCCTAGCTTCACTCACTAGGACTTTTCATCTACCTAGCTTCACTCACTAGGACTTTCCATCTGCCTAGCTTCACTCACTAGGACTTTCACCTAGTTTCACTCACTAGGGTTTTCCATCTGCCTAGCTTCACTCACTAGGACTTTCCATCTGCCTAGCTTCACTCACTAGGACTTTCCATCTGCCTAGCTTCACTCACTAGGACTTTCCAGTCAAGTATCCGGTCACTCCCTTGACCTACTTGACTCTTCTTCAATCAATATCTTATTGTCAAACATCTAAACTCAAACCAAGACTCAGCTTGGTCAACCAGGTCAACCTTGACCTGAGGGATGTTGCACCAACAATTATTATAGATGATTATTATAATTGCCTATAATAATCATCCATTCACTTGTTCGGTGGTCCTCCTTTGTTAAGGAGTGGAATGACGCTTCATGATCATCTAAGAGGAATGAAGTTTGCCTTCCTCGATAGGTTTCCTTTGCACACTAAAAGAAACCTTCATTCTCAAGTGTGAAATGAAGCTTCATGTTCATCTAGTCACTTGCTCTTTATTTCTCCATGAGAACAACAAAGAACAATGATCTTCTCCTTGCCAACCAGCCTTTCTACCAATGACCGCTCTTGCATGATGTCAGAGAAAGTTGAAGCTTCATTCTCCTCCCCGCTCTCTTGCTCTATGTTCCTCCTCAAGAATGTCGGAGAACTACACTCTTCTCCTCACACATAGTCACGCATCACCAGCCTGGTCGTTGTAATTTGCACAACATCACAATTGTTGATCCTCCTTAGATCTCTCTTCCTCAAAGTAATACCTAGATCTAGATCTAAGTTTCTCATCCTTTCCTACCATAAGCAGCCCTCCCCCCAACTCACTCTCCCTATTTTGTTAACTCATAAAGAATTCTGAGTCGATCGTATCCATTGGCCAAGTCAAGTGATTTTGCTCTAATTACCAATTTCCTCCATTTTCTTCTGATTTTAACTAATTCACCATCAATTCTCACCAATTTTTCCCTTGATAATCATGATTCCAAAGATTTCAGGATTATGTTCGAGAAATTGTAGGCTCAATCAATCCCAATCCAGCTCAACCAATTTGTATCATGATTGGCTAGAATATCTAGTCTTTTAAGTAATTATGTATGAATAATATAATTTTATAATTGATTATAATCTTTTTATTATTTAGTGATTATATATTAAGATATATGAATTATTATTTATCAATAGTCTAATAAGTATCACATGTATAGTATTAAACTAAGAATAAACTTTAATTTGATATATCAATAAACTAATAAATTCCCTTGTTGTACTGTCATGAAATAAATCTACTTTATCATTTTTTTTATTTTCCAACTCATTTGATTTCGTCAATCCTATCAGTCAAATACAAATGAATATTAAGAAGCTTAAACTGTGTGATCCGGGTAATGATACTAACTTTGACGACCATAGTTGAATTAATTGGAATCAACCAAATCATTTTAACAGTATGTAGGAATATGATGCATATAGAAAAGCTCAATAAGAATGCTTGAGGCAACAAATCAATTCATTTGCCTTAAATGATATAGTCTTTAGATGTCCAAAAATCCGGATAGAGATTAAATTCACTTCTCCAAATAATTGGGCAATGTAGAACTCACATGAGTTATGCCAAGAGAATACGAAATTTTTGACATAATACGCTACTAAAGTTGTATCAATAATTTACTTGCCTGATTGTAAGCAATATTACCAATAGCTTGTTTCCCTATTGCACACTACAACAAGAATATTATTTCAGAAATTAGTGTAGAGTTAAACTGAAATCAATACAAGGCAACTCAACCAACCTGGTATATATTATATAGAGATTGGTTGTGGTGAGGATAAGGAATTAAACCAGCACAAACACCTAAAATTGTCAATGGGTCAATCTCTATGTGGGTTATATCACCCTTTTTCTTTTCAGGATCATCGGTGCCATTTTCACATTCATGCAATGCGATCTGTTAACATAAGTGTGCCAGAAATTGAATATGACAATTTCAAATGATAAAAATGAACATCGTAGCAGCAGATAAACGAACCAATGCATTGTTCTCTTCATTAACATCGAGATATTCGATCAATCCATCACGTAGAAAATCATCAAAAGTACGAATTCCATGCTACAATACAATAACAAAAGTTTCAGAAATCCCAATTTTATATGCCTAAAGAGAATAAAAAAAGATCAATAATTAACCCAAAATAAGGAAAAATTCCAAACAAACATAAAACCTGTAATTGTTTCATGTGATAATCCTTGATCCTTGATATGCCTCCATCAGCAATAACTAGTGGACGACAAACTCGGCCACAATCCGAGGCAATATAAACACAACGCTTCAAAGAAAAGGGAGGCAACCAAAAGCATTTTTAGGTGCATGAAAAAAAACATTGGCAAACCAAAAAAAAAGTCACATTTAGGGCAAAATCTGTCTTGATTCTCTTTCATTACAAAAAGTATCGTATCAAAATAATGTGTATGATACAAAAAGTAATACTTTAATATATTTGAAATATCATATGAAAGAGTCCTATTTACACACAATGGGCATGATACAAGATGCATTACTTTCATAATCTCTAATCACTTGTGGTCTCAACTTGAAGCACAGATTACTCCACAATAGGTCACAAAACTAATGCTGATAGGTATTTTAACTGAAAAGGGAGCATGGATCTTTATGATAAAGAATCAAAATTAGGAACGAGCATTCCACAATGAGAAGTAAATGATGGCCTTCCAAGCCAAGTCATCAGAAGCACAAACTCCGGAGTACCAATTATCACTACTTCCGGATTTTTTGATAGCAAACTAAATATGTGTACCTAGCAGCAAAATGTTAGATGCAACCTTTGGGTGGGGAACATTTCTTTTGCTACAACACAAGCATGAAGCACGTAGTGTCCATTATAAAGTTAGGATGGTAATAAAGGAGCAATGAAAGACATAATTGATGTATTCAAATGCAAAGGCATAGCTGATTTACTGAATATCCCTAAACATAGCTCATCAAATGGTGTATGACTTAGTTTCAATTCAAAATAGCTTGAATAGTATAGTTGATACATGTCCACAATCCCATTCCAAAGACGATGAAAGGAATTATATACGCCAGAAAGCAACTTCTACCTGCTCTTCATTCACAAAAATGCTAACAAACCCTCCAATTTCACCACATCTGCGGGACTCTCTCATGTTACCAGCAAATAGCTGTCAATCAAGATAAAATGATTTACACAAATGTAATCAGAGACCAAGTGCATGTAAAGTCTATGCAACAGAGTTAATATGATAATTGTTGATGAACCTTTGGTTGTTTATGCTTTCCGAGTATAAGCCCATTAAGCATAACCAAATATGATTGTGGTGAGTGAAGATCCTCATCAGCTAAAAGTGATAAAGCTTCAACACCTAGAGTATAACACTAACAGGGCAAATTTAAGAACTCCATGAGAGAAGTGAGAGACACAGATACAAAAAATTCACAGAGAGAATACACTTTCAAAAATCAACTAGGAAGAAAGAAAAATTATCCTTATAAAGGGCATATCAATTATGCATATACCATCTGTGAATGTCCAGATTACTGAACCTAATTTCAAACAAGATAGGATGTGTTTGATTTTAAATACATTCATTTGTTAATAAAAAGTAAGAAGGTCATTTCATGCACCATTTACAAACTAACCAATAAACACAAATAACTTTGCTCATGCAATAAAAACAGGTTGGATGTTGCTCTCAAGTTATAAACATATATAATATCTCAAAGTTGAAGATGATCTTATCATATGTGTGTGATAAAAAAGGTTCAAGGAATCAAACCAAAGAAATCAGTGGACCATCCTCCTCGTCAGTTGTAACATGTGTCAACAAAGCTAAGTTTTTTGTCAACCCACAACCTTCTCCTACAGGAGTGTCGCATGGGCAAAGCATGCCCCACTGTTTCAGATAACATCCAGTGAACAAACACAAAATTAATATAGTAGTGTAGATAAACTCAAGAACACTTTTGAGGGAGTGCTCAAACAATTACCTGACTTGTGTGCAATTCCCTTGGCCCAATTACTTTCCCTGTTTTCTCTAACTGTGAAGATATTCGGGTCATGTGGCTTAACATTGCTATATATGATAATCTTGAAACAACCTACAATGCTAGGCATTAACCTACTGTACTTCTAGAAGGCAAAAGAGAAACAGAGAAGCCAGAGATAATTACCTGAGATACACCTTTCAGGTGCATTTTAAACTGTTTTAAATCCCAATTACCTGTTGAAATGGATCTTTCCAAGCCTAATGTGATGACCTTATTTAGCCTAAGATACTGCAAAATCAGGTAAAATAAGAGAATTTACAATACGTACATTTTGTGGCTATACTAGTTGAGGTAACAAATAAAATAAAACAAAAACAGTACAGCTAAATAATCCAGATAATTCAAGGGCAATGAACACGCATTAGGAAGAAAACACCAAGAAGGCAAGAACACAACACATAAAATCAAAGCTCAGTACCATATTATCCAGGAAAAGAAACAAATAAAAAAGGAAAGGTGCATAACTATTAATCTGGTCACCTAAGACGAAAACTTTTGTTGTATTTAATCCATATAATATGTGAATATAGCATACAGAAAAGGTAAATGGGTTTAGTTCACGAGATAATACTCTTGATTAGAAAGATCAACATAATTACCATGTCATAGTTTAATATTCTTCATTTAACTCAAGGCAGCTAGTATTAGATGAAATCCCAACTAGATATCCTAATTCTGAAGATAAAAGCAATGAATTAAAAAAAAAAAAAAACAGGCCATGAAAAGTGGCAGAACTGAAACACAAACAGAGAATGTTTTCACCCAAATCAAATAGGGAAAAATGATACAACCTAAGCTTTTAGGCCCTGTGTACTTTGGTAAATAGATAGGAAAGAAGGAATAAAAAGTGAAGGTAAAGTTTCTATTTTCCACAAATCAAGTAGGGGAAAAGGGAGTCAGCCTAATCTTTTTGGCCCTATTTGCTTGGGAGAAATATAAGAAGGGAGCAAAAAATTGAAAAAAAAAAAAAAAAAGATACAAAATCAAGTTTACAATAGCCCAGAATATGTAAAAACAGGAAGGGATTGAGTTGGTAAATGATTGGAGTGTATTAGCCACCAATCATAAATGACAATCATTCAGCAGGCTGATTAACTGAAAGTGATCAATTATAACTTGAAATTCATTGATTTCTAAGGGATGCATGAGTGACAAGAAAGATTAGAAGTGAAGTCTATAAGATAATAGTCTATCCACACCATTTTCTCCCTTCCCTAGCAAAGTGTGGAAATCAAAACTCCATGTTTACCCTTTTTTAATCCTTCCAAGTAAACCAAGAGGGAAATTTGCTTTCATATCCTTCACTTTTAATCCCTCATGTGCTCCATTCCTTACAATCCTTCATTTCCCAAAATAAACATGCATAGATGCATGAGCAGGCAAAAGAACAATTAAGATTACTTCAAAGTTGAAATGTCTATACTCAACGCAAGCTTGTATGTGTGTGTATGTATATATGAAAAACTTACACGATCAAAGTTCACATCACTGGAGCGGTAATGCTCTTTATATTCCTTGTTCGCAAGCTCTAAAATATGAGTGTTCATTGATTTAAACAGATTCTGAAAAATGGTTGGATAAATATTAGCAGCCTACTAGATTTATTGACGACGATCAGAATGAACTTGTCTAACATCAACAACTTACCTCGAAGAGCATGGAAATCAGCTGCCCTGATAGTAAAAGCTGTTTGTTGCCCAAATAATCCTGATAAGAAAGCAAATCAACAACAGGATTTATGAATCTCAAAAATAATTTTTAAAAAACTACACAAGAATGAATGTTTGCATATCTGAAAGGAAATTCAAGTTATTGTTAGATTTGAATAAGTAGCCACTTCCTTTATAAATACTGGTTACTCAACATGGAAATTAATCATGTTAAAAACATCAAATTCATCTGTTAGGAACATTAAGGGTATGAGCTTACACCTATATTTTCAGACTAAACAGAAATTCTCTTTACAAAACACCTAATCTAATTCGACATCAGCCCACAGTACACAAAATAGTAAGGATATCATCAAAGTATACATTCCAAACTTCTTCCAACATTCTTAATTAATTCTAGAAAGTTTACATTATTACCAATAAAAGATTACAAAAATGCACCATCTAACTATAAAAAAGTAAATATACAAACTCTCTTCTGTGATCCCGAGACCAACATTGAGCACCAATAGCCAGTGCGTGCTTCAAACTTTTCACATCACAAATATTTTACATAGTTTTATCATTCAAGAGAAGAAATTATAAGCATTATAATAGCCACTCTAAAGAGTAATCAAGTGCTCTTATTTTTTTTTCAAAATCCTAAGTAAGCAACATTAGAAATCAAGACATCCAACATAACATCAGATAACATGTAAATAAAAATGTATACAATCATACCTTATCATCAAATGTATGTGTCGAGAATGCATCTAACATACGTCTAATCATCACTGCTGTATAGATCCGTCTCGGATGGAAATTATCCTCATTGAGCTGAAAAGAAAACAAAGTCATGGAGATTCATTTTTCGTGAAGAAGTTACCACCTTTAAGGTAGGAGAAAAATACCGGAACATGTGCAAGAAACACATTGCGAAGAATAGCCTTTGCTAGACCAGTCTGCAAGTATGTGAATTTGTCAAATTTTTTTTTTTAAAAAAAACTAGCATTCTACTTATTCAATAAACAACAATAAAAGAAAACAAAAAACTAGTGCACTTGCAATTGCGAGAAACAAGCCAAATGCACGAAGTGAAAAATATGACCAGTAAACTTGTCATAATGATTGAGGTGATGATATCCTTGTAAATTATCATATTCAACAGTCTAAAATTTGTGTGAATTCAGCAAATTCTTTGTGACTTATGAAGGGTTTATGAATAGAAAAAAAAGGTTGGCACTTGTCACTGGATTGAAATAGTTTTGGCATTACGTCAAAATTAGATAAAACTTAGAAAGTACTAATGCATAAATTGAAAGCAAAGTACAAGTTTGTTCAACATCAAGAAAAACTAATCAAGTACCTTTTTGTTCCCATGATTTGTAGGATTAGTTATTCCAATCTGAAGAAGTCAAATAAGAGAGTTCTTTTGAGTCATATAAGAGTACATAATTTTTTTAAAAAAAACAAGGCTTGGCACAAGTTTTCAAATATTTGTAATCAAAATATTTGGGCAGTCACCTTTCCATCTAGGAAATTTAATGCCTGCTGTTGAGTATAAATGTTCTTATTCATACAGTCCTGTGCCACACAAAAAATGACTGATAATAAGGTCGGAAGATGTCATTTTTAGATAGTAATGGAGGAACAACATAAAGAGTAAACCAAAATGGTAGAAGTAGAATAGGTAGATAGATAATAAATTTGAAAGATCATAGTAAACATAAAATTATAAAATATGTCTTGCCACTATAGTATTCTCTGTATTTGCATATATAGTTTGTGTTTTGAAACAAATTATAAAAAGGTAGCCCAGTGCACAAAGCTCCCACCAATGCAGAGTCCCGGGGAAGAGTCTATTGTATGCATCCTTATCATGCTTTACAAGAGGTTGTTTATGAGACTCGATCACCTCTAGGTCACACAACAACGATTTACGGTTGCGCCAAGACTCCACTTCTTTGAAACAAATTATAAACTAAAAAGCATGTATGATTTTTTGCAGAATTGTGCACATGCATCCAAAATCTTAAGATAAAAAAGCAGCAACACACAAGGGAAGAGCATATGGAATTTATGAAGGTATTACATTTGAAAAATAAACATTTTATTAATTTTAAGAATGAAAGCAGCCATCCTAGAAAAATTTTATTGCTAGAAGGCAATCAGGAGTGTGCCAAATATGTTCATAATTTATGTTGCATGAAAATATGCCTTCATTCCTTCAACCAAAGTAAAGCATATGTGCTCACTCTGACCACGTTAAAAACACTAGATATGCCAATTGCACTTACATGAGTGCATGTAACATGTTCAAATCATATTTTTGTTGGAGCCGTATATTACCAAAATTGAAGCAGCGAGAAGATCTTCATGAACACTTCCTACCATTTGCACAATGTCTAGCACATTTTCCATTCCCATAGCCATTAAGATCACCACAATAGGAATCTATCAAAAAGCATAAAAAAAATTAAAAAACAACCAATGATGAATTCAATTAGAATGAAGCCTTGTGCATTACTACCGGCTCATTGAATTGATTGAGGTGTAGATAAATCTCCTCCTCATCCATAAAGAATACTGTTTTGCTTTTTGTTTCATGTGTGCTACTGGTAACAGATGCTGTGACCCTGATCAAAGTGGTTATGATGATTGTAAAAGTACCTCCAATACAAAAGGATAGAAATTTATAATGGTAAATATATCAACAACACAGTTACCAAGAGAAAGGTAAAAGAGTCATTCTTTTTTTCCAATGGCAGTCTGCTAGATAGACTAGACTACCCAGTATAGTATTCATGACCATAGAAATTGGAATTAAAATATCTTGCCATAAAACAATGCAGAAATCAACAAGGCCTTTAAACAAGGTGCATCATATCTATTAAAGCTCTTATGTATCCCTTTGGGTTAGACAAAATTGTTTTATGAGTGGTGACTGACTAGTCCATCCATACAGAGCTTAAACATCACTGGTGGATAATTAGTGACGAACGAACTAAAAGAGAAAGGAGATATGATAAGGAATAGAAATTATTGATTTTAACATAGTCGTAGATATGATTTTTATCAATCTATATATAAATTATTGGATCTCAACCTCCAATGGCAGTGGCCCAAGAACTAAAAGAGAAAGGAGATTGATAATGCTTTTCCAAATGCAAGTCTTAATGATAGTGTTGCCTTTTCAGCAATAACTTAAAATCAAAGGTTCCTTATATCCAAAGCACAACCCTAGGGAGAAAATACTGCAATAACTAACCCATACATATGAGCTAAGGTTTCTTCAAAGATGACTATCTTCTTCCTCACTGAGAAAATGTTCACTTAGCAGAAAAATTAACAAAGATTTCAAGCTATATCACATAATAGCTCAAAAAAAAAATAGAAGTAACAAATACGGAGAAGATAAGGAATAGAAAAGCATACCGTCCCTTACTATCAGTGTCAATGATGATACGATTTTTAGAGAGTTGCTCTTGCATCAAAATCACCTACAATCCACAATTCTATTAATGATTGGCTCATGTAGTAATAATTTTAAAAAGAAAATAAACAAAAAATGAATACAGAAAATAAAATAACAATAGCAACTGACACCTATCCATTCCATCTAGCATTATCAATAGGGACAGAGTCAAATCCAATGAGGCATGGGAATACCTCATTGTCAAGACCATAAAAACTAGCAATTTCAACAATAATTGACATAAAACTTCTCCAACCATAGAAGAAGAAAAGGAAAAAAGACAGGCAAACTTAAGAGAAAAAAATACAGGATATAAAACATAGAGGTAAGAGATGTAGGCTATCGTTCCAAATTGCATAGTTAAAATAAAATGTTAGCCGCAATTGTGAACACTATCATTCCAAACATCAAAAGCATAATTGACAAACATGCAATATTTCATAATATGGTAATTTGTAGTGTTGTTCGATAGATTAAAATAACCATGAGGCAGATGCTTCAATTCCTCCATTTCAACTTGTCTGAACTAGAGTTCTCAATGGAGGAGAGAAGGTAATAAAAATATCTTAAAACAAACTAATCAACACTATTGTGACACAAATAAAAGTCCGCTTTATCCATTGTTATATTCATTCAATCAATAATACTAAGCTCTCTATAATGAGGTTCTACCTTCTCTCTTGACATTGTTGACTTTTACATCAACCTTGCAAGATCGTTGAATGAGATATAATGATTTTAGCATTGCACTAGCGCTTCATCTCAGGATGTCATTGTCTTTATCTGATTGACATGCTTGAATATATTTTATATTTATAAAAAATGGCTAAGAAAGTTAATAGCAAAAGACCACGAAAACTAATGAATTACATATTGGGTTGTGCAATAACAAGCATCAATGTGCTTCAATTGGGAAAGAAATTTCAAAAGAAGGAACGGAAGTTAAATAACTTTAGTATGACACTCAATTATCAACCACGTGAAAAGGCAGGATTAAATACTAAGACCCAACACAAAACCATTAAGGTCCTCACTAACTCACCTAACTGCTGTTTCCAAACTTGAAGACATAGTCACAATTAAAAGGTCCCTTAGAAATAGTTAATTAAAGAACTAAATATGATAACTAGATTACCTTCTCAGTTCCTTTAACAATGAAGTATCCACCAGGATCAAGAGGACACTCCCCTGCAGAAAAAGATGATGACAGATCAATCAGAATATATACCAACATTCAAGTTCAGATTATAGAAATATTACACAAACCAAGCTTTGATAATTGAGCATCTTCCTTCCCGCTTAGTAAACAATGGCTACTCCGTAGCATAATTGGCATCATTCCAATAGGCAAACCGGCTTGCCTCTAATAAAAAGGGAAAAAATCTCTTAAAAATTGCAACAAATGTTGTTTACATTCTCAGCGAAGTACTAATCTGTGATTAATTAATATCATCAAATTCTAAATACCTTAACTTCAAGATTCTTAGTTGCTCGATTTGCTATCGTGTATTCAACATCAACCATTATGGGTGCAGCATATCTACAAAGCAAATCATGAGAATAACACTAAACGAGAATTAAGTAGCACAATTTTCTATTTGAAAAACTAGGTTTCAAGACCACACATACATATCCTTTGATGAATAATAATTATTATTATACAAGAGAGAACCCGAAAGTTAGGATTTTCTACAACAATCCTCCTTTGAGGGAGGCTGTAAGATTAAATTGATGGAGCACCCTCACAGCATTCATCTATTTTGCTGTAAAACCATAATTTCCTTTCTCCTACATGCCTCCTCTTATCTTCCCTCCTAAAATCCCACATCAGTGACAAAAGGAACCAACACGCACTAAGAACAATGATTTGTTCCCCCATCTTACTGATGAGAGATCTTCTCATTGTCATGAAACCCTTCGACCACCACAGGAAGCTAAAGACCCCTTTAATCATGCTGAGAAGGATTTGTTTGCCGCTGCATGGAATGAAAACCCCTCTATTGACCCCACAGTGGTCCTCCCACACCTTCTACAATTGATGACTGAATCCGATCCACACTGCAACATTCACTGCTATTATGAGAGGAAGTTCTTCGTCTTTTATATGTATCATTCCCTCTACTCAAAGAGCAAAGCAGAGACTTTAAAGCAACAATTAAAATAAAATATGAAGCTCATGCCCAATCTCCTAATCCCACAAACTACCACACAAGTTCTCCCTTTAGCTAATGTGTTTTTTTCATAGTTGGCTCTCTCCCCTCTACCTCATTGATGGCCACAATGAGATGTTACCATTCATCCATTCAGAGAAAGATGAGCTATTCCTACCCCCACTACTGAATGAAACTCTTTTTTACAAAGTGTTCTACATTGCTCATCCACTTCAATATGTTGTCTTCTTAATCATTTGTTTCTTTTGTCTAACATAGTATTTCACACATAAGTTTGACTGTTGGGGGCAAACTTGTCTTTCTTGTTGAAAATAGATTCTTCACCTCAATTTGGTCATGACGATTGGGTATCACTTTTATCAGAGATTAACCATGTCAAAAACAAGTGAAATATTGACAGAGTTTGTGAGTAATACAGGTTTTGAAATCAGAGGTCCAAACCTACCTCAAACATTGATTTGAGGTCCATCATTGAATATGAATATTCCATTACCAGGAGAAAAAAAAAGTTAATTGGTTTGATCAACTTTCACTAGTGCAATTAGGAACTTACAAGAGCAAGGGAAAATTAAGGGAAAAGGATGGTAAACACTTAAATGAAGGTTGTCCTTTGTATGATAAATAGGCAGCGATAAAAAAGGGGAAATAAGAATATTGAAGATTTCAAAGGTCAATATTTCACCTCTTACCTTGAAGTTGAAGAACTGTCAGGTTTTATATTTTAACGTCAGGTTATCATCTTTCACTAGTCAAGTGTGTATGATTTAAAGTGATATTAGTTATTTCATTCTTCCAACATCTCTCTTCACTTGGAGTTGTCATTCACAACAAGATAATGCATCAGCATTATTAAAATAATCACTATAGTTTTCATAAACAACTCTTCCTGTATTCTCCTTGTTCAAATGGTCTATCTTTTACTAATATTGAGAAACAAGGAAGAACACTACATACGTTTGATCTGAGAGTCGGCACATCTGCGGAGTAAGCCAAAACTTAGAATGGTCCAACTTAACAATTGGCTTCCCGACTCTAATATTGGTGTACCTAAATCAAAACATCCATAGTAAAAGAATTTATCTGCATGTTCTAGTTAAACAAAAGAGAAAAAAAAAAAGTTTCAGAAGTTACTTCACGTCTTACCTAAGATAGATGTTAGGATTATGACTGCAAGCTATGAAATTATTGGCCTGGAGTATCTTCTTGATACCATGGTTGATAAAGTAATTATAAGTATCTATGTGCTGTTTCACCAGCCCTTTCACCTGAAAGCCAGATCCATCCTCGCAAGAATTTATCCAAGAAATTATCAAGAAAAAAAAAAATGCAATCAGATCATTACCTTGAAAAGTGTGGAGATAAGCTGGGACTTGTCGACGGGGGGAACGTACTCATCCTCCTGCCGTAACTCCATAGACGATTGCTTCGCCTTCTCCACCGCTCACGATCCCGCGCCAGTCGAGAAGCCGATAGCACAGCGAACGAAACCGAAAGGGCGTGGGTATGGGAGAGAAGAAGGAAGCAGTCCTTCCGTTGGAAATGAATTTGTTTCCCCTTATCCGCCGCTCACGATCCCTCGCCAGTCAAGAAGCCGATAGAACAGCGAGTGAGACCGAAAGAGTGTGGGTATAGGAGAGCAGAAGGAAGCAGCGCCTCCTCTTCTCCGCCGCTCACAATCCTATTTATATGTATTTGAGTTATGCTCACGTTTTATTTTTTTAAAGGGCATTCTAGGAAGGTTCTTTTTGTGGCCCCCACCAATAAGAAGCTCGTAAAAACTGCCGTTGGAGATGCTCTAAACTATGCTAATACACTTATTTAATTACATACTAACTGTACACAATTTCCTTTATTATTAAAGTAGCTTCGAATTAAACATTAATTTTTTATTCACCTAAAAGTTAAATTTATAATAATTTATTTACAAAAAATAGATTATTTATATTTCTTTTGAATTTTATTACTTAATCAATCTCCAATAACTCTCTCGAGGAAAGCCTATGGATAAAATTTCAAAGCTATGGAGTCTCTTAAAAAAACATTGGCCAGCAGAAGGGGCCATCAATAAGGATTAACATTAGTTTAACTTGTTTATAAAAATTCTTAGTTGATGCTTCTAATGTATAGGTAGTAGTTAAGTGATAGTTTTAGTATGTACAATGTACGTGTGTCTTGTCTTGTCTTGTCTTGTCCTGTCCTACGTGTAATTCATCTTAATCGGTATACTAAAAAATTTAAAAATTTATTATTATTTAATAAAAATATGAGTTTGATTGGTTTAATCATTTTTTTTTTTAAAAAAAAAATCATAGTTGAAATTGAACTATTTAATTGAAATAATCAACGCTTTAAAAAAAAATTAACATCGGGGATAGATCAAAGCCAACTTGCGAATTAATTCAGTTTGATATTATTTCGATGAATCAAAATTTTGTTCACTCTTAATCAAAACCAAACTTATTTAATTAAAATAATCGATGTTTTAAAAAAAACTAACATCAGAACAGATCAAAGCGAAATTGACACATTAATTCAATTTCATCAATTATTTCGATTAAATTGCAATTCTGCTCACTCTTACTCTTATCCACCGCAAAAATTATATTGGAACAGCAAAGCCTCGTTAGATATTTGATCTTCTATGTTAGGGTAAAAATATTAGGGTGCATTTGGTTTGTGTATTTTTCATTTTCATTTTCTAAAAAATACGTGTTTCTAAAAAATAGTGTTTGGTTTGCATTTTTCGTGTCTATTTTCTAAAAAAATAGATAACATTTTTTGAAAAAATAAAAAATGACAAAAAGTCATTTTCTATTTTTTAAAAAATATGTATTTTTCATAAAATGAAAATGAAAAATGTACAAACCAAACGCATCCTTATTTTTCTATATCGCCAACAATACTGGAACCGCCTAAAATAAATATTATCACATTTTATTATAATAATATCTCAAAACTACTGCTTCAAAATCTAGTCAAGTGCTTTACCATTATTAATTATCCTCCTCTTTCTGAACAAAGTTCGAGAGTATTAAATATTATAAATCAATAAAGCAGTAAACAAAATCTCTCTTGATAAAGCTTTCAGTCGAACATACTTCCATTCTTGCCTTGTAGTTGACTTGAATAGATATTTAATAAACCCAGTTAGTTTTGGGTAATTAGTGAATTTTTCTATTAGTTATCAAGATAAATTAGAAAGTGTTTACACTGACAGTTCATAAGTCCAACATTCCTTGATTACTAGATCATAATGACTCGAATAGATATTGATTATTGGAGTCGGTTGTTAAATGCTCATTAACTTTTATCATCTTTAATTCTGATAGTAATCAACAAAATAGCAATCAATCGTGTTGGGACAGCAAATTGAGAACTTTACGTTCACTCTGAAATGTCCAATCAATTGACTGATGTCTATTAATCCAGTTTATTAGCCAAACAGAAATCAAACAGAAAATTTTCTGTTCTCTCCAAAATGGTCAATCAATCGACTTATATACTTGATCAACAATTGATAAGTGATCAGTCGAGATATCTAATCGATTCATATACCTTTATCAGTCAACTTTAGATTATTTTCAACCATTCTAATCAGTCGAGTTATCTAATCGATTCATATACCTTTATCAGTCAAATTTACACTATTTTTAACCATTCTAATGATCGTCTACCCTCGATTCTTATTTACCTTATGCTAGAAAACTTAATTCCTTTTACAACCTCATATCAAGTCGACTATTAAGTTACGTTACCTTGCAAAACCCTCAACACATTAGCCGATTGTTATAACTTAATAATCAAGTGTTGTCATCTGTTCAGCCTAAACCCTCGAATAGAAATCCCTTTTGATATACAATATAGTAGCCGATTGGTATATATCTTTATCAGTAGACTCTGCACTGTTTTTCATCTGATGCGGTGATGATAAAGGATCCCATCTTACTGTCATGATGGAGGTCAAAGTCATGACGGTCAACGCGTAGATGGCATCGGCCGGTCGGGCGAAGAAGTATGTCCTGATCAGGGATAAGGCTCCGACCCACCATCGTCTCCGACACGAGGAGCAGTCAAACAATCGACGCTCAAGGGAAACGGCGTGCAGAAGCCAAGTCGAACAGCTACCCCGCTCGGCTACACAGCAGTGCAAGACATCGGCAAAGTCCAAATTCGGCCGAGCGACTACCCTGCTCGGCCCGACAACAAACATGACATCGACAGAGTCCAACTTCAATTTGACCGAGTGGCTACCCCGCTTGACCTAGCAGTAGATCTCGACAGTGGCAGAGTGGAACCTTGTTCGAGTATACAAGAAGTATCGAGGTTCCGGCCGACCGGTAGGGCACCAGAGCGGCGAATAGACGACCAAGTGGCCAACCCGCTCGACCTAGTGGTACAGTACGTTAATATCCCTCAACATCCTTTTGGGAGTTAGTGTCGCCGACACAAGGCATGGACTGTCAGAAAATCGTACGACGAAAGCTTCCATTGTCACTTCAGAGATATGCTTAGCCCGTTAAGGTACTATGTCGGGGACACTTTACTGACAAGCCTTTTCAGGGAATGCTTTAAGAAGCATGCCCGCCTTCGGAAGCATACACGCGCGCTACCGGATCTCTATATAAAGGAGGGTCCAAGCTGTTAGAGTGTATACTGAAAGCCTAAGCTTTTGTAAACATTTATTTTGAATAAAGAATCACATTTGGTCAAATTATCTACATTTGTTGTAGTTGTTCAATTAATTTATATTATAGATAACATAATATGTGGTGTCACATACAGAAGATGATGTTATCAGTACCTTATAAATTATAAACAGTAGCTCACGATCAAAATGGAAAGGAACAAACCATTGGAAGGTCGGAGTGTAATTAGGTATTAGTTTATCTTAATTATATAATTACACTAGTACACTTAGAGTGTATTGAGTAGGACCATCAGAGGTCGTTTTCTTTTATACTGACTTTATAAAGGAACAAAGACCTCAGTTATTATGGAAGTGTGTGCTCTTAATCCTAATATAATAACAAGCACATATATTTGATATTTATTTCTTTAATTTATCAATGGGTGAGATTTAGTTCGATGAATCAATAAGCCCGATAAGTTGGGAAATGATATCACTTATAGTGTGTGTTGTTGATTATAGAAGGAAACTGTGTCCTAGTAATCTAAGTTGATAATGTCCTCAAGATGAGCTCATTAAGATTGTCATGTTAAACCCTGCAGGTGGACTTAGTCCGACATGACGATAAGGTTGAGTGATACTATTCTTGGATTAAGATATTAATTAAATGAGTTGTCAGTAACTCACTTAATTAGTGAACATTTGACATCTTAAACACAGGGAGACTAACACACTCATAATAAGAAGGAGCCCAAAAATGTAATTTGGGATTGGTGCGATAGTTCAATAATAGTTCTCTAGTGGAATGAATTATTATTGATAAAATTAAGTTGTGTGTTCGGGGCGAACACGGGATGCTTAATTTTATCGGGAGACCAAAACCAATTCCTCCTCTCGGTCCCTATCGTAGCGTCTTATTTATAGAGTACTATACCCACCTATACCCACCTTCGTACCCATGATATAGGGGCCGGCCAAGCTAGCTTGTGGTTCAAGCTAGGGCCGGCCAAGCCTTGATTCATGGGTGGCCGGCCCTAGTTTGAACCCAAGCTTAGGTGGCCGGCCCCATTAAATTAAAAAGAATTTTAATTTTGAATATTTCTTATGTGAAAGATATAATTTATTGGAGAGATTAAAAATTAAAATATTTCTTTTAAAAGGATCTACAAAAGATTAAAGAAAGAGATTAGATCTCTTTCCTTATTTGTAGATTGGAAAGATATTTTATTTTTCTTCTTTATAAATTATTCACATGTAGAATAATTAAAATTATAGAAATTTCTTTTTATCAACCATGAAGGGATTTTAAAAGGAAATTTTATTTTTTTTAAATTTCCGAAGACAAATAAGGAATTTTAATTGTTGATTGAAATTGTCTTGTTGATGTGGCCGGCTATTACAAGATTAATTGGGAAATTTTATTTTATTTTTCTCAATTAATTCATGTCAAGGAAAGTTAAGGAAATTTTATTATAATTAAATTTCCTTATTTGACAAAGCTAAGGAATATAAAAGAGGGGGTTGGGGTGCCTTCATGAGACACAACTTCTATTATTCTCTCCCTCTTTTCCTTGGTGTTGTGGCCGGCCAACCTCTCTTCCTCTCTTCCTCTTTGTGGTGGCCGAAACTCTTCCATTGCTTGGAGCTTTTGTGGTGGCCGGATACTACTTGGAGAAGAAGAAGAAGAAGGAGAGAAAACTTGCATCCCTTGGAGTTTTGGTTGGTGTTTTCTCTTCATCCTTGGTGAAGCTCTTGATTTGGCCGAACCTAGCAAGGAGGAGAAGAAGGTGTGTTGGTGGTTTCTCATCTCGGAAGATCATTGCCCACACAACATCCGAGGTTAGAAGAGGAATACGGTAGAAGATCAAGAGGTCTTTCTAAAAGGTATAACTAGTATTTTTCCTTTCCGCATCATACTAGTTATTTTTGGAAATAAATACCAAATATAAGAGGCATACGATTCTAGTATTTCGAATTTGTTTTCGATATTGTGTTCTTTGTTTTTCTTTTCCTTGTGATTTGATTGTTCTTTTCGGTTAACCTAAAGTTATTTTAGGAAATTAAATATTAACTTTCCTTAAAAGGCTTTGTCTAGTCGGTGGTGGTTGTTCCCATATCCAAGAAGGTCATGTGCCTCGCCACGTCAGTACTGGGAGCCAATTTTGGAAACTAATATTTAATGGAATTAATAACCTAGGTGATTTGGATCAAACGTGTTAAGTTCCGCAGGAGATCCAAGTCAAAACCTAAAAGAACAAATAGATTAAACTTTGGATCAAACGTGTTAAGTTCCGCAGGCGATCCAAGTTTAATTTAAAAGAACACATGGTAGCTAGGAAAAGGTTCAGACCTTTGTACAAAATTTTTGTACAGTGGAACCATTAGGTTTTTCGAGTAGCAACCAACACAAGCATCAGCAAAGGTATGCGATATTTACTGTTTGCACTACAGTCTTCTTGTTGCTCCGCTTCATTCCTCATCGTTGGTGACTGACTTGAGCGTTGGAGGGCCAATATCGAGGAACCCTTCCCTGGCTCGTCACTGACATAGTTTGTGTTGCAGGTCCTAGCGGAGTCCACAGGAGGTCAGCGTGAGCGTCACATCCCTAGCTTTCCGTCTCTTCGACTTTCGGACAGGATTATATTTGGCTCCGTCTATGGGAACGTCACTTGCATCCGAGCCGAGAAGAAGGAGGACGTTGGACGACTCACCACCGTGACGCTCACTCAGGAGAAGCTTGAGATGCTCGTTCAAGCTGGAGCATAAATGATCGAGCAACAACAACAACAACAAGCATTAGCCGATCGGCTAGCGCCACAACCTGCAACATCGGCGGCCGACAGGCGAGTGGAGCAACTCTCCGTATGGGGGCAGAACAGAAGCACTACAAGAAAATTGGGATTCTACAACACTTAAACGACAACGCTTTTTATAAAAAACGTTGTCTATTTTTTTTTAACAACGCTTTTAGTGAAAAGCGTTGTCTATTTCATTATTTTCTTATTAATAGACAACGCTTTTCTAAAAACCGTTGTCTAATAGTGATTTTTACGGGTCAAAGACAACGTTTCGTAAAAAGCGTTGTCTATTGTCAAATCCTCATCTAAATCTAGATTAATATAAACCGTTGGATCAAGTAAGGAGCAGAAAACCATAGTTTCACTCGCCCACCCTCCCGAACCCTTCTCCCAACTCCTCCTCTCACGCCCTAGTTCTCGTCTAAATCTCACGCCGACCTTCTCCATCCAACTCCTCCTCTCAAGCGGCAGATCCCGTACTGAGGCGATCGACCACGACAGATCGATCCCACAGCACCTACCTCTTCCCCTCCCTCTCCTCCCTCCCCTCCCGCCTCCGGGCTCTTCTTCTGTGCTCAGTCTCTGACCGATTCTTTTCTGCAGGGATTCCGCAGCTGGCGAGATTTTAGGGTTGGAGATTATTTTCCCGTGGTGTTGTTTGTCAGCAGCAGCAGAGCGCTGCTGCACCCGGGAGTGCATCGTCGTTCTCTGGTGTGAAGGTGGAGCTCCAGCATCTAGTGCTTGCGATCTTGGATGACCCCGTGGTGAGCTGGATGTTTGGAGATGCTGGGTTTTGCAGCACGGACATAAATCTCGCTATCCTCTGCCCTCCGCCACCATCCTCCGCTTCCCCCGTGTCGCCAGGTGCCCGCCGCTGTTCCTATGTAATTTCTCTTCGGGGGATGGATTTGAGGCGACACTTACCTCCGGGCGGCTCGTTTTCCCCTTCGATGCAGCAACACAGCTCTGCTTCGACAGCAACAAGGAAAACTGTCGGAGAATAGGGGAGATCCTTACCCAAAAGATGAGCGGGCAGAACCCTATGTTGGTCGGTATAGGCGCTGGTGAGGCAACTAGAGACTTTGTCCAGGCCATCAAACGGTAGAATTGGGTGATTCTGCCGCTGAAGCTCCGTGGAATAAAGTTTTTGAGCATCGAAAAGGAGGTGGCCGAGCTTGGAAACTGTGGCTTCGAGCAGTTGACGATTGCTACTCAATTGGAGGAGTTGAATGAGAAGCCAGAGTCGTCAGGGGTGGTCTTGAACATTGGGGATTTGAAAGGAATTGTGGAAGGCAGCGTTGAATGCCATGAACAGGAAAGCTGCTTGGTTTTAGAGCTCACGAGATTGTTGGAAGTCTGCCATGGGAGGTTATGGTTGATGGGATGGTCGGCAACATATGAAACATACATGAAGTTCTTATCCAAGCATCCATTGCTCGATAAAGATTGGGATCTGCAGTTGTTGCCAATCACTTCGGTTTGTACTTCAATCGGTGGATCCATTCCTAGATCTCCAAGGTAGGTGAATTTACTATGTAGTTCGTAATTCCATTTTCAAATCTTTATTGGTAGCCACAGTGATAGATTGAGTCTTTCTTTCAATTTGAAACTGAACTTGCATCTCCATTTATTCTTCGTCTGTATTGTTATTGTTAATATCACTGGGAATAACTTCTCATATGGCCCTTTTTGGTCCTATAAGTTAGAGATTAACATGCTAAACCCATAGATTTGTATATATTTAATTGTTGCATACATGTCTTATACATTCGTATGATGTTTCATTCATTAAAGGAACTTTAGATGCATAGCCAAATTAAGATACCTATTAACAGAAAAGTAACTGTTAGTTTATGATTGCCACTGATGTGAACTAATTTGTCTTCAGATAATAGTTCTGTAGGTAGAAAACAAATAGGAAGTACAAATAGAGGTGCGCGCACATCCCTGCACGTCCAAGAATGCAACGTTTACCAATGATGTTTCATGTGTACAAAGACAGTCACAGTTCATTCCTCAATTGTCCACACACATCCAAACATTTTCTTCCATAACTGAGCTAACAAGACAATAAACAGGCTGTGAAGAAGTTTTTTCATTAACTATTCATGAACTTTATTCATAAACACTAAAAAGATAAGCTCATGAGTGTTCAAAACATATTTATGTTTTCATGAGTTTAGAAATCAGTTTTTTACACCTTCATATAGTGATCATAAGCTTCTTGAAAGATTGGTTTATTCACTACCTAACTCTCATCAATGACATCTCTATTTATTGACAATTGAAATTGCATTGTCAGTTCATTTTAAGCATAAAGCAAAGGGAGCTTCATTGTGCAGTTTCCTTAAATTCATATTTTGTTGTGGTATCATTTGAATAGCACTCTTAAAGAACAAAGAGCATTGATACTTATAGTGTAGGCCCTTATCTGCTCTATCCATCTTCGTTAGGAGTAATATTGTTTTACCATCTGATAGTGCACTTATTGTTGCACTTATTGTTACTGGTTCAAAAATGGTTTTTTACTACCTTCATGTTGACATGTTGAATTTTTAAATCCTTTCTTTGCACTCTAGAATCAAAGCCATATTTTATATGTATAGTTTAGTACACCAGAAAACTACACTTGCTACTGGAAAATTTCAAATGAAATTGTGTTTGATAAAGCTACAAGTTTTGCAAACCAAAGAAATCAGAACATATGCTGATTTCGACTTTAGTTCATGTGTAAGAACTCAAATAAATATATGTTGTTCTTTTTGCACTACATCTCTAATTATGTATTTAGGTCTCACAGTGGTTTCCCTAGCATCTCCAATTATGCTATTCTTTTTGCTATATTTCCATGGCGAAAACAAAGTAGCACATGTATTTTTCGTTTGCTCTATTCCCCGTTATTTTATGCTTAATTCTTTTTCTCATAAAAATTATTGTATGGTGTGAACTGTGACCTTTATTTTCAGCTATTACCACCGAAAATTTCTTTTGCATAATACTGATGGTATTATTTTCTGTGACAGATACACAGTGGTAGGTGTTTTGTCCCAGTCTCAAGCCGTCAATCCATTTTGATCAATATATCTAGTAGAAGTAAACATGCAGATCATTGTCTTCGAGGCTGGCTAGCTATTTTGTGCTTTTTTTTGTTTTAAATTTGAATGTCACTAACTACTTTGAAACATAAATATTTAGTCTTTGTGTATAGTTGAATTCTCCTATAAATACTAATACTTTGTAGTTGAATTCTATTGTTTGGTACGAGTTTGAAATCATTAGCTGAGCTAATTAATGCTATTTTATATGTCAAATTCTAATCTGGACATGGTAAAAGAAAATTAATAGTTTTGTAAATATAAAAAAATAATTTTGTAAATAGATTTTTTTATTTTTTTTAAAAAAAGACAACGCTTTTAAAGCGTTGCACAAGTGTTGTCTTTGCCAAAAACAACAACGCTTTTAAAGCGTTGCAATAATGATGTTTTTGCAAAAAATACACAACGCTTTTAAAGGTTTGCAAAAGCGCTGTCTTTGCTACAAACGACAACGCTTTAAAAGCGTTGTCGTTGAGCAGACTTTTAACAACAGTGCCTTTAACAACGCTTTTTCAGGCACAAAGACAACGCTTTAAAAGCGTCGTCTATTAGCTTTTTTCTTGTAGTGAAGGTTGATCGACACACAGGGGGAAGCGCCGCCCACGTTGATCCCCTTCCATCGTGCTCTGTTCCAGACCCCTTCAGAAATAGCTCAAGTGCATCAAGAGCGGGGATCGTCTTCGGATGATGCTCCCATTCAGGACGCACGAAAGGGCAAGGCGCCCCAAAGCAATACGTCACTTGAACGGATCAACCGGCAGTTCTCAGAGGAGATCTTAAAAGACTCTCTGCCCCGACACTATACCCCGTTAGCGATCGGGACGTACAACAGATCGACCGATCCAGATGATCATCTGGATTAGTTCGACAATGAGGCCACGCTGCACTAGTATACAGACGGAGTGAAGTGCAGAGACTTTCTCACTACGCTCTCCGGATCGGTGCAGTGCTGGTTCCGAAGACTGTCGGATGGCTCAATATGGAGCTTCAAAGACTTTCGAGTCACCTTCCAGCACCATTTCGCCAACAGCTAGGGATGTAAACGAGCCGAATTGCGCCGAACAGTATTAGGCTCGAGCTCGGCTCGTTTAAGTTATATTCGGGCTCGAGCTCGGCTCAAGCTCGAATCGAGCTTTTATCACAAGGCTTGAGCTCGGCTCATTTTAGAATTATCAAGCTCGCGAACAGTTCGAGTTCGGCTCGTTATTAGCTCGATTATCAAAGTTAATGAGTCTAACTCGTTAAGCGAGCTCGGGCTCGTTTTCGGGCTTGTTTAGAGCTCGCTTTCGGGCTCGTTTAGAGCTCGTTTTTTTTCTCATTTTAAAGCTCATTTTAAGACTCATTTTTTTAGCTCGTTTTAGAGCTCGTTTTTTGGCTCGGTTTAAGACTCGTTTTAAGGCTTGTTTTTTTTACTCAAGAGCCTATAAACGAACATGTTCATGAGCTCACGAGCCGAATATCCTTAAGCTCGAGCTCGGCTCGATAAAACTGTTGAGCTCGAAATCGAGCTCAAGCTCGGCTCGATAAGATAAACAAACGAACTCGAACGAGCTTTTTACTGAATTGAGCTCCGAATAACTCGCAAACCGTTTGATTCATTTACATCCCTACCAGCAGCCGACGCTACCAGAAGACGAACGTCAGCCTCTTTACCCTAAAGCAAGGGCCCGAGAAAGCGCTTTGAGCATACATCCAGTGCTTCAACCAAGTGACCATGGACATCCCCTCGGTCTCGTCCGAGACAATGATGAATGTCTTCACTCAGGGACTCGATGAGGGAGATTTCTTCCGATCGCTCATAAGAAAGCTGCCCAGGGACTTCGACCACATGCTCAAGAAGGCCAACGAGTATATAAACGTGGAAGAAGCCCAAGCGGCAAGAAGGAAAGAGGCACCAACAGAACACTCGGCGCTAACCATCAAGCATCCATTAGCCCCCAAGGGGCTGAGGGCCGAAGGAGCGCGGCCACACCAGGAGACCAGGGCGCATGTCGTACGACATGTGGCGTTCGATCGGCCGAAGGAGTCCAAAGGCAAAGTGTGGACGCCGATGTTTTATTCTTTTCACCAGTTGGTGACCCACAACACGCTTGATTGTCGTGACCTGACACCAATCATCGGTCGATCGGCTCCACGTGGATATCGTCGCCGATCTCCTTCTCCCGGTCGGCGACAGAGGCATCGATCGACCGGGCGGTGAGAGGAAGAAAGAAGGGAGCCCGAGTGCCATCACCATCTGTGGAGGGACAACACCGACCCCTCCTGAGTCCCGATCGAGCGAAACAGACCCTCCGCTCAGGAAGAAGAAAATAGGAACAACGCTTCCCAAGGAGAGATAGGCATGATCGCCAGAGGGCCGACCAACGGTGATTCCAACCGAGCCAGAAAGTCATATGCTCGGCGGTTGGAGATCCCTGCCATGGGATGCAGCAAGGAGAAGGCCAAAGGGCCCCAAATCAATTTCGGCCCCAGCAACTTGGAGGGGGTGTAGATCCCCCACGATGACGCACTAATCATCCGAGCAATAATTGATAATTACACTATTCATCGGACTTTTGTTGATATAGGGAGTTCGGTGAACATTATTTTTAAGAAGGCGTTCTATCAGTTATAAATTGATTAAAATGAGCTACTACCCATAAGGACCCCGCTGTACGGCTTCACTGGGAACGAAGTACTGCCACTCGGACAAGCCCGCCTGGCCATCTCGCTCGGAGAAGAGCCGCTGAGGAGAGCCAAGACCACCAACTTCATCGTGGTGGATGCGCCATCGGCGTACAATGTCATATTGGGTCGACCGGTCCTCAAAGAGTTCCGAGCGGTAGTATCTACTTACTATCAAAAAATCAAGTTCCCGATAGACTATGAGTGGGTGAAGTCAAGAGCGATCAGTTGGCCGCTCGGCGATGCTACGTCGAGATGGTCAAGTCCAAGGATAGGAGTGCTCAGAAGACTCCGCGGCTGGAGGTAAACGCGATCACTGAAAAACCCCTACCTTGGTATACGAAGAAAAGGAGGAGGTCCATATCCATCCCAGCCGAGCGGAGGCAACAACCTTCATTGTCGCCTACCTGGAGGAGGAAAAGAAGGTGGAGCTGGTTGCCTGCCTTAAACAAAATCATGATGTGTTTGCTTGTCGACACACGAGCTTCCTAGCATCTCCCCGAGCATGGCTCAACATGGGCTTCATGTCCGACCAGACGCTCAGCCGACGAAGCAGAGAAAAAGGGACTTCAGCGCGGAACAAAATGTGATCATCCGGATGAAAATAGAAAAGTTGTTGGAGGCCGACCATATTAGGGAAATTCAATTCCCGAGCTGGTTGGCGAACGTCGTATTAGTCTCCAAGTCAGGCAATAAATGGCGGGTATGCATCGACTTCCGCAATCTGAACAAGGCTTGCCCGAAGGACTTCTATCCGCTGCCAAGGATAGATCAGATGGTGGACTCGACGGCGGGCTGCGAGCTGATCTACATGCTCGACGCGTATCAGGGTTACCACCAAGTGTCGCTCGCCCGAGAAGACCAGAAGAAGGTCAGCTTTATTATGGCTGACGGAACATACTGCTACAACGTCATGTTGTTCGGACTCAAGAATATCAGAGCCACCTACCAGAGGCTGATGAACAAAGTGTTCCAACGGCGGTAGATCGACCGTAATATGGAGGTATACGTCGACGACATACTAATTAAATCCCTCTAAGTTGCTGACCTATACGCAGATATCAACAAAACTTATCGGACGCTGAGGACATATGGGATAAAGCTGAACTTGGCAAGTGTCTGTTCGGCGCAAAGAGTGGCCGCTTCCTGGGTACATCGTCACCGAACGCGGCATTGAAGCCAATCCGAGCAAAGTCAAAGCTTTGCAAGACATGCCGCCGCCTTGGAACTTGAAGGGATCTCAACGGTTGATCAGTCAGATCACGACGCTGTCCAGATTTATATCCAAGTCGTCTGATCGGAGCCTACCATTCTTCAAGGTGCTTCGCTGAGCCACAAAATTCTAGTGGAACGCCGAGTGCGATCGGGCATTGGAAGAACTCAAGGACTATCTAAATTCCTTGCCTGTACTGGACAAGCCAATTGTTGGTGAGCCGCTCTGGATCTATTTGTCATCCAACGAGCATGTAGTCGGATCGGCTCTAGTTAAGCAGAATGGCTAAGCAGCTTGTATATTTTTTGAACCATTTATTGAATGATACTGAGTTTCATTACACTGGTCTCGAAAAACTAGCGTATGCTTTGATTCTCGTCGCTCAGAGGCTTCGTCCGTATTTTCTAGCGCATACAATCGTCATGCTAACTAACAGTACCCTGAGGTGAGTCATTCTCAACCCAGAAGCATCAGGAAGGCTAATCAAATGGACGACCGAGCTAAGTGAATTCGACATTTAGTATCAACCCTTACGACAATCAAGGTTCAAGACATGGCGAATTTCGTCATAGAAGTCCAGAGTGAAGAGCCAGCGGCAACATGGAAGATATATGTGGGCGACTCGTCCACTCGGTAAGGTAGCGGAATTGGCATACTGCTTATCTCGCCAAGGGAAGATCGGATGCAACTCTATGTTTGGCTGGATTACCGAGCCACTAATAATGAAGCCAAGTATGAGGTGTTGATAGTCGGCCTGCAGGAAGCTCGGCATGTAGGAGCAGTTAAAGTCCTAATCCACTCGGACTCCCAGCTTGCCACCCAGCAGCTATCCAGGACATTCGAGATAAGCAACACTCGGCTAAGGCTCTATGCAGAGGCTTTTGAGAAGCTGAAAGCCAACTTCCAAGAAGTCATTATACAAAAGATCCCTCAATCGGAGAATCAGATGACGGATGAGTTAGCGAAACTAGCTAGTTCATTGACATCGATCGTCATAGGTCAGCCGATCGAACAAGTCTCTCTTGTGGCGCATATTGACCGAATGGAAGGAATAATCTTCCCGAGCGATTAGAGGACAACTCTGACAGAGTTTTGCATTCAGGAGAAGCACCTGCCGATCCGAAAGAAGCTCACATACTGAAGAAGAGGGTTGGACGTTTCACCTTGATTGGGGACTAGCTGTACAAGAGAGTCTTCTCCCGACCTCTCCTCAAGTGCGTCGGATTAGAAGACATTGAGTACATTCTACGGGAAGTGCACCAAGGCTCTTGCGGAGGTCATCCGAGTGGTCGTGCATTAGCCCGAAAGATACTCCTAGCCGGATATTTTTGGCCAACCCTCCAAGAGGATGTCGCTCGGACAGTGGCCACCTGCCTGTCCTGCTAGAAATATCACAACATGCTGCACCGATCGACCGAGGAAATGAAAGCATCCACGGTGTCATGCCCGTTCGACCAATGGGGTATGAATATCATTGGGTCGTTCCCAATGGCGACCGGTCAGTGGAAGTTTCTTCTCATTGCGGTGGACTACTTCTCAAAGTAGGTGGAAGCTGAGCCGCTTGTAAGAATCACCGAGCAGATGGTCATCAAATTTATTTAGCAGAACATCATTTACCGGTTCGGTATCCCATGCCAACTCGTATATGACAATGGAAGACAATTCGCCGGTCATCAGAGAATGGTGCAAGGGCTATGGCATCCAACAAGCCTTCACCTATATGGCCTACCCTCAGGGCAACGGGCAAGCCAAAGTCGCCAATCGGGAGATCCTCAGAGTCTTACACACTCGGCTCGATCACATTGGAGGCAGGGCAAAATTTGAATAAAAAGCAAAGGCCTCAAGTATATCTCCCCCGACGGTCGAGCGGTGACCTTAAACCCGAGTTCATGTTAACGGTCAAGTGGCGACCTTAAACCCGAGTTGATGTTAACAGTCAAGCAACGACCTTAAACCTGAGTTCATGTTAACAGTTGAGCGGTGACCTTAAGCCCGAGTTCATGTTAAGGGTCAAGCGGCGACCTTAAACCCGAGTTTATATCGACGGTCGACCGGCGACCTTAAACGCTTGTCTCCACCGACGGTCGAGCGGCGACCTTAAACTCTTGTCTCCATCAACGGTCGAGCGGCGACCTTAAACTCTTGTCTCCATTAGCGGTTAAGCGGCAACCTTAAACCCTTGTCTCCATTGACGATCGAGTGGCGACCTTAAACTCTTATCTCCATCAGCAGTAGAGCGGTTACCTTAAACGGGTGTCTACATCAATGGTCGAGCAACGACCTTAAATGCGAGTCGTTATCAACGATCGGGCGGCGACCTTAAACTTGAGTCTTCGCATATTCTTCAACAACGGTCAAGCGGCGACCTAAAACCCTGGTCTTCATCAACAGTCAAGCGGTGACTATAAACCCTTGAGTCAGAGACTCCCATGCCAATCAGTCGGGTTTTGAGTTATATTAGAGCCACGGGCTCTAGAAGTCAAATGAATTCCCATGGTCCAGTGGTCTTCACTGATCTTCGACTAGCATACGGGATTCCTTATCACCCCCATTCGGGGTTGAGCAGTCTTCGAAATCTTAGTAAGCGGGGCAAGTATCGATGAACAGCCGACCGTGAACCCGGGCTACTCAAAAGCTCGAAGTCATCAAAATATAGTGACCGTTCAACACGATTCTTCAAAGCATTCCCAGAGCCGATCGGAGATTTGCAAAATCATAACAGAGTTTTGAATTCAAAAGGGGTTGGTCTGTTGGATAGATTAATCATGGATGACCGAAGTGATGAAGTCACGAGTTCTTGCAATAATCAAAAAAGTTGAAGTACAGGAAGATAAAGCTTGCCCGAGCGGACAAGAATTCATTAAGACTTCAAAATCTTACAAAATGTCAGAATTATAGGAGTTCTCGACCTCACTCAAGATAGTCTAAGACATCGTCGGGCAGTGCGACAGTGAGCTTGTCCCGGCTTATGACATTACTGGTCAGAGCGGTCGGCAGATGGCCTCCCGCATGGAGCTGGTCGATCGTCCCATCTATGGCGAGATCGAAGAGGCGCAGAGCCCGATCGGTGACCTTCTCGTTAAAAACATCCAAGCGAAGGTAACTCTTCTTCATAGCCTTGAAACGGCGAGACTCGGCTTCTTGGTAGGTCATCAGCACCGCTCAGGAGGCCTCCAGCTCATCCTTGGCGGTAGCTAGCGCAGTGTCCTTAGAGGTAAGCTGGCCGCAAAGGGTCATTTCTTAGGTCGACCGGCTGTGCCTCTCGGCGACTAGGAAGTCCTCAGCTTCCTTTAGTTTTTGGGCGAGGGTCTGGGCCTCCTTATTCTTCTCCTCGAGGTCTATGATGGCCCGGTTCTTTCGCACGTTGACCGACTTGATTTTATTGTGAAAAGTGATGACCTGTTTATTGATCCGCTCCAGCATCGTGACCTGCCCGGTGCTCTTAGCTCGTTTGACCTCAAGCAGTTTATTGCTCTTCTCTAAGTCAACCCACAGTTTGGCCACCTCGGCGTCTGTTTATTCCTGAGTGACGGAGGATTGGCCGCTCGATGCCTTCAGTTGCTTTACTTCCTCCTCCAAAAATGCAAGCCTCTGGCACATGGCTAGGCTCTCCATCCAGTACTGCGAACAACAAGCAAATATAAGCGTCGATCGGGAGTGAATTATGCAAATGTATAAGGTAAAACATACCCAAGTGGACATTTGGATGTGGCTGTCCGCGAGTGCCCCCGGAGGCATCACCACTGCACGGGCTCGGGCATCCTCCCATATCTTGGCGAGTTGCCCTTGGATGATGATCTGGTGCTTCGGGGCTCTGTGTTGTACTCGCGCCATTCCTCAGTCGGTAAATGCAAAATCGCCGTAATATGGCGTTGGCCGCTCGAGGCTGACTGTGCAGAAGCCGCCCGCCCGGACGAGCGTGATGAAGAAGTTGGTCGGATGCCCGACTTCTTAGTCTTCCCCCTTGGTGGTAGGAAGGCCACCGGCGGCACGTAGACTATCCCCTGAGGTAGACCGGACAAGGAGGGCCTCTGATCCGATGACTCAGGTGCAGTGGGCTCTTGGACAAAAGCGGGGGTCGACGTCTTCACCCGTTCGGCGGAGCGTACCCCTGAAGTGACAGAGTGAGAGAAAGGCTTCGCCCAGCACCTCTTGCGCCTGATCAGTGGCTCAGCTGAGGAGGTTGAGCCCGAAGCCCCCTCAACTTCGATGAACGGCTGACGTTCGGAAGGTTGGGAGCCGCCGGTCGCTCCAACACTTACCTGAGTGGGAGCCGCCTCGCTCTCCTGTGGCTCCTCTTGCGAGTCGATCGGTTGGAGGCCTCAGCTCCCCAGTTCTTCGACAGTGGTCGTGTTGATCGCAGCTTCTACGAGCTTCGCCTTGCCGGCCAGACGTGCGCGCAGCATGACTTCGGCTGCAAAAGAGAAATAGAAATCAGTTAGACTCAAAGGAAAATGTGAAGCAATTTCATACCTAGGCTGGACAGAAGCTCGATTAGGATTGGACTCAAGCCGAAGATGTAAAGGACACTCTCCAACAGCAACTTGTGGATGCCATACTTTTGACCGGCCAACACGGAAGTTGTGTTCAGGTAGTCCGATCGGCTTTTATATTTCTTCAAGGGAGGCTGAGGCGTCACGTCGAGCTGCCAGTGTGTTGGGAAATCCGACCACTCCAGAAAGCGCACAAAAAAGAAATACTCCTTTCAGTATTTGTTGGAAGTTGACATTTTATCAAAGAAAACTAAGCCCACTCAGGCTTGGAAAAGAAAAGTCCCCAGCTCGGAAGACTTGGGATAATAAAAGTAATGGAAGAACCGGGGAGTGAGTGGAATGTCATGCAGGTGAAAAAGGACAATCACCCCGCACATGAGCCGAAAGGACTTCGACACTAGCTGATGGAGGGAGACTCGGAAATATTTACACACGGAAGAAATGAAGGGGTGGAGGGGAAATCGTAGACCGATGGTAAAATGGTCCCGATAGAAGGTGATATAGCTGGGCGGCGGAGAATTCGATCGATCAGAAGGAAAAGGAAGGATGACTTCATATAAGGGAGGAAGTTCAAAAGTGGCTTTTAGACTCTCAGAGTCGCTGGCGTCGAACTGGGACTCGGTAGAAGTGTATCAGGGCCCTGGGATGCCGGCAGGAGGCTGCGATGAGCTTGTCATTGCAAAATAAGAAAAGGGGAAGGAATGGAGTTGCGGGATGGTCGTCAGAACATTGAAACGATGAAAAACTCGAGAACAGGGGAGGACAAATGCTGGAAGATGAAAAAACTTGGAGGTCAGTGCGATAGGGAAGAAGCTTACGAGCAAAAGTGTCAATGAAGAAAAGCCGCTGGAGGAAAAGTCGCTGGAGGAGCAAGAAGGAGGAAGATCGCCGGAGCACAGAGCCTAGGGTCGAGGAGCACGAAGATGAAGTGCGCAAATGCGATGACGTGCACGGGCTTATAAGCTCGGGGGTCGGCCGACCAGACCCGTCCAATCTAGGTCACAGAAACCCAGGCCAAGATCTCATCGTCGAATTTAAATTGCCAAATGTCACATCACGCCTGTCACATCAGGCGTGCGGCGATTGCGGGCAGGACACGTGGTACATTGCCACAGGTCAGCATTTAATGATGGCATGGGAGTGCGATCAGCCTTAATGCACAGAGATTTACACGATTTCCTAAAAATCTGGGTGACATAAACCTTGCTCGCACTCATCCAAGACAGCCCAATCAAAGATTTTACAAGTGCAAATCTTTGTTAGGCCGATCAAATGGAGGGAGCATGCCTATGGCCGAATGACAAGCTTCAACAGGCTGATCGACAGGGAACAGACACATTTCGATCAGAAACCACATAATGTCGAAGGCCGATCGGGAGGAAATCTACCTAGACAATTGTCCAGTCAGTCGGACTTACAGCCTCCTTAGACTAGACTTGAGGGGGAGGCTTGTGATGCGGTGATAATGAATGGCCCCACCTCGCTGCCACGATGGAGGTCAAAGGAGGTTAAAGTCAGGGCGATCAACCCGTAGATGGCATCGGCCGATCGGGCGAAGAAGCATGTCCCGACCGGGGATAAGGCTACGATCCGCCGTCGTCTCCGATACGAGGAGCAGTCAAACAACCAACACTCAAGGGAAATGGCATGGAGAAGCCGAGCCAAGCGGCTACCCCACTCGGCCACATAGCAGCGCAAGACATCAGCAGAGTCCAACTTCAGCCGAGCGACTATCCCGCTCAGCCTGACAACAAACATGACATTGACAGAGTCCGACTTCGGCCGAGCGGCTACCCCGCTCGGCCTGGCAGCAGATCTCGACAGTGGCAGAGTGGAACCTCGTTCGAGAAGACAAGGAGTATCAAGGTTCCGCCCGACCGGGATGGGGCACTAGAGCGGCGAATAGACGGTCAATCGACCAACCTGCTCGACCTGGTGGTACAGTACGTTGATATCCCTCAACATCCTTTTGGGAGTTGGTGCCGCTGACACAGAGCATAGACTGACAAAAGATCGTACGATGGAAGCTTCCACTGTCACTTCAGAAATATGCTCGATCTATTAAGGTACTGTGCAGGGACACTTTACTGACAAGTCTTTTCAGGGGATGCTTTGAGAAGCATGACTACCTTGGGAAGTGTGCGCGTGCACTATAGAATCTCTATATAAAGGGGGGGGGTCCAAACATCAGCGGAGGTATGCGATATTTACTGTTTGCACATATGCACTACATTCTTCTTGTTGCTCCGCTTCATTTCTCATCACCGGTGACTGACTTGAGCGTCGGAGGGCCAACACCGGGGACCCCTTCCCTGGCTTGGCACTGACATAGTTTGTATTGCAGGTCCTAGCGGAGTCCACAAGAGGTCAGCGTAAGCGTCACATCCCCATCTTTTCGTCTCTTCGACTTTCGGACAGGATCATTATCCATTTTAATGTTGATTTCGCCCATTCTTAATTTATCCTCGATTTTTATTTACCAAATACTAGAAATCATAGGTTCTTAGTCTTTCTTGTCTGGGCCTTTGCATTTTCAAATCTTTATTCACCATATATCCAATTTCTTGTTCTACTCCGACTTTCATTTTTGCCAAGAATTTGACTTCCATCTTTATTAGATTTTCTTCCCTTGCATTCGATCTCTAGGCTGATAAGGACTTGCTCTCGATAAGAATCATGTCTACAATCTTCTTGAACTTCTTTATCTTATGTCTAGTCTCCAGACATGGGGAAGATTAGCTGACGTAGAAGTCGAAGTCAAGAAAAGTATCGAAGTCAACCGAGCGGGATAGTTATGGACAGACGGGCGACATTACCGAACGGATAACATAAGGCTTAGAGACAAATAGAGACAGTGCATTCCCCGACTGCCGTCCATGCCAAGCAGGGCAGCACATCCGTCCGGGTAAAAGGAGGCCCTTCTCTGAACAGAAAATTCAAGCAGAGGGAGATTGTTCTATTCAGCATAACCGAACGGGGGTGCCCCGACCCAGCTGACGCTGATCCACTTATAGCAGGACCCACCTACGTATCTCCATGTATCCTTTTGGAGGTTTGTGTCATTGATAACAGAGCATGTTCTATAGGCACATCGTATTATGGAAGCTTCCATCCTGTCATATCAGAGAAATGCATGCTTGCTTAAGGAAAAGTGTCAAAAACACCTTTTTTCTTATCTTTTCCTAGACATTTCGAAAAATGTGCCACACTTTGACATGCGTGCGCAAGAACTATAGTATCACTATAAAAGGGAATTTTCATCTATAGGTAGAGGTATGCACAACTTCGCTATTCTACACGCTTTTTGTTACAACATTCTTATTATTCTCCATATCATCGAAAACTGACTTGAGCGTCAGAGGGTCAGCACTGGGAACTCCTTCCCGGCCCAGCACTAACACTTTTGTGTTACATGACTACGTGGAGTGTTCGCCTCGTCAACCTTTAAGCCACATCCCCAGTTTGTCATCTTCTCTGCTTTTAGACAGGATCATATTTGGCATCATCTGTGGGAATCTACTTGTAGCCAAAATGCGAAGATGGAGGATGCTGGATGACTCTCTATGGTAATGCTATCACAAGAAGACTTGGAGATGTTGATACAAGCACGAGCTATGGAGATAATGGAGCAACAGTAGATGACTACCAATTGTCAGGTGAGCGACCCCGCGGCGTCGGCAACAAGCCAGCAAACTGATCAGAGAGCTCGAGTGGAAAACCCCACCACTCACAAGCCCAACAACAGGCCGACCAACACATTCAGAGAGGCATCAAATGCACCGATCCCTTATCATTTAGTGCTCTTCCGTACCTCTTCAGAAGAACAAGGTCGAGTATAGAGGACACAAGGATCCTCTTCAGAAGACGCGCCCGTCTGGGATGAGCACAAGGGTAAAGTACCTTGGCTTGATGATTCTCTCGAGCAGATAAATAGTCAGTTCTCTTAGGAGATCTTAGATGACCAACTTCCATGACACTACAAGCCATTGACGATCAGAGAATACACAGAAGCGATCGATCCCAAGGATCATCTGATTAAATTCGACAGCATGGCAACACTCCACTAGTTTACCGATGGAGTCAAGTGACAAGTCTTCCTCACCACGCTCTTTGTATCAGTGTAGAGGTGGTTTAGATGACTATCAATTGGATCGATATGCAACTTTAAAGACTCTCGAACGGTGTTCCTACAGCACTTCGCAAGCAGTCACCGCTATCAGAAAATAAATGTCAACCTATTCACGGTCAAACAAGGGCCCAAGGAAGCATTGTGGGCATATATTAAGAGGTTCAACTAGGAGGCCATAGAAGTCTCATCATCCACACCGAAAATCTTAGTAAGTTCTTTCTCCAAAGGACTTATAGAGGGCGAGTTCTTTTGCTCACTTATTCAGAAGCCCCCAAGAGACTTCGATCATTTGCTCTAGCGGGCTACCGAATATATCAACATTGAGGCAGCCCAAGCGGCTCGAAGAAAGGAAGTGATCCCCAAGCTGACCGTCATCACGAAGCGCTGAGTGGCCCATACACACCAACCACCAAAGAGACCCCGAGTGGGAGCAGCACAACCATCGCTAGAGCCCCGAACCCATGCAGTCCAGCATGTGGAAGCCGAGTGGATGAGGTTCACTGAAAGTCGACCATGGATGTCGCTCTTCTTTTCTTATCATAGGATGGTAATGCATAACACAGAGATTGCTACCAGCTCAAATCAAAGTCGCGTCGAGCGGCTTCACCAAGATTCCATCATCGATCCCCATCGCCCAACTGACACCATCATCATCGATCGAGAGGGTGGCATGAGGAGAGAAGACCAGCGATCGAAGAGCACCAACAGCCGACCCAACGAAGAGACATGAGAGGTCCGCCCAGGCATTTGTCGAGCGGTCATGCCCGTTAGCCCGAGAAGAGGAGAATCATAGCAATGTTGCTCAAGGTGACATAGGAATGATCACGGGGGGCCTGACTGACGGTGATTCTAACCGGGTTCGGAAGTCGCATGCCAAACAATTGGAAATCCATACTGTCGGATGCAACAAGGAAAAAGCAAAGGACCGGAGATCAGTTTCTATCCTTGAGACTTAAAGGGAGTAGAGGTCCCTCACGATAACGCCCTGATCATCAAAGTGGTAATTGCTAACTATAATATTCATCATACTTTTGTAGATATAGGTAGCTTGTTAAATATTATCTTCAAGAAAGCATTCGATTAACTGCAAATCGATCGAAGCAAGCTGTAGCCTATGACAACACCCTTGTATGGGTTCACGCACAATAAAGTATTGTCGATTGGCCAAGCTAGGCTGACCATATCCCTCAGGGAGGAGCCGCTCAAAAGGACAAGAACGACGAACTCTATCATGGTGAATACTCCATCCGCCTACAATGTCATACTTGGACGACCTGTGCTGAATGAATTCTGGGTGGTCATTGTTACAGTGTATACTAAAAGCCTAGCTTTTTGTATAAATATTTATCTAGAAATAAGAATCACATTGGTCAAATGTCTACATTTATGTTAAGTGTAGTTGTTCAATTAATTTATATTGTAGATAACATGGTGTGTGGTGTCACACATAGAAAATCATGTTATCAGTTCTTTATAAATTATAAACAGTTGCTCACGACTAAGATGGATAGGAATAAACCATTGGAATAGTCGTAGTGTAATTTGGTATTAGTTTATCTTTATTATAAAATTACACCAGTACACTTAGAGTGTATTGAGCTGGACCATTTAAGGTAATTTCTTTTTATACTGACTAAATAAAAGAACAAGACATTTGTTATTATGGAAGTGTGTGCTCTTAATCATGATATAATAACAAGCACATATACTTAATATTTATTTCTTTGATTTATCAAAAGGTGCGATTTAACTCGATAAATCAATAGGCCCGATAAGTTGGTAAATGATATTATTTATATGGTGTGTTGTTGATTATAGAATGAAACTGTGTCCTAGTAATCTAGGTTGATAATGTCCCCAAGAGGAGCTCATAAGGATTGTCATGTAAACCCTGCAGGTGGACATAGTCCGACATGACAATAAGGTTGAGTGGTACTACTCTTGGAGCTAGATATTAATTAAGTGAGTTGTTAGTAACTCATTTAATTAGTGGACATTCGATATCTTAAACACAGGGAGATTAACACACTCATGATAAGAAGGAGCCCATATAGTAATATGGGATTGGTGCGGTAGTTCAATAATAACTCTTTAGTGGAATGAGTTATTATTGTTGAACTCGAGTTGGGTGTTCGGGGCGAACACGGGAAGCTCAAGTTCATCGGGAGACCAAAACCAATTCCTCCTCTCGGTCCCTGTCGTAGCCTCTTAATTATAAAGTGTTATACCCACTCATACCCACCTTCTTACCCATCCTAGGTGGCCGGCCAAGCCAAGCTTGGAGTCCAAGCAAGGGTCGACCACATCAAGGCATGGATGGGTTGAAGTGTGGCCGACCCTAGCTTGAACCCAAGCTTAGGTGGCCGGCCACAATAAATTAAAAGAATTTTATTTTTTAAAATCTTTCTTATGTGGAAGCCATGGTTTTAAAAGAGAGTTTAAAATTTAAATCTTTCTTTTTATAGCTTTCTACAAAAGATTAAGAGAAATGTTTGATATCTTTCCTTATTTATAGTTAAAAGGAAGATTTTAATTTTTGATAAAACTTTCCTTTTATGAAACCATCCTCATGATTTTAAAAGAGAGTTTTAAAATTAAATCTTTCCTGATCCGGTGATAAGGAAGGGGGACCCTCATTGGCGGAGGGTTAAAGACACGTGGAGGTCAACCCCAAGGTCACGCCGGACGGAAGGATGCCGGGCCGAGCGGAATATCGGCCCGACCACGCGTCAAGCCGACCGGACATTCGGCCAGGAGCTTCCCGGGCCAGACAGAAGACAACCCGACCATAGGCGGGTTTCCGATGCTCAAAAGACCGCAGGTGCCGAGTGGATAAGCCGCTCGGCCGAGCCATAGGCCGATATGGCACCCTCATCCGAGCACACGAGTGAGCTTCCCCCGAGAAGCTCTGAGCCAAGCGGATAGGCCGCTCGGCCGATCCACATACCAAGAACAGATAAGCGTTAGAAGACAAGAAGGATCGAGAAAGACAGCATGGTCGGTGGCCGAAGCCGACAGAGTATCGTACGGTGGAAGTGTCCACTGTCCCATCACAGACATGCTCGAACTGTTGCGGTATGGTGTCAGGCAGGCTTTTCTGACAGGCCCATTCTGAGGTATGGGGGAAGACACGTGCACGCCTCGAGAAACGCACCCTCGCCTACCCAGGGGTCCTATATAAGGACCCCCAGGTTTCGATGCCAGGAGGGGATTTTTCTTCTTCTATTTTCTTCTTCTGCTTCTTTTTCTCAAACCACTGCTTGTTTCTTCTTCCTACACATCACCTGACTTGAGCGTCGGAGGGTTGTCACCGGGAAACTCCTCCCGGCCCGACTTCTTTGCAGGTAGCGGCGGAGATCCACATCACTAGCCGGAGATAGCGGAGAGAGCCACATTCCCAGCGTCCATCCACTCATCACTCGGACAGGATCAAATTGGCGCCGTCTGTGGGAACGCACCTGCATCCGAGCGGAAGAGATGGACGAAGCTGGACGACCTCACATCGTGATGCTCTCCCAGGAGGAGCTCGACGCTCTAATCGAGGCAAGAGCAACTAAGCTCGTGGAGCAACAGAAACAGAAGGTGCAAGCCGAGCAACTGGAGCAACAAGCGACGTCAGCGTCAGGAGGCCGAGCGGCAGCAGAGTTCCGACCGGAGAACATCTCAGCATGGAGCCGAGATAAGGATTCGATCGGCATCCAAGGAGAAGCACCGCCTGCCCCGATTCCATTTCATCGGGCCCTATTCTGTACGCCTCCTGAAGTCGCACCAACTAACCTTGATCGAGGATCTTCATCCGACGAGGCACCCAAGCGAGACCATAGAAAAGGCAAGGCGCCCCGAATGGACGCCTCACCCGAGCGCGTCAATCGCCAGTTTTCAGAGGTCATCCTGTGAGATCCTCTACCAAAGCATTATGTGCCACCGGCAATCGGAGAATACAACGGAACCACCGACCCAGACGACCATCTGGGTAAGTTCGACAACACAGCTACCCTACATCAATACACAAATGGAGTAAAGTGCCGGGTGTTTCTCACTACCCTTTCGGGATCGGCGCAACGATGGTTTCGGAGGCTGCCGGACGGATCCATTATAAGCTTCAAGGAGTTCCGCATGGCCTTTCTCCACCATTTTGCAAGCAGTCGGCGTTACCAAAAGACCATTGTCAGTATATTTGCCATCAAGCAAGAGCCCAGGGAGTCGCTCCGAGCTTACATCCAACGATTCAACCGGATGGCCATGGATATTCCAACGGCCACCTCAGAAACAATGATGAATGCGTTCACGCAAGGCCTCGTGGACGGTGACTTCTTCCGTTCACTTATTCGGAAGCCGCCCCGAGACTATGATCATATGTTACACCGGGCCAATGAGTACATTAATGTGGAGGAAGCCCAGGCAGCCCGAAGAAAAGAAGCTCCAACTGAGCGGCTAGCCCCTGCTGAGCGGAAGCCGCTCACTGGCCACCAGCCGCCCAGAGGACCGCGAGCCGAAGCATTCCGCCCTCACCACGCAAGGTCCCACGCCATCCAAGAGGTAACCGCCGAGCAGCCCAAACCAAAAAAGAAGGTATGGACCCCCATGTTTTGCTCGTTCCACCGGATCGACACGCATAACATACGAGATTGCCGAAGCCTTCCCCTGATCGCCCACCCCGCTCCTCGGAGTGACCGCCGTCGATCACCATCATCCGACAGGTGACAGCGACACCATGAAGCCAGTCGGCTGATATCCAGAAAGTCTCCCGAGCGATATCATCCTCAGGGGCACGAGGACAATCCTCGGGTATCTAAGGAGCGGCCTAGGCCATCCGCACGGGAGGAAGAAAATAGAAGCAACACGTCCGACAGCGAAATCAACATCATCGCTGGCGGACCGACCGGAGGTGACTCCAACAGAGCAAGGAAGGCGAGTGTCAGGCAGCTCCAGATCCATGTGGTCGGCTGCAGTCAAGAACGGGCGAGCGGGTCCGAAATCAGCTTCGGGCCCAGGGACCTTGAGGGAGTCGAAGTGCCACATGACGACGCCCTCATCATCAAAGCGGTAATAGCTAACTATACTATTCACCGCATTTTCATCGATACAGGCAGCTCGGTCAACATTATATTTAAAAAGGCTTTCGACCAACTGTAAATTGATCGAGCTGAGTTGCTGCCCATGACAACCCCCCTCTACGGGTTTACGGGCAATGAAGTTCTATCGGTCGGACAGGTCCGACTGACTATTTCGTTGGGAGAAGAGCCGCTCAGAAGGATGCGGACTGCCAACTTCGTCATGGTCGACTCTTCCTCAGCATACAATGTTATCCTGGGGCGACCAGTGCTCAGTGAGTTCCGAGCGGCCGTCTCCACCTTCTATCAGAAAATTAAGTTCCCGGTTGAAGATAAAGTTGGAGAAGTGCGAGGAGACCAGCTGGTGGCTCGGCGATACTACGTCGAAATGGTCCGAGCCGAAGCTAATTCCGCGCGGAAGATGCCACGGATCGAGGTGAACGCCATAACCGAAAAACCACCCTCTTTGGTTTATGAAGAAAAAGAGGAGGTGCAGATCCACCCGACCCGATCTGAGGCCACCACATGCATTGCGACCGATCTGGAGGCAAGCCAGAAAAAGAAGGTGATCAAATGTCTCCAGAGAAACTGCGACGTCTTCGTTTGGTCTACGCATGAGCTGTCGGAAATTTCGCCAAGTATAGCACAGCATGAGCTTCACGTCCGACCGGATGCTCGGCCGGTGAAGCAAAGAAAGAGAGACTTTAGCGCTGAACGAAACGCCATCATCCGAGCGAAGGTCGAGAAGCTCCTGGAGGCCAGCCATATAAGGGAGGTCCAGTTCCCGAGCTGGCTCGCAAATGTAGTGCTAGTCTCCAAGCCGGGCAACAAGTAGAGGGTTTGCATCGATTTTCGGGATCTCAACAAAGCATGCCCAAAGGATTTCTACCCTCTGCCCCGGATTGATCAACTGGTGGACTCCACAGCCGGGTGCGAGCTGATATGTATGCTGGACGTCTATCAGGGCTACCATCAGGTGCCGCTCGCCCGAGAAGATCAAGAGAAGGTCAGCTTCGTCACAGCCGATGGCACTTACTGTTACAATGTAATGCCGTTCGGATTGAAGAACACGGGAGCAACCTACCAGCGCTTAATGAACAAGGTATTCAAGGAGCAGATCGGACGCAATTTAGAAGTGTACGTGGATGATATTCTCATTAAGTATGTCCGAGCGGCTGATCTTTTTACGGACATGGAGGAGACCTTCCAAACGCTGAGGAAGTATGGAGTCAAGCTGAACCCTCAAAAATGTTTGTTCGGAGCAAAAGGCGGACGTTTCTTGGGCTATATAGTGACCGAGCGGGGCATAGAGGCAAATCCCAGCAAGGTAAAAGCATTGCAAGATATGCCGCCCCTGAGAAATCTAAGGGAAGTACAGCTCCTGACTAGGCGGATAACGACATTGTCAAGATTCATCTCTAAGACTGCCGACCGGAGTCTCTCTTTTTTCAAGATCCTACGCAAAGCTACTAAGTTTCATTGGGACGAAGAATGCGATCGGGCATTTGAGGAGCTGAAGACATACCTGAACTCCTTGCCCGTGCTAGCCAAGCCAGCTGTAGGTGAGCCGCTCTGTATTTATTTATCTTCAACCGAGCGGGCAGTAGGCTCGGCATTAGTGAGGATGAGCGGTGAAGAACAACCTGTGTACTTCTTGAGCCATATTCTAAAAGATGTTGAATCTCGCTACACTGGGCTCGAGAAGCTGGCTTTTGCTTTGGTCCTCGCCGCTCAGAGACTTCGTCCTTATTTCCTAGCACATACAATCATCGTTCGGACAAATAGTCCACTGGGAAGAGTGTTGTTGAATCCAGAAGCGTCCGGACGGCTCATCAAATGGACAACGGAGTTGAGTGAATTTGACATTCAGTATCAACCCCGTTCGGCGATAAAGGCGCAGTCCTTAGCAGATTTTGTTACCGAAGTGCAAAATCCTGAATCCGAAGCTATGTGGAAAATATTTGTGGATGGATCGTCCACTCGACGCGGGAGAGGAATTTGTGTGCTATTACTCTCCCCCCAAGAAGAACGGATGCACCTATCCATCCGGCTGGACTACAAAGCCACAAATAATGAAGAGGAGTATGAGGCCCTCATAGCCGGCTTGCAGGCAGCCCGGCATGTAGGCGTCGGTCGGGTGACACTCCATTCAGACTCCCAGCTGGCTGCCCAGCAGCTCTCGGGCACTTTTGAGATTAACAACGCTCGGCTCAAGCTCTACGTTGAGGCCTTCGAAAAGCTCAAGGCCCACTTCAGAGAAGTCATTATCTAGAAGATACCCCGAGCAGAGAACCAGGCGGCAGATGAGTTAGCCAAGCTCGCAAGTTCAATATCACCTGTCATCATCCAGCAGCCAATTGAGCAAGTATCCTTGGTGGCGCACATTGACCGGATGGAGGGCCTCTCATTCCCGAGCGATTGGAGGACAGCCATCATGGAGTTTCTGCGCTCGGGTGCGACACCGTCCGATCGGGAGGAAGCCCAGCTATTGAGGAGGAGAGCCGACCGGTTCACACTCGTTGGAGACAAACTCTACAAGAAGGCTTTCTCCCGCCCACTTTTGAAATGTGTGAGCTCGGAGGACGCAGAGTACATCCTCCAGGAAGTGCACCAAGGATCGTGTGGAGGACATCCGGGCGGGCGATTGCTGGCTAGGAAGATCCTGCTGACCAGATACTTCTAGCCAACCCTGCAAGCAGACGCCGCTCGGACCGTCGTGACGTGCCTCTCCTGCCAGAAGTACCACAACGTCTCCCACCAACCGGTGGAGGAGATGAAAGCATCTACAGTCTCCTGTCCGTTCGATCAGTGGGGAATGGATATCGTAGGTCTGTTCCCTATGGCGACCGGTCAGCGGAAGTTTCTACTAGTGGCGGTCGACTACTTTTCCAAATGGGTGGAGACCGAGCCACTGGCCAAGATCGCCGAGCAGATGGTCAAAAGGTTTATCTGGCAGCATATAATCTGTCGGTTCGGCATTCCTCACTGGCTCATATCTGATAACGGGCGACAGTTCATCGGGAAGCAACTCGAAGAATGGTGCAAAAGTTATGGCATCGAACAACACTTTACTTCTGTGGCGTATCCCCAAAGCAATGGTCAAGCAGAAGTAGCCAACCGGGAGATCCTTCGTATTCTTCGGGCTCGGCTGGACCATATGGGAGGAAGCTGGGTGGACGAGCTGCCGCGCGTCCTATGGGCTATCCGCACGACCCCAAAGGAAGGAACGGGCGTCACGTCATTCTATTTAGTGTACGGCGGCGAAGCAATTATCCCAATTGAAGTCAGCGTAGAGTCCGTCCGGATCCAGAACTATGATGATGACAACGCCGAGCGGAGGAAGATGGAGTTGGACTTGATCGACGAAGAGCGAGCAAAGGCGTCCGTCCGGTTGATGGCGTACCAGCAAAGAATGAAGCAGAACTACAACCAGCGCGTGATCCCTAGAGCATTCCAGGTCGGCGACCTAGTGTGGAAGAAAGTAAAGCCGGTCGGGGACGTCGGCAAGCTGGAGGCTCCTTGGGCGGGCCCCTTCAAAGTCATCGAAAAGCTCCGCTCGGGTGCCTATTATTTGGAGGATGAAGACGGACGACAGCTGGATCGACCATGGAGCGCGAACCACCTCCAGCCTTACCGGGCGGGGTGAAAGGTGCGCCGATGTAATGTATGATGTATACTTTCCGGGCCAAGAATTTGACTTCCATCTTTATTAGATTTTCTTCCCTTGCATTCGATCTCTAGGCTGATAAGGACTTGCTCTCGATAAGAATCATGTCTACAATCTTCTTGAACTTCTTTATCTTATGTCTAGTCTCCAGACATGGGGAAGATTAGCTGACGTAGAAGTTGAAGTCAAGAAAAGTATCGAAGTCAACCGAGCGGGATAGTTATGGACAGACGGGCGGCATTACCGAACGGATAGCATAAGGCTTAGAGACAAATAGAGACAGTGCATTCCCCGGCCGCCGTCCATGCCAAGCAGGGCAGCACATCTGTCCGGGTAAAAGGAGGCCCTTCTCTGAACAGAAAATTCGAGCAGAGGGAGATTGTTCTGTTCAGCATAACCGAACGGGGGTGCCCCGACCCAGTTGACGCTGATCCACTTATTGCGGGACCCACCTACGTATCTCTATGTATCCTTTTAGAGGTTTGTGTCATTGATAACAAAGCATGTTCTACAGGCACATCATATTATGGAAGCTTCCATCCTGTCATATCAGAGAAATGCATGCTTGCTTAAGGAAAAGTGTCAAAAACACTTTTTATCTTATCTTTTCCTAGACATTTCGAAAAATGTGCCACACTTTGACATGCGTGCGCAAGAACTATAGTATCACTATAAAAGGGAATTTTCATCTATAGGCAGAGGTATGCACAACTTTGCTATTCTACACGCTTTTTGTTACAACATTCTTATTATTCTCCATATCATCGGAAACTGACTTGAGCGTCAGAGGGTCAGCACTGGGAACCCCTTCCCGGCCCAGCACTAACACTTTTGTGTTACAGGACTACGTGGAGTGTTCACCTCGTCAACCTTTAAGCCACATCCCTAGTTTGTCATCTTCTCCGCTTTTAGACAGGATCATATTTGGCATCATCTGTGGGAATATACTTGTAGCCAAAACGCGAAGATGGAGGACGCTGGATGACTCTCTATGGTAACGCTATCACAAGAAGACTTGGAGATGTTGATACAAGCACGAGCTATGAAGATAATGGAGCAACAACAGATGACTACCAATCGTCAGGTGAGCGACCCCGCGGCGTCGGCGACAAGCCAGCAAACTGATCAGAGAGCTCGAGTGGAAAACCCCACCACTCACAAGCCCAACAACAGGCCGACCAACACATTCAGAGAGGCATCGAATGCACCGATCCCTTATCATTTAGTGCTCTTCCGTACCTCTTCAGAAGAACAAGGTCGAGTAGAGAGGACACAAGGATCCTCTTCAGAAGACGCGCCCGTCCGGGATGAGCACAAGGGTAAAGTACCTTGGCTTGATGATTCTCTCGAGCAGATAAATAGTCAGTTCTCTTAGGCACCCGAGCTCCGACGTTAAATATCGAGAGTCAGACCGGCGACTATAAACCCTCTGGCCGGAAGACCGTCGAGCTCCGACGTAAAATATCGAGAGTCGAACCGGCGACTATAAACCCTCCGACCGGAAGACGGTCGAGCTCCGACGTTAAATATCGAGAGTCGAACCGGCGACTATAAACCCTCCAGCCGGAAGACCGTCGAGCTCCGACGTTAATTATTGAGAGTCGAACCGGCGACTATAAACCCTCCGGCCGGAAGACCGTCGAGCTCCGACGTTAAATATCGAGAGTCGAACTGGCGACTATAAACCCTCCGGCCGGAAGACCGTCGAGCTCTAACGTTAAATATCGAGAGTCGAACTGGCGACTATAAACCCTCCGGCCGGAAGACCGTCGAGCTCCGACATTAAATATCGAGAGTCGGACCGGCGACTATAAACCCTCCGGCCAGAAGACCGTCGAGCTCCGACGTTAAATATCGAGAGTCGGATCGGCGACTATAAACCCTCCGGCCGGAAAACCGTCGAGCTCCGACATTAAATATCGAGAGTCGGACCGGCGACTATAAACCCTCCGGCTGGAAGACCGTCGAGCTCCGACGTTAAATATCGAGAGTCGGACCGGCGATTATAAACCCTCCTGCCGAAAGACCGTCGAGCTCCGACGTTAAATATCGAGAGTGGGACCGGCGACTATAAACCCTCCGGTCGGAACGGAAGACGCTTGAAGAGCTGCAAGGGAAAGTAGTGACAAGTCATATGCCACCTACGCCCGCTCGGGAGGCCTAGTTGGCCAAGTTGTGTCATAGGCCCTGACCAATCACCCACAAGCATGCAAAGTAAAAACGAAGTTGCACAACACAGATAAATTTTTCATTGAAATTAGAGGAATCAAGGCCGAGCAGCTGATGGTGTACCAGCAAAGAATGAAGCAGAACTACAACCAGCGCGTGATCCCTAGAGCATTCCATGTCGGCGACCTAATGTGGAAGAAAGTAAAGTCGGTCGGGGACATCGGCAAGCTGGAGGCTCCTTGGGCGGGCCCCTTCAAAGTTATCGAAAAGCTCCGCTCGGGTGCCTATTATTTGGAGGATGAAGACGGACGGCAGCTGGATCGACCATGGAGCGCGAACCACCTCCAGCCTTACCGGGTGGGGTGAAAGGTGCGCCGATGTAATGTATGCTGTATACTTTCCGTTCGGCTGTATACTTGAAATGCAGGAGTAAAAAATCGAGAAATTAGCGCAAGTATAGGGCATCGTCAGCCGAACCGGAAGACCGTCGAGCTCCGACGTTAAATATCGAGAGTCAGACCGACGACTATAAACCCTTCGGCCTGAAGACCGTCGAGCTCCGACGTTAAATATCGAGAGTCAGACCGACGACTATAAACCCTTCGGCCTGAAGACTGTTGAGCTCCGACGTTAAATATCGAGAGTCGAACCGGCGACTATAAACCCTCCGGCCGGAAGACCGTTGAGCTCCAACGTTAAATATCGAGAGTCGAACCGGCAACTATAAACCCTCCGGCCGGAAGACCGTCGAGCTCCGACGTTAAATATCGAGAGTCGGACCGGCGACTATAAACCCTCCGACCGGAAGACCGTCGAGCTCCGACGTTAAATATCGAGAGTCGAACCGGCGACTATAAACCCTCCGGCCGGAAGACCGTCGAGCTCCGACGTTAAATATCGAGAGTCGAACCGGCGACTATAAACCCTCCGGCCGGAAGACCGTCGAGCTCCGACGTTAAATATCGAGAGTCGAACCGGCGACTATAAACCCTCCGGCCGGAAGACCGTCGAGCTCCGACATTAAATATCGAGAGTCGAACCGGTTACTATAAACCCTCCGGCCGGAAGACCATCGAGCTCCGACGTTAAATATCGAGAGTCGGACCGGCGACTATAAACCCTCCGGCCGGAAGACCGTCGAGCTCCGACGTTAAATATCGAGAGTCGGATCGGCGACTATAAACCTTCCGGCCGGAAGACCGTCGAGCTCCGACGTTAAATATCGAGAGTCGGACCAGCGACTATAAACCCTCCGGCCGGAAGACCGTCGAGCTCCGACGTTAAATATCGAGAGTCGGACCGGCGACTATAAACCCTCCGGTCGGAACGGAAGACACTTGAAGAGAGGCAAGGGAAAGTAGTGACAAGTCATATGCCACCTACGCCCACTCGGGAGGCCTAGTTGGCCGAGTTGTGTCATAGGCCCCGACCAATCACCCACAAGCATGCAAAGTAAAAATGAAGTTGCACAACACAGATAAATTTTTCATTGAAATTAGAGGAATCAAGGCCGAGCAGCCGAATTACAAAAAGGGAAATTTTTGGCTGAACGGCCGAATTACATAAAGACTTCTATTCCAGAAAAATCATAAAGGTCCTTAGGGATGGTGCTAAGGAGCGCCGCATAGTCTTGGGCCGGGATGCTGGCGGAGTCATGGAGCTGACCCTTGGACTTCAGATAGCTCGTCATGGCGGTGATGGCAAGCTCAAAGGCAGCATACATCCGCTCGCACACTTTTTCTGAAAATTCGGTCGAGCGGATGTGCTTCAGCCTCAGGGCTGCGACTCGGCCGGGTTCCGCCTCTTGATATTCCTTGAAGGAAGTTTGGGAAGCTTCGAGAGACTCCTGCAAAGTCTTTAGTTTATCCTTATGCTTAATCGCCTCGGCCGAGTGGCTCGCCTTCTCGCCATCCAGCTGCTCCATCAGCTCTTTGACTCGTTGCTCCAGGCCCCGCGTCTCGACATTTTTCTTCTCCAGATCGGCGATAGCCATCTTCTTCCGATCGGTTGCCAGGCTTATTTTTCGATCCAGTGATTTGACCTATTGTTCGAGTTCGGTCAGATGATGGGCCTGGTCGGCCGTCTTCTTTTGCTTAGCCACCAACAAAGCTTGGGTCTTCTTGAGCTCTTTCTGCAGCTCGGCGTATGAGGGGCCTTGGGAGCCGGACGGGCCACCCGAAGCCTTCAGCCTCTTTATTTCTTCTTTCGCCATGGCCAAGCGGTTGGAGACAGCGATCTCCTCCACCCATCTCTTGCATGAATAGGAATCTTAATAGCCGAGCGGAATTACGACATAAAAAACTTCGGAAGAAAACACACTTACCCCAGTCGCCTGCTGCATATGATTGTTGGCCAAGTTGCCGAGCGGAATCAAGGCAACCCGAGCCCTAGCATCGGCCCACATCTCGGTAAGGGGCCCCTTCATAGTAATCAATTGCTCAGGCATAGTTGGCCAAGCGGACTCGGCCATAAGCTCCTCGGTAGGGATATGTAGCGTGGCCCTGATCGTACGGCGCCGACCTGGAGTCGTCTGAGCGGAAGCTGGGGAAGGATCAGAGGCCGGTGCAGAAAACTGGGACAAAATGGCTGAGCGTTGGACTCGGCGGGGAGAGGGCAGAAGGGCGCTGACTGGTACGACCTCGAGGGGGTTTGCGGACGTGTCCAGTTGGGATGGGGTCCGATCGGACGAGATCGCCTCAACCGCTGGGGCTTTGCCGCGAGAATCGGCGGTGGTCCGTTCGAACGGCTGGACTGCGGAAGTGGCCGATCGAAGTGGTGTCTCCGTTCGGCGCCTCTTTTGTCGGAGAGGGCACTCTTCCTCCTGAGCGGAGCCTTCTTCCCGGACGGAAGGCTCTCGGCTAGAAGTTGCGCCAACCGCTGGCTCCGGGAGAGAAGCCTGAGCGGCCGACTCCCCTGCATTCATTTCGCTCTCTCCTTCGTTAGAGCCGACCGGGGTGATGCCCAATTGCTCCATCTCCTTAGTAGCTGCGGCCTCGAGCCCCGCCGCTTTCCTCTTCAAAATCCCGGCCATCACGGACTCCATGACAATGTCCGCTGCAAAGGAAAAAGGAGAAAATCAGTTAGCAATCAAGGCGAATGCACAAGTAAAATTCTTACCGAAGCCGCTCGGGAGGGGAGTTCGAATCGGACTCAGGCCAAATATGTACATCACCCCTTCAGGTAAGAACTTGTTGATATTGAACTTCAGACCGGCTAGCATGTTGGCAGCGTGAAGATAGTCCGGTCGGGTCTTGAACCTCTTTAGCTCAGGGGAGGTTGGCGGTCCGACCTACCACTAGGTTCGGAAAGGGGCCCGTTCGGGAAGACGAAGATAGAAGTAGTACTCTTTCCAATGTTTATTAGAAGAGGACAGTTTATTAAAGAAAACTAAACCGGGCCGAGCCTGGAACATGTAAGTACCCAGCTCGGACTGTTTAGGATAATAAAAATAATAAAAGACCTCCGGTCGGAGGGAAATGTTGTGGATTTTGAACAAGACAACAACGCCTCATAGAAGGCGGAAGGTGTTAGGGACTAAGCTTCCGAGCGGAATGCCGAAAAAATTACAGACTTCTATGATAAAGGGATGGATTGGAAAGCGCATACCGACTATGAACTGGTCGCGGAAAAAATAGATAGCTCCGCGCGGCGGTTTGTGTGGCGGAGCGGAGGGTGAGGGTAAGATAATTTCAAAGTCAGAGGGGATGTCAAAATTGTCCATCAGAATATCGGCGTCGCGCCGATCGAAGCGTGACTCCATGGTGGTATACCACGGGCCGAGAGCTGGGTCTTAAGGTTGAGAAGAACTGGCCATTGTCCGAACGGGCGAAACCACAAAAGGCGAGGAAAGGCAGATGATAGAAGGAAGAAGATGACAAACAAAACAGTGCCCAGAGGACCAAAACTCGGGAAAGAAATGCAAAGAAAACACAAGAACCAAAGATAAAAAAGAAGAAGAACCTTACAGAGAAGAATGAAGATCGACAAGGAACACAGAATCGCCGGAAAAGGGAGAATCGAAGCTGCCGGAGCACTGAAGCACCAAAGGAGGTTACGGGACATGCAAAGACGCAGATGCGGCGGGGGGAGAAGGCAAGGGCTTTATAAGGTCGGGCCCGATCGGCCTTAACTGTCCGATGCAGGTCACAGGAACCGAGGCCCTCATCGAGCCATTCATTTTAAACTGCCGATGTCCCGTCGGACACCACGCCGCCACCGTACGATGACGGCAGCAGCGCCACGTGGCATTCGGCTACTGGAGCGCATTTAATGAGCGCGTGCTCGGCCTTAATAACGGAGATTGGCGTAAATTTTGAAGAGATCCGAGGAATGTTGGCGTTGACTAAGGTCATAGCTACCCTCGTGGGGGTCGAGCGGAGGATAGTTTCACAGAGACGCCGCTCGGCGTGACTGGCGGTCCAGTCAGTTGGACTAATCGCCTCCTTCGACTAGACTTGAAGGGGAGGCAAAGACACGTGGAGGTCAACCCCAAGGTCGCGCCGGACGGAAGGATGCCGGGCCGAGCGGAGTATCGGCCCGACCACGCGTCAAGCCGACCGGACATTCGGCCAGGAGCTTCTCGGGCCAGACAGAAGACAACCCGACCATGGGCGGGTTTCCGATACTCAAAAGACCGCAGGTGCCGAGTGGATAAGCCGCTCGACCGAGCCATAGGCCGATATGGCACCCTCATCTGAGCACACGAGTGAGCTTCCCCCGAGAAGCTCTGAGCCGAGCGGATAGGCCGCTCGGCCGATCCACATACCAAGAACAGATGAGCGTTAGAAGACAAGAAGGATCGAGAAAGACAGCATGGTAGGCGGCCGAAGCCGACAGAGTATCGTACGGTGGAAGTGTCCACTGTCCCATCACAAACATGCTCGAACTGTTGCGGTATGGTGTCAGGCAGGCTTTTCTGACAGGCCCATTCTGAGGTATGGGGGAAGACACGTGCGCGCCTCGAGAAACGTGCCCTCGCCTACCCAGGGGTCCTATATAAGGACCCCCAGGTTTCGATGCTAGGAGGGGATTTTTCTTCTTCTATTTTCTTCTTCTGCTTCTTTTTCTCAAACCACTACTTGTTTCTTCTTCCTACACATCGCCTGACTTGAGCGTCGGAGGGTCGTCGCCGGGAAACTCCTCCCGGCCCGACTTCTTTGCAGGTAGCGGCGGAGATCCACATCACTAGCCGGAGATAGCGGAGAGAGCCACGTTCCCAGCGTCCATCAACTCATCACTCGGACAGGATCATTTCCTTTTATAGGTTCCTACAAAAGATTAAGAGAAAGATATCTTTCCTTATTTGTAGTTAAAAGGAAGATTTTAATTTTAGATAAAACTTTTCTTTTTTGTAAATCATCCATATGTTTTAATAGAGAGATTTTAATTTATAAAAGTTTTCTTTTATAATCAACCATGAAGGAAAATTTTTAAAGAAATTTTTTATTTTAAAAATTTACGGAAACAAATTAGGAAGTTTTAATTTTTGTTTAAAACTTTCCTTGTATGGAGGATGTTGAGGTGGTCGGCCAAATAGAAACAAGAAAAGAAATTTTAATTAAATTTTCCTTTCATTGGCAAAGAGGATAAGGAAGGTTTTATTTAAATTTTCCTTATTTGCCAAGACTAAGGAATATAAAAGAGAGGGTAGAGGTGCCTCGCCTCATAACAATCTATCTTCTATTCCTCTCTCTTTTCTTCCTTGGTGTGGCCGACCCTCATCTTCTTCCTCTCCTCCTTTTCTTCTTCATTGGTGGCCGGCGACATCAACCCTCAAAGAGGTTGTTGGTGGCTGGATTTTGCTTGGAGAAAAAGTAGAGAAAGGAGGCTTTGTTTCTAGCATCCCTTGGAGCTTGGTGGTGGTGGTCGAACCTCATCCTCTTTTGGAGTTCTTGTGGTGGCCGAAACTTGCTTGGAGAAGAAGGAAGCTTGGGTAGATTCTCGTCTCGGTAGATTGTCGCCCACACGACGTCCGAGATAAGAAGAGAAATACGACAGAAGATCGTGAGGTCTACAAGCTATAAAAGGTATAACTAGTTATTAGTTTCCGCATCATAACTAGTTCATCTTTTTATTTAAATCTTGAAATACCAAATACAAGAGGCTAATGAATCTAGGTAATAGAATTTATATTTTCGATTTTATGTTTCTTTTGTTTTTCAAACTTGTGATTCGATTGTTCTTTTTGGTTAAACCTAGGGTTACTATAAGGAGATTAAATATTGAATTTCTTTGAAAGGCTTTGTTGAGGCAGTGGTGGATGTTCCCATACCCAAGAAGGCTAAGTGCCTCACCATGTTTGACCTGGGAGCCGATCTCTGAAATAAATATTTAATCGAATTTGTAACATAGGTGGATTTAGATCAATAATGTTAAGTATTATTTGCGATCCAAGTCTAAACCTCTAAGAACAGATAAGTTAAATTTGGAATCAATAATGTTAAGTTCTATTTGTGATTCCATATTTAATTTCTAAAGAACACAATAGGTTGTTAGGAAAGGTTTAGGACTTGTATAAAAATTTTATACAGGGGAACCGGTACGATATTCTGAGTAGCAACCAACAATTGGTATCAGAGCTAGGGTTTGTCTCTGTGTGTTTGGTTTTCAGTTTAATTATGCACATGTCATACATAATTTAGGCAGGATAATAGTAGGATATGCTAACTCTGTGGTTGCAGGCTCCAACTATTATGGCTTATGGTTATTGTGTGTGATTGGACCCTTGGACATGTCAAGGGTATTTTATTGTGTGTGCATGATTGTATTTAACTAATACAGTAGGAGTTGTATTAGCCCTAGGATTTTACATTTATGTTCGATCTAGACTTGATGTACATTCTCTTGTAGAATATAGGATCGATATATGTAAAATTTTATTTCTGTCATGGATCGTATCCTTGCAAGGCGTGGTGTTATTGGAGGACCAGAGGCGCAGCGGAAAAGGAAGCTCAATGAACCCGACGGCATGAACCCTAGGGCTGGCAACACGCGAAGGACAGTGATGGAAAAGGCCATAATAGTTGGAAAATTAATTTCCATATCTATTGCTTTTATTTACTGTGATGAGTGTGATGTGTGCTTGCTAGGTTAAAATTCCTCATTTTAAATAACTAAGTGGGAGAGGGATTTTTAAATAAATTCCATGGTCTCTATTAATGGTTTGTAAGTGATGCAAACAAACTTGCCTGTTGGCTCTGAGTGCCTTCCTCCATATCGGATGAGTTTATTTGCGGATCACTAGATCAAACTTCCATTTTGGATGATTATAGAAAATTAATTAGGAGCGTGTGATCTTCTCCATCGGAAGGGGCACAATCTTATTTAATGGACTAAGTATCAAGTAATGGTATACACTTAAGCACATTTAATAGTAGCCTCCCCATCGGAGTCACTGCTATTATTTGTGTGACCGAAGGAAAACCAACTATTAATTTGTTATAAAGATAGGTTGACAAGATTATAAAATTAAAACCCTCTCTTACAAATGTGTGATTTTGTATACGTCCACACTATCGTGGCATACAAAATTCACGGTGTATAAGGTAATTTTATTTGTCAGGTTGACAAGATAATAAAATTATTGGGTAAAACTCCTCTTACAAATGTTTGGATTTGTATACGTCCACACTATCGCGGCATACAAAATTCACAGTGTATGTGGTAATTTTATTTGTCAAGTTGACAAGATAATAAAATTAATGGGTAAAACCCCTCTTACAAATGTTTGGATTTGTATACGTCCACACTATCGTGGCATACAAAATTCACGGTGTTTAAGATAATTTTATTTGTCATAAAGAGAGGTTGACAAAATAATTAATGGGTAAAACTCTCCTCTTATAAATGTTTAAATTTGTATACGTCCACACTATCATGGCATATAAAATTCATGGTGTTTGAGGTAATTTTATTTGTCATAAAGAGAGGTTGACAAGATAATTAATGGGTAAAACCCTCCTCTTGCAAATGTTTGAATTTGTATACGTTCACACTATCGTGGCATACAATATTCACGGTGTTTGAGATGTTGGTGAATTTAAATAATATTGTTTGATGAATCAATATTATTTTAAATTCTAAAGTCTTGACCAAATGTTTTGTGATTCTTAGGTTTTCAATCCTCTTAGAAAGACAACAGACTTAGTGGTCCCAATTATATTGATAGGAAATAAAATTTGGACATTGTCGAATTTCTTGAGGTCTATCCTAGCATGCCCAGATTGTGATTTTAGTGAAGAGGAGATTAAGTGTCATAGGAAATGGGTTAGGGCAGATGAGATGGCGCGGAGTTATATTTTGACTTCTATGTCAAATGTGCTGCAACATCAACATCAGACCATATTGACTGTCTATGACATGATACTCAATCTCAAGGAACTCTTCAGATACCAGAATCAGGCTACCAGGCAGGAGGCCATGAGAAACTCAATAATGACCATCATGACTGAGGGGACACCCGTGAGGGATAGTATCCTCAAGATGATGGTTCAATTGAGTAAAGTAGACTGTCCTCATAGGAAAGAGAACAATAAAGGTGTATCCTATTCAGCAGTTGTTGAAACATGTTTAGCGGTGTTATCTACTGATACCTGGTGTGTAGATATGGGAGCCACTGATCATGTCTGCAATGTTGGGGCAATTTTCCTTGGTCAAGTTTGACTAAGCTTGAGTTGAGTCAAGCTTGAGTCGGGATTTGAGTTTTGATGTTTGACAATATATGGAGATTTCTAGGGCAATCGTCCGGTTGTGGAGATGGTCAAAGGGCTGACCAGGTTGATGAGAATACAAGTAAAGTAGGTCAGGATTGACAGGAGACTTGACTCTGGAAGTCCTAACTAGAGGTTAGGCAAATTGGAAAGTCCTAGTGAAGCTAGGCAGGAGAAAGTCCTGGTAAGGAGCCAGGTAATTGGAAAGTCCGAGTGTGATCTTGGCAAAGGAGAAAGTCCTGGTGAGGAGCCAGGCAACGGGAAAGTCCAAGTGTGATCTTGGCAAAGGAGAAAGTCCTGGTGAGGAGCCAGGCAAGTGGAAAGTCCAAGTGTGATCTTGGCAAAGGTTGTAAGTCCAAGCATGTGGTCTTAGCAAGGTAAGTCCTAGTCTGACTTGGCAAGGAGAACTCGACAACTAGGATGAGGCCGAAGGAAGTTCCTGAAGGCAAGGCGTGAAGGATGGGGAGATATCCGAGGGATGCACGGCTGATAGAGGAGGCTATAAGGCTAGTTCGAGGTTGGTCGGGTGTGGCCAAATGCTAGGCATGGAGACCCAACAGGTCACGGTTGATCGGGAGTTGGGTTTGGTAATTTGGACTTGAGTTTGAGTCAAGTCCAGGCTGGTCAATCGATCGGGCGATCGATTGAACCAAAGTCCAATCGATCAGTGGATCGATTAGAGTGTGCTGCAATTATGGGAAGGCCCAATCGATCGGTCGATCGATTGGGATGTGAAATCATGAGCATAGAGGCTTTCCCAATCGATCGGGCGATCGATTGGGAGCTGCCAATCAATCGATCGATCGATTGGGTAGCAGAAGCTCTCGCGCGGACGCGAGAGCACAGAAAGGCTCTGAATCGATCGGGCGATAGATTCAGGCAGTCCCAATCGATCGATAGATCGATTGGGAAGTGACCGTTGTGCTGGAAATGAGTGATGGATGGCTGGGATGGAGCGGTGCTGACGTGGCAATCGATTGAGATTAATTTGGATCGATTGGGAGCACAGGATATAGTCATTGCGGAGCGTTTTCTCCGCAGATCTTTGTGATTTCTTCCCGCAGTTTTCTGCGATCTTCCACTAGTGATTTCCTCCGAGTTTCTTGCCAGTTCTTGAGGGTTCTTGGAGTACATCTCCAAGATTCAAGAGTCAACAACAACACACAGCAAGTAAGCAAGAAGAGTGTGTTTTCACTTATATTTTTGTATTTCTCTTCTTGTGTGAGTTGTGTAAAATACCGGAAAAATAGAGAATAATAATAAGGAAATTTTCTGGAATTTTTGGAAATTTTTTGAGAATTTTTCGGAGCTCGTATGGACGAGTTAATGGGGATAATAACGGGGCCCGGGAAAGTCTGTTTAGGCTACCCATTTAAGCGAGGAAATGTTTATATTTATATATTATTTTCCGTTTTGTTTTTATTTTTATTTCCCTTTTTCCTTCGTTTTCACCTCCTCGTGCGCACCGAGTCTCCTTTCCCCTATCGATTTCCCCTGCCGATCCCTTGCCCTAACCGCACGCAGCGGTTACCTTCTCTCGATCCTCAATTTCATACCCGAGTCGATCTCTTCATCTCCTTCCCTTTCCTTCTCGAGTCGGCCAACCTCCTGTTTTCCCTTCCCCTCGCGTCGCCCCGTTGGCAATGGCCGACACCGGTCGGAAGCCGCCGATCGCCTCCTAGCCGTCTCCACCACCGCCGTCCCATGCGGCTAATTTCCGTGCCCTAGTTTTGGGTTCACAGCCGTCGGCGCCGCACGGAGCAGCACCGAATTCGAGCTTCTTCTCCGCTATGCTCGTGCCCTAGCTAGCCGCCGGCGCCTCCTTTCTTCCAAGTAGTGCAGATTTGACCTAGGGCTCGAGTTCACTTGCACATCTCTCCCCTTTGCCCGATTCAGTCACGTAAGTTCTCTGTGATAGTGCTGATTTAGGGTTTTTGGTGGCTGGATTTGGAGGTAGGTTTTCCTCCTGTATTTGGATTTACGAGTAGGGTGTTATTCTTGCTGAATTTGACAAACAAACTGAGTTGTGCAGGGATTTCGTCACTTCTGGCCAGATTCGAGGAAAACTGTAGCTTTTTGTTGGAACCAGCACTGTCCCACTGTTGGAGTTCTGTTCCGGCAGTGAGGGAAAACTTTTGGAGCTGCCAAATCTGAGTGGTATCGCTGTGTGTACCTCCGACAACGACCAGTGGAGAAATCCCTATATCTGGGTGAGTTTTGGATTGAGGTAAATACATTGTTGTTAGTATAAATGTGGATTACATGGTTAGTAAGTTTATGTAGATTGGATTAGCTTTAGATTTTTAATCTAATGTTATGATTAGGGTTAAGGCAATTAACCCTAGTTAATCGTTGAATTTAATTTAGGAAGGTTGAGGTTTATGGTTTAGAGTTTTTCCCTAAATTGTTCTTAAGAATTTTATTTAGCTATTCATTTGAGTTGTAGCTAAATAAAATGTGTATATATTGGATATAAGACTTTGACGCGAGACGAGTATCTCAATGTCGGATTTGGACATTCCTATTGGAGGCGGGTACTTCTGACTTTATGTCGTTTGATATGCATAGTAGTGAATTTAACAAATTACAATAATTATGTTTCTTATCTGTTTCGGTTAGTCACTACCCGATACTTGTTACATGTTTGGTTGATAATTGTTTTGCATCTCATGTTATTTCTTACCTGCTTATACATGCTTATAAGGGGTAGTGATATACCATGCTTCACCATGTTCAGGACCTAGGTTTTATACCTTATCTTATCTGTGTACCTTTGATTTGATTCATTGACCTAAGGTGCACCTTCTATATATATATGGTTTAGCTCAGGATATTTCCATGGTTAGTGTCATGCACCATTCACATGATTGCATGATGTGCGATAGTCTGCTCCATTATTGTTGAGCACATCGCCAGTTACACGGATCTGCACACACCACCACTCATGGGTTAGTGGTCGATTCAGGTAGAGTGTGTTGCAGCAGGGACTTTGTTTGGCTCCGTTGATCCGCTCATGGGTAGTGTAACGCAGTGTGGTAGCCGACAGAGATTCCTCCCCGTCATCGTGTACCGGGAGATGAGAGCATTGCGCTCCCCCATTTATGATTTGGGGTAGGAGGATAGGTGTACTCCGATAGCATCTCGTCCGCTCGGTCACTCATCAGGAGCAGTGATGACAGAGTGCACGGTTGTCACAACCCTACCCACTCGGTCTCACCATTGTGTGTGAGATGGTTGACTGGAGTCAGGGGTGACCAGGACGCATCATTCGCATCATACGCATCATACACATTGATGCATTTATTTCTTGTGATTGTGTTTACTGCATTTATTTGCTGCATTTTGGTTGGATGGCCATGTTTGACATGCATACAGGATTTCTATACCTCTCAGATTGTTTATCCTTGTACCGGGTCCTGGTTAGTACAATTTTCTCCTGTTTACTTCAGTTGCATTTATTCCTTCTTATATCAGGGGACTGTACGCATGATTAGTGCTAGATGTTATTTCCCTACTATGTATATCAGTTGTTACCCGCTGAGCGTTGGACTCACCCCCGCCTCCGTTGTTATTTTTCAGGTTGATGCTGTCAGGAGAGATTTCCAGTTGCTAGTCCCCTGCAGACCACGAGGATATTGTTGGTCTTTTGGTCTTCTTACTTAGATTATGCTAAACTTGTTATGTTTGATGGTATGGACATTGTATGGATTTTGTGATGTCGATGGATTTGGTTTGGATTTTCTTTTACTACATGCCTGCCTAGATGGCAGAAGAGGTAAGTTGATTTTATGGTCAGATTTGAGCTTTATGGGTGTAGTTGAGTAGGGTGGATTTTGAGTCTTATTATCATTGCTTATTAAACTGCGTGGATGTCTGTGTTATTGTTTTGCTTATTATTGTTATTATTCCAGCCGCATGTGGCTGAGGTATATGGTGATGTAGAAAGTTTCAGATTGTCTGCCGTACAGGGGAGATGCTGCCGAAATTTCTTCGGACAGGGACTCCTCCGGGGCGTGACAATTTAGTGGTATCAGAGCACAGGTATACGATCCTTTGTTTTCATATTTTGGATATTTGGGATAACCTGATACCAATTTATTTGGTATCAGAGCGCCAAGTTGGCGATACTTGTTTGATTTCCGTGTGTTGGATTTTTGAGATTTATCTGATACCAATTTAGTGGTATCAGAGCGAGTTATGATACCTGCTTTTGGTGTTCTGGATATTTGGATATCTATTTCGGTTTGTATAGATTTTCGTTATGGTTATGTTTCGAACTTCCGTTTCGGATTTATATGGATTTTCGGTGATTTTCTCGTTCGAAATTTTGAGGTCAAATTGGGGACTGGACAGCGACGGAACATCTCCAGACGACAAATAGGTATGATGTTATTTTATGATTTTTATACTGGTAGCGATATCTGTGATATAACTTAACAGATATGAGGAGGTCTACACGTATTGCTGTGAGACGTGGTGCTGGACAGCCACGTACGAGGACCGTGGGACCTCTGGACTTGCCAGAGATGCCTACTAGTGCTGAGCCTGTTAGTCAGGGACAGACTCAGGATACTGCGGGCACGTCGGGCTCTCAAATCCCGATGGCTCCTTTAGAGGTACCTACCTTGGCTGCACCGACTGTATCCACCCCTACCGTATTTACGGTACCACCAGGGGTAATACCGGCATACCCCGCACCTGCTCCGGCCCAGCCTATGACGTACTCGGCACCACCGCCACCTGGACCTACAGTGTACCCGACACCAGTGGCACCTGTGCCCCCAGTACCTACGGTGTACCCAGCAGCACCTGCGCCAATGATGTCGGCTGCTCCACATCCGGTACCATTACCTACTGTATCTCCAGCTGCGGCCACCTATGTTCATCCTACAGTGCCACCGACGGCTTATGCTCCAGTTTATACAGCAGCACCGGGAGTACCTCCTCCGGTTTATTCAGCGGTACCACCTGTAGCACCAGCTCCAGTAGTTCCGCCAGTTCCTGCAGCCGTCCCGACACACCTCACTGACATTGCCGCGGCACGAGCTAGGATTCCAGTATTAGCAGAGTCGATGAAGACTCGATTCACACTCTTCCGAGGAGACCTTGACCCGAGTATGACTCTATCATGGATAGAGACTATGGAGCAGACCTTCTTCTATATGGCTTGTTCCGAGTGGGAGAAAGCAGAGCTGGCTGCTTTCCATTTACGGGATGAGGCTAACGCCTGGTGGATTACTCAGCGTTCCATCATCGGCGAGCGGAGCATTACTTGGGCCAAGTTCAGAGAGGCTTTTGAGAGCCGTTTCTTACCACTAGCATATCAGATGGCTCGCCGGCAGGATTTCATGAGTCTGCGGCAGAACAATCGCTCAGTGACAGAGTATAATACTGAATTTAACCGGTTGGCTAGGTTTTGTCCAGAGTTAGTTGCGGAGGACAGATCCCGCATGATGCAGTTTATTCAGGGACTGGACGGTCATCTGCAAGTAAGGCTTGCCGGTTTAGGGATCGCATCTTACTCAGATGCACTGGATCGAGCCTTGATGATAGAGTTAGCTCAGCAGAGAGCATTTCCGGACAGGAAGAGGAAGCATACGGGTCAAACATCTAGACAGATCCAGCAGCCACCGGCTACACAGCAGCAGAACTGGAAACGACCCGACAGCGACATTCGCTGTTTCAGATGTGGATCCAGAGATCACATCACCCCAGCCTACTCTTTGGGACAGCCAGTTTGCTTTTATTGCAAACTGCCTGGGCACCAGAGCCGAGATTGTCAGCTGAATGCTCAGCACACGACTTCCGGAGGGTCGGGTCAGAGGGGACAGTCTAGTCAGACGGGGGCATATCGAGGAGGGCAGAAAGCCAAATCTTCGCATCATCAGCAGGGGATAGCTTCACCTACAGCAGCGGCATTTGGCATGCTCGGACAGGAGTACCCCAGTACTCCCATAGTACCCCAAAGCTCCATTCCAGGACCTCATTATCTGACTCAGTATCAGACGCAGTCCCAGCCATCGGTACAGTATCAGTCGCCACCCTCTCAGACTTCTCTAGCGCAGTATCCAGTACCACCTCAGTGGCAGGCTTCTGCCTAGCTGCAGCAGTCGCTGGCAGCGTTACCACCTCCTCCTCCGCCAGAGTCTGGACGTATTCATGCGATTACCAGAGAGGATGTGCAGCGAGCCGACGGATCCGTTTTCCGCGGTACGATTTCTATTTATGCCTTATCTGTAGATATACTGATAGATACTGGTAGCTCGCATTCTTTTATATCTCGTACTTTTATGCAGGAGATTGGTAGATTACCCACTTGCAGACCCCAGCGATTGACTGTCTCTCTACCGTCCGGTGATACTTTGGGTGTCACTCAGGAGGTCAGAGGATTGTCCGTTAGATTTTTGCAATATGATACTTACGGTAGATCTGTTGGTATTGGGAATGATCGACCTTGATATTATTCTTGGCATAGATTGTTTGTCCGCATATCATGCCACTGTTGATTGCTAGACGAGGGTGGTCACATTCCGACCATTATGAGTTTTTGGTAATGCCATTTGGGCTTACCAATGCTCTAGCGGTATTTATGGATTGTTGTGGTGGAGCGTTGCTCCCACATATTGTAGATTGCTCGTAGAGGAGCGCTGCTCCCATATAGGTTGCATTGATGGTGGTAGAGCGTTGCTCCCACATATGTAGTATTTCTTGTGATGGAGCGTTGCTCTCACATTCGATGATCTATTTCTCTATTGATTTGTAGCTAGTGATCAGATTTCAGACTTGTTGTCAGGGATTTTATAGTTGAGTATGTCTGTTGTACGGGCACTATGAGTTCTAGGTTTTACCATTTAGGCTTACAAAGCCCTAGATGTTTTCATGGACTCGATGATTTCGGTATTCCTAGGTTGTTTGGATCGATTTCCATTGTCCTTGTTGACAATGTTGTAATCTATTTTTGATCTGAGCTCGATACCCCATTTTTTTCACTTGAGATACGTGATTTAATTTACCGTTCAACATTTTGTACTCTTTACCTGTTGTTAGTATTTGCTGATGGTAGATAATGAAAATTTGGGGACCAAATTTTTATTAGTGGGGGAGAATGTAAAATACCAAAAAAATAGAGAATAATAATAAGGGAATTTTCTGGAATTTTTGAAAAAATTTCGGAAATTTTTCGGAGCTCGTATGGACGAGTTAACGGGGATAATAACGAGGTCCGGGAAAACCTGTTTAGGCTACCCATTTAAGCGAGGAAATGTTTATATTTATATATTATTTTCCGTTTTGTTTTTATTTTTATTTCCCTTTTTCCTTCTTTTTCACCTCCTCGCGCGCGCCGAGTCTCCTTTCCCCTGCCGATTTCCCCTACCTATCCCTTGCCCTAACCGCACGCAACGGTTACCTTCTCTTGATCCTCAATTTCATACCCGAGCCGATCTCTTCATCTCCTTCCCTTTCCTTCTCGAGTCGGTCAACCTCCTGTTTCCCCTTCCCCTCGCGTCGCCCCGTTGGCAATGGCCGACACCGGTCGGAAGCCGCCGATCGCCTCCTAGCCGTCTCCACCACCGCCGTCCCATCCGGCTGATTTCCGTGCCCTAGTTTAGGGTTCACAGCCGTCTGCACCGCACGGAGCAGCACCGACGTTGAGCTTCTTCTCCACTATGCTCGTGCCCTAGCTAGCCGTCGGCGCCTCCTTTCTTCCAAGCAGTGCAAATTTGACCTAGGGCTCGAGTTCACTTGCACATCTCTCCCCTTTGCCCGATTCAGTCACATAAGTTCTTTGTGATAGTGCTGATTTAGGGTTTCTGGTGGCTGGATTTGGAGGTAGGTTTTCCTCTTGTATTTGGATTTACGAGTAGGGTGTTATTCTTGCTGAATTTGACAAACAAACTGAGTTGTGCAGGGATTTCGTCACTTCCGGCTAGATCCGAGGAAAACTGTAGCTTTTTGTTGGAACCAGCACTGTCCCACTGTTGGAGTTCTGTTCCGGCAGTGAGGGAAAACTTTCGGAGCTGCCAAATCTGAGTGGTATCGCTGTGTGTACCTCTGACAACGACCAGTGGAGAAATCCCTATATCTGGGTGAGTTTTGGATTGAGGTAAATACATTGTTGTTAGTATAAATGTGGATTACATGGTTAGTAAGTTTATGTAGATTGGATTAGCTTTAGATTTTTAATCTAATGTTATGATTAGGGTTAAGGTAATTAACCTTAGTTAATCGTTGGATTTAATTTAGGAAGGTTTTATGGTTTAGAGTTTTTCCCTAAATTGTTCTTAAGGATTTTATTTAGCTATTCATTTGAGTTGTAGCTAAATAAAATGTGTATATATTGGATACAGGACTTTGACGCGAGACGAGTATCTCGATGTCGGATTTGGACATTCCTATTGGAGGCGGGTACTTCTGACTTTATGTCGTTTGATATGCATATTAGTGAATTTAACAAATTGCAATAATTATGTTTCTTATCTGTTTCGGTTAGTCACTACCCGATACTTGTTACATGTTTGGTTGATACTTGTTTTGCATCTCATGTTATTTCTTACCTGCTTATACATGCTTATAGGGGGTAGTGATATACCATGCTTCACCATGTTCAGGACCTAGGTTTTATACCTTATCTTATCTATGCACCTTTGATTTGATTCATTGACCTAAGGTGCACCTTCTATATATATATGGTTTAGCTCAGGATATTTCCATGGTTAGTGCCATGCACCATTCGCATGATTGCATGCTGTGCGATAGTCTGCTCTATTATTGTTGAGCACATCGCCAGTTACACGGATCTGCACACACCACCACTCATGGGTTAGTGGTCGATTCAGACAGAGTGTGTTGCAGCAGGGACTTTGTTTGGCTCCGTTGGTCCGCTCATGGGTAGTGTGACGCAGCGTGGTAGCCGACAGAGATTCCTCCCCATCATCGTGTACCGGGAGATGAGAGCATTGCGCTCCCCCATTTATGATTTGGGGTAGGAGGATAGGTGTACTCCGACAGTATCTCGTCCGCTCGATCACTCATCAAGAGCAGTGACGACAGAGTGCACGGTTGTCACATCCCTACCCACTCGGTCTCACCATTGTGTGTGAGATGGTTGACTGGCGTCAGGGGTGACCAGGACGCATCATACGCATTGATGCATTTATTTCTTGTGATTGTGTTTGCTGCATTTATTTGCTGCATTTTGGTTGAATGGCCATGCTTGACATGCATACAGGATTTCTATACCTCTCGGATTGCTTATCCTTGTACCGGGTCCTGGTTAGTACAGTTGTCTCCTGTTTACTTCAGTTGCATTTATTCCTTCTTATATCAGGGGACTGTATGCATGATTAGTGCTAGATGTTATTTCCCTACTATGTATATCAGTTGTTACCCACTGAGCGTTGGACTCACCCCTGCCTCCGTTGTTATTTTTCAGGTTGATGCTGTTAGGAGAGAGTTCCAGTTGCTAGTCCCCTGCAGACCACGAGGATATTGTTGGTCTTTTGGTCTTCTTACTTAGATTATGCTAAACTTGTTCTGTTTGATGGATGGACATTGTATGGATTTTGTGGTGTCGATGGATTTGGTTTGGATTTGCTTTTACTACATGTCTGCCTAGATGACAGAAGAGGTAAGTTGATTTTATGGTCGGATTTGAGCTTTATGGGTGTAGTTGAGTAGGGTGAATTTTGAGTCTTATTATCATTGCTTATTAAACTGCGTGGATGTCTGTGTTATTGTTTTGTTTATTATTATTATTATTTCAACCGTATGTGACTGAGGTATATGGTGATGTAGAAAGTTTCAGATTGTCCGCCGTACAGGGGAGATGCTGCCGAAATTTCTTTGGACAGGGACTCCTTCGGGGCGTGACAAGTTGTATTTGTGTGTTTGGATTTGTACGAGGCTTCTCCACCTCCGGCTACAACCGAGAAGGAGTATTTCATAGTGGAGGAGTGAGTCGGTGTGTGGATCCTTGGATTAGTCACCTCTTCTTGAGGTGGATACCAAGTAAATCCTACTTGTTAGCATTGTATAGTTTGTCTTCGAGTTGTATTCTGCTGCAAACCATCAAGATGAAGCAAACGATACAAGTGCACGATGAACCGCTATTCACCCCCCACCCCCTCTAGCGGGCACAAAGGTCCCAACAACTGGTATTAGAGTGAGGTCGCTCTTCTACAGACTAACCGCCAAGAGAGCAAGAAGCTAGAGGAAGAAGAAGATGGAGAGTGAATGACCTCTCGGATGGGACATCCGAATTCCACCTCCATACGACAAAGAAGACTTCAATTTTTGGAGGACAAGGTTGGAGATTTGGTTCCAAATGGATTGGAATGAATGGGTGGTCTTGGAGGACACATTTGAAGCTCCAATGGATAAGAAAGGGAAGCGCCTCCGACCTTGATATTGGACCGAGGAACAACGGGAGCAAGTAGAGGCGAATAAGGAGGTAACAAATATATTATTAAACTTATTACCCTCTAATATTATTGTGAGTGTAGGTGAATACACAAGTGCAAGTGATCTTTGGAAAAAGATCATTGCATATCATGAGAACCCTACACAATTCTAAGGTGTGGAGGAGCCCAAGGAGAAGGGCTCAGTAGTCCAAGAGGAGAAAGACCAATCCGATGTTGACACGAGGTCAACATTCGAGGAGGAAAAGGAAGAAGAGGAAAAGGAAGATGAGAGATCATCCACATCTTCGAGAGAGGAAGAGGTGGAAGCATCCACATCCTCAAGAGTTGAAGAGGTGGAAGCATCCACATCCTCGAGAGTTGAAGAGGTGGAAGCACCCACACCCTCAAGAGGAGAAGAAGAAGATGATGATGTCACCTCCACAACACAAGATAAATCAAATGGAGGATTAAGTGCTACCCCTACAAGCAAAGGTATAGAAATTTACATTGTGAATAATAAAAATCATATCATTTGCTTTGAGTGTAGGGAGCATGGGCACTGCAAGAGTAAGTGTCCCAAATTGGCCAAGAAGAAGGGCCAAGTAGACCCAAGGGCAAGGAGAAGCCCAAGGAGATTGGTCCCACGGAACGCAAGAGCAAGGAGCACATTGTGTGCCTCTCATGCAATCAAAATGGGCATTACCGGAGTCAATGCCCTAAAGGGAAGAAGCCAATCAAAGTTAGAGGAGGAAGCACAAGTCTAGGGGGAGCTTTTAAGAGCAAACTCAAGGTAACATTTAATGACGCAATTCCTTTTAGAAATGGTAAAGAGCATGTTAGAAATAAGGTACATCATTTAAATGCTAATTGCCATGAGATTAGGAGGAATGATAGAAGTAAGGACAAATATATTCCTCCTCATGCTAGATTTACCACACCTAAGGTTAGGAAGGTAAATAACAACTTAGGCAATAACACCAAGGAATCTAGATATATGCCTAAGAATAGAAATTCTCATAGGAGTCAAGAAAAATCCAAATCTATGGATTTAATGACGGAGAACCTAGTCTTGAGGTCAAGACTTGATAACTTAGAAAGGACCCTAGCAAGAATGGAAAATATGCTTAGGGGTCAAAATGAGCACAACCTAAGAAAAGCTAGACAAGAGCCATCCAATGGCTATAAAGGTTTGAGATATAAGCCTAAGGCTAAGAAGGATGTGACTTCTTTTCATAGGGTTCCATATAGTTATGGAACCAACCCTAGGACTAGAGGTCAAGTCAAAAGTACAAGGGAAGAAATTCCTAAGAGTATTTATGGCAAGATCGATGTGACTAAGACTTCTTAAAAGTCTAACAAAGTCACAAAGAAGGTCACAAGGGAGGTCATTCCTAGAATTGACCTAGTAAAGGTGACTAAGGCTTCAAAAAGGCCAAACAAAGTCACAAAGAAGGTTACAACTGAAGTTAGCCCTAGAAGTGACCTAGTGAAAGTGACCAAGGCTTCTAAGAAGCCAAGAAAGGTCCTTAGGAAGGTATCTAGGGAAGTCATCCCTAGTGAGTACCTAGAGCATCCAATGAGCACCAATAGGTTTTGGGTTCCTAGGAGCATATTCTCTACACCCTAGATGGGTTTAGAGAGTGTCAACTCCAATTGGAAGGGTAGTTAACCCAACCTTGTTAAGGTTGACACTTGAGAGCATTTTCAAAGTTTCACTAACCTTTGAAAATGAAAAGGATTATTAGTGTTACTCTTCGAAAGAGTAGAATGTGTCAAAATTTGAGGAGTTGAATCTAATTTAAAATTGACACACTTGAGAGAAGCAAAAGTAATGCCAAATTTAGAATTCGGCATTTTCTTACGGAGTTAAGGGAAATGTAAACCTTAATCCAAATTGTCACTCTTGGAAAGAGTAACATGTGCCAAATCTTAAGGAATTATGTGTGAATTAAATTGGCACAATTTGGAGAAGCATATGAACTACCAAGTTAGGATTTTGGTATGTTCTTAGGGAGTCAAGGACAAATCCGGGCTTAAAATATAAGGTGATTACTCCTTTGGAAGGATAAATATGAAAAAATTTGAGAAATGTGCTTAATTTTAATTGGCATTCCTTCAAGAGATAAGCAATCTAGGCTTAATTTTAAGGTTTTAGCTAAGGTTTAAGGATACTTAGATAGATTATCTAGGTATATTTTATTTATGCTAAAATGTCATGATTGATTGCATATTATATGTCATGACATTATATGTTGCATTCATTTTATTATGAAAAACACAAAAATACCATGTCATGTCATACATACATCATGTAGCTATAGCATGTTTTTTCTTTTGAGAATTGCTTATTTTGATGTATGTCATTGATCATCATGCATTATGTCAATTTCCTTATAATTAAGGACAAAAGGCATTTATCATAAATGGTAAATATCCCAATTAATGGGATTATACCAAATGACATTTTAGGTGAATGATCATAAGTCTTATAATGCCTAGATAGGTATGCATGATCCCTTAGTTTAGGGCAAAACTAAATATACATCTCACAAGAACTATAAGGTGACTTGAATATGTTTTAATACACGTTAGATATAAGTGAGATGTTAGGATGGTGAACAAAACTCAAGATGTTGATTTAGTGCATCTTGTTGAGTTTTAGGTTCATTAAAGCATATAGTCATGTGATTTCCAATCATTGGAAGAGCTAATGTACAAGTCATGTGCATTGAGCCCAAAGAACATAGTTAAATATTGGTTTTGAAAATGATTTTAAAATGCTTTTTGAAAACCTTGGTGAAGACTATCTTTTGATAGTAATCATCATTGAAAAGTTAGACACAAACTAGGAGAAATCATTGAAGTTTTTAAGGGTTTTCAAAGTTGTGTTAGTCTTTGAAAATAGGAACTATTTTCATAGAAAACTATTTTTCCTTGATAAAGTATACCCTAAATAATGACTACATGAATTTTCATGATTTTTAGATTTTTGTAGAATTTTTGGAGAGTTTCTGAATTTCGCTGAAATTGGATTTCAGAGAAATAAGAAACCCAATCTATCAGCCGATCGATTGGATTGGGTTCAATCGATCAGCCGATCGATTGGGAAGCCAATTCCCGCGAACAGAAGGGTAGTGAATCAATCAGCCGATCGATTGACCCAGGCTGGATCGATCAGTCGATCAATTTAGAGGGAATTTCTGTGAGCAGTAGCTTGCGGAATCGATCAATGGATCGATTGAAGTGATTTCAATCAATTAAGTCCCAACTTCAATCGATTGGGAAGTCTGTTTTTAGCTAGAAAAGCCTTATTTCATCACTTCAAGTCCCGTTAACCACTCCAAACCCCTTGGAATACATTTGTATATGTTTAGGGAGAGTTTTTCATGAGGGATAGTATCCTCAAGATGATGGCTCAATTGAGTAAAGTAGATTGTCCTCGTAGGAAAGAGAATAATAAAGGTGTATCCTATTCAGTAGTTGTTGAAACATGTTTAGTGGTGTTATCTACCTGTACCTGGTGTGTAGATATGGGAGCCACTGATCATGTCTGCAATGTTGGGGCAATTTACCTTGGTCAAGTTTGACCAGTTTGACTAAGCTTGAGTTGAGTCAAGCTTGAGTCGGGATTTGAGTTTTGATGTTTGACAATATATGGAGATTTCTAGGGCAATCGTCCGGTTGTGGAGATGATCAAAGGGCTGACCAGGTTGATGAGAATACAAGTTAAGTAGCTCAGGATTGATAGGAGACTTGACTCTGGAAGTCCTAATTGGAGGTTAGGAAAATTGGAAAGTCCTAGTGAAGCTAGGCAGGAGAAAGTCCTGGTAAGGAGTTAGGCAATTGAAAAGTCTAAGTGTGATCTTGGCAAAGGAGAAAGTCCTGGTGAGGAGCCAGACAATTAGGAAAGTTCAAGTGTGATCTTGGCAAAGGAGAAAGTCCTGGTGAGGAGTCAGGCAATGGGAAAGTCCAAGTGTGATCTTGGTAAAGGAGAAAGTCCTGGTGAGGAGTCAGGCAAGTGGAAAGTCCAAGTGTGATCTTGGCAAAGGTTGTAAGTCCAAGCATGTGGTCTTGGCAAGGTAAGTCCTAGTGTGACTTGGCAAGGAGAACTCGACAACTAGGATGAGGCCGAAGGAAGTTCCTGAAGGCAAGTCGTAAAAGATGGGGAGATATCCGAAGGACGCAAGGCTGATGGAGGAGACTAGAAGGCTAGTTCAAGGTTGGTCGGGTGTGGTCAAATGCTAGGCATGGAGACCCAACAGGTCATGGTTGACTGGGAGTTGGGTTTGGGAATTTGGACTTGAGTTTGAGTCAAGTCCAGGCTGGTCAATCGATCGGGCGATCGATTGAACCAGAGTCCAATCGATCAGTGGATCGATTGGAGTGTGCTGCAATTATGGGAAGGCCCAATCGATTGGTCGATCAATTGGGATGTGAAATCGCAAGAACAGAGGCTTTCCCAATTGATCAGGCGATCGATTGGGAGCTTCCAATTAATCGGTCGATCGATTGGGCAGCAGAAGCTCTCGCGCGGACGCGAGAGCACAGAAAGGCTCTAAATCGATCGGGCGATCGATTCAGGCAGTTCCAATCGATCGGTCAATCGATTGGGAAGTGACCGTTGCTCAGGAAACGAGCGATGGATGGCTGGGATGGAGCAATGCTGATGTGGCAATCGATTGAGGTTGAATTGGATCGATTGGGAGCACAGGATATAGCCGTTACGGAGAGTTTTCTTCGCAGATCTTTGCGATTTCTTCGTGCAGTTTTCTGCGATCTTCACCAGCGATTTCCTCCGAGTTTCTTGCCAGTTCTTGGAGTGCATCTCCAAGATTCAAGAGGCAACAACAACACACAGCAAGTAAGCAAGAAGAGTGTGTTTTCACTTGTATTTTTATATTTCTCTTCTTGTGTAAGTTGTATTTGTGTGTTTGGGTTTGTACGAGGCTTCTCCGCCTCCGGCTGCGACTGAGAAGGAGTATTTCATAGTGGAGGAGTGAGTCGATGTGTGGATCCTTGGATTAGTCACCTCTTCTTGAGGTGGATACCAAGTAAATCCTACTTGTTAGCATTGTATAGTTTGTCTTCGAGTTGTATTCCGCTGCAAACCATCAAGACGAAGCAAACGACGCAAGCGCGCGACAAACCACTATTCACCCCTTCTAGCGGGCACAAAGGTCACAACATGCAATACATTGCAGGGGTTCCAGGAAACCTGACGACTACATGAAAGGGAAATCACCGTATACATGGGCATTGCTATTGCAGTGGGAGATGTTTATTTATCTTTTAGGAATAAAATATTGATTTTGGAAAAATTGTCTTTATGTACCAAATTTTAGAAAGAAATTGATTTCAGTTTCTAAACTTTTAAACGATGGATATTCTGTTTCTTTTGATGACAAAGTGGTCATCAAGAAAAATAAAGTAGATATCTGTTTTGGTACATTGGTTGACAATTTGTATAATCTTAAATCAATAACTCCCACGATGCAACAAATGGTAACTCATCTTCTGAATTTAATAAGAGAAAGGAGCCTTCGAAAATGAACCAAACATATCTTTGGCAACTAAGGCTAGGTCATATTAACTTAAGTAGGATTCAAAGGTGGACCTTTTGGTTCATTAGTGGTGGAAATTTTTTTCAAACCTGCGAATCCTGCTTGGAAGGAAAAATGACCAAGAGACCTTTTTTTAAAGATAAGGGGTATAGAGCCAAAAATGTATTGCAATTGGTTCATTCTGATTTGTGTGGTCCTATGTCTATCCACACAAGAGGTGGTTTCGAATATTTTATCTCTTTTATAGACGATTATTCGAGATATGGGTACATTTACTTTATGCGCCGCAAGTCTGAGTGCTTTGATAAGTTCAAAGAGTACAAGGCTGATGTGAAGAAACGTCATGGTAAAAGTATCAAGACACTACAGTCTGATCGTGGTGGCGAATACCTCTTAGGAGAGTTTAGGAATTACTTATCAGAGGCTGGGATTCAATCTCAACTGTCAGCACCTAGTAGACCCCAATAGAATAGTGTGGCAGAATGAAGGAATAGGACTCTTATGGAAATGGTTAGATCGATGATAAGTTATTCAGAATTACCAAACTCGTTTTGGGGATATGACCTGGAAACAACAGTGTACATTCTAAACTTAGTACCTTCTAAGTCAGTACCTTCTACTCCCACAGAACTATGGAATGGGCGTAAGCCTAGTCTAAGACATGTTCGGATTTAGGGTAGTCCAGCACATGTGCTGAAGGGAGATATTGATAAGTTGGAATCACGTACAGAAGTTTGCTTGTTTGTGGGTTATCCTAAAGGAACGAAAGGTGGTTTGTTTTATAATCCTAAAAATCAAAAGATCATTGTTAGCACCAATGCTCGTTTTTTAGAAGAAGACTATGTAATGAACCATAAGTCCATGAGTAAAATTGTTCTAGGAGAAATTAGAGAGGACACATCTAGTACCAACAGTACAAAATGAAATATCACAAGAAACTGCAACATGTGTTACAAATGATGCACAGTTACAGACAGTGTCTCGTCGTAGAGGGAGGGCTGTTAGGTAACCCGAAAGACTCATGTCTTTGGGAGAATCTTCGGACTTGATCCCTGGTGAACATGAACCTGATCCTCGGACATATGACGAAGCTGTTGGTTGCTACTCGGAAAACCTAGAGGTTCCACTGTACAAAAATTTAGTACAAAGGTTTGAACCTTTTCCTAGCTACCATGTGTTCTTTTAAATTAAATTTTGGATCGTCTGCGGAACTTAACACGTTTGATCCAAAACTTAATCTATTCGTTCTTTTAGGTTTTGACTTGGGTCTCCTGCGGAACTTAACACGTTCGACCCAAATCACCTTAAGTTATTAATTCCATTAAATATTAATTTCCATAATTGGTTCCCAGTACTGATGTGGCGAGGCACATGGCCTTCTTGGATATGGGAGCAACCACCACCGACTAGACAAAACCTTTTATGGAAAGCTAATATTTAATTTCCTAAAATAACTTTAGGTTAACCGAAAAGAACAATCAAATCACAAGGGAAAGAAAAACAAAAGAACACTATATCGAAAACAAATTTGAAACTCTAGAATCGTATGCCTCTTGTATTTAGTATTATTTCCAAAAATAACTAGTATGATGCGGAAACAAAAATTACTAGTTATACCTTTTAGAAAGACCTCTTGATCTTCTACCGTATTCCTCTTCTAACCTCGGACGTTGTGTGGGCAACGATCTTCCGAGATGAGAACCACCAAGCACCTTCTTCTTCCTTACAAGTTTCGCCATCAAAACTTCTCCTAGGATGAAGAGGTTCGCCACCACCACCATGCTCCAAGGGATGCTAGAAAAGAGGCTTCTCCTTCTTCTCCTTCTTAGATCCGGCCACCAAAGCTATCTCCACCATGAGAAGGTTTCGGCCACACAAAGGAGAGGAGAGGAAAGAAAGGGCCGGCCACACCCAAGGAGAAAAGAGAGGAAAAATAGAATAGAGTCGTTAGCCTTGAAGTCTCCTCTACCCCCTCTTTTATAATCCTTGGTCTTGGCAAATAAGGAAAATTTAATAAAAACTTCCTTAATTCTTTTGCCATTGAAAAGGAAAATTTATTTAATTAAAATAATTTTCTCTTTTCAAATTATAATGGCCGGCCACTCTTCTCCCCAAAACAAGGAGAGTTTTAATTAAAACAAAAATTAAAACTTCCTAATTTATTTCTAGAAATTTATAAAAATTTCTTCAATAATTTTAATCCCTTCATGATTGGTTAATAAAAATAAATTTTATAAATTAAAATCTTTCTTTTAAACATGTGGATAATTTCCAAAAAGGAAAGTTATCTCTAAAAATTAAAATCTCCTTTCAATCTACAAATAAGGAAAGATATTAAATCTTTTCTTAATCTTTTGTAGAAACTAATAAAAGAGAATTTTTAATTTTTAAACTTTCTTTTAAATCATGAATATAATTAAAAGGAAAGTTTTTACCAAAATTAAAATTAACCTTTTAATCTACAAATAAGGAAAGAGATTTTAACTCTTCTCTAAATCTTTTGTAGAATCTTATAAAAGGAATGATTTAAATTTTTAAACTCTCTTTTAAATTATATTATCCACATAAGAAAAATTTTAAAATTAAAATTCCTTTTTATTTTAATAGGGACGACCACATGAATTCACCCATGAACATACCCATGGTCGGCCCTAGCTTGGTCTCCAAGCTAGCTTGGCCGGCCCCTATAGGATGGGTAAGAAGGTGGGTATAGATGGGTATAGTACTCTATAATTAAGAGGCTACGATAGGGACCGAGAGGAGGAATTGGTTTTGGTCTCCCGATAAAATTAAGCATCCCGTGCTCGCCCCGAACACACAACTTAATTTTATCAATAATAATTCATTCCACTAGAGAACTATTATTGAACTACCGCACCAATCCCAAATTACATTTTGGGCTCCTTCTTATTATGAGTGTGTTAGTCTCCCTGTATTTAAGATAACAAATGTCCACTAATTAAGTAAGTTACTGACAACTCACTTAATTAATATCTAGCTCCAAGAGTAGTACCACTCAACTTCATCGTCATGTCGGACTAAGTCCACCTGCAGGGTTTAACATGACAATCCTTATGAGCTCCTCTTGGGGACATTCTCAACCTAGATTACTAGGATACAGTTTCCTTCTATAATCAATAACACATACTATAAGTGATATCATTTCCCAACTTATTGAGCTTATTGATTCATCGAACTAAATCTCACCCATTGATAAATTAAAGAAATAAATATCAAATATATGTGCTTGTTATTATATTAGGATTAAGAGCACACACTTCCATAATAACCGAGGTCTTTGTTTCTTTATAAAGTCAGTATAAAAGAAACGACCTCAAATGGTCCTACTCAATACACTCTAAGTGTACTAGTGTAATTATATAGTTAAGATAAACTAACACCTAATTACACTACGACCTTCCAATGGTTTGTTCCTTTCCATCATGGTCGTGAGCCATTGTTTATAATTTATAAGGAACCGATAACATGATCTTCTGTGTGTGACACCACACACCATGTTATCTACAATATAAATTAATTGAGCAACTACATTTATCATAAATGTAGACATTTGACCAATGTGATTCTTATTTCTAGATAAATGTTCATACCAAAAGCTAGGCTTTTAGTATACACTCTAACAGAAGCACTCCAAGATAAAGATGTAGTATCTTGGCAAAGAGCGATGAATTCTGAAATAGAATCTATGTATTCTAATAAGGTTTGGGAGCTTATAGAACCACTAAATGGTGTAAAAGCCGTTAGATGTAAATGGATCTACAAAAGGAAAAGAGGGACAGATGGGAAGGTGGAAACCTTCAAAGCAAGGCTTGTTACAAAAGGGTATACTCAGAAAGAGGGAATCGGTTATGAGGAAACCTTTTCACCGATAGTCATGCTTAAGTCTATCCGGATTCTCTTATCCATTGCCGCTCATATGAATTATGAGATTTGGCAAATGGATATCAAAGCAGCTTTCCTTAATGGAAGTCTTGAAGAAAACATCCATATGAAGCAACCAGAGGGATTCATAGCAAAGGGCAAAGTGCATCTAGTTTGTAAGCTTAATCGGTCCATTTATGGACTAAAGCAAGCTTCAAGATCTTGGAACATCCAGTTTAATGAAGTAATCCAGTCTTATGGATTTATTCAGTGTCCGAATGAGTCTTGTGTATACAAGAAGTGTAACAGAAACATGGTGGTATTTCTTGTACTATACGTAGATGACATTTTTGATAGTTGGAAACAATATCAAAGTGTTGTCAGAAGTAAGGGTATGGTTGTCCAAATAATTCGATATGAAGGACTTAGGAGAATGTGCACATATTCTTGGGATCAAGAGATCGTAAGAAAAAAGAATGTTGTGTTTATCCCAAGCTTCATATTGTTAGAGTGTATACTAAAAGCCTAGCTTTTTGTAAATATTTATTTTTGAAATAAAGAATCACATTGGTCATATGTCTACATTTGTATTGTAGTTGTTTAATTAATTTATATTGTAAATAACATGGTGTGTGGTGTTACACACAGAAGATCATGTTATCAGTCCCTTATAAATTATAAACAGTGGCTCATGACTAAAATGGATAGGAACAAACCATTGGAATAGTCGTAGTGTATTTGGGATTAGTTTATCTTGACTATAAAATTACACTAGTACACTCAGAGTATATTGAGCTGGACCATTTAAGGTAAGTTCTTTTTATACTGACTAAATAAAAGAACAAGACCTTTGTTATTATAGAAGTGTGTGCTCTTAATCCTGATATAATAACAAGCACATATATCTAATATTTATTTCTTTGATTTATCAAAGGGTGCTATTTAGTTCGATAAATCAATAAGCCCGATAAATTGGGAAATGATATTATTTATAGTGTGTATTATTGATTATAGAAGGAAACTGTGTCCTAGTAATCTAGGTTGATAATGTCCCCAAGAGGAGCTCATAAGGATTGTCATATAAACCCTGCAGGTAGACTTAGTTCGACATGACTATAAGGTTGAGTGGTACTACTCTTGGACTAAGATATTAATTAAAGTGAGTTGTCAGCAACTCATTTAGTTAGTGGGCATTTGACATCTTAAACACAGGGAGATTAACACACTCATGATAAGAAAGAGTCCAAAATGTAATTTGGGATTAGTGCGGTAGTTCAATAATAATTCTTTAGTGGAATGAATTATTATTGATGAAATTAAGTTAGGTGTTCAGGGTGAACACGGGAAGCTTAATTTCATCGAGAGATCAAAACCAATTCCTCCTCTCGGTCCCTATCGTAGCCTCTTATTTATAAAGTATTATACCCACCTTTATACCCATCCTAAGGTGGCCAGCCAAGCAAGCTTGGAACCCAAGCTTGGGCCGACCAAGAAAATAGGATGAGCCAAGTTGGGTGGCCGGCCCTAGCTTGAACACAAGCTTGGTGTGGCCGGCCACATTAAATTAAAAAGAATTTTATTTTAAAATCTTTCTTATGTGGAAGCCATGGTTTTAAAAGAGAGTTTAAAATTTAAATCTTTCCTTTTATAGCTTTCTACAAAGGATTAAGAGAAAGGTTTGAAATCTTTCCTTATTTGTAGTTAAAAGGGAAATTTTAATTTTTGATAAAACTTTCCTTTTTGTAACCATGTTCATGATTTAAAAGAGAGTTTTAAAAAATTATAAATTTTTCCTTTTATAGCTTTCTACAAAAGATTAAAAGAAAGATTTGATATCTTTCCTTATTTGTAGAATTAAAAGGAAGATTTTAATTTTGAATAAAACTTTCCTTTTGGAATTCATCCACATGTTTTAATAGAGAGAATTTAATTTATAAAAGTTTCCTTTTATAACCAACCATGAAGGGAAAATTAATAGAGAAATTTTTAAAATAAAAATTTCCGGAAACAAATTAGGAAGTTTTAATTCTTGTGAATAAAACTTTCCTTGCTTGGAGAATTAGATGTGACCGACCACTTTAATAAAAGAAAAGGAAATTATTTTTTATCAATTAAATTTTCCTTTCTATGGCAAAGAATATAAGGAAGTTTTTATTAAACTTTCCTTATTTGTCAAGACCAAGGATTATAAAAGAGAGGGAGGGGTGCCTTCATGAGATACAACTCTCTTCTATTCCTCTCCTCTCTTCCTTGGTGTGGTCGACCCTCTTATTCTCTCTTTTCCTTTTTCTTTCTTCTCCTTGGCTGAACCTCATCATCTCGTGGAGCTTGGAAGGTGGTCGAATTTTACTTGGAGAAGAAGGAGAAAAATGAGGCTTTGTTTCTAGCATCCCTTGGAGCTTGGTGGTGGTGGCCGAGGCTTGCTATCTCTTGGAGAAATTAGCTTGGCCGAAACTTGGAAGAAGGAAGAAGGAGGCTTGGTGGATTCTCATCTCGGTAGATCGTTGCCCACACAACGTCCGAGATAAGAAGAGGAATACAATAGAAGATCAAGAGGTTGTTGCTTACAAAGAAAGGTATAACTAGTAATTGTTTTCCGTATCATACTAGTTTTCTTTGTATGAATTCCAAACACAAGAGGCTAGTGATTCTAGGTTTCGAATTTGTGTTTCGATTTGTGTTTCTTTTCTTTTTCAATCTTGTGATTCGATTATTCTTAGTGGTTAAACCTAGGGTTATCATAAATAGATTAAATATTGAATTTCTTTAAAAGGCTTTGTCGAGGAAGTGATGGATGATCTCATACCCAAGAAGGCCAAGCGCCTCGCCATGTTTGACTTGGGAGCTGATTTTAGAAATAAATATTTAATCAACTGTGTAACATGGGTATGACTTGGATCAATAGTGTTAAGTTCTGTTTGCGATCTAAGTCTAAACCTCTAAGAACAGATAAGTTAAATTTGGAATCAATAATGTTAAGTTCTATTTGCGATTCCAAGTTTAATTTCTAAAGAACACATGGTAGCTAGGAAAAGGTTCAGACCTTGTACAAAATTTTGTACAAAGGAACCAGTAGGTTTTCTGAGTAGCAACCAACACATATATCGATATGATCCTAGCTCGTTTTAGCATGCAAGACTCTAAGAAAGGTTTTCTACCTTTTAGGCCTGGAGTATCTTTATCTAAAGTGATGTCTCCAAAGACATCAAAAGAGATAGAAGAAATAAAGGCAGTTCCTTATGTTGTAGGAAGCCTAATGTATGCTATGTTGTGTACGAGATAGGATATATGTTTTACCGTGGGCATGGTTAGCAGATATCAAAGTAATCTAGGACAGGGACATTGGACTGCCGTAAAGCATATATTAAAGTACTTTAGAAGGACTAGAGATTATATGCTAGCTTACAAAGCAGATTATTTGCTCCCTGTGAGTTACACGGATTCCAACTTCCAATTTGAAAGGGACAATAGTAAGTCAACCTCAGGGTTTTGTTTTTACTTTAGGAGGTGAAATCATAACTATGGAGGAGTGTTAAGCATAGGTGTTTTTCAGACTCCACCATAGAAGCTGAGTATGTGGCAGCCTCAGAGGCAGCCATAGAAGCTGAATGGCTCAGAAACTTCATGATGGACTTAGATGTGATTCATGCTTTGCCCAAAAATTATTACAATGTATTGTGATAATAAGTGGTGAAGTAGCAAACTCAAAGGAACCATGAGCCCATAAGGCAAGTAAACACATAGAGCGCAAGTACCACCCAATACGAGACATCGTATAACGAGGAGAAGTTGTTTCCGCCTAGATTGCATCAGATGATAACCTGAGAGATCCTTTCACTAAGGCCCTTAAGGCAAAAGCTTTTGATGGGCATGTTGAGGGGTTGGGAATCAGAAGTATGGCAGGGTATAAGGCGACATAGTCTTTTAGTATAAGTGGGAGATTGTTAGAGTGTATACTAAAAGCCTATCTTTTTGTATAAATATTTATCTAGAAATAAGAATCACATTGGTCAAATGTCTACATTTATGTTAAGTGTAATTGTTCAATTAATTTATATTGTAGATAACATGGTGTGTGGTGTCACACACAGAAAATCATGTTATCAGTTCTTTATAAATTATAAACAGTTGCTCATGACTAAGATGGATAGGAACAAACCATTGGAATAGTCGTAGTGTAATTTGGTATTAATATATCTTGATTATAAAATTACACCAGTACACTCAGAGTGTATTGAGCTGGACCATTTAAGGTAATTTCTTTTTATACTGACTAAATAAAAGAACAAGACCTTTGTTATTATGGAAGTGTGCTCTTAATCATGATATAATAACAAGCACATATACATAATATTTATTTCTTTGATTTATCAAAAGGTGTGATTTAACTCGATAAATCAATAGGCCCGATAAGTTGGGAAATGGTATTATTTATATGGTGTGTTGTTGATTATAGAATGAAACTGTGTCCTAGTAATCTAGGTTGATAATGTCCCCAAGAGGAGCTCATAAGGATTGTCATGTAAACCCTGCAGGTGGACATAGTCCGACATGACAATAAGGTTGAGTAGTACTACTCTTGGAGCTAGACATTAATTAAGTGAGTTGTTAGTAACTCATTTAATTAGTGGACATTCGATATCTTAAACACAGGGAGATTAACACACTCATGATATGAAGGAGCCCATATAGTAATATGGGATTGGTGCGGTAGTTCAATAATAACTATTTAGTGGAATGAGTTATTATTGATGAACTCGAGTTGGGTGTTCGGTGCGAACACGGGAAGCTCAAGTTCATCGGGAGACCAAAACCAATTCATCCTCTCGGTCCCTGTCATAGCCTCTTAATTATAAAGTGTTATACCCACCCATACCCACCTTCTTACCCATCCTAGGTGGCCGGCCAAGCCAAGCTTGGAGTCCAAGCAAGGGTCGGCCACATCAAGGCATGGATGGGTTGAAGTGTGGCTGGCCCTAGCTTGAACCCAAGCTTAGGTGGCCGGCCACAATAAATTAAAAGGATTTTATTTTTTAAAATCTTTCTTATGTGGAAGCCATGGTTTTAAAAGAGAGTTTAAAATTAAAATCTTTCCTTTTATAGCTTTCTACAAAAGATTAAGAGAAAGGTTTGATATCTTTCCTTATTTATAGTTAAAAGGAAGATTTTAATTTTTGATAAAACTTTCCTTTTATAAAACCATCCTCATAATTTTAAAAGAGAGTTTTAAAATTAAATCTTTCCTTTTATAGGTCCCTACAAAAGATTAAGAGAAAGATATCTTTCCTTATTTGTAGCTAAAAGGAAAATTTTAATTTTAGAGAAAACTTTCCTTTTTGTAAATCATCCACATGTTTTAATAGAGAGATTTTAATTTATAAAAGTTTTCTTTTATAACCAACCATGAAGGGAATTTTTTAAAGAAATTTTTAATTTTAAAAATTTCCGGAAATAAATTAGGAAGTTTTAATTTTTATTTAAAACTTTCCTTGTATGGAGGATGTTGAGGTGGCCGGCCAAATAGAAACAATAAAAGAAATTTTAATTAAATTTTCCTTTCATTGGCAAAGAGGATAAGGAAGGTTTTATTTAAATTTTCCTTATTTGCCAAGACCAACGAATATAAAAGAGAGGGTAGAAGTGCCTCACCTCATAACAATCTATCTTCTATTCCTCTCTCTTTTCTTCCTTGGTATGGTCGGCCCTTATCTTCTTCCTCTCCTCCTTTCTTCTTCATTGGTGGCCGGCGGCATCAACCCTCAAGGAGCTTGTTGGTGGCCGGATTTTGCTTGGAGAAGAAGTAGAGAAATGAGGCTTTGTTTCTAGCATCCCTTAGAGCTTAGTGATGGTGGTCGAACCTCATCCTCTTTTGGAGTTCTTGTGGTGGCCGAAACTTACTTGGAGAAGAAGGAAGCTTGGGTGGATTCTCGTCTCAGTAGATCGTCGCATACACGACATTCGAGATAAGATGAGGAATACGACAGAAGATCGTGAGGTCTATAAGCTATAAAAGGTATAACTAGTTATTAGTTTCCGCATCATAACTAGTGTTGGTTGCTACTCGAAAAACCTAATTGTTTCACTGTACAAAAATTTTGTACAAAGGTCTGAACCTTTTCCTAGCTACCATGTGTTCTTTTAAATTAAACTTGGAACGCCTGCGAAACTTAACACGTTTGATCCAAAGTTTAATCTATTTGTTCTTTTAGGTTTTGACTTGGATCTCCTGCAGAACTTTACACGTTTGATCCAAATCACCTAAGTTATTAATTCCATTAAATATTAATTTCCAAAATTGGTTCCCAGTACTGACGTGGCGAGACACATGGCCTTCTTGGATATGGGAGCAACCACTACCGACTAGACAAAACCTTTTAAGGAAAGCTAATATTTAATTTCCTAAAATAACTTTAGGTTAACCGAAAGGAACAATCAAATCACAAGGAAAAGAAAAAAAAATAAAAGAACACAACATCGAAAAACATATTCGAAATACTAGAATCGCATGCCTCTTGTATTTGGTATTATTTCCAAAAATAACTAATATGATGCGAAAAGGAAAAATAATAGTTATACCTTTTAGAAAAACCTCTTGATCTTCTACCGTATTCCTCTTCTAACCTCGGACGTTGTGTGGGCAACGATCTTCCGAGATGAGAAACCACCAACACACCTTCTTCTCCTCCTTGCTAGGTTCGTCCAAATCAAGAGCTTCACCAAGGATGAAGAGAAAACACCAACCAAAACTCCAAGGGATGCAAGCTTTATCTCCTTCTTCTTCTTCTTCTCCAAGTAGTATCTGACCACCACAAAAGCTCTAAGCAATGGAAGAGTTTCGACCACCACAAAGAGGAAGAGAGGAAGAGAGGTTGGTCGGCCACAACACCAAGGAAAAGAGGGAGAGAATAATAGAAGTTGTGTCTCATGAAGGCACCCCAACCCCTTCTTTTATATTCCTTGGCTTTGGCAAATAAAGAAATTTAATTATAATAAAATTTCCTTAACTTTCCTTAATATGAATTAATTGAGAAAAATAAAATAAAATTTCCCAATTAACCTTGTAATGGCCGGCCACCTCATGGAGATCAAACAAGACAATTTTCAATCAACAATTAAAAATTCCTTATTTGTCTTCGGAAATTTTAAAAAATAAAATTTCCCTTTAAAATCCCTTCATGGTTAATAAAAAGAAATTTCTATAATTTTAATTTTTCAACATGTGAATAATTTACAAAGAGAAAAAATAAAATATCTTTCCTATCTACAAATAAGGAAAGAGATCTAATATCTTTTCTTAATCTTTTGTAGAAGAGATATTTTAATTTTAATTCTCTCCAATAAATTATATCTTCCACATAAGAAAATTTTAAAATTAAAATTATTTTTAATTTCATTAGGGCCGGCCCCCTCTAGCTTGGGTTCAAGATAGGGCCAGCCACCCATAAACCATGCTTAGGCCGGCCCTAGCTTGATTCCCAAGCTACCTTGGTCGGCCCCCTTTAGATGGGTATAGGTGGGTATAGTACTCTATAAATAAGAGGCTACAATAGGGACCGAGAGGAGGAATTGGTTTTGGTCTCCCGATAAAATTAAGCATCCCGTGTTCGCCCCGAACACACAACTTAATTTTGTCAATAATAATTCATTCCACTAGAGAACTATTATTGAACTACCGCACCAATCCCAAATTACATTTTTGGTCTCCTTCTTATTATGAGTGTGTTAGTCTCCCTGTGTTTAAGATGTCAAATGTCCACTAATTAAGTGAGTTACTGACAACTCATTTAATTAATATCTTAATCCAAGAATAGTACCACTCAACCTTATCGTCATGTCGGACTAAGTCCACCTGCAGGGTTTAACATGACAATCTTTATGAGCTCATCTTGGGGACATTATCAACCTAGATTACTAGGACACAGTTTCCTTCTATAATCAACAACACACATAATAAGTGATATCATTTCCCAACTTATCGGGCTTATTGATTCATTGAACTAAATCTCACCCATTGATAAATTAAAGAAATAAATATCAAATATATGTGCTTGTTATTATATTAGGATTAAGAGCACACACTTCCATAATAACCGAGGTCTTTGTTCCTTTATAAAGTCAGTATAAAATAAAACGACCTCTGATGGTCCTACTCAATACACTCTAAGTGTACTAGTGTAATTATATAGTTAAGATAAACTAATACCTAATTACACTACGACCTTCCAATGGCTTGTTCCTTTCCATTTTGGTCGTGAGCTACTGTTTATAATTTATAAGGTACTGATAGCATCATCTTCTGTATGTGACACCACATATTATGTTATCTACAATATAAATTAATTGAACAACTACAACAAATGTAGATGATTTGACCAAATGTTATTCTTTATTCAAAATAAATGTTTACAAAAGCTTAGGCTTTCAGTATACACTCTAACAATCTCTCACTTATACTAATGACTAAGCTTCCATATCTTCTGTCATACATCTGATTCCCATTCCCTCCACATGCCGATCGAAAACTTTTGCCGGAAGGGCCTTAGTGAAAGGATCTGCCAGGTTATCTGCTGATGCAATCTTGGCGATGACAACTTCTCCTCGCTTCACGATATCTCGTATCAGGTGGTACTTGCGCTCTATATGTTTACTTGCCTTATGGGCTCGTGGTTCCTTTGAGTTTGCAACTACACCGCTATTATCACAATAAATTGTGATGATTTTGGGTAAACCAGGAATCACATCTAAGTCCATTAGAAAGTTCCTGAGCCATACTGCTTCTTTAGCTGCCTCAGAGGCTGCTACATACTCAGCTTCCATGGTTGAGTCTAAAACGTATTTCTGCTTAATACTCCTCCATGCAATGGCTCCACCTCCTAAAGTAAACACATAGCCTGATGTAGACTTACTGTTGTCCCTATCTGATTGGAAATCTGAATCCGTGTAACCCACAGGGAGCAAATCGTCTGCTTGGTAAATTAGCATATAATCTCTAGTCCTTCTCAGGTACTTTAATATATGCTTTACCGCAGTCCAATGTCCTTGTCCAAGGTTACTCTGATATCTGCTAACCATGCCCACGGCAAAATAGATATCAGGTCTCGTACATAGCATTGCATACATTAGGCTTCCTACAGCCGAAGCATAAGGAACTGCTTTCATGTCCTCTATCTCCTTTGATGTCTTCGGAGACATTTCTTTAGATAGAGCTACTCCATGCCTAAAAGGTAAGAAACCTTTCTTGGAATCCTGCATGCTAAAACGAGCAAGGATTGTATCTATATATGAAGCTTTGGACAGACACAACATTCTTTTCTTGCGATCCCTTATAACTTTGATCCCAAGAATGTGTGCATAATCTCCTAAGTCCTTCATATCAAATTGTTTGGACAAACATGCCCTTACGTCCGATAATACCTTGACATTGTTGTCAATTAACAAAATATCATCTATGTATAGTACAAGAAATACCACCACGTTTCCGTTACACTTCTTGTATACACAAGACTCATCCGGACACTGAATAAATCCATATGACTGGATTACTTCATTAAACCGAATGTTCCAAGACCTTGAAGCTTGCTTTAGTCCATAAATGGACCGATTGAGCTTACACACTAGATGCTCTTTGCCTTTTTCAATAAACCCTTCTGGTTGCTTCATATGGATGTTCTCTTCAAGACTTCCATTAAGGAAAGCTGTCTTGACATCCATTTTCCAAATCTCATAATCCATATGAGCGGCAATGGATAAGAGTATCCGGATAGACTTAAGCATGACTACCGGTGAAAAGGTCTCCTCATAATCGATACCCTCTTCCTGAGTGTACCCTTTCGCAACAAGCCTAGCTTTGAAGGTTTCTACCTTCCCATCTATCCCTCTTTTCCTTTTGTAGATCCACTTGCATCCAACGGTTTTTACACCATCAGGTGGTTCTACAAGCTCCCAGACCTTATTAGAGTACATAGACTCTATTTCAGAATTCATTGCCTTTTGCCAAGATGTTGCATCTATATCTTGGAGTGCTTCGTTATATGTTCGGGGATCAGGTTCATGTTTACCCGGGATCAAGTCCGAAGACTCTCCCAAAAACATGAATCTTTCAGGCTGCCTTACAACCCTCCCACTACGATGAGGCACTGTCTGTGGTTGTGTATCATGTGTGACACATGTTGCAGGCTCTTGTGGTACTTCATCTTGTACTATTGGTACTGAAGTAGACGTGTCCTCTCTAAGTTCTTCTAAAATAACTTTGCTACTGGGCTTGTGATCCATTATATAGTCCTCTTCTAAAAACTGGGCATTGGTGCTAACAATGACCTTCTGGTCTTTAGGACTATAAAATAAATCACCTTTCTTTCCTTTGGGATATCCCACAAACACGTGAACTTTTGTACGAGATTCTAACTTATCAACATCTGGTTTTAGCACATGTGCTGGACTACCCCAAATCCAAATATGTCTTAGACTGGGCTTTCGGCCATTCCACAATTCTGTGGGAGTAGAAGAAACTGATTTAGAAGGTACTAAGTTCAGAATGTACATTGCTGTTTCCAGAGCGTATCCCCAAAACGAATTTGATAATTCTGAGTAACTCATCATCGATCTAACCATCTCCATAAGAGTCATATTCTTTCGTTCTGCCACACTATTCTGTTGGGGTGTACCAGGTGCAGACAGTTGGGTTTGAATCCCGGCCTCTGATAAGTAATTCCTAAACTCTCCTAAGAGGTATTCGCCACCACGATCAGACCGTAGTGTCTTGATATTTTTACCTAGTCGTTTCTCCACATCAGCCTTGTATTCTTTGAACTTATCAAAGCACTCGGACTTGCGGTGCATTAGGTAAATGTATCCGTATCTTGAATAATCATCTATAAAAGAGACAAAATATTCAAAACCTCCTCTTGCCTGGACAGACATAGGACCACACAAATCAGAATGAACCAATTCTAACACTTCTTTGGCTCTATACCCCTTTGCCTTAAAAGGCCTCTTGGTCATTTTACCTTCCAAGCAAGATTCACAAGTTGGAAAATTTTCCAAGTCTAATGAACCCAAAAGTCCATCGGCTATAAGCATCTGAATCCTACTTAAGTTAATATGACCAAGCCTTAGATGCCAAAGATATGCTTGGTTCATTTCCGAAGGTTCTTTTCTCTTATTAGAGTTAGAAGATGAGTTATAAATTTCCATGTTTTGCTTTGTGGGAGAAATTGGATTTAAAGTATACAAATTGTCAACTAATACACCAGAAAAGATAATCACTTTATTTCTCTTAATAATTATATCATTACTAAAAGAAACTGAATATCCATCCAAAAATAGTTTAGAAACTGAAATTAAATTCTTTTTAAAACTGGGTACATAAAGACAATTTCTTAAAACCAAATTTCTATTTCTATTAAAAGATAAGTAGATGTCTCCCACTGCAACAGCCGCCACCTTAGTAGCATTGCCCATGTAGACGGTAATCTCTCCTTCAGATAGTCGTCGGGTTTCCTGGAACCCCTGCAAGGAATTGCAGACATGATCAGTGGCTCCCGTATCTGCACACCAGGTGCTGGTAGATAACACCGCTAAACATGTTTCAACAACTAGAGCATGAGATATACCTTTGTTATTCTGATTCCTACGAGGACAGTCCGCCTTCCAATGCCCTGACTGCTTGCAGATGAAGCACTTGCCCTTCGACTTCTTCACTCCAGCTTTAGGTCCTGTACTCTGAGATTTATTCACTTTCTTTGCTGAACCAACTTGTTTCTTCTTCTTCTTTCCTTTCGGTTTAGAAGTAGAACCATTTTCAGCATAGTGAATATGAGAATTGTGACGAAACAAACCTTCTGCTACCTGAAGTTCTGTCCAATGAATATACCCTTTTGTTCATATTGTAATTCAGGCGGAATTGCTCAAAACTTCTAGGTAGTGTTTGGAGGATCATATCGATCTGGGTTTCCCCATCAATTTCTCCTCCAAGGATCTGTATTTCGTTCAGATAAGCCATCATCTTTAGGATATGATCCCTCACAGGAGTACCCTCTTGCATGGTGGCTGTCATTATCTTTCTGCTTCTTGCCTAGAAGCCCGATCCTGATGACCAAAGAGTTCCTTGAGATTGTTCATAATATCATAGGCTGTTGGTAAATCTTGATGCTGATGTTGCAATACATTTGACATTGAAGCCAAAATGTAACACCGCACCATCTCAGCTGCTTTTACCCATTTCCTATGATATTCAATCTCCTCTTGGGTAGATTCACTCGTGAGTGCATCAGGACAAGGCTCAGTCAGTACAAACTTATAGCTTTCAGCAGTAAGAACAATGTCCAAGTTCCTTTTCCAATCTATGTAGTTAAGACCAGTAAGTCTATTCTGTTGTAGTATGATGGACAGTGGGTTGAAAGTCATCCTAAGAATCACAAATAACTTTTGGTCAGAACTCTAAATTTAGAATAATATTGATTCCTCAAACAATACTATTTTAAATTAACCAACACCTCAAAACACCGCGAATATTGTATGCCACGATAGTGTGGACGTATACAAATTCAGCATTTGTAAAAGGAGGGTTTTAACCCATTAATTTTATTATCTTGTCAACCTAACTTTTTGACAAATAAAATTAATAGTTGGTATCCTTTGGTCACACGAATAATAGCAATGACTCCGATGGGGAGGATACTATTAAACGTGCCTAAGTGTATACCATTACTTGACACTAAGTTCATTAATAAGATTGTGCCCCTTCCGATGGGGAAGATCACACGCTCTTAATTAACTTCCTATAGTCATCCAAAATGGAAGTTTGTTCTAGTGATCCACAAACAAGCTCATCCGATATGGAGGAAGGCACTCAGAGCCAACGCGCAAGCTTGTTTGCATCACTTACAAACCAGTAATGGAGACCGTGGAATTTATTTAAAATTCCTCTCCCACTTAGATATTTATAAATGAGGAATTTTAACTATGCTAGCCTACTAGACTTGTATACTAACATGCACACACAGCACAATATAAAAGTAATAAGTGAAAAACTAATTTTCAACTATTATGGCTTTTATTTATTATTGTCCTCTGTGTATCGCCAACCCTAGCTGCTGCCATCTTTGGCCACCGCCACCGGGTCTAGTTGTCGCATCAATCTTGCTCCTTGTTCCGCTGTGCCTCTGGTCCTCAAAAGGTTCCACGCCTTGCAAGATTCGATCTGTGACATAAATAGAATTTTACATTTTTCGACCCTATATTCCTCGAAGGAATGTACATTTAAACTAGATCGGCGGATTATTACAACCTGTCCAAATTCCAGAATGGAAATGGGAAGAAATCTCCATGGATTTCATTTCAGGTCTACCCAAAACGACAAACGGGTATGATGCTATATGGGTGATCGTGGATAGAATGACGAAGTCTGCACACTTTTTGGCGATCAAGATGACTTATTCAATTGAACAACTAGCTCAGCTATATGTTAAGGAAATCGTCAGATTACATGGTATCCCTAAGACCATTATTTCTGATAGAGACGGACGTTTTATCTCGCACTTTTGGGAGTGCGTTCAGAAGGCCCTCGGCACGAAGTTGTTGTTTAGCACAGCCTTCCACCCACAAACTGATGGGCAGACTGAAAGAGTAAATCAAATATTGGAAGATATGTTAAGAGCTTGTGCCCTGGATTTCAAGGGGAGTTGGCAGAATTCGCCTACAATAATAGCTACCAAGCTACTATTGGAATGGCACCTTACGAAGCTCTATATGGGAGGAAGTGTAGATCTCCTATATGCTAGTATGAAAGTGGTGAAAAGAAGGAAATGGGGTTCCGAACGGAACTTATTGATGACACCACCCGAGCTATACAAAAGATCCGTCAACGAATAGAAACTGCTCAGAATCGGCAGAAGAATTATGCCGATAAACGGCGCAGGCCGCTAGAATTCAACATCGGAGACTTAGTATTCCTTAAAGTATCCCCCATGAAAGGGATAATGAGGTTCGGAAAGAAGAGCAAGTTAAGCCCCCGATACGTAGGACCGTACCGGATTTTAGAAAGAGTGGGCCAAGTCACATATAGACTAGAACTACCTCCAGACATGGCAGCCATTCACAATGTGTTCCATGTATCGATGCTCAAGAAGTGTATTCCCATCACAGATCAAGTAATTGAGCCGCAGTCGGTACAGGTTGAGTTACGAAAGTAAACCCATCCAGATTCTGGACCGAGAAATAAAGAGGTTAAGGAACAAAGAAATACCCTTAGTAAAGGTCTTGTGGCGGAATCAACGATTCGAAGAAGCCACCTGGGAACGCGAAGACGATATGAAACAAAAGTACCCGGAGCTATTTTAAAGTTCGAGGATGAACTTTATATGAGGTACGGGGTACTGTAATACCCACTAAGCTTGTAAGATAAATATATGAATGTGGGATTTTTCCTTAGAAAAATAATAGGAAGTGAGTTGAACCAAAAAGGAAATAAAAAGAAATAAAAAATAGGGAGAGGTCAAGGATTGAACCTTGAACCTCTTATATTATATTTCATAGAATTAATGGGTAATAACCAGTTGGGATAGGAATAATATGTTGATAGCAAAGGAGGGAAACTCATGATAAAGGTAAGAGTAAAAGCTAGCCAAAAGGAAACAAGTAAAAAGCAAGAGAAAGGCAATTTGCCTTCCTCCTTTCCTCTCCCTCTTCCTCTTTGATTTTGCCGAAAATAAAAGAGGTTAATTAAGGGGATTCATTCCCCCTTATTTCACCATGAATGATGAGGATAAATAAACAAATAAAAATAAAAATAAAATAGAAAAAAAGGGCTAAGGGAGAAGGAAAGCAAAAACTAAGTTTGCTACCTCTTCCCCCTTAACATAAAAGGGAGCAAGAAAAGAGAAAACTATTTTTCTCTCATTCATCCTCTCCCTCACCGAGAACACCACAGTACCCTCTCCTCCATCTTCAGCCCCAAAGCCAAATTTTCCCTAAGAAAGCCTAAGATACAAGGAGGACTTAGCAAAGGAATCAAGGGAAAGGAACTAGAAGAAGAGGCTACTTCTTCTTCACCATACCTTAGATCCACAAGCGAAAAAGGATGTAAGCTTCCCCTCACCTGTGGTACAAGGCTTTTATGTGCTTTTCGGATTTTATGAGGATTTTAAAACCTAGAAACAAGTTTGAGAAAATTCGGCCAAGAAGAGCTTTCAAAATCTAATGGTGTTTAAACTAGTCTTCACTACATGATAGATTTTTCTATGCTATGAAAGGGGGTTCTTCTTCATGCTTTTATACCTATATGATGCTTGATCAGAGGAGTACTGAACCCTAGAATTTCGGCCAAAAATATTCTTAAGAGGCTAGGGAAATTTATTGTTTTACCCAACTAGTACAAGGTTCTCCCTATGAAATATTAAGGATCATGTATTAGTTTTTCTTCCTTAGAAGATATTTGAAACTAAAAGAAAACCCACTCATATGATTCGGTCAAGAAAGGGGTTTAGGGTTAGGAAGACCTTTAAATTTAAACAACCATGCTCATGTGATAGAATACAAAGATTTTAAAGGATTTGTATGCTTGAATGTTGCTAGAATTTCATGAACTCCTTCTTAGGGTTTTTCGGCCATGATGAGATGGATAGCTTAGAAAAGCTTAAACAAAATTTTAATATGCTCAAGACCTCTGTGATGTTTAGATATGAAAGTTGTTTAATGCCCTCATGCTTAATTAGGGTGTAGAAAAATTAGTTGCATGACATATAACATGTATGACCACAAGGGGTCCTAGCTTATTCATGAACCAATTTGTATATATGTTTCTTAGTAACTTTTGCCATGAAACTTACTTAGGTTTTTCATGATTTAGGCCAATTAAAAACCTAGCTAAAGAATGGTAGGTTTCGGCCATGAGAAAAAAATAAAAGAAAAAGAGAAAAAGAAACCTAGAAAGCCTAAGACACAATTCATATGTATACTCATTATGCTTGTCTTTATACATGCTATGAAACTTGTATAAATTCTCATGCTTTTAGGCTATTTGAAGCAATTTTATATTCTGTGAGTTTCGGCCAAGTAGGGTTTAAAAGACCTAGAGGCCTTAGAAATGAAACCAAATGTGTTAAAAGTACTTCTTATGGAAATAGGATAATGTATTGATTTTGTCACATACTTGTATAATTTTTCCATGATCTAAATGGACCATTGTGAGTCTCGGCCATGAAGGTTTAGATGCCCTAGAAACCCTAGGACTTAAATTAAATATGCTTATGTCACTCTACATGAAATATGATAAGTAGAAAGCCAAGGTTCAATTGCTATATGTTGTTTTATGACCTAAAATGATGCTAGGGTATGTTTCGGCCATAACTATTGGATGATGCCTTGTATGAATTTATACATAATGTTAGTCCAAGTTCACATGCTTGTATGCTTGTTTGTAGCCCTAATGAGAACTTGTTAAATTTTGGCCATGACATATGTTAAGGGCTTAAAGAACTTAGGAACTAATTCAAATGTGTCAAATGTGTTTACCTTGTTCCTTGGTAAAAATGTTATAAATATGATTTAAAGTTGTCCATGCTTTTATGTCATATGGAACCTTGTTTCACACCTTAAGGTTTCGGCCATATGAAATTAGGGACTTGAGGAACTTAGAAACTAAGTTAATCATGTTTATAATGCTTCCTATGAAAATGTTATGATGATAATTTAGGTGCCACATGCTTGGATGTTGTGTTTAACCTAAATTGAGCTCTAAAGGGTTTCGGCCACAAGGGTTTAGGAAGCTTAAAACCAAGATAAATATGATACCATGTTTCCTATGATAGGATAATCACAAGATACACCCTTATGCTTAATATGTATGCTTGTGATTTATGACTTATGATATGATATGCATGCTTTTATGATATGATATGCTTTGTGCTTAAAATATGCATGCTTATGTTATGATATGTAGTTAAATTATGCATGCTTTAATGTCATGTTTAGTGCTTAAAATATGCATGCTTTCATGATATGCTATGTGGTTAAATCATGCATGCTTAATGATATGCTTTATGCTTAAGATATGCATGTTTTTATGATCTATGCCTAAGTGATGCATATTGTTATGACATGATGTATGCCTAAGTGATGCATACCTTTATGATATGATGTATGCCTAAGTGATGCATACCTTTATGACATGATGTATGCCTAAGTGATGCATACCGTTATGATATGATGTATGCCTAAGTGATGCATACTTTTATGACATGATGTATGCCTAAGTGATGCATACTTTTATGATATGATGTGTGCCTAAGTGATGCATGCTTTTATGATACATGATATGTATGACATGTACTTTACTTTATATGTGAGTGGCTTGTACCAAGGGTGGGCTCCATAAGCGCCCCGGGGACTAAGGACCTCGTTAGGGATGGGCTCTTAAGTGCCCCTAGGACTAAGGGCCTAGTATGTTTGCCTCGTAGGGTTCAAGACTTGCTACCTTGGACCTACAAGGTTGCGCGCAATATGTAAGTGGTACATAGCCGGGATCCCGCTTATGTTGAGATTACTTTCAAGTATATATATGTAAAAGAAAATGGTTTTAAAGATCATGAGACATACACATGTTTTTCGGATACATGTTTTCCAAAATCATATTGCATACACCTTATGATTATGCTATGTTTCATGTTATGCTCTTGATTATGATATGTCATGATAAAGTATGATTATGTTATGTTCATGCTATACCTTATAGACATGTTTCGGCCATGGATTTGTTGATGCTTGATATATAGATTTCGGCCATGGATATGATGATGCCTTGATGTACATGTTTCGGCCATAGTATGATGCTTTGATATACATGTTTCGGCTATGCTTTGATATACCATGATACTTGTTTGTTATGCCATGTCTAGCTATGTTTTATGCAATGCACTATGTATATATTTTCGGCCATGGTGATGCTTGATATGCTATGACTAGTTGTGATTATATTATGATGCATGATATGCTTGAATAGAATGCTATGTTATGCCATGATTAGTTGAGATTATGACTTGTTGATGCATTCTTGATTATGTGCTGATTGTTGGTTTTAGTGAGTAGGAAAGGAACTTACTGAGCCATGAGTGCTCATAGCTTACTTTCCTTGTACCACAGATAAAGGAAAAAGCTGGATGAGTTAGAGGAGCAACAGGAGGGGCAACGAAGATGTGTATGGCAGTGGCTAGGCAACCAAATAAATAAGAACCTGCTTAAAGTTTCTTTAAAGAACTATGCATTGGTATTTTATGACTTGTGATACCTAAACATGTGTGGCTTGACATTATGGTTCCACTGGATTTAATGTTATGATTTTGATGCCATGTGATAGTATAGTTCAAAAGAAATTTAAAAGAAAAGTTTTTGTTAAAACTATGAACATTATTTTAAGTCTTCCGCTGCTTTAAAAAGAAAAATTTATACGTAGAGTATCGTAGCCCCGTCCCTTAGGGTAGCAGGGAGGGCGGGCGTTACAGGTTGGTATCAGAGCCAGGTTATTGCCAGCTCACTACACACACATCAAGCCTCCTACCTGCCGCTCCAAGTAAGAATGTTTATGCTTAATTTACTTGTTATATGTTTATGTTGATTTTCTTGTCATATGCTTATTCTTTATTTTCTTTACTACATTGCTTATGCTTTATTTCCTTATGTTACATTGTTTGTCATTATATTCCTTATTTTTCCTTATGTTGTTTATGCTTTAATTCATGTTTTACTTGCTTATGTTTGATGCTTTATTCTATGCTTTTAGTTATAAATTAGATTAGGATTACATATTGGTAGGTTAGGAATAATACCATAACAAATAAATAGAAACAAACCAGTACGTTAGATTGGCTAAAATTGATAACCACTTACACTAGTCTATTTCTTTTAGATAAACATGGTTAGGACACGCAATGCCCGAACCGGAGGGACAGTGACTCCACCAGATCTGACGCAGGTAGTCGCAGACCTCCAGCATCAGATCGCAGAACAACAACAGCTGATCACTACCTTAATGGGTCAGCAAGGCAACCCAGTTACCCCACCGGTGAATCCACTACCTGTTGTACCTACAGCCCCGGCAGCCCCTACTCCGATGGTCCGACAAGAGGCCTATCTACTTCAGTGGCAAAGGCTTAAGCCGGAAGAATTCTCGGGAAACTGTGAACCATGGGATGCGCAAGCCTGGCTCAAAACCGTGGAGAACATAATAGAACTATTGGATTGGCATGAACACGAGAAGGTCAAATGCGCGTCGTTCTGTCTTACCGGAGATGCCCAGATGTGGTGGGACAGAGTAAAGGCGAAAATACAAATAAACCAAATGCAGTGGACAGATTTTGAGACAGAGTTCTTAGAGGAATTCTTCCATATGCGAGTGACCAACAAGCACTATGACGAGTTCACTGAATTCCGGCAAGGTGATCTGTCAGTTAACGAAGCCGTTAAGAGGTTCAACCGCCTAGCTCGACTGTGACCAGAACTAGTCCGAACTGAAAAAGAAAGGGTCCGGTTAATGTTAAAGATGCTCCGACCCGAGATAGCTCTGAACGTAGCCGGCGGAGTTAATAGACCGCAGACTGCAGAGGAGCTAGTCAGCAGCGCCCTAATTACCGAGCACTATCAGGAAGCAATGAATAAGGGCAAGAACCAAGCACTGACCGGAGGACAAAAATTGCACAGTACCAGAACTGACTGGAAAGGAAACTCAAGTGGGAAAAGGAAACAGTGGAATAAAACGAAAGGTGGTCCGGCCAATAAGCAGACTAAGTACCCTCAGTGTGCCACATGTGGGAAGATGCATTCTGGAGTATGTCTTCTGAGCACCAAAAAGTGCTACAACTGCGGAGGGGAAGGTCATTTGGCGAGAAATTGCCCTACTCAGTCTCAGGCACTACCTTCGCAGAACTTCCAGAACAGGAGTGCCCCTGCACAGCTTCACCAGATGCAAGCTGCCATAGAAGGGACTTCAATCAGCCAAGGAAGATTAGAAGCCCCTCCCACTATGACCAATGCCAGAGTCTACTCTCTCGCTCAGGATGACGTGGCGAACGCCTCTACTATCGTCACAGGTCAGATATCTAATTTCAGTCAGTATGCTAGAATTTTATTCAATGCTGAAAGCGAACTAATAAGGGAATCCATCGAGAAACTGAAACATGTTCCATATCCATTAGTTGAAACCATGTCCGGACGACTCTCTACCCTCACCATAACACCAACGTTATTCGAGAACATGTTAGAGAAGCAAACCAGAGACCCGAGCCTTCAAAGAATTAAACAAGAGACCGCAGAAGGAAAGAATGACGGGTTCCGTATCGCAGACGATGGAATATTATACCTCAGGGATCGATTATGTATTCCAGAGGATCCAGAGTTGCGAAAGAAGATATTGGAAGAATCCCATACAACGCCTTATGCAATGCACCCGGGTTCCACTAAGATGTACCAGGACCTGAAAAAGAAATTTTGGTGGTCCGGTATGAAAAGAGAAGTGGCTCAGTACGTCAGTACTTGTCTGACGTGCCAAAGGGTAAAAGCTGAACACCAGAGACCCGGCGGATTATTACAACCTGTCCAAATTCCAGAATGGAAATGGGAAGAAATCTCCATGGATTTCATTTCAGGTCTACCCAAGACGACAAACGGGTATGATGCTATATGGGTGATCGTGGACAGACTGACGAAGTCTGCACACTTTTTGGCGATCAAGATGACTTATTCAATTGAACAACTAGCTCAGCTATATGTTAAGGAAATCGTCAGATTACATGGTATCCCTAAGACCATTATTTCTGATAGAGACAGACGTTTTATCTCGCACTTTTGGGAGTGCGTTCAGAAGGCCCTCGGCACGAAGTTGTTGTTTAGCATAGCCTTCCACCCACAAACTGATGGGCAGACTGAAAGAGTAAATCAAATATTGGAAGATATGTTAAGAGCTTGTGCCCTGGATTTCAAGGGGAGCTGGTGCCGATATTTATACCTGGCAGAATTTGCCTACAATAATAGCTACCAAGCTACTATTGGAATGGCACCTTACGAAGCTCTATATGGGAGGAAGTGTAGATCTCCTATATGCTAGTATGAAAGTGGTGAAAAGAAGGAAATGGGGTTCCGAACGGAACTTATTGATGACACCACCCGAGCTATACAAAAGATCCGTCAATGAATAGAAACTGCTCAGAATCGGCAGAAGAATTATGCCGATAAACGGCGCAGGCCGCTAGAATTCAACATCGGAGACTTAGTATTCCTTAAAGTATCCCCCATGAAAGGGATAATGAGGTTCGGAAAGAAGAGCAAGTTAAGCCCCCGATACGTAGGACCGTACCGGATTTTAGAAAGAGTGGGCCAAGTCACATATAGACTAGAACTACCTCCAGACATGGCAGCCATTCACAATGTGTTCCATGTATCGATGCTCAAGAAGTGTATTCCCATCACAGATCAAGTAATTGAGCCGCAGTCGGTACAGGTTCAGGAGGACTTAAGTTACGAAAGTAAACCCATCCAGATTCTGGACCGAGAAATAAAGAGGTTAAGGAACAAAGAAATACCCTTAGTAAAGGTCTTGTGGCGGAATCAACGATTCGAAGAAGCCACCTGGGAACGCGAAGACGATATGAAACAAAAGTACCCGGAGCTATTTTAAAGTTCGAGGACGAACTTTATATGAGGTACGGGGTACTGTAATACCCACTAAGCTTGTAAGATAAATATATGAATGTGGGATTTTGCCTTAGAAAAATAATAGGAAGTGAGTTGAACCAAAAAGGAAATAAAAAGAAATAAAAAATAGGGAGAGGTCAAGGATTGAACCTTGAACCTCTTATATTATATTTCATAGAATTAATGGGTAATAACCAGTTGGGATAGGAATAATATGTTGATAGCAAAGGAGGGAAACTCATGATAAAGGTAAGAGTAAAAGCTAGCCAAAAGGAAACAAGTAAAGAGCAAGAGAAAGGCAATTTGCCTTCCTCCTTTCCTCTCCCTCTTCCTCTTTGATTTTGCCGAAAATAAAAGAGGTTAATTAAGGGGATTCATTCCCCCTTATTTCACCATGAATGATGAGGATAAATAAACAAATAAAAATAAAAATAAAATAGAAAAAAAGGGCTAAGGGAGAAGGAAAGCAAAAACTAAGTTTGCTACCTCTTCCCCCTTAACATAAAAGGGAGCAAGAAAAGAGAAAACTATTTTTCTCTCATTCATCCTCTCCCTCACCGAGAACACCACAGTCCCCTCTCCTCCATCTTCAGCCCCAAAGCCAAATTTTTCCCTAAGAAAGCCTAAGATACAAGGAGGACTTAGCAAAGGAATCAAGGGAAAGGAACTAGAAGAAGAGGCTACTTCTTCTTCACCATACATAAAAGGGATGTAAGCTTCCCCTCACCTGTGGTACAAGGCTTTTATGCGCTTTTCAGATTTTATGAGGATTTTAAAACCTAGAAACAAGTTTGAGAAAATTCGGCCAAGAAGAGCTTTCAAAATCTAATGGTGTTTAAACTAGTCTTCACTACATGATAGATTTTTCTATGCTATGAAAGGGGGTTCTTCTTCATGCTTTTATACCTATATGATGCTTGATTAGAGGAGTACTGAACCCTAGAATTTCAGCCAAAAATATTCTTAAGAGGCTAGGGAAATTTATTGTTTTACCCAACTAGTACAAGGTTCTCCCTATGAAATATTAAGGATCATGTATTAGTTTTTCTTCCTTAGAAGATATTTGAAACTAAAAGAAAACCCACTCATATGATTCGGTCAAGAAATGGGTTTAGGGTTAGGAAGACCTTTAAATTTAAATAACCATGCTCATGTGATAGAATACAAAGATCTTAAAGGATTTGTATGCTTGAATGTTGCTAGAATTTCATGAACTCCTTCTTAGGGTTTTTCGGCCATGATGAGATGGATAGCTTAGAAAAGCTTAAACAAAATTTTAATATGCTCAAGACCTCTGTGATGTTTAGATATGAAAGTTGTTTAATGCCCTCATGCTTAATTAGGGTGTAGAAAAATTAGTTGCATGACATATAACATGTATGACCACAAGGGGTCCTAGCTTATTCATGAACCAATTTGTATATATGTTTCTTAGTAACTTTTTCCATGAAACTTACTTAGGTTTTTCATGATTTAGGCCAATTAAAAACCTAGCTAAAGAATGGTAGGTTTCGGCCATGAGAAAAAAATAAAAGAAAAAGAGAAAAAGAAACCTAGAAAGCCTAAGACACAATTCATATGTATACTCATTATGCTTGTCTTTATACATGCTATGAAACGTGTATAAATTCTCATGCTTTTAGGCTATTTGAAGTAAGTTTATATTCTGTGAGTTTCGGCCAAGTAGGGTTTAAAAGACCTAGAGGCCTTAGAAATGAAACCAAATGTGTTAAAAGCACTTCTTATGGAAATAGGATAATGTATTGATTTTGTCACATACTTGTATAATTTTTCCATGATCTAAATGGACCATTGTGAGTCTTGGCCATGAAGGTTTAGATGCCCTAGAAACCCTAGGACTTAAATTAAATATGCTTATGTCACTCTACATGAAATATGATAAGTAGAAAGCCAAGGTTCAATTGCTATATGTTGTTTTATGACCTAAAATTATGCTAGGGTATGTTTCGGCCATAACTATTGGATGATGCCTTGTATGAATTTATACATAATGTTAGTCCAAGTTCACATGCTTGTATGCTTGTTTGTAGCCCTAATGAGAACTTGTTAAATTTCGGCCATGACATATGTTAAGGGCTTAAAGAACTTAGGAACTAATTCAAATGTGTCAAATGTGTTTACCTTGTTCCTTGGTAAAAATGTTATAAATATGATTTAAAGTTGTCCATGCTTTTATGTCATATGGAACCTTGTTTCACACCTTAAGGCTTCGGCCATATGAAATTAGGGACTTGAGGAACTTAGAAACTAAGTTAATCATGTTTATAATGCTTCCTATGAAAATGTTATGATGATAATTTAGGTGCCACATGCTTGGATGTTGTGTTTAACCTAAATTGAGCTCTAAAGGGTTTCAGCCACAAGGGTTTAGGAAGCTTAAAACCAAGATAAATATGATACCATGTTTCCTATGATAGGATAATCACAAGATACACCCTTATGCTTAATATGTATGCTTGTGATTTATGACTTATGATATGATATGCATGCTTTTATGATATGATATGCTTTGTGCTTAAAATATGCATGCTTATGTTATGATATGTAGTTAAATTATGCATGCTTTGATGCCATATTTAGTGCTTAAAATATGCATGCTTTCATGATATGCTATGTGGTTAAATCATGCATGCTTAATGATATGCTTTATGCTTAAGATATGCATGTTTTTATGATCTATGCCTAAGTGATGCATATTGTTATGACATGATGTATGCCTAAGTGATGCATACCTTTATGATATGATGTATGCCTAAGTGATGCATACCTTTATGACATGATGTATGCCTAAGTGATGCATACCGTTATGATATGATGTATGCCTAAGTGATGCATACTTTTATGACATGATGTATGCCTAAGTGATGCATACTTTTATGATATGATGTGTGCCTAAGTGATGCATGCTTTTATGATACATGATATGTATGACATGTACTTTACTTTATATGTGAGTGGCTTGTACCAAGGGTGAGCTCCATAAGCGCCCCGGGGACTAAGGACCTCGTTAGGGATGGGCTCTTAAGTGCCCCTAGGACTAAGGGCCTAGTATGTTTGCCTCGTAGGGTTCAAGACTTGCTACCTTGGACCTACAAGGTTGCGCGCAATATGTAAGTGGTACATAGCCGGGATCCCGTTTATGTTGAGATTACTTTCAAGTATATATATGTAAAAGAAAATGGTTTTAAAGATCATGAGACATACACATATTTTTCGGATACATGTTTTCCAAAATCATATTGCATACACCTTATGATTATGCTATGTTTCATGTTATGCTCTTGATTATGATATGTCATGATAAAGTATGATTATGTTATGTTCATGCTATACCTTATAGACATGTTTCGGCCATGGATTTGTTGATGCTTGATATATAGATTTCGGCCATGGATATGATGATGCCTTGATGTACATGTTTTGGCCATAGTATGATGCTTTGATATACATGTTTCGGCCATGCTTTGATATACCATGATACTTGTTTGTTATGCCATGTCTAGCTATGTTTTATGCAAGGCACTATGTATATGTTTTCGGCCATGGTGATGCTTGATATGCTATGACTAGTTGTGATTATATTATGATGCATGATATGCTTGAATAGAATGCTATGTTATGCCATGATTAGTTGAGATTATGACTTGTTGATGCATTTTTGATTATGTGCTGATTGTTGGTTTTAGTGAGTAGGAAAGGAACTTACTGAGCCATGAGTGCTCATAGCTTACTTTCCTTGTACCACAGATAAAGGAAAAAGCTGGATGAGTTAGAGGAGCAACAAGAGGGGCAACGAAGATGTGTGTGGCAGTGGCTAGGCAACCAAATAAATAAGAACCTGCTTAAAGTTTCTTTAAAGAACTATGCATTGGTATTTTATGACTTGTGATACCTAAACATGTGTGGCTTGACATTATGGTTCCACTGGATTTAATGTTATGATTTTGATGCCATGTGATAGTATAGTTCAAAAGAAATTTAAAAGAAAAGTTTTTGTTAAAACTATGAACATTATTTTAAGTCTTCCGCTGTTTTAAAAAGAAAAATTTATACGTAGAGTATCGTAGCCCCGTCCCTTAGGGTAGCAGGGAGGGCGGGCATTACAACCTTATAAAAAGTTCGTTCTCGAACTTAGAATAACTCTGAGTACTTCTGTCTCATACTGGCTTCTGTCTCCCAAGTTGCCTCTTATGTTGTGTGATTTTGCCAAATGACCTTTACTAATGGTACTTCCTTATTCCGTAATTTCTTAACTGCTCGATCTACTATCTGAGTAGGTCGACTGTCATAGCTGAGGTCTTCGCGGACTTGTACCAGCTGGGGCTCAATCACCTGGGTGGCATCTGGGATATGCTTCTTCAGCATAGAGACGTGAAATACATTATGGATGGCTGACATATCCTATGGTAGCTCTAGCTCATATGCTACTTTGCCAACTCTCCTGCTGATAAGGTATGGTCCCACATATCTGGGACTTAGTTTGCCCTTCTTCCCAAAACGCATCACTCCCTTCATGGGGGCTACTCTGAGGAACACTGAATCCCCAACTAAAAACTCTAAGGGTCTGCGCCGTGTATCAGCATAGCTTTTCTGGCGGCTCTGAGCTGTCTCTATCCTCTAACGGATCTGCTGTATAGCTGTTGTGGTATCTGCTACTAGATCTGTCTGAAGCTCTAGTTCTTTCTGTTCACCACTCTCATACCAGCAGATTAGAGATCTACACCTCCGCCCGTAGAGAGCCTCGTAAGGTGTCATGCCGATAGTGGCCTGATAGCTGTTGTTGTATGCAAATTCTACTAGACTCAGATATTTGCACCAACTTCCTTTGAAATCTAGGGCACATGCTCGGAGCATATCTTCGAGTACCTGATTTACCCGCTCCGTCTTTCCATCTGTCTGAGGATGGAAAGTTGTGCTGAACTTTAACTTCGTGCCCAATGCTGACTGTACACACTCCCAAAAGTGAGAGGTGAACCTACTGTCTCTATCTGATATAATGGTCCGTGGGACTCCATGTAATCTGACAATCTCCTTGAGAAACAACTGAGCTAGCTGTTCCATGGAGTAGGATATCCTGATAGCTAAGAAGTGGGCTGATTTAGTCAACCTGTCAACTATTACCCAGATGGTATCAAAACCATTCGTGGTTCTGGGTAGTCCCACTATGAAATCCATGGAAATGTCTTCCCACTTCCATTCTGGAATCTGAATAGGCTGTAGAACTCCTCCTGGTCTCTGGTGTTCTGCCTTAACCCTCTGACAAGTTAGGTAGGTGCTGACATATCGAGCGATGTCTCTCTTCATCCCAGGCCACCAAAAACGTTTCTTCAAGTTCTGGTACATTTTGGTGGAGCCAGGATGCATCGCATAAGGAGTCCTGTAAGCCTCGTCCAAAATCTTCCTCTTTAGTTCCTCCTGATCTGAAACGCATAATCTGTCACCAAAGTATAATACCCCGCTATCTGATATTCTGAACTCTCCACCTGCTGATTCTGCTATCCCTTGCTTGATTTTTTGAATTTCAGGATCCTGTTCCTGAGCTGTCTGAATGTCGCCAAGCAAGGTAGACTCTAATGTCATAGTAGAGAGCTGCCCTACTATAAGTTCGAGACCAAAATCTGTGATCTCTTTCTGTAGGGGCGGTGACACGGCTGCTAGTGATAATAAGGTAGCACTGGACTTCCTGCTAAGTGCGTCTGCTACCCTATTGGCTTTCCCTGGGTGGTAGAGGATGTCTATATCGTAGTCCTTGACCAGCTCTAGCCATCTGCGCTGTCGCATATTCAGATCCTTCTGAGTGAAGAAGTACTTCAGACTCTGATGATCCGTATACACACTGCACTGAGCTCCATACAAGTAATGTCTCCAAATCTTGAGAGCGAACACCACTGCTGCAAGATCAAGGTCATGAGTAGGGTAATTCTTCTCATATTCCTTGAGTTGTCTGGAGGCGTAGGCGATTACCTTGCCATCTTGCATTAGCACTGCTCCTAGTCCCAACTTCGAGGCATCACTATATATATCAAAGCTGTCTGTATTTTCTGGTAGAGTCAGAATAGGTGCACTGGTCAATCTCCTCTTTAGCTCGCTGAAGCTGTTCTCGCAGTTCTCTGTCCACTGAAATTTTCTATTCTTCCTGGTGAGAGCTGTCAGTGGGGAGGCTATTCTGGAGAAGTCCTCTACAAACTTTCTGTAATAACCTGCTAGTCCCAAAAAGCTTCTGATCTCACTGGCGTTCTTGGGTCTTTTCCAGTTACTCACGGCTTCTATCTTACTGGGGTCTACCATGATACCATCCTTTGAGATGATGTGACCTAGGAAGGACACCTGATCCAACCAAAATTCACATTTCGTGAACTTAGCGTACAGCTGATTCTGCTGGAGGGTCTACAGTACTATTTTTAGGTGTTCTGCGTGTTCTTCCTGAGTTCCTGAATAGATAAGGATGTCATCAATGAATACGATAACGAACTTATCTAAGTATTCTCTGAATACCCTGTTCATGAGATCCATGAATATAGCTGGAGCATTTGTCACGCCAAAGGGCATGACTACGAACTCGTAGTGTCCGTATCTAGTCCTGAACGCTGTCTTGGGTATATCCCCTTCTTTGACTTTCACCTGATGATAACCTGACCTGAGGTCTATCTTAGAGAACACTGCTGCTCCCTTTAGCTGATCGAACAGGTCATCTATTCTGGGAAGAGGATACCTGTTCTTGATGGTGACTTGATTCAGTGCTCTGTAATCTATACACAGGCGCATGCTCCCGTCCTTCTTCTTCACGAACAACACAGGCGCTCCCCATGGTGAGTGACTAGGGCGTATGAAGCCTTTGTCAAGTAGCTCCTGTAGTTGCTCATGAAGTTCTTTCAGTTCTGCTGGGGCCATGCGGTACGGCGCTTTGGAAATAGGATTGGTACCAGGAATGAGCTCTATCCCGAATTCAATCTCCCTATCTGGTGCTAGGCCTGGTAACTCTTCAGGGAAGACTGCTGGGTAGTCGCATACGACTCGGACCTCTGCTAGCTGTCGGTCCTTGTCCTGGCTGGTACTGACTACGTGTGCTAAAAATCCCGTACACCCTGAATCCATTAATCTCTGTGCTTTCATAGCTGAGAGCAACTTTTTGGCCTTTCTCTTTGGTTCTCCGATGAACTCGAACTGTGTTTCTGCTTCAGGTTAGAATACGACTTTCTGTTTACGGCACTCGATGGAAGCACCGTATTTGCTCAAGAAGTCCATTCCAAGGATGACATCATAGTCAGTCATATTTAGCACTATCAGATCACAAAAGAGTTCTCTGTCTGCTATAATGACTGGCACTGCTCTGAGCCAGTGCGTGGATGCCATAATTTCTCCTGAAGGTAACGTCGTCAAAAACTGACTACTGAGTACCTCTGGGGGTATTGCTAACTTCTCGACAAATGCCCTGGATACATAAGAATGGGTTGCCCCAGTATCGAATAAGACAGTTGTACTTTGCTGTAAAATACTAATCTGACCTGAAACCACTGTCGAGGCATTCGCTACATCTTCTCTGGTGAGTGAGTAGATCCTCGCATTTGTCATAGCTGGAGGGGCTTCTAATCTGCCCTGGCTGATGTGTGGACCATCTAGAGCGGCCTACATCTGATGTAACTGAGTTGGCTGGCCTCCATACTGAATCGGTTGTGGTGGAGGAAGAATAGTCTTGTTCGGGCACTGCTTAGCCATATGTCCTTCTTGTCCACATTCAAAGCATCCTCGTGTGCCCTTGCGACAAACTCCTGGGTGAAATTTCCCACAAGTAGCAAACTTTGGATAACTAGGCTGTTTACTAGCTGGTCCTCCCTTTGGGTAACTCCCTGGTTTGCGCTTGTTGCTGGAGTTCCCTTTCTAGTTGGAGTTGTGACCCTATTGTTTCTGAGCGCCTGAACCTCCTTGCCCTTTGGACTCTGAGAGAACTTGCTTCTGCTGTTTAATATTATTCTGGTAGTGCTCGGTGGTCAGAGCACTGCTGACTAGTTCTTCGGTTGTTTGCGGCCTATGAATGCCGCCAGCCATATTCATCGCTATTTCCGGCCTCAGCATCTTGAGCATCAACCAAACTCGTTCTTTTTCTGTGCTGACTAGTTCAGGGCATAGGCGAGCCAATCTGTTGAATTTCTTTGCGGCTTCCTCCACTGAAAGGTTGCCCTGGCGAAATTCAGTGAACTCGTCGTAGTGACGGTTCGTGACCCGCATGTGAAAGAACTCCTTGAATAATTCTTTCTCGAAGTCAGCCCATGTCATCTGGTTCACTGGGCGCTTCGCTCTAATTCTGTCCCACCACATGCGTGCATCTCCTGTCAGAAAGAAGGAGGCGCACTTCACCTTCTCATGTTCTGGCCAGTCCAGAAGCTCCATCGTACTCTCCAGTGTTTTGAACCAGGCTTGAACATCCCATGGTTCACTGGTGCCTGAGAAATTCTCTGGCTTGACTCTCTGTCACTGGATCAGATAGGCTTCTCTTTTTGCCTCTGTTGCTGGGGCTACTGGTGCTGTAGGCTAGACTGGTGGAACCTCTAAGACTACTGGCGTTGCTAAGTTTGGTTCCGGGGTGGCTGTGGGAGTATTCTACTGATTAGCCTTTAAGGTGGCTATCTCCTGTTGTTGTTCAGCTAACTGCTGCTGTAATTGAGCCACTAAAGCTGTCAGGTCTGGGGGAGGCACTGAACTGCCTGCCTCATGCTGGGGCTCAGTAGCTGGTGCCCTTTTAGCTGGGCGTCCTCGTGCCATTTCTAAAGACATAGAGAACATACATAACTAAAGCATCATGTTTATATAATTACCATCACTATCATGTTAGGTACTATCATCAATCAACATGCTACAATATCTATAAACATGAAAGAAAGAACATAATAAAGTGAGAGGTATTCTTACTTGAAAGCTGCAGGTTCAATGCTGATGTGTGTGAAGGAAGTATGGAACTTTGCTCTGATACCACTCTGTAACGACTCGCCTTCTACTAACTAGGCTGTAAGGCCGATCGTTACATTATGCTGTCTAATTCATGTGCGGAAAGCTGATCTGATTTAAAATTTTTGCTAAACTAATGAATATGCTTCTGTTAATCACTATACTATCCGAACTTGATGTTTGAACCACCCCTTGAATTGCTGTGGCTATGCTAAAAGAGGTGTTCTAGGTCCTTGCTGTCATCTGGGGCTAAACTAAGGTGTTTTCAGCTAATACTAGGCCTCTGATCGATCCACGGATCGATCCAGTACGCTACTGTGTGCGGAGACTAATTTGGATCGATCGGCTGATCGATCCAGGTTAGGCAATCGATCCAGTGATCGATTCCGGACCCTACTGTATGCGGGAACTAGTGTCTGGATCGATCGGTTGATCGATCCAGTATGTTCAATCAATCCAGTGATCGATTCGACGACACGCTGTACGCGGGTCCGGCTCGGATCGATCGGCTGATCGATCCACAAACCTTCTGTTCGCGATGAAATTCGACTGGATCGATCGACTGATCGATCCAGACACATTCTGTTCGCGGGATAAGTTGCCCAATCGATCAGCTGATCGATCGAGAAGCCTCCAAACGATCGGCTGATCGATCGGGATTTCTGATTTCATATCAGACCCTGATTTCAGCCCTGGTTCGAGCAGAAATCTCATATACCAACCCTAAACTAACTTAAATGCATTCTAACAACAATTAACTAGCATTCTAAACGTGGCATGGTGCATATTTCACTAGTTCATGACTTTTAAACAAACTAAAATGCGAAAACTAAAAGTAATAAAGTTCTAATAGTTAAACTTGCTAAATCCCTAAGATCTTCCTCCCAAACTCCTTTTTCCCACACACATCGTCGTTGCATTGACCTCCAACCTCCGCTAGTCCATCTTTCCTTTACCTTTATCTGCAGTATAAGGAAAAGAGTATCTGTAAGCTTGAGAGCTTAGTAAGAAACCATCTACCTCACAAAACATGCATACGATGCGGATTATGTTTTTAAAACATGCTATTTGAAATACATTCTGAATATGCTAAGCATGGCATGACATACAACACATAGAAGTAATACTGATCATGGCAATAAAGCTAATTGTAAACTATCATGTTGTATCAACAGAAAACTGAACTGATACTAAAGATGAACTAAGCTAATATTAATCCGATGCTAAAGCTGAACTGAACTCACATAACCAATTTGTGATGTTTGAAAACTATATTCATAAGTAGATTAAAATAATAATCAAGCTGCTGTTTGGGCCCGGCAACTGTACTTGCTGTGCGCGCATCCCTAACTAGACCCGGGTTTGCAAGTCCCGAATTTAGTAGGGTTACCAGGTTATCTGAACCTTTGGACGACTGTGGGAGTCCAACCCAATGGATATCTAATCCAGTACAGTGCCATTGAAAAGTAAAATACTGAACATAGCTACTTATTGATTGTCTTGCTCTTTCTAGGTTATCTGAACCTAGAACTAGGTTGTCTGAACCTAGAGGCGATTGTGGGAGCCCACCCATTGGACATCTAGTCCCATAATAGCTTTAGCAAGACTAAATAAGGTATAAAATGCTTCTATTGCATTCATCTAAGCCACTAAAATGCCTACGTTGCATTTTAACTGTGCTAATAATTTAATCGAACACTTGGTATGCGCTAATTCGCATCCTTTGGGCCGAATATCTACATACTACTAAACTGATGCATAAAAATTCATACGGAGCTACTTATACTGCAGGTGAGGGGTTTCTTACCTCCTGCTCGAAGTTTCTTACGATTCTAATCGCTAGATTTCCGGAGAAGACAATCCTTTCGACAACCTTCTCGCGTCTATGCGTTCTTCTCGCGGAGAGAAACGTCCTCGTGTCGGAGTCATCGCCGGAAAGTGCCCATGGGGCAGAACCCTAGCCTTGCTTGTGGTCGGCGCCGAGAGAAAGAAGAGGAGAAGGGGGCGGCGTGGCTAGGGTGAGGAGAAGGAAAAGTCACGTTAAAATAACTCTTCACTTATTAATTCCTTATTTATATTAAGTGGGTAATTTCACCCAGCTCTAATATAAATTTAATTGATTCCCTTTTCTTTTAGCACGGCCCTGCTGGGTTCACTTGGTTACCAGAGTCCGCTATAAGTCATAGGACCCAATAGGTCTCGGATTCAATTCCCGCGTAGGCTATTTTCGTTCTCTATTTATTTTTGCTACTTCCGCTACTCTAAAAATTCCATAAAAATATTCTAAAATTCCAGAAAAATCATAGAATATTTCTAAAATAACTTTGAAAATTTTCGGGCCCTACAAATTGTTGGTTGCTACTCGGAAAACCTAATGGTTCCATTGTACAAAAATTTTGTACAAAGGTCTGAACCTTTTCCTAGCTACCATGTGTTCTTTTAAATTAAACTTGGATCGCCTACGGAACTTAACACGTTTGATCCAAAGTTTAATCTATTTGTTCTTTTAGGTTTTGACTTGGATCTCCTGCAGAACTTTACACGTTTGATCCAAATCACCTAAGTTATTAATTCCATTAAATATTAATTTTCAAAATGGTTCCCAGTACTGACGTGGCGATGCACATGGCCTTCTTGGATATGGGAGTAACCACCACCGACTAGACAAAACCTTTTAAGGAAAGCTAATATTTAATTTCCTAAAATAACTTTAGGTTAACCGAAAGGAACAATCAAATCACAAGGAAAAGAAAAAAAAACAAAAGAACACAACATCGAAAAACATATTCGAAATACTAGAATCGCATTCCTCTTGTATTTGGTATTATTTCCAAAAATAACTAGTATGATGCGGAAAGGAAAAATACTAGTTATACCTTTTAGAAAAACCTCTTGATCTTCTACCGTATTCCTCTTCTAACCTCGGACGTTGTGTGGGCAACGATCTTCCAAGATGAGAAACCACCAACACACCTTCTTCTCCTCCTTGCTAGGTTCGGCCAAATCGAGAGCTTCACCAAGGATGAAGAGAAAACACCAACCAAAACTCCAAGGGATGCAAGCTTTCTCTCCTTCTTCTTCTTCTTCTCCAAGTAGTATCTGGCCACCACAAAAGCTCTAAGCAATGGAAGAGTTTCGGCCACCACAAAGAGGAAGAGAGGAAGAGAGGTTGGTCGGCCACAACACCAAGGAAAAGAGGGAGAGAATAATAGAAGTTGTGTCTCATGAAGGCACCCCAACCCCTTCTTTTATATTCCTTGGCTTTGGCAAATAAGGAAATTTAATTATAATAAAATTTTCTTAACTTTCCTTAACATGAATTAATTGAGAAAAATAAAATAAAATTTCTCAATTAACCTTGTAATGGTCGGCCACCACATAGAGATCAAACAAGTCAATTTTCAATCAATAATTAAAAATTCCTTATTTGTCTTCGGAAATTTTAAAAAATAAAATTTCCCTTTAAAATCCCTCCATGGTTAATAAAAAGAAATTTCTATAATTTTAATTTTTCAACATGTGAATAATTTACAAAGAGAAAAAATAAAATATCTTTCCTATCTACAAATAAGGAAAGAGATCTAATCTCTTTTCTTAATCTTTTGTAGAAGAGATATTTTAATTTTAATTCTCTCCAATAAATTATATCTTCCACATAAAAAAATTTTAAAATTAAAATTCTTTTTAATTTCATTAGGGCCGGCCCCCTCTAGCTTGGGTTCAAGCTAGGGCCAGCCACCCATAAACCATGCTTAGGCCGGCCCTAGTTTGATTCCCAAGCTAGCTTGGTCGGCCCCCTTTAGGTGGGTATAGGTGGGTATAGTACTCTATAAATAAGAGGCTACGATAGGGACCGAGAGGAGGAATTAGTTTTGGTCTCCCGATAAAATTAAGCATCCCGTGTTCGCCCCGAACACACAACTTAATTTTATCAATAATAATTCATTCCACTAGAGAACTATTATTGAACTACCACACCAATCCCAAATTACATTTTTGGGCTCCTTCTTATTATGAGTGTGTTAGTCTCCCTGTGTTTAAGATGTCAAATGTCTACTAATTAAGTGAGTTACTGACAACTCATTTAATTAATATCTTAATCCAAGAATAGTACCACTCAACCTTATCGTCATGTCGGACTAAGTCCACCTGCAGGGTTTAACATGACAATCTTTATGAGCTCATCTTGGGGACATTATCAACCTAGATTTCTAGGACACAGTTGTTGGTTGCTACTCGGAAAACCTAGAGGTTCCATTGTACAAAAATTTTGTATAAAGGTCTGAACCTTTTCCTAGCTACCATGTGTTCTTTTAAATTAAATTTTGGATCGCCTGCGGAACTTAACACTTTTGATCCAAAACTTAATCTATTCATTCTTTTAGGTTTTGACTTGGGTCTCCTGCGGAACTTAACACGTTCGACCCAAATCACCTTAAGTTATTAATTCCATTAAATATTAATTTCCATAATTGGTTCCCAGTACTGACGTGGCGAGGCACATGGCCTTCTTGGATATGGGAGCAACCACCACCGACTAGACAAAACCTTTTATAGAAAGGTAATATTTAATTTCCTAAAATAACTTTAGGTTAACCGAAAAGAACAATCAAATCACAAGGAAAAGAAAAAAACAAAAGAACACAACATCGAAAAACATATTCGAAATTCTAGAATCGTAAGCCTCTTGTATTTGGTATTATTTCCATAAATAACTAGCATGATGCAGAAAGGAAAAATTACAAGTTATACCTTCTAAAAGACCTCTTGATCTTCTACCGTATTCCTCTTCTAACCTCGGACGTTGTGTGGACAACGATCTTCCGAGATGAGAACCACCAAGCACCTTCTTCTTCCTTACAAGTTTCGGCCACCACAATTCTCCAAGAGAAGTAGAGGTCCGGCCACCACCACCAAGCTCCAAGGGATGCAAGAAACAAAGCCACCTTTCTCTCCTTCTTCTCCTAGCTAGAACCGGCCACCATCAAAAGCTCCAAGAGAGGTTGTCGCCGGCCATAAGAAGAAGAGAAGAGGAAGAAGCTAGGGCCGGCCACCAAGGAGGAAAAGAGAGGAGAAGAATAATAGAGTTGATCACCCATGAAGGCACCACTACCCCATCTTTTATAATCCTTGGTCTTGGCAAATAAGGAAATTTAATTAAAAACTTCCTTAATTATTTTGTCATGAAAAAGAAAATTTTATTTAATTAAAAATAATTTCCTTTTTACAAATACAATGGCCGGCCACACCATTCCACAAATCAAGGAAAGTTTTAATTAAAACAAAAATTAAAACTTCCTAATTTGTTTCTAGAAATTTATAAAAATTTCTCCAATAATTTTATCCCTTCATGATTGGTTAATAAAAAGGAAATTTTATAAATTAAAATTTTTCTTTTAAACATGTGGATAAAAAGAAAGTTATCTCTAAAAATTAAAATCTCTTTTAATCTACAAATAAGGAAAGATATCAAATCTTTTCTTAATCTTTTGTAGAAACTTATAAAAGAGAATATTTAATTTTAAACTCTCTTTTAAATCATGAACATGATTAAAAGGAAATTTTTCTTAAAATTTAAAATCCACCTTTAATCAACAAATAAGGAAAGATTTCAAATTTTAAACTCTCTTTAAACATGTAGATGATTTACAAATAAGGAAAGTTTTACCAAAATTAAAACCATCCTTTTAAACTACAAATAAGGAAAGAGATTAATCTCTTCTCTTAATCTTTTGTAGAAAGTTATAAAAGGAAATTTTTAATTTTTAAACTTTCTTTTAAAATCATGATATCCACATAAGAAATAATTTTAATAAAAATCCTTTTTAATATTCTAGTGGTCGGCCACCTAAGCTTGGGACCCAAGCTTTGGCCGGCCACCTACATGGCTCATCCATTTGGTCTTGGCTGGCCCTAGCTTGGGTTCCAAGCTAGCTTGGCCGGCCCCATTGGATGGGTAAGAAGGTGGGTATGCGGTGGGTATAAATCTCTATATACTAGAGGCTACGATAGGGACCGAGAGGAGGAATTGGTTTTGGTCTCCCGATGAAATTAAGCATCCCGTGTTCGAACACACAACTTAATTTCATCAATAATAATTCATTCCACTAAAGAACTATTATTGAACTACCGCACCAATCCCAAATTACATTTTGGGCTCCTTCTTATTATGAGTATGTTAGTCTCCCTGTGTTTAAGATAACAAATGTCCACTAATTAAGTAAGTTACTGACAACTCACTTAATTAATATCTAGCTCCAAGAGTAGTACCACTCAACTTCATCGTCATGTCGGACTAAGTCCACCTGCAGGGTTTAACATGACAATCCTTATGAGCTCCTCTTGAGGACATTCTCAACCTAGATCACTAGGACACAGTTTCCTTCTATAATCAACAACACACACTATAAGTGATATCATTTCCCAACTTATCGGGCTTATTGATTCATCGAACTAAATCTCACCCATTGATAAATTAAAGAAATAAATATCAAATATATGTGCTTGTTATTATATTAGGATTAAGAGCGCACACTTCCATAATAACTGAGGTCTTTGTTTCTTTATAAAGTCAGTATAAAAGAAACGACCTCTAATGGTCCTACTCAATACACTCTAAGTGTACTAGTGTAATTATATAGTTAAGATAAACTAATACATAATTACACTACGACCTTCCAATGGTTTGTTCCTTTCCATTTTAGTCGTGAGCTACTGTTTATAATTTATAAGGAAACCGATAACATGATCTTCTGCGTGTGACACCACACACCATGTTATCTACAATATAAATTAATTGAACAACTACATTTATCATAAATGTAGACATTTGACCAATGTGATTCTTATTTCTAGATAAATGTTTATACCAAAAGCTAGGCTTTTAGTATACACTCTAACAATCTCCCACTTATACTAAAAGACTAAGCTATCATATCAGCTGCCATACATCTGATTCCCAACCCTTCAACATGCCCATCAAAAGCTCTTGCCTTAAGGACCTTAGTGAAAGGATCTATAGGTCATCACCTGATGCAATCTAGGCGGCAACAACTTCTCCTCGTTTATACGATTTCTCGTATTGGGTGGTACTTGCGCTCTATTGTGTTTACTTGCCTTATAGACTTATGGTTTCTTCGAGTTTGCTACTGCACCAACATTATTACAATAAATTGTAATAATCTTTGGACAAACCAGAAATCATTTCTAAGTCTATCTTGAGGTTATTGAGTCATTCAGCTTTTATGGCTACCTCAGAGGCTTGCCATATACTAAACTTCTATGGTGGAGTCCAGAAAAACACCTATGCTTATCACTCTTCCATAGTTATGACTTTACCTCCTAAAGTAAACACAAAACCCCGAGGTTGACTTATTATTGTCCCTATCCGATTGGAAGTCAAAATCCATACAACCCACAAGGACCAAATTAACTGCCTTGTAAGCTAACATATAATCTCTAGTACCTCTAAGGTACTTCAATATATGCTTTACTGCAGTCCACTGTCCTTGTCTAGAGTTACCTTGTTATCTGCTAACTATGCCCTTGGCAAAACAGATTTCTGATCTCGTGCATAGCATACATTAGGCTTCTGTCAGCCGAAGCATAAAGAACTGCCTTTATTTCCTTTATCTCCTTTGATGTCTACAGAGACATATCTTTAGATAAAGTTACTCTATCCTGAAAAGGTAAGAAACCTTTCTTGGAGTTTTGTATGCTTAAAACGAGCAAGGATTTTTTCGATGTATGAAACTTGGGATAAGTAAAATATTCTTTTCTTGCGATCCCTTATTACTTTGATCTCAAGAATATATACATTCTCTCAAGTCCTTCATATCGAATTGTTTGGACAACCATACCCTTACTTCTGACAACACTTTGATATTGTTTCCAACTACCAAAAATGTTATCTACGTATAGTACAAGAAATACCACCACGTTTCCATCACGCCTTTTGTATACACAAGACTTATCCGGTTACTAAATAAATCCATAGGTCTGGATTACTTTGATAAACCGGATGTTCCAAGACCTTGAAGCTTTGCCTCAGTCCATAGATTGATTGAGCTTACACAAGATGCTCTTAGCCCTTTGCAATGAACCCTTCTGGTTGCTTTATATGGATGCTTTCTTCAAGACTTCCATTAAGGAATGCTGTCTTGACATCCACTTGCCAAATAGATAAAAGAATCCGGATAGATTTTAGCATGACTACCAGTGAAAAAAGTTTCCTTTTTCATCAAGCCTTGCTCTGAAGGTTTCTACCTTCCTGTCTATCCTTCTTTTCCTATTATAGACCTTTTACACCCAAAGGCTTTTACACCATTTGGTGGTTCTACAAGCTTCCAGATTTTATTAGAATACATATATTCTAATTCATTATTTATTACTCTTTGCCAAGATGCTGCATCTTTATCTTGGAGTGCTTCATCATATGAACGGAGATCGGGTTCATGTCCTTGGGATCGAGTCCAAAACTCTCCCAAAACATGAATCTTTTAGGTTGCTTAACAACCCTCCCACTATGACAAGACACTTTCTGTAATTGTGTATCATTTGTGATACGTGTTGCAGTTTCCTTGTGGTATCTCATCTTATACAGTTGGTACTAGATTAGACATATCTTTTATTATTTCCTTAAGAACAAATTTACTTATGAGCACATGGTTCCTAATATAGTCATTTTTTAAAAATCAGTCATTGATGCTAACAATGACCTTCTGATTTTTAAGACTATAAACCTTCTTTTGTTTATCTAGGATAACTTACAAACAAGTGAACTCCTATCCAACTTATCATTGTCTCTCTTTAACATATGTGCTGGATTACCCGAATCCGAATATGCTTCAAAAATAGGTTTTCACCTATTCAGCAATTCTATATGAGTAGAGAGTTCTAACTTGGAAGGTACTATGTTCACTTTCGTTTTCAGAGTTTATCCTTAAAACAAATTTGGTAATTTTCTGAATAACTCATCATCTATCTAATTATTCCATAAGAGTCCTTTACCTTCTTTCTACTACACCATTCTGTTGGGGTGTACCAGATGCAGTTAGTTGGGATTGAAATCCAACTTCTGATAAGTGACTCCTAAAATCTCTCAAGAGGTACTTGCCACTACGATCTTCCATAGTGACTTTTTACTTTAACATTTCTCCGCATCAACCTTGTACTCTTTGAACTAATCAAAGTACTTAGTCTTGCGGTACATTAAGTAAATTTATTTGTATCTTGAATAGTTGTCTATAGACAAAATATTCAATACTACCTCTTGTCTGTATAGTCATAGGATCACACAAATCAGAATGAACCGATTTCAACATATCTTTGACTCCATACCCCTTGGACTTAAAAGCTTCTTGGTTATTTTCCTTCCAAGTAAGACTCGTAGGTTGGAAAGATTTCCACTACTAATGAACCCAAAAGTTCATCAGCTACCAATGAATCCTACTCAAGTATAACCTAGCTTTTAGATGTCAAAGATATAATTGGTTCATTTCCGAAGGTTGCTTTCTCTTAAAATTAGAAGATGTGTTACTAATTTCCATTTGTTGCATCGTGGGAGTTATTGGATTATAAATTGTCAACCACCATACCAGAATAGATAACTTCCCTATTTTTCTTGATAACAACTTTGTTATCAAAATAGACACAATATCTATAATAGTTTAGAAACTGAAGTCAGGTTCTTTCTAAACTTGGTACGTAAAGACAATTACTTAAAATCCATATTTTATTCTTATCAAAGGATAAACATCTCCCACTGCAACAGCTACCACTTTTACAGTAGTGCCCATGTGGACGGTGATTTACCTTTCATTTAGTTGTCGGGTTTCCTGGAACCCTGCAATGAATTGCAGACATGATTAATGGCATCTTGTATCTACACTCCAGGTTCTGGTAGATAACACCACTAGACATGTTTCAACTAATGAATTAAATACACCTAAATTGTTCTTAGTTCTAAGAAGACAGTCTACCTTAATGTCCAAGTCCTATTTCCAATCATTACAATTGGGACTACTAAGTCTTTTCTATAGTATGACTACTAGGGATTGACAAACATCCTAAGAATCACAAAAATATTTGGTCAAGATCAACTTCTTAAAATCTCCATAAATTTTGCGTATACAAAATTGAAGAGGAGATTTCATTAATTTTATTATCTCGTCAACTTTACTTTATGACGAATAAAATTAATAGTTGGTTTATCTTTAATCAAATATTTGGTCAAGACTCTAAATTTAAAATAATATTGATTCCTCTAACAATACTATTTAAATTTACCAACACCTCAAAACACCGTGAATTTTGCATGCCACGTTAGTGTGGACGTATACAAAATCAACATTTGTAAGAGGAAGGTTTTAATTATCTTGTCAACGTAACTTTATGACAAATAAAATTATCTCAAACACCGTTAATTTTGTATGCCACGTTAGTGTGGACGTATACAAAATCAATCATTTGTAAGAGTGTGTTGAACCCTTTAATTTTATTATCTTGTCAACCTAGTTTTATGACAAATTAATAGTTGGTTTCATTTGGTCACACAAATAATAGCAGTGACTCCGATGGGGAGGATACTATTAGATGTGTCTAAGTGTATACCATTACTTGACACTAAGTCCATTAATAAGATTATGCCCCTTCCGTTGGGGAAGATCACACGCTCTTAATTAACTTCCTATAGTCATCCAAAAATGGAAGTCTGTTCTAGTGATCCACAAACAAGCTCATCCGTTATGGAGGAAGGCACTCAGAGCCAACGCGCAAGCTTGTTTGCATCACTTACAAACCAGTAATGGAGACCATGGGATTTACTTAAAATCCCTCTCCCACTTAGTTATTTATAAATGAGGAATTTTAACTATGCTAGCCTACTAAACTTGTAAACTAACATGCACACACAGCATAATATAAAAGCAATAAATAGAAAAATCTAATTTTCAACTATTATGGCTTTTATCTCTGGTTATCCTCCGTGTGTTGTCATCCCAAGCTGCTGCCATATTTGGCCAACGCCACCGGGTCTAGCTGTCGCATCCATCTTGCTCCTAGTTCCGCTGCGCCTCTGGTCCTTAGAAGGTTCCACGCTTTGCAAGATTCGATCCGCGACATAAATAGAATTTTACATTTTGATCCTATATTCCATAAAAGGAATGTACATGTATCTAGATCAAAAATAAAATCCTAATAAATCTAAATACAGCTCCTGCTGTATTTTAATACAATCATGCACACACATATAAATGCCCTTGACATGTCCAAGGGTCCAATCACACACATAATAACTAAAAGCCATAATAGTTGGATCCTGCATCCACAAAGTTAGCACATCCTACTATTATCCTGCCTAAATTATGTATGACATGTGCATAATTAAACTAATACCAAATACACAGAGGCAAATCCCTAGCTCTGATACCAATTGTTGGTTGCTACTCGGAAAACCTAGAGGTTCCACTGTACAAAAATTTTGTACAAAGGTCTGAACCTTTTCCTAGCTACCATGTGTTCTTTTAAATTAAATTTTGGATCGCCTGCGGAACTTAACACGTTTGATCCAAAACTTAATCTATTCGTTCTTTTAGGTTTTGACTTGGGTCTCCTGCGGAACTTAACACGTTCGACCCAAATCACCTTAAGTTATTAATTCCATTAAATATTAATTTCCATAATTGGTTCCCAGTACTGACGTGGCGAGGCACATGGCCTTCTTGGATATGGGAGCAACCACCACCGACTAGACAAAACCTTTTATAGAAAGGTAATATTTAATTTCCTTAAATAACTTTAGGTTAACCGAAAAGAACAATCAAATCACAAGGAAAAGAAAAAAACAAAAGAACACAACATCGAAAAACATATTCGAAATTCTAGAATCGTAAGCCTCTTGTATTTGGTATTATTTCCATAAATAACTAGCATGATGCAGAAAGGAAAAATTACAAGTTATACCTTCTAAAAGACCTCTTGATCTTCTACCGTATTCCTCTTCTAACCTCGGACGTTGTGTGGACAACGATCTTCCGAGATGAGAACCACCAAGCACCTTCTTCTTCCTTACAAGTTTCGGCCACCACAATTCTCCAAGAGAAGTAGAGGTCCGGCCACCACCACCAAGCTCCAAGGGATGCAAGAAACAAAGCCACCTTTCTCTCCTTCTTCTCCTAGCTAGAACCGGCCACCATCAAAAGCTCCAAGAGAGGTTGTCGCCGGCCATAAGAAGAAGAGAAGAGGAAGAAGCTAGGGCCGGCCACCAAGGAGGAAGAGAGGAGAAGAATAATAGAGTTGATCACCCATGAAGGCACCTCTACCCCTCTTTTATAATCCTTGGTCTTGGCAAATAAGGAAATTTAATTAAAACTTCCTTAATTATTTTGTCATGAAAAAGAAAATTTTATTTAATTAAAATAATTTCCTTTTTCAAATACAATGGCCGACCACCATCAAATCAAGGAAAGTTTTAATTAAAACAAAAATTAAAACTTCCTAATTTGTTTCTAGAAATTTATAAAAATTTCTCCAATAATTTTATCCCTTCATGATTGGTTAATAAAAAGGAAATTTTATAAATTAAAATTTTTCTTTTAAACATGTGGATAAAAGAAAGTTATCTCTAAAAATTAAAATCTCTTTTAATCTACAAATAAGGAAAGATATCAAATCTTTTCTTAATCTTTTGTAGAAACTTATAAAAGAGAATATTTAATTTTAAACTCTCTTTTAAATCATGAACATGATTAAAAAGGAAATTTTTCTTAAAATTTAAAATCCACCTTTAATCAACAAATAAGGAAAGATTTCAAATTTTAAACTCTCTTTTAAACATGTAGATGATTTACAAATAAGGAAAGTTTTTACCAAAAATTAAAACCATCCTTTTAAACTACAAATAAGGAAAGAGATTAATCTCTTCTCTTAATCTTTTGTAGAAAGTTATAAAAGGAAATTTTTAATTTTTAAACTTTCTTTTAAAATCATGATATCCACATAAGAAATAATTTTAATAAAAATCCTTTTTAATATTCTAGTGGCCGACCACCTAAGCTTGGGACCCAAGCTTTGGCCGGCCACCTACATGGCTCATCCATTTGGTCTTGGCTGGCCCTAGCTTGGGTTCCAAGCTAGCTTGGCCGGCCCCATTGGATGGGTAAGAAGGTGGGTATGCGGTGGGTATAAATCTCTATATACTAGAGGCTACGATAGGGACCAAGAGGAGGAATTGGTTTTGGTCTCCCGATGAAATTAAGCATCCCGTGTTCGCCCCGAACACACAACTTAATTTCATCAATAATAATTCATTCCACTAAAGAACTATTATTGAACTACCGCACCAATCCCAAATTACATTTTGGGCTCCTTCTTATTATGAGTGTGTTAGTCTCCCTGTGTTTAAGATAACAAATGTCCACTAATTAAGTAAGTTACTGACAACTCACTTAATTAATATCTAGCTCCAAGAGTAGTACCACTCAACTTCATCGTCATGTCGGACTATGTCCACCTGCAGGGTTTAACATGACAATCCTTATGAGCTCCTCTTGAGGACATTCTCAACATAGATCACTAGGACACAGTTTCCTTCTATAATCAACAACACACACTATGAGTGATATCATTTCCCAACTTATCGGGCTTATTGATTCATCGAACTAAATCTCACCCATTGATAAATTAAAGAAATAAATATCAAATATATGTGCTTGTTATTATATTAGGATTAAGAGCGCACACTTCCATAATAACTGAGGTCTTTGTTTCTTTATAAAGTCAGTATAAAAGAAACGACCTCTAATGGTCCTACTCAATACACTCCAAGTGTACTAGTGTAATTATATAGTTAAGATAAACTAATACATAATTACACTACGACCTTCCAATGGTTTCTTCCTTTCCATTTTAGTCGTGAGCTACTGTTTATAATTTATAAGGAAACCGATAACATGATCTTCTGCGTGTGACACCACACACCATGTTATCTGCAATATAAATTAATTGAACAACTACATTTATCATAAATGTAGACATTTGACCAATGTGATTCTTATTTCTAGATAAATGTTTATACCAAAAGCTAGGCTTTTAGTATACACTCTAACAACAGTTTCCTTCTATAATCAACAACACACACTATAAGTGATATCATTTCCCAACTTATCGGGCTTATTGATTCATTGAACTAAATCTCACCCATTGATAAATTAAAGAAATAAATATCAAATATATGTGCTTATTATTATATTAGGATTAAGAGAACACACTTCCATAATATCTAAGGTCTTTGTTCCTTTATAAAGTCAGTACAAAAGAAAACGACCTCTGATGGTCCTACTCAATACACTCTAAGTGTACTAGTATAATTATATAGTTAAGATAAACTAATACCTAATTACACTACGACCTTCCAATGGCTTGTTCCTTTCCATTTTGGTCGTGAGCTACTGTTTATAATTTATAAGGTATTGATAACATCATCTTCTGTATGTGACACCACATACTATGTTATCTACAATATAAATTAATTGAACAACTACAACAAATGTAGATGATTTGACCAAATGTGATTCTTTATTCAAAATAAATGTTTACAAAAGCTTAGGCTTTCAGTATACACTCTAACAACTAGTTCATCCTTTTATTTAGATCTTGAAATACCAAACACAAGAGGCTAATGAATCTAGGTAATCGAATTTATATTTTCGATTTTGTGTTTCTTTTGTTTTTCAAACTTGTGATTCGATTGTTTTTTTTTTTTGTTAAACCTAGGGTTGCTATAAGGAGATTATATATTGAATTTCTTTGAAAGGCTTTGTCGAGGCAATGGTGGATGTTCTCATACCCAAGAAGGTCAAGTGTCTCGCCATGTTTGACCTGGGAGCCGATCTCTGAAATAAATATTTAATCGAATTTGTAACATAGGTAGATTTGGATCAATAATGTTAAGTATTATTTGTGATCCAAGTCTAAACCTCTAAGAACAGATAAGTTAAATTTGGAATCAATAATGTTAAGTACTGTTTGCGATTCCGTATTTAATTTCTAAAGAACACAATAGGTTGTTAGGAAAGGTTCAGGACTTGTACAAAAATTTTATACATGGGAAGTGGTACGATATTCCGAGTAGCAACCAACAGTCGTCTCCACGTTTTGCTAGAAGATCAAGTTTTTCGTTGATAACTTGGTCGGCGAAGTTAGGGGCGACCAGCTGGCAGCTCGACGATGCTACGTCGAGATGGTAAAAAATCGAGTCGCGTGCCACTCGAAAGGCTCAACAGTTAGAGGTGAATGTAATTCTAGAAGAGCCTCCTGCGTTGTTCTACAAATAAAAGGAAGAAATCTAGGTGCATCCCACCCGACCGAAGACGACTACTTTCATAGCAACCGATCTGAGTGCGTAGAAGAAGGTGGAGTTGGTTGCTTGTCTAAGGTAAAATCATGATGTGTTCGTATGGGCAACTCATGAGCTCCCGGGTATCTCGTCGACCATCGCATAGCATGAACTGCACGTCCAACCGGACGCCAGGCCGGTGAAGCAAAAGAAAAGAGATTTTAGCGCAGAGGTGGAAATTTTGGTATACTTTTGGTATCACCACGTGAAGATTGAATGTAGCTATTTGTCCGGCTGGACTATCGCACCACGAACAACAAGGCGAAATACGAAGCGTTGACCGCCGACCTATAAGCTATAAGTTCCCCAAGTTAGCTTTGATATAATCAACCAAGTCAAGTTAAGTCCTGTTATCTTTTGATGCATTGTGTCTAAGTGTGCAGGAACTTAGGAGCACAGAAAGTCGAGCAAAAGACGCAGCTAACAAGAAGGATGGCACGGGAGAGAGTCAACGGGATCGGTGCGTCCGAGGGATGAGGCGCTGCGGAAGAGTACATCGACGGATGAGAAGGAAGCACGTAACATTTCTGAGAGATGAGAAGCTAGAGTGAAAGATTACTCGAGAAGTCCAAAAAATGGGGGTTCGGGTGAGCCCTATTCCGGATGGTCGAAATCACCCAAGTGAGCGGAGCCGGAGTGGAAGACCTGGACATAAAGTCAACATGGAGTTGACTATGGTCCAGACGTCTAGAGCTATTCCGAGTGCCCAGAGTTTGGGCGCCCAGAGCCACTCCAGGCGCTCAGACCAATTTGGTCTAGCCGGGGGCGCCTTGGCGAGGCACCCTATATGAAGGCGATCTGTGCACCCGGAGCTGTTTCAGGCGCTCGGACCAGATAAAATCTTATCATTTGGCCATTGTGTAGCCATTGCAACATGGATAAAGTTTTATCCATGCCTAGGCACCCAAAGCCCTTCTAGGCACCCGAAACTTGGCTATAAATACGACCCTGATCTTAGTAGTCAGTACAACACTTCTATATTCAATTTCTTTCACTTTGTTCTTTGTTTGTCTGTACATTCAACGTTTTGTATGACGCTTCTCCACCTCCGACCTGTGTTAAAGAAGGAGTTAATTAGTTTGAGCTTCATTTGCCTTGGATTAGTAACCTCTCTAGTTGCAAACCAAGTAAATCCTTTTGTCTCATACTTCTTTTATTCATTTTAGATTATTTTAGTAAAGTGTTTGTCTTATTCAAAGATTTAAATTTCAAAAAAGGTATTATTATTTTTTTCAGGGAAATTCATCCCCTCTTGTCGGTAGCCAAGGGACTAACACAAGCAACCTGACACGTGGGAGTTACAAATGTCCATATCCACTTGGACTCTCAACTAGCAGCACAGCAACTTTCAGGTACCTTCGAGATAAATAACACCAGGCTTAGATTATATGTCGAAGCCTTTGAAAGATTAAAGGTTGGATTTCAAGAGGTGATCATCCAAAGATCCCCTTGGTGGAAAATCAGTATGCAGATGAGTTGGTCAAATTAGCAAGTTTTAAATACCTGTGGTGTTGGATAAGATGATCTAGCAGATAATGTTGGTAGCTCACATCGAGAGGCCAATTGAAGGAGGGAGCTCAAGCAATTAGAGGATGTCTTTGATCGAGTTTCTCTGATCGGGCAGTAAGTCAGCCAACCGGGAGCAAGTTCGGTTACTAAAAAAGAGAGATGGATGGTTCACATTAATTGGAGACCACCTATACAAGAGAGTCTTTTCGAGGTCGCTATTCAAGTACGTCGAATCAGAAAACATTCAATATATTTTGCAAGAAGTTCACCATGGTTCATGTGGCAGTCATTTGGGCGGTCGCACGTTGGTAAGTAAAATCTTATTGGCAGAGTACTTTTGGCCTACCTTGCAGGTTGATGCCGCCCGGACGATGTCCATGTGCCTAACTTGTTAGAAGTGTTGGGATATGCCTGATGTGGGTGCGTTCTAGAACACATTTCATAAGCATGCACGGTAAAAAATAAAATAATAATAATTTTTAATTATTACATCACACACACCACACACATATAAGGATACAACATGCCAAACATGATCGCATAATTAAAATTTTATAAAAAGTAAATTTATGCTAGGTATACCTTACGGATGACCTGTAATGAGAAGGACATCAATCGTAGCGATGTTGTCGAACCTCACATCTATTCGTATCCACACCGAGCTCCTCAAGACAACTCCTTGAGTACAAGCTGTTGGATCGAATGAGTGCGATAGAGGGGGAAGGGGGTGAATATCGCGCTTTTAAAACATTTCTTTTACTCGTTAAAAACAAAGTCATGCAGCGGAAAAATAAAGAACAGTTTGGTTACTTGGTTTGGAGCCTAGGTCGACTCCTACTCCAAGGCCCGCGATCCTTGACCGTACCGATGGGCAATCCACTAAAACCCTACTATCTTGTAAGAGTTTAAGTACAAAGCAAGATTAAATAAATATACCAACAATAATAAAAGACGAAGCTTGGTCGGCACTTCTAGATGGAACAGCTTGTGAGTTGTAGAGTAGTAGCACGATCAGCAGAATCTTGCACAGTGATTAATTTTAAACCAAACAGTGTTACCCAGCCTCGGACCTTGAGCTTTCTTTTATAAGAATCGTTGATGTTTGATTGACCGATCCCTGGGTTCGGTCAACCGAACCCGCTCTCTTCCTTCTTCGCTAAGATCTGATCTTCGAGCATTAACTGATCTTTAATGGTTCGGTCGACCGATAATCTTATTCGGTCGACCGAATGGTGAACTTCCCTTACCGCCGAGATTCACACTTAATGCTCCATTAATGCTTTTATTGTTCGGTCAACTGAACCTCACTTTCAGTCGACCGATCATGCTGTGATACCATGTTTGCGAGCCTGATCTGTTTTGCCAATTTTGCGTGTTCGATCGACTGAACCTTCATTCGATGGACTGATAAAATACCTTTTTTAGTCGACTGAAGCTCCTGGTCAATCGACTGAACCCTTGGCAAAATGAAGGTTTCTAAGTGCTGGACGCATGGCTGCTGACAGAGCCTGATTATGAGTTCTAAGTCAAAAGTTATGACTCATTAAAGTTCAAGGGGTCATATGATTCTACAACACAAAGTTAGTTCGATATAACAATAATATTCCTGCAAAACAAAGTTATCACAATTATATATGAATAGTAAGGTGCATGAGTAGTATTAGACAGTAGAACTATCTTGATATCAACTTGAAAATCTTCCCAATTTCTTCAGTTGGATCAGCGACCTTAGGTTGTTCCTAACAGGAACACGACCTCATTGTCTCTCCTCCAGTTGCTTACCTCAACTTATCTGCCAAACATTGGTCCTCCAGACTTGTTTGGACTTTCTCTGCTCAATGTCTGATCACCTAATCCACTAAGGCCTTTCCTGCAATACTACATTAGCCAGCAGCAATAATAGTAATACAGAATGCTATTGTAAAACTAAACTTAGAATCACCAAGATCCACCGATCAACCTTGCTTGGAGTTCACTCCTCCAAGACTTCTCGTTACCTAAGGTTATCTTTTCCTAGGATTTTCTCCATCTGGCTTCACTCACCAGAACCTAAGGTTACCACTCCCTAGGGTTTTCTCCACCTGGCTTCACTCACCAAGACTTAGTATTCTGCTACCCAGGGATCAGATCCTCCAGACGTATCCACCTGGCTTCCATGATCTATCGAGATTTTCCTTGCCTCAGTATTCGGCTATCCAGGGATCAGGTCATCCAGACCTATTGATTCCACCTGGCTTCCACGATATACCAAGATTTTCCTTGTTTAACCTACAACTAAGACTTCCCTTGCCTAACCGCAGTTAGGACTAGTCACTCGGTTGACTTCCTCCCCTGCCTAGCCATGACTAGGACTTCCCATGATCAAGCTCCATTAAATATACTTAAACATATTTTTCAGACATTTAAAACCTTGGAGGTCGATTGCACTAACAATCTCTCCCTTTTTGATGCTTGACAAATATGTTTAAGTTAGGTCTATTAATAAGATTTAGATTTCTAACTTAAAACTTTCTTCTCCCCTTATGTCATTCATCAAAAAGAATACTTCATAAAAAATCATTGATTGCTAAGGTATCCCTAAGTTTTGCACCAACAATGATGTAAAACCTAAAACATTCTCAAGATATTCCCTAAGGTATTCCCTCACTCTTTTGAAAGACAATAATAAGATGTATATTGGATTTTCAAATTAAACATGCATCAAATATATTTTGAAAAATATTGGTTCTTAGTGTCAAAAATTCTTTTGAAGAAGTTTTCAATATCATTTTCAAGATAAAGATACTTTTTTTTGAAAATATTTCCAGGTTAATTTCTAAAATATTTGTCAAATAATTTTTAAAAAGATTTGCAAAGAGTTTTTCAAAGTATGAAACATAAAATTTTAAAGGAATTTTCAAAGTATTTTTTAAACTATGATTTTTCAAAATGGTTTCAAAAAGTATGAGTTTGAAGAATATGATTTTGAAAAGATAATACTTGAGCTATGTTTAAAATATAATATTTTAAGTTACTTTTGTAAGAAATTTTTCAAAAATAATTTCAAGCTAATTTTAAAAATGTTTAAGACTTAAGATAGTTTGCAGAACTAAGTTGCTTTCAAAATAACTTTTCAAGTAAGTTCAAAAAGAATTGCAAAGTAATTTTTATCGTCCATACTTTTCAAGGAGTTTTTCAGATAAATTTTCAAACTATGATGATTTTGAAGAGAGTGTTTTAAAAAGAGAATGCTTAAAACTTTTCAAATCCTCTTGGAAGATATATTTTCAAAAATATTTCAATTTGAACAATATGTCTTTCAGTGTAGTCTCTCTCCCTTAACCAGATATTCTTTTTAGATATCCTTGTTACCCACAAGGAAGACTTTTCTATGTGTGTCTAAGTGTCATGATTGACTTAGAGATCTAAAGACTTAGGTGATGAACAATAATTTATATTTTAGTTTCTTATTTTTATTTTCTAAATTTTTAGTTAAAATTTTGTTTATTATTAATTAATTTTAGATAACTATTCTTTTGATTCAAATTATCTTGAATATATAAATTTTGATTAATTGGATCTGGGTCTTGATTAAGGTTTGGGTTGATTTGGTCAATTTTAGTTATATTTGAATTAATTAAGTTTTTATTAATTAGATTATTTTTGTTAAGTAATCTTAATGTAAGATTTTCATGAATTTTTAATTTCATATTACAATTTAAGCAGGAAATACCTAAAGCATGCAAATTTTCATATAATTTAAATTTATTTATCATAATTGCTCCCCCTGAATCCTTGGGTCTTCTCTCCGGACATTGAGATTTGTAATATCCCATCTTTTTACACTTGAAGCATTTGATGTGGTCCTTCTTTTTCTGGACTCTAGGCATCGATTCCTCCTTTGCCTCCGGTCATGCGGATCGGTTCATCGACCATTTACTTTTATAGTGTCTTTTTCACTGCACTTAAAACATGTTATATGAACCTTAAATTTAGAATTGACAATTTTACATCCTGAATCCTTGTTAGGATTCTCCCCCTTGACCATTACCATTTCGGATTCAGGCTTGAGCATTTGGTCAGACTTAGGTTCAGGTTTGGACACTTGTTCTGACTTGAGTTCGAATCCATCAGCCTTCTCCTCAGCCACTAGTGCGATGAAGTTGATTTGGTCTTGTTCTTCTAGGCCTGACTCTGAGGATAGTTCTCCGGATTCGGGCTCGAATTCGAGCTCACTTTCACCTTGATCTTCTAGCCTTGATGGGGTCTTGTGAAGCTCAATCAATTTGGTCCACATCTCTAATGCATTCTTGTAATCTTCTAATTGACACAAAATTTTGTTAGGCAAACACTAATCAATATATTTATTACCTTTGTGTTTGCTTGTGAGTTTTGAGAGGGTTGTCTCAGCGCAATCCAATTGTCGAAATTGTTGCTTCCTACGAAGCATTTCATCATTTGCCTCCAGGAATTGAAGTAGACTTCATTATACGATGGAGGTTCATGAATGCTTCTCCCTTCTTGATAGGATGTCGACATTCTTGAAATCAAAGAATTAAAATATATTTCCAAGATTTTTGTCTTGGGATTAGTAGTACTGAAAAAAAAAATAAGAGAGAGAATTCTAAAAAGAAAAGAAATAAGTAAAATGAAAAAGTTTTAAAAGTGCTTTGAAAAATGATAAGTATTTTTAGAGCTACGAGGCTCTGATACCAATTGTTGGATCGAATGAGTGCGATAGAGGGGGGGTGAATATCGCACTTTTAAAACCTTTCTTTTACTCGTTAAAAATAAAGTCGTGCAGTGGAAAAATAAAGAACAGTTCGGTTACTTGATTCGGAGCCTAGGTCGACTCCTACTCCAAGGCCCGCGATCCTTGACCACATCGATGGGCAATCCACTAAAACCCTTCTTTCTGAAAACCTCGAAAAGAAGTAGTGCGTACAATATGCAAGATAGTAACACCTACTATCTTGTAAGAGTTTAAGTACAAAGCAAGATTAAATAAATATACTGACAATAATAAAAGATGAACCTTGGTCGGCACTTCTGGATGGAGCAGCTTGCGAGTTATAGAGTAGTAGCACTATCAGCAGAATCTTGCACAGTGATTAATTTCGAACCAAACAGCGTTACCCAGCCTCAAACCTTGAGCTTTTTTTATAAAAATCGTCGATGTTTGGTCGACTGATCCCTGGGTTCGGTCGACCAAACCCGCTCCCTTCCTTCTTCACTAAGATCTGATCTTCAAGCATTAATTGATCTTTAATAGTTCATTCGATTGATAATCTTGTTCGGTCGACCGAATGGTGAACTTCCCTTCTCACCGAGATTCGCACTTAAAGCTCCATTAATGCTTTCATTGTTAGGTCGACCGAACCTCATTTTTGGTCAAAATACCTTTTTCAGTCAACTGAACCTCCTGTTCAGTTTACTGAACCCTTGGCAAAATGAAAGTTTCTGAGTGCTGGACGTGTGGCCGCTGATAGAGCCTGATTCTGAGTTATGAGTCAAAAGTTATGACCCTTTGAAGTTCAAAGGGTCATATCATTCTACAACACAAAGTTAGTTCGATATAACAATAATATTCTTGCAAAACAAAGTTAGCACAACTATATATGAATAATAAGGTGCATGAGTAGTATTAGACAGTAGAACTATCTTGATCTCAACTTGAAAACCTTCCCAATTTCTTCAGTTGGATCAGCGACCTTAGGTTGTTCCTAACAGGAACACGACCTCACTATCGCTCCTCCAGTTGCTTATCTCAACTTACCTGCCAAACATTGGTCCTCTAAACTTGTTTGGGCTTTCTCTGCTCAGTGTCTAATCACCTGATCCACTAAGACATCTCCTGCAATACTACATTAGCCAGTAGCAATAATAGTAATACAGAATGCTATGGTAAAACTAAACTTAGAATCACCAAGATCCGCCAATCAACCTTGCTTGGAGTTCACTCCTCCAAGACTTCTCGTTACCTAAGGTTATCTTTTCCTAGGATTTTCTCCATCTGGCTTCACTCACCAGAACCTAAGGTTACCACTCCCTAGGGTTTTCTCCACCTGGCTTCACTCACCAAGATTTAGTATTCGGCTACCCAGGGATCAGGTCCTCTAGACCTATCCACCTAGCTTCCACAATCTACCGAGATTTTCCTTGCCTCAGTATTCGACTACCTAGGGATCAGGTCCTCCAGACATATTGAATCCACCTGACTTCCACGATATACCAAGATTTTCCTTGCCTAGCCTACAACTATGACTTCCCTTGCCTAACCGCAGTCAGGACTAGTCACTCGATTGACTTCCCACCCTTGCCTAGCCATGACTAGAACTTCCCATGATCAAGCTCTATTAAACATACTTAAACATATTTGTTAGACATTAAAACTTTGAAGGTCGATTGCACCAATATAAGCCTCTCCTTCAGAATAGCCACGAGAAAAAAAAAAGCAACAATTTACCAAAGGGCGCATGTAGAGATCTAAATTTATCAAAAGGCGTACACTACTTTGATATTTACCAAAGAATGCACCTTTTTAAGTGCATTTCATATTTTACCCTCCTGACAATTTTACTTTTTCTACTATTTTTCTTTTCTCCATTATTTTTCTCTCTCTTCTCTTTTTTGTATCGGCATGCAAAACATATGAATAACATTAGTCAATTTTTTAATAACATTTTAATATATTTGAAGAACCATAAATAAATAATGAATAGCATATTTGAACTCCTTACAATTTTAGAAATCCACTGGAACTAAAATGAGTGTAATCAGAGCTCTCTAGGTCGATAAGTGGATTTCGGTCAAAATCCACTAATGGACCTAGAGAGCTCCGATTGCACCCATTTCAGTTTTTATGGATTTCTAAAATTACAAAGAGTTCAAATATGGTGTCCATTATTTATTTTGGCTTTTCATAGATGTTAACATGCAAAAAAAAAATCAACAAAAATACTTACGTTGGGCCTGATATGATTCCATATCAAACCCAACGTGGGTTTTTTTTGTTGATTCTTTGATTTTATTTATTAACATCTTTAAAAGGTAAAATAAATAATTAACACACTATTTGAACTCCTTGTAATATCAGAAATCCATAGGAACTGAAATGAGTGTAATCGAAGCTCTCTAGGTCTATAAGTGGGCCTTGACCGAAACTCACTGATGGACCTAGGGAGCTCCGATTGCACTCATTTCAGTTCCTATAGATTTTTGATGTTGCAAGGAGTGAAAATATGGTGTCCATTATTTATTTCACCTTTTCATAGATGTTAATATATAAAATCAAAGAATCAGTAAAAAAATTCACGTTGGGCCTGATATGGAATCATATCAGGCCCAACTTGGAAAGCCAAGTTATGGTACATTAGTGCAAAGCACCTTGATATTTGACTAGGCCATCTCTTATAGTAGGAGCTCTGTTTGTGAGTTATTTGGATATGACTAAATGGATCTCATCTCATCACTAAATTGTATATTCTCTACCACTAGTAATCCTCAAACTATTTAAATCATATTAATTATTCTAAGAAGAGATTTCTTTGATCTTCTTTGCCCCTAAAAACCTTCAACTCTACTTAATTCAAGGCATCTTAGAAATTTATCAATATTCATAAATATTCATATTTTGTTAACTTATTTATAATCTATCAAGATTATAAATAGTGACCTTACAAATGACTACGATGTAAGGTATTCCAGCAATTAGACAAGGTTAAATGCTCAATTCTAGAAATGAAAATTTATGTTTTTCAGTTCAGGGTTCATAGTGTCTTTTGTGTTTAATAAAAATTTTTATATCATTATTAAGGAAACATGACAAGTACCTGAGTGCTTCTACCAAATACTACTGCTCAATGATCTTATTTTGTGATTCCTTTATAGTAGTTCCCAATGCACTTGTCTGCAAGATAATGTGCATTTCATTTTAAGGGTTTTACGTGGTTTTATAAAAGCTAATAGTTTCTGGCTAGGAAAAACCTCAAAAATAAAGCTCTAGCGTTGATGAAAGTTGGGTCTGATATGATTTCATATCAGGCCCACGTTGGGCCTAATATGGTTCCATATCAGGTCCAACGTGGATTTTTTTTGTCGATTCTTTGATTTTATATATTAACATCTATGAAAGGTGAAATAAATAATGGACACCATATTTGAACTCCTTGCAACATCAGAAATCCATAGGAACTGAAATAGGTGCAATCAGAGCTCTCTAAGTCCATCAGTGGATTTTGACCGAAACTCACTGATGGACCTAGGGAGCTCCGATTGCACTCATTTCAGTTCCTATGGATTTCTGATATTGCAAGGTGTTTAAATATGGTGTCCATTATTTATTTTCTTTTTCATAGATGTTAATATATCAAATCAAAGAATTGACAAAAAAAACCCATGTTGGGCCTGACATGGAATGATATCAGGCCTAACGTGGGCATTTTTTATGATTCTTTTATTTTGCATGTTAACATCTATGAAAAGATAAAATAAATAATAGACATCATATTTGAACTCCTTGTAATTTTAGAAATCCATAGAAACTGAAATGGGTGCAATCGGTGCTCTCTAGGTCCATCAGTAGATTTTGATCGAAACCCACTGATCGACCTAGAGAGCTCCGATTACACTCATTTTAGTTCCAGTGGATTTATGAAATTGTAAGGAGTTCAAATATGTTATTTATTATTTATTTTTGCTTCTTCAAATGTATTAAAATGTTATTAAAAATTGACTAATATTATTCATATGTTCTGCATGACAATACAAAAAAAGAGAAGAGAGAGAAAAATAATAGAGAAAAGAAAAACAGTAGAAAAAGTCAAATTGTCATGAGGGTAAAATAGGAAATGTACTTAAAAAGGTGCGTTCTTTGGTAAATATCAAAGTAGCGTACGCCTTTTGGTAAATTTAGATCTCTACATGCGCCCTTTGGTAAATTACCGAAAAAAAAAAAGGATCAAGAGGAAGAAGAAGAGAAGCACACAAGGGAGAGTTTTCTCCCTTATGGTCACGACAACAAGAGGGAGCACCCTCTTGTTGGCAGTGGGAGATAGAGGGGAGGGAGAGGAGGATTGGGTTTTCAAAATTTAATCAACTAAATAATGACACTTGTATCTAATTCTCTCCCAATTACATCTATATATAATCCTCTTTAATGAGTTGGATTAGAAAAATCAAATCCAACTCATTATCCCTTAACCAAAAATTAACCCATTAACCCATTAGTTTGGTTCACAACTAAACCAAGTTGGTTCATGACTAATTCATGATTAAACCAAATATAGTTCAACTCTACCATAAGAGATATAACTCATATGTGCTTTCATCATGATAAATATTTCTATATTTGTCTTATATATGGTCCAACCAAACATTTATCTCTTTATCTAAGAATCATATTCTTTAACTTGTTTTATGTCTTTTAGAGACTCGTTAGTACGTGTGACCTAATATGTTCCCGGTTTATCTTGGTCATTCATAATTAACTACTTAATTATAGAACGATCATGAGTAGCACCTAGTAGGACATTATGATCCCTAATTAGTCAGAAAATCATAGTTGATCTTAAAACTAATTCTAAACCCTTCAGTAACTACAATGAGTCTTGTCTTGTTCCTTTCACTCGTCTTATACCCACTTGGTTCAGGACATGGTCTATGTGTCTATCCCCACTAAACTGACTATGTCACATCTAGCCCAAGTAATACTTCCTCATTCTATAGATTCAAATTACTCGTACATGTGTACAAGAGTCTCATACTCTTAACATGTGATGCTTTGGCAAAAGACTTTGAGTAATAATCCTAACGAGTGGTCATAGGGTATACGTCTCCTAGTAAGGAGCGGTGAATCCTCTATAGGTTATCCAAACATCTTTGGGCATTTCGACTTACACACAATCATCTCGGGTTCACACCTCAATGAGGTGCTTGTTTAAGATGTCAAAGTATAAGTCTTCATAACTAAGATGACTTGTATACCTCAAGTCGAAAGAAACTTGCACTTGAGCTGCAGTAAGAGCTTCACAGACATATCCACACCTCAATGAGGTGCTTGTTTAAGATGTCAAAGTATAAGTCTTCATACCTCAATGAGGTGCTTGTTTAAGATGTCAAAGTATAAGTCTCCATAACCAAGATGACTTGTATACCTCAAGTCGAAGGAAACTTGCACTCAAGCTGTAGTAAGAGCTTCACAGACATATCCATATACATAGATAATCACATGAAGTCTTATAGCTAGTTATTCCAATGAACTAATTACCATAACTAGCATCCATGTTTAACCCTCGATATCCCAATATCTCCAGCCAGTGAGAACACAGTTGCTTGGCGAACCAAGGAGTATAACCTGTGCTAGTCTTATAAAATTGATGATGTCCGAATGCATCAATTCTACGACTAGGAAAATTCTAATACGTTCATAATTGTACATGTAGAGATAATCACTAGTTGTGATCCAATCATAATTTCTCTCATACTATGAATTGTATTGTGGACATTCAATAAATAAGTTTAAGACAATCAAGCATATAATATGTACTCAAATAGTGAATATATATTTAGTAAAAATTGTAAGGAATCGCCTTAGGACATCCCTCAAAATCTAATACTCTCACTTGGCCTAATGTCAATTGTCACGGTATCCTAAACCGTAAGCATAGATGTGACTCTCAAACTTACTTCATGATAGAGTCTTTGTCAAAGGATTCGCTAGGTTCCTTCCAGTGAGAATTTTCTCAAGTTGTATTTCTTTCTTACTAATGATCTCCCTTTAATATAAATAAGAATCTATACTAGGACTTAAAATCATCCTTGTCCGTCTAGAAACTAGTATCTGTACATCCGCATATAATCATATCACCATCTCCATAAACTAAGAACACATCCTTAGTTCTTCTTAAGTACTTAAGGATCATCTTGACAGTCTCCCAATGATCTAATCTTGGATCTGATTAGTATCTACTCGTAACACTCAAAGCATACTATACATCGGGCCTAGCACATAACATAACATACATGATAGATCCTATTGTGAATGCATAAGGTATCTTATCCATGCAAATCCTCTCGTCTTCTGTGCGTGGGCACATAGATTTTGAAAGGTCAATTTCATGTCTCATACGTATGAAACCTTTCTTGGATTCAGACATGTTAAATCATTTTAGCACTCTGTTTATATATGTCTATTGTGAAAGATCAAGCAACCTTTTCGATCTATCTCTATAGATTTTTATCCTGAGAATGTAAGTTGCTTCTCCCATGTCTTTCATGGAGAATGTTTTGGACAACCAAACTTTAACTGACTGTAGAACTGGTATATTATTTCCTATAAGAAATATGTCATCAACATATAATATCAGGAATACGACCACACACTTACTAACCTTTTGATACACACAAGGATCGTCTGGATTTTGTGAGCAATTAAATTCTTTAATTGCCTCATCAAAACAGATATTCCAACTTCTGGATGCTTTCTTTAGTCCATAAATGGACCGTTGAAGCTTGCATACTTTGTTTTTGTCAACAGATGTGGAACCTTTGAGCAGTATCATATGCACATCCTCGAGCAGATTTCCATTAAAGAAAGTTATTTTCACATCCATTTGTCATATCTCATAATTATGATGAGCTGATATGGCTAGGAGTATCCGAATAGATTTAAGCATGGCTACAGGTGAGAAAGTTTCATTATAGTTAATGTCTTGCCTTTGACAATGGTCTTTTGCTACCAACCTTGCCTTGTAGGTAATTATATTATCATCCATGTCGATTTTCTTCTTGAAAATTCACTTGCACCCTATAGGCGTAATGCACTTAGGTGGGTCCACCAAATTCTAAACTTGGTTTTCGTACATGGAATCTATTTATGACTTCATGGTTGTAAGTCACTTATCCTTTTCTGAACTATTCAAAGGCTCTTTATAATTAGCAGGTTCCTCATCCTCAATGAGTAACACATCATTCGATTCTCCTATAAGAGATCCATATCTCTCAGGAATATTTCATGTCCTACCTGATCTACGAGGAGGTTGTGTTATAATTGATTATGGTTCTTGACTAGAAATCTTGTTAGTGTTTATTGAAGTCTCTTGAACTTTATCAAGTTCAACCATACTCCTACTTGCCTCCTGTAAGAGAAATTTTTTCTCTAGGAATGTAGCATGCCTTGAAACAAACACCTTTTGTTCCAAGGGTGATAGAATTGGTAACTCTTAGTTTTCTTAGGGTATCTAATAAATAAACACTTATCAAACTTAGCGTCCAACTTGTCTTATATAGTCCTCTTCACATAAGCAGGACATCCCCATATCTTTAAATAAGATATGAGGGGTTTCTTACTAGTCCATACCTCTATGGAGTAGTTGAGATTATCTTCGTTGAGACTATGTTTAGCAAGTAAACAACTATCATGAGTGCATAACCCTAAAATATGTTGGGAAGATTTGCATGATCTATCATTGGCCTAACCATGTCCAACAAGGTTCGGTTACGCCTTTCCGATGCACCATTATGTTGTGGCTTATATGGCTAAGTCCATTGAGACAATATACCATTGTCCCTTAGATAATCTTGAAACTATTAGCTTAAATACTCACCACCTCGATCGGATCAAAGTATCTTGATATTTTTATCAAGTTGTTTTCTCTACTTCATTTCCGAATTCTCTAAAATTTTTAAAAGCTTTAGACTTGTGTTTCATTAGATACACATACCCATAACAAGAGTGATCATCAATGAAAGTAATGAAGTAGCTATAATCCCCTAGTGCATGAGTTGACATTGATTCACATACATCGGTATGTACAAGCCCAAGTAACTCATCAACTCGTTTACCCTTTCCAAAAAAAGGTAACTTTATCATATTTCCTTTTAAACATGAATTACATGTATCAAATGTATATAATTCAAATGATTCAAGAACTGTAATATTTTGCAATTCGAACATGCGTTTCTTGCTTCTATGGCCAAAGCAATAATGCCATGAGTAAAAGGCTAGTTGATTATCTAATCGGGTGCATTTATTGCTCGTATCAATATTGAATGCATCACTAGATGTATCTAATGCATAGATGTCATTGCATAAAGTTCTAGTGCCATAAAGAACATCATTCAATGTTATATAACAACAATTGTTACTAAAAGTCAAATGAAAACTTTTTCTATTTAAGTAAGAAATAGAAACAATGTTCTTTATTAATGTGGGAACAAAATAACAATTATCTAATTCTAAGATAAATCCACTAGGAAGTTGTAACAAGTATGTTTCGATGGTGACTACAACAACCTTTGCTTCATTTCCAATTCGTAGATTTGTTTCTCCCTTGACGAGTCTTCTGCTATTTCTTAGCCCTGTATATCATTACATATATGTGAGTCACACCCGGTATCTAACATCCAAGTGTCTGAGAAAATAGCATGACAATCAATAATGAAAATATCTGAAAAGAATAAGGCATCGGATGCCTTATTCTTCTTCATGGACTCAAGATAGATTTTACAGTTTCTTCATAGTGTCCCATCTTGCCACAATGATGGCATGAGCCCTTTTGTGCCTGTTTTATTGTCTTCCTCTTTTTGCTCTTCCCTTTATCCTAATGTTTTAGTTTCCTCTTAGAACCTTTCTTGGAGGAGTTTATTAACATCACAATTTTCTGTTTACATTTAATAGAAGGCTCTACAGTCTTGAGCATATTAATCATCTCAGGAATGGTTGATTCCAAATTATTCATCCGATAGTTCATCATAAATTATGAATGGCTTTTCGGTAAACTATATAGAATTAAATCAATACTTAACTTATGATCCATTGTAAAATCTAGTGATGCTAAACGCTCTATGTAGCCGTTCATCTTTAGTACATATTGTATTGTGGATGAACCCTCCTGCATCTTTGAGCAAAAGAAAAGCTTAGAAACCTTGAACCTTTCCGATCTAGCTTGCTCATCAAATAGCTCATGAAGATGATAGACAATATCATAAGCATCCAAATGCTCATGTTGTTTCTGTAGTTTAGGAGTCATAGCAGCTAGCATGATACAACTTGCAAGTACAGAATCATCCTTATGTTTCTGAAGGACCAATAATTGGTTCGCAGTTGCATCGGCATTAAGACTTGTGGGAAGAGGTTGATCAAGGACATAAGCTAGTTTCTCAGCTTTGAGAATAATTCTTAAATTTCGAAACCAGTCCAAGAAGTTTGGCCCAGTCAGTTTATTCGAGTCCAAAATTGAACGCAGATTAACAGAAGCTATAATTAAATGATTAACCTAGAAATACAAAAACGAGAATGTATGAAATACATGATATTATTTATGTAAATAATTTACATAAATGCCCACTTATTTATCAAATTCAAATATCCTTATTTTGAATTTGGGAGATGGTAGGTTTTCTCCAAGTGGGTTGATATCCACTATAGATAAAAATAACCTTGACTTTAGCCAACAAACCATTCTTAGCTATAGCGATAGGTAACAAGTTTATTTATTGCATATCACTTATATGCAACTATTACATTATGCTAGCAACTGATTGATCTTCACATAAACATCAAGTTGTTAACACATTAACAAGTATATATCAAATTCATATCACCCAACTTCACCTCTATCCACATTCATCATGGTTTTAGCATAACAAATCAACGCTTCAAGTTTAAAACTGACCCGTTAATCATGAGATTGCATCTCTATAGTATGAACATATTTAATTTCAAGTTTGAGCTTGACTTTGGCTTGTTGGTGCAATATCTCTAGGTCAAGATTGACCTCATTGACTAAGCTTGAGTTGGCTCAAGCTTGAGTCTTGATGTTTTGGTTTTGATGTTTGACAATAAATGGAGATTGCAGATGTAATCGTCTGATTGGGGAGATTGTTGATACAATTCCCCTCTAGTCAAAGACTGACCAGTTAGATGTGAATAAGAGTCAAGTAGGTCAAAGGGTTGACCAGATACTTGACTGAGAAAGTCCTAACTGGAGGTTATGCAGGTGAAAGTCCTAGTGAGTGAAGCCAGATAATTGAAAAATCCTGGTGAGTGAAGCCAGGTGAAAAACCTAGTGAGTGAAGCTAGGCAGTTGGGAAATCCTGGTGAGTGAAGCCAAGTGAAAGACCTAGTGAGTGAAGTTAGGCAGTTGGGAAATCTTGGTGAGTGAAGCCAGGTGAAAGACCAAGTGAGTGAAGCTAGGCAAATGAAAGTCCCAGTGAGTGAAGCGGGGCAGTGGAAAAATTTTGGTGAGTGAAGCCAGGTGAAAACCCTAGTGAGTGAAGCTAGGTGAAAGTCGTGGTGAGTAAAGCCAGGCAGATGAAAGTCCTGGTGAGTGAAGCCAGGCAGATGGAAAGTCCTGGTGAGTGAAGCCAGGCAGATGGAAAGTCCTAGTAAGTAAAGCTAGGCAGATGGAAAGTCCTGGTGAGTGAAGCCAGGCAAATGGAAAGTCCTAGTAAGTAAAGCTAGGCAGATGGAAAGACCTGGTGAGTGAAGCCAGGCAAGTGGAAATCCAGGTGGGTCAAGGTTGACCGGACACCTGGTGCTGGGAAGCCCAAGTAGGTCAAAGGATTGATTGGATACTTGGCACAAGGAAATCAAGATGGATCAAGGTTGACCAAACATCTGGTGGAAGTTCAAGTGGGTCATGGAGGACCGGACACTTGGCACGAGACGGTAAGTCCAAGTGGGTCAAGGTTGACTGGACACTTGGCACGAAGAGAAAAGTCCAAGTGGGTCAAAAGGTTGACCAAACACTTGGTGAAAAAGTCCCGGCAGGTTAAGGTTGACTGAATGCTAGGCATGAGAAGTTCTAACAGGTCACGGTTGACCGGATGTTAGATTTGGGGACCTTAGACTTAGTTTAAGCAAGTCAAAGGGAAGTCAATCGATCAACCGATCAATTGAACTGTGGTTCAATCGATCAGCCGATTGATTGAAGATGTGATGCGAGTGAAGGCTGGCCCAATTGATCGAGCAATCGATTGGGAAGCAAAATCGTGACCACAGAAGCTTCCCCCAATCGATCAGTCGATCAATTAGGCACCTTCAATCGATCGATCAATCGATTGGAGTTGGTTTTCTCGCGTGATCGTGAGGATACTTGAATTGATCGGTCGATCAATTCAGGTCTTATTCTAGAGAGCACAGAGGTGCCCTAAATCGATCAGCCGATTGATTCAAACCTCCCTAATCGATTAGTCAATCGATTGGGATGTGATCGTTGCGCAGGTTAAAGCCGTTGGCAAGCGATTTCTTCAATAAATCTTTGCCAGCTTCTTCCAGATCTTCACGCGAGCTTCTCCACAACTCTCCGCTAGTTCTTGAAGCTTCTTGGAGAAAAGTGTTGCTGCACTTCCAAGGTCAAGAGGCGCTCCACACAAGGAGAAGAAGAGAGCTAGGGTTTTCATTTGTGTAAATCTTGTAAGAGATTCTGTGTATTTGCTTCTTCTTCTTTTCTTATTGTATTGAGAGTGTGTGTAAGGCTTCTCCTCCTTCAGTAGTTACCGTAAATGAGTGTTTTCATAGTGGATGAGTGTGTCATGTGTGGATCTTTGGATTAGTCACCTCTTCTTGAGGTGGATACCAAGTAAATCCTTCGTATTAGTGTTGTAAGTGTGTTTCGTGTTTCATTCAGCTACATATCATCATCACGAAGCAAGACAACGAAGCACGACAAGCTATTCATCCCCCCTCTAGCTATAAATCGACTCTAACAAGTGGTATCAGAGCGAGGTCGCTCTTCACTAGAATCATCGCCAGAAAGGGCAACGAGCTAGAGGGAGAAGAAGTTGAAGTAAGTTCATCAAAGTCAAAGACTTCAAAAAGCTCAACATCAAGATGGAATTCTGAGATGGATTCAGATTCGACACAAGGGTACCTCCACCATTCATAACCATGAGCTTCGATTCTTAGAAATCAAGGATCAAAAATTTTCTGATGATGGACATAGAGCAATGGTTTGCTCTAATGGAAGGTTTTCAAGCTCCAACAAACAACAAAGGTAAAATTCTCAAGAAGAGCATGTGGAGCCAAGAGAAAATCTAAAGATGTGAGACCAACGATAAAGTGACCAAGCTATTGGTCAATCTATTGCCAAGCAATTGGAGCAAGTTGGAGAATTTGAAGATGCCAAGGAGCTATGGAGCAAATTAGCATAAATCCATGAGATCACCTCCACTACACCAAACCAAGAGAAATCCAAAGAGGGTGACTCATTGGAGCAAGACCAAGAGGAAGAGGATTCTAAAGTTGAGAGATGCTCGACTTCCGAAGAAGAAGTCCAAGAAGCTTCATCCTCAAAGGAGTGCAACCAAAAGAGCAAAAAGAGAGCATACTCTTTGTTTCATGTGCAAGAGGATGAATATGATGAAGCCTCCACCTCTAGGATTGAGGGGAAGTGCAGATCATTAACTCTGGAGCGAGAAGAAGCCTCTACTTCCGGGTCAAGTGAAGAAGAAGAGAATGAGGCAACCTCCACAAGTCAAGAGAAATCAATTGGAGGATCAAGTGTCATCCCTACACGTGAAGGTACAATTAGTTCAATTAAAAATAAAAATCATATAATATGCTTTGAGTACAGGGAACATGGGCACTACAAGAGTAAGTGCCCTAAACTAGTCAAGAAGAAGGGTCAAGTGGCACCGAAGGGCAAGGAAAAGCCCAAGGAGACCGGCCCTGTGCCAAAGAATAGCAAGGAACACATTGTGTGTTTCTTGTGCAACCAAAAAGGGCATTACCGGAGCTAATATCCAAAGGGGAAGAAATCAATCAAGCCTAAAGGAGGAAGCACAAGTCAAGAGGGAGCTTCCAATGTAAAACTCAAGGTTTCATTTATTGAGCACATCCCTTTAAGTAATGATAAAAAAGCATGCTAGGAATAGTTTATATCATTTTAATGTTATTTATCATAAAAATAAGAAGCATGATAGAATTAAGAAAAATTATGTATCTTATCATGCTAAAACCACTCAATCTAAGGCTAGAAAAATAGATAACAAATTAGGCAATAATTCTAAGGATTTTAGATATAGACCTAAAAACAAAAATACTCATAGGAATCAAGAAAAACCAAAATCTAAGGATTTAAGGTTGGAAAACCAAAGCTTGAACCAAGGCTTGATAAATTAGAAAAGATCCTAAAGAAAATGAAAAATATTTTTAAGGGTCAAAATGAGCAAAACCTAGGTTTGGATAAACAAGAGTCATTCTATGGCTATAGAGGCTTGAGATACAAACCTAAGGTCAAGAAGAATGTGGCTTCATATCATAGGGTTCCATATACCTATGGAACCAGTCCTAGGTCTAGGAGTCAAGTCAAAGATACAAGAGAAGTTATCCCTAGAAGTATCTTTACAACAACAAATATGACTAAGACTTCTAAGAAATCTAAGAAAGTTACTAAGGAGGTCACAAGGGAAGTTATCCCTCGAGTTGACATAAAGAAGGTGACCAAGGCTTCTAACAAGCCTAGAAAGGTCATTAGGAAGGTAACTAGGAAAGTTATCCCTAGTGAGCACCTAGAGTATCCAAGGAGCACTAATAGGTTTTGGGTTCCGATGAGCATATTCTCTACCTCTTAGATAGGTTAGAGAGTGTCAACTCTAAATGGGTAGGGTGGTTAACCCAACCTTAATAAAGTTGGAACTTGGAAGCATTTTCAAGCTTTTTGTTAACCATTGAAAATGAAATGGATTATTGTTTACTCTTTAGAAAAGTAAAATGTGCCAAAATTTGAGGAATTGAACTTAATTTAAATTGGCATACTTGAGAAAAGCATAAGAATTACCAAATTGGGATTTTAGTATTTTCTTAAGGAGTTAAGGGCAAATATAAGTCTTAATTTAAGTGATTACTCTTTGGAAGAGTAAAATGTGTCAAACCTTGAGAAATTACACATAATTTAAATTGACACAACTAAGGAAAATTAAAAGAAATGTCAAGTTGGGGTTTGACATTTTCTTGAGAAAATATGGGCAAATCTAGGATTAGATTTTAATTTAGCTAAGGATTAAGGATACTTAGATAGGTTATTTAGGTATATTTTATTTATGCTAAATTGTCATGATTGTTTGCCCATTATATGCTATGACATCATATTTTGCATTCATGTTTATTATAAAAAAATATAAAAATATCATGTCATGTCATACATATATCATGTAGCTATAGTGTATTTTTTTTTTAAAATCATTGATTTAGATGTATGTCATAAATCATCATGCATTATTTTTAATTCCTTGCAATTAAGGACAATGACATTTACTAACAAGTGACATCCTAGGTGGATGTTCATAATTCAAAATGCCTAGATAGATATGCATGAACCCTTAGTTAGGACATAAACAAGATGCTAGGACAATGACATAAGGTGACTTGTATATGTTTTAGTACACATTAAATACAAGTGAGATGCTAGGATGATATACAAGACTCAAGATGTTGATTTAGTGCATCTATTTAAGTTTTGATTTCACTAAAACACATAGTTATGTGTACTCCAATCATTGGAAAAGCTAATGTACAAGTCATGTGCATTGAGCCCAAAGAACATGGTTGGAAATTGATTTTGAAAAATATTTTAAATATACTTTAGAAAACCTTGGTGAAGGCTATCTTTTGATAGTAATCATCATTAAAAAATTAGACACAAACTTGGAAGAAACATTGAAGTTTTTATAAGTTTTAAATTTTGTGTCAATCTTTGAAAATAAAGTGTATTTTCTTAGAAAACAATTTTTCCGTGATCGTATATACCCTAAATAATGTCTACAAGAAGTTTCAAAATTTTTAAAATTTTGTAGAATTTTTAGGGCATTTCTGAATTTCACTGAAATTAGATTTCAGGAAATTAGACCTCCAATCGATCAAGCGATCAATTGGAGTGTCTCAATCGATTGGGCGATCGATTGAGACAGGTATTGTCATGAGTAGAAGCTCGCTGAATCGATCATCTGATCGATTCAACCTTGCCTGGATCGATCAATGGATCAATTCAGAGGCAATTTTCGCGAATAGAAGCTCGCGAAATCGATCAGGCAATCCATTGAAAGTGCGTCAATCAATTGAGTCCCAACCCAATCGATTGAAAATGCGGATTTTGGCTAGGAAAGTCTGATTTCAGCACTTTAAGCCATGTTTATCCTCTTTAACCACTCCTAAACCCTTGAAATATATTTATATGCATTTAAGGATAGTTTTCATGATGAAAACAAGGAGAAATGGTTAAGGAACACTAGGTTGAAGTTTAGGATGAGGTTAGTTTCAATATTGAATCTTTTAAACCTCAAAACTTCAAATTTTTGAGTTCCTAAAGATTTAGGGATTCCAAGTCATTGATGGTGCAATGACAGAAGTTTGAAGCATGTTTTTAGGGGGAGCTACTCTTTAAAAACATGGAAATATTTTTTCGAATCCATTGAAGGTGGTATATCCTTCGTTTGGAAAAATGCTCAAGGTTGAGCATTGGGGAACAATGAAAGATTGGATATCTTTATTGTAGAAAATGAGTATGCTCAAGGATGAGTATTGAATATAATGAAGGGTATGGGACCTTCATTGAGATTATGAAGTTGTTAAATGCTCAAGGGTAAGCATTGAGGATAATGAAGGGTATGGGACCTTCATTATAGTGTTGTGAACAACATGTGAGGTTGTGAACAACATTGAGTAACTCTTCAGGAGGAGAGTTTTTGATGTGTGCCAATAGTGGGAGAATGTAGGATTTAAGTTAGGTCTTCATTACCTAAAGAGGGAGCTTACCCTCTAGGAAAGGGAGAGAGTGAAGGAAACCCTCATTCATGCTTTGACATGAAGGAAAAGTTGAGGCTATGGGATTAGCCTAACTTAAAGGTATTGTCAAACATCAAAAAGGGGAAGATTGTTGGTGTAATATCCCTAGATCAAGGTTGACCTAGTTGACTAAGCTAGAGTTGGATCAAGTTTGAGTCATGATGTTTGGATTTTGATGTTTGACAATACATAGAGATTGCAGATGCAATCATTCGATTGGGGAGATTGTTGATACAATTCCCCTCTGGTCAAGGACTGACCAGTTAGATGTAAAGAATAGTCAAGTAAGTCAAAGGGTTGACAGGATACTTGATTGAGAAAGTCCTAACTAGAGGTTACACAGGTGAAAGGCTTAGTGAGTGAAGCTAGGTAGTTGGGAAATCCTGGTGAGTGAAGCCAGGTGAAAGACTTAGTGAGTGAAGCTAGGCAATTGGGAAATCTTGGTGAGTGAAGCCAAGTGAAAGACCTAGTGAGTGAAGCTAGGCAGTTGAAAAATCCTGGTGAGTGAAGCAGGTGAAAGACTTAGTGAGTGAAGTTAGGTAGTTGGGAAATCCTGGTGAGTGAAGCTAGGTGAAAGACTTAGTGATTGAAGCTAGGCAGTTGGGAAATCTTGGTGAGTGAAGCCAGGTGAAAGATCTAGTGAGTGAAGCTAGACAAATGAAAGTCCTAGTGAGTGAAGCTGAGCAGTGGGAAAATCTTGATGAGTGAAGCCAAGTGAAAACCCTAGTGAGTGAAGCTAGGTGAAAGTCCTGGTGAGTAAAGCCAGGCAGATGAAAGTCCTGGTGAGTGAAGTCAGGCAGATGGAAAGTCCTAGTGAGTGAAGCTAGGCAAATGAAAAGACCTAGTGAGTGAAGCCAGGCACGTGGAAATCAGGGTGAGTCAAGGTTGACAGGACACCTGGTGTTGGGAAGCCCAAGTAGGTCAAAAGATTGACTAGATACTTGGCATAAGGAAATCTAGATGGGTCAAGGTTGACCGAACATCTGGTGGAAGTCCAAGTGGGTCATGGAGGACCAGACACTTGACACGAGATGGTAAGTCCAAGTGGGTCAAGGTTGATCGGACACTTGGCATGAGGAGAAAAGTCCAAGTGGGTCAAAGGGTTGACCAAACACTGGGCGAAGAAGTCTCGGCAGATTAAGGTTGACCAGATGCTAGGCATGAGGAGTTCCAACAGGTCACGGTTGACCGGATATTGGATTTGGGGACCTTAGACTTGGTTTAAGCAAGTCAAAGGGAAGTCAATCGATCAACCGATCGATTAAATTGTGGTTCAATCAATCGGCCGATCGATTGAAGATGTGCCACGAGTGAAGGCTGACCCAATTGATCGAGCGATCGATTGGGAAGCGAAATCCCGACCATAGAAGCTTCCTCAATTGATCAGCCGATGTCAATTAATTAAATGAGTTACTGACAACTTAATTAATTAACATCTGATTCCAAGAGTAGTACCACTCAACTTTATTATCATGCCGGACTAAGTCCACCTGCAAGATTTACATGATAATCCTTATGAGCTCCTCAAGGGGACATCATCAACCTAAATAATTAGGACACAGATTCCTTTTATAATCAACAACACATCATATAAATAATACTATCTCCCAACTTATCGGGCCTATTGATTTAACGAATAAATCTTACCCATTGATAAGTTAAAGAAATAAATACTATGTATACATGCTTGTTATTATATAGGGATTAAGAGGACGCACATCCATAATAGCAGAGGTTCTGTTCTTTTATGTAGTCAGTATAAATCGAACAACCTCAAATGGTCCTGCTCAATACACACATAGTGTACTAGTGTAATTTTATAGTCAAGACAAACTAATATCAAATTATACTACAACTGTTCCAATAGTTTGTCCCTATCCATCTTGGTTGTGAGCTACTATTTATAATTTATAAGGAACATGATCTTCTGTGTGACATCACACACCATGTTATCTACAATATAAATTAAATGGACAACTGCATCGACATATATATAGATATAAAATGAAAATATTTGACCAAAGTGATTCTCATTTCAAAATATTTCAAAACAGATGTTCATACAAAAGCTAGGCTTATAGTATACATCCCAACACTTCCAAGGACAAGAGGCGTTCCACACAAGGAAAAGAAGAGAGCTAGGGTTTTCATTTGTGTAAATCTTGTAAGAGATTCTGTGTATTTGATTCTTCTTCTTTTTTTATTGTATTGAGAGTGTGTGTAAGGCTTCTCCACCTTCAGTAGTTACTATAAAGGAGTGTTTTCATAGTGGATGAGCATGTCGTGTGTGGATCCTTAGATTAGTCACCTCTTCTTGAGGTGGATACTAAGTAAATCCTTCGTGTTAACGTTGTATGTTTCGTGTTTCATTCTGCTACATATCATCATCACGAAGTAAGACAATGAAGCGCGCCCCCCTCTAGGTATAATTCGACCCTAACATGGCCAACAACTCAAATAAGAACTACCTGTTTCATTCAGCTTTATCATTCTGCTACATATATGCGCGTTTCGTGTTTCATTCTGTTTTGTTCGGCTACATATCATCATCACAAAGTAAGACAATCATCATCACGAAGTAAGACAATGAAGCGCGACCCCCTCTAGCTATAATTCGACCCTAACATGGCCAACAACTCAAATAAGAACTACCTGTTTCATTCGGCTTCTGTACGGATGAATATAAATTGCCAAGACTCATACACTAAAGGTAAGTAAAAAAGCACAAGACAAGGAACAAAGGACTCTAAACCACCGAACGGGCACGCCAGCATTCATACTTAGAAAATTTTTACAAAATGGCCGGAGTGGATATAAGAAATTGATGAGAAGCCTAAAGAGAAAACTATGTGAGGTAGTCAAGCAGGTCATCCGGGAGTAACTCTGAGATCTTTTCCCTCTTTATAATTTTGCTTGACAGCTTGGGGGGAGGTAGTCATCGTCCTTGAGTTGTTGGAGGGTGCCATCAATACTGTAATCAAAGAGATGGAGTGTCTGGTCGATGGACATGTCGTTGAAAGAAGGGGAGTGAAGGTAATTCACCTTGAAGGATTCCAATTGATCGAGTTCCTCCTCCTTGAACTTCTGAAATTCATCCTTGGACACCTCTAGCTGGGCCTTTAGCGTAATCAGCTTGGCGTCTTTTACATCAATTACTCGCTTGTTCTCCTCGAGTTGGAGCTCGCTCATAGTACACTCAACGGTTCCGTTAACCTGCTTGGCTATCAATGTAGCTTTTGCTTCTTCAAGCTTCTTTGCCAGAACCTGAGCCTCCTTATTTTTGATTTCTAGGTCTTCAATGGCTCAGAGCTTCCTAGCATTAGCGGAATTAATTTTAGACTCGAAGTGATGAGCTTGCTTATTTAGCCATTTGAGCTAGAAAGCTTAGTTATAATTCTTATTCTTCTCAACGATGAGCATCTACTCGAACCCGAGCAGCTGCCCGGAGCTCGTATCTAAGTCCTTCTTCAGTTGGGCCACCTTTGTAGTTAATTGCTCGACCCGAGCCCGTGAGGCGTCTGCTTACCCAATCAGGGCTCGCTGGTGCTAGTTCTTATGTTCCAAGAATGCTAGCCTCTAGCACAAAGTCAGACTCTCCATTCAGAACTGTAATCAGAAGAAGCTAGTCACTACCGATCAAGAAAAGTAAAGCACAGATTCTGCTAAACTTGCTCCAGTTGATTTCTGAGTGAAAAGCAAGCACTCTAGGCGGGATGGAAGCCACTTGGGCCCTAGCGTATGCCCATGTCTGTGCCAGGGGACCTTGAATTTTGATAAGATACTTCGGAGAGCATGGCTCAATGTCATCTGGGTAGCAACACTAATTAATGGCTAAGCAAATGATGACTCTAATCCTTCTGTGGTCGCTCGGATCTGAAGGTTCTAAGGCGGTCGACCCCTTGGACTTGGACACGAGGGAGGAGCGGATTATGGAAGTAGTGGCTTCTATGTGGATCGGTGGAGGTGGCAGATAGGAGACTGACGAAGCAACAATCGCCCCGGGCGAAAGTGCAGACAGAGATAGAGTTCGATCAGAAGAAGGGGAGTTAGTAAAACAACCTCCCCCTCGGGAAGCTCGAAGGAAGAAGTCTCACCGCGCTCAGACGAAGGTCAAAGAGTTGTTGCAAGAGTGGAGGTATGCAAAGTTGAAGTTGCCAAACAGGAGGAAGACTTCGTTCAGTGTTGCTTGCGGCGTTGGATCATTGGATCATTGGCTTGCCAGAAGTACCCGACTTGGACGGGACCATGACCAGCACCATGGATGGGCGCTTGGGTAGTAGCTCACCAGTGTGAGTGGCTGCCTCGCTAGCCGCAGTTCGACTTCCCCTTGCTTCGTTGGTCAGCTCTTCAGAGTGCTCGACCAGCAACAGGTCATGACATTCCAGCTAGGCCACGTCCTTGGTCTTGATGTCCACATCGGAGAGCCTACACTTACCACTCAGTAACTCTCAATTTATGATTTGATCTTCAAAAAAGAGAGAGAAATCAGTTAGATTTGAAGATGACGGGAAAAAAAGTGCAAACCTAGAGGGACGAGCAGCCGTGTTTGTATTGGACTTAGCCCAAACACATACAAGACGCCCTCCAAGAGAAGCCAGTGTATGTGATACTTCTGACCAGCTAAATTTGCAGCTTCTTGGAGGTAGGCCGCCGAACCGCGGTACCTCCCGAGCAGGGGAGGTTTTGACACTTCAATCTGCCAGCTAGTCGGAAGGTCGGGCCAAGTGGGCAAACAAACATAGAAATAATGCTCATTCCATTGCTTATTCGAAGAGGTCATTTTGTCAAAATATACAGTGCCCACTCGGGCTTGGAAAAGAAAGGTGTCTGGCTTAGAAAGTTTTGGATAATAGTAGTGGAAAACATGAGGCGCAAGGGGAATCCTGTACAGACAGAATACATAATGACCCCGCACAGCAATCTGAAGGAATTGGGCACTAGCTGATGTATGAGAATATGAAAATATTTATAAATTTCAAAAAAAAAAATGGATGGGAAAGCGAAGGCCAGTATAAAACTGGTCTTTAAAGAATGGAAGAAAGCAATCCGGAGGTGTATGAGGGTAATCATAAGCAGAAGGAATGGTGATTTGATAACCGTTAAGAAAATGATAGGTCAGTTTCATTTGGTCGACCTCATCGTGTTAAATTTGGATCCTATGGAAGTGTACCACAACTCGGGGACAGCTGGAGGCAGAAAAGGAGAGACTGCCATGAAATTGAAGGTCGAAAGGGAGAAAATAGAAGGGACTTACTGGAGAGAAAGATATCGCCGGTGGCGAACGGAGAAAAGAGCAGGGAGACAACGATGACGAAGACGAAGGATGAAGTAGGCTAAAGGAAAAAAGTTAAGGGTTTAAAAACCCTGTGGAGGATCAAACCGAGCCATCTGATCTAAGGCTTTGAAAAATGAGGCTTTATTGTGACCATTGAATTCAAAGAGCGCCATCGCATCGAAGCCAAATAGTCGCCTATCACGTCACATATGCAGCGGCAAGGGGATAGCGACATGTGACATTCGGTTACAGGCGACATTAATGAGAAAGCAGAAGGCATAATTAAAGGGCATGGTCAAATGTGCTTTGCATTAATGGTTAGGGATTTGAACGATTTTTGAGAAATTATGGTGATGTCAGCAATAATTAAAAGTCACTACGTGGGTGGAGTGGTCAGAGTAGAGATCAGGAGGAAGTTAAAAACAAGGGCTAAGTATTGGTCACGATATCATGTGCGGCAGTTATAAACTCTGGTGTAGCGAGCATGACAGTAGAGCGGCGGATCTAAACCCCAGCACAGCATATCATAGCAAAGTTAACTTCTCAGCAAAATAGTTCAGTAACATAGCCGAGTCAAGACTCTAAACCCTAGGACATCCGATCGGGAAGAAATAGTCTCAGGCCATGCTAACTATCTAGTCAGTTGGACTTGTAGCTTCCTTCGACTAGACTTGAGGGGAAGACTTGTGATACGGTCATAAAGAGCGGCCCCACCAAAGATAGGTCAAAGGAAAATCGGCTGACTTGGAAGTCAAAGTCAAGGAAGGTGTCGAAGTCGGCCAAGCGGGCTGGTTATGGCTGGACGAGCGACATTACCAAACGGATAACATAAGGCTAAGAGACGAACAAACATTGCATTCTCCAGCCACCGTCTGTGTCGAGCAGGGCGGCACATCTGTCCGGGTAAAAGAAGGCCCTCCGTTGAACGGAAAAACCGAGCAAAGGGAGATTGCTCTGTTCAGCACGATTGAATGAGGGTGTCCTAGTTGAGCGGACGTCGATCAACCTATAGCAAGATCTGTTGGGATCGATATGCCCGCTAGAGGGGAGGTGAATAGCGTCTCGTCACTTCATCGATTTCTTTGTCTTGATACTATGCAGCGGAATACTAATACAAATACAACCAACTCTAACATAGGATTTACTTGGTATCCACCTCAAGATGAGGTGACTAATCCAAGAATCCACACACGGAGCACACACCTCCACTATGAAACACTCCTTCTCGGTCGTAGCTGAAGGCGGAGAAGCCTTACACAAACACCTCACAACAAGAATCACTCAAACAAGAAGAAAATACACAAGTGTATAAAATAAAATCTCTCCTTGCTTAATCTTGCTGATGTAGGTTGCCTCTTGAACCTTGGAGATGCACCCCAAGAGCCTTCAAGAACTGGCGGTGAAGATCGGAAGAAGCTCGGTGAAGATCGGACAAGAAATCGCAGGAAAGAACGCAAAGTTTTGGCCAAAAAAAATGCTCCGCCCAGGCTTTATACAGTGCCCCCAATCGATTGTCACGTCACATCTACACAATCCCAGCCGTCCATTGCTCGTTTCATGCCCAACGGTCACTTCCCAATCGATCGACCGATCGATTGGGACTTCCTAAATCGATCGACCGATCGATTCAACACCTTTCTGTGCTCTCTGGAAATGGCTGGATCGATCGACCGATCGATCCAGCTGTTCTCGCGACTCCTCACGAGAACTTCTGCTGCCCAATCTATCGACCGATCGATTGGCAGCTCCCAATCTATCGACCGATCGATTGGCAGCTCCCAATCGATCGCCCGATCGATTGGGAATGCCTCTGTGCTCATGATTTCACATCCCAATCGATCGGCCGATCGATTGGGTTATTCCCATTTTCGCAGCACACTCCAATCGATCGACCGATCAATTGGACACTGGTTCAATTGATCGACCGATCAATTGAACACTTGTTCAATCGATCGACCGATCAATTGAACACTTGTTCAATCTATCGACCGATCAATTGAACACCCTGAACTTTCCTCAAACTCAAGTTCAAGGTCTCAAACCCAACTCCCGGTCAACCGTGACCTGTTGGGTCTCCATGCCTAGCATTTGGCCACACCCGACCAACCTCGAACTAGCCTTCTAGCCTCTTCCATCAGCCTTGCGTCCCTCGGATATCTCCCATCCTTCATTTCTTGCCTTCAGGAGCTTTCTTCGGCCTCATCCTAGTTGTCGGATTATACACCACACTCGATCAACCTCGAACTAGCCTTCTAGCCTCCTCCATCAGCCTTGAGTCCCTCAGATATCTACTCATCCTTCACGCCTTGCCTTCAGGATCTTCCTTCAACCTCATCCTAGTTGTCGAGTTCTCCTTGCAAAGTCACACTAGGACTTACCTTGCCAAGACCACATGCTTGGACTTACAACCTTTGCCAAGATCACACTTGGGCTTACCTTGCCAAGACCACATGCTTGGACTTACAACCTGTGCCAAGATCACACTTGGATTTTCTAATTTCCTGGCTCCTCACCAAGTCTTTCTCAAATACCTAACCTCTAGTTAGGACTTTCACCACTACCTAAACTCCAGTTAGGACTTTTACCACTGCCTAAACTCCAATTAGGACTTCCAGACGCCTAACCTCCAGTTAAGACTTTCACCACTGCCTAAACTCTAGTTAGGACTTCCAGACGCCTAACCTCCAGTTAGGACTTTCCCAGTCAAGTCTCCTGTCATCCTTGACCCACTTGACTTATCTCCTTATCAATCTGGTCAATCCTTTGATCATCTCCACAATCGGACAATTGCTCCAGCAATCTCCATATATTGTCAAGCATCACGACTCAAGCTTGACCCAACTCAAGCTTAGTCAAACTGGTCAAACTTGACCAAGAGAAATTGGCCCAACAATCTCTCCCTTTTTGATGTTTGACAATACCACTAAGTTAGGCTAAATCCCATAATCTTAACCTCTTCTTCATAATAAGGCTAAATCTCATAGCCTTAACTCTTCTTTACACTAAGGCTAAATCTCATAGATTTAACTCCTTCTTTATCATAAAGCTAAATTCCATAATCTTAACCCTTCCATGACAAAGTATGAATGAAGGCCTAACTTAGCCTCCAATTCTCCCCCTTTGTCACACATCAAAAACAGAAAACAACTCTTCTTCATAAGAGTTAACCCCACAATAAAGATCACATACCCTTCATTGTCTCCAAAGCCCCCCCTTGAGCTCTACTTCACTTCACAATGCTCATCCTAAAACATGCATCAACTTCCCAATGAAACTCTCATTCATTGTATTCAATGCTCCCCCTTGAGCAGTAATCTTCTTCTCAATTCTCATCCCAGAGCATTTGTCATCTCACCAATGAAGGGTTGATCCCAATTCATTACATCCAATGCTCCCTCTTGAGCAAACATCTACTCCACAATGCTCATCCTAGAGCATTCATCATCCTAGCAATGAAGAAAACCAATCTTCCATTGTTCCCCAATACTCGACCCTGAGTATTAATTCAACACGAAGGTTTAACCCACCTTCCAAGGTCTTTGAAAAGAGTTTTATGTTTTCAAAGAGTAGCTCCCCCTAAAAACATGGTCAAACTTCTATCATTGCACCAACAATGACTTGGAGTTCCTAAACAATTAGGAAAACCAAAACTCAAAGTTTTGAGGTTCAAAATTCAATAATGAAACTAAACATCAACCTAAACTTCACCTAAGTCTACATTAACCAAACCATACCTATTTTCATCATGAAAACTCCCTCTAGATGTATACAACTATACACCAAAAGGTTAGGAATGATTAACGACCCTTGAAGACCAAAACTTGAAGTTTTAAGGTTCCAAAATTCAGAATTGAAACAAAACCTTATCCTAAATTTCACTTTGGTTTATCGTAACCAATCCATACTTGTTTCCATCAAGAAAACTCCCCCTAAATGTCTACAAATATATTCCAATGGGTTTGGAATGGTTATTGGGACTCAAAGTGACTTAAAGTGCTGAAATCAGGCTTTTCTAGCCAAAATTAGACTTCCCAATCGATTGAAGTTGGGACACAATCGATCGATTGCACTTCAATCGATCCATTGATCGATTCAGCAAGCTACTGCTTGCAGAAATTCCCTCTGAATCAATCAACTGATCGATCCAACCTAGGTCAATTGATCGGCTAATCGATTCAATACCCTTCTGTTCATGGGAATTTGCTTCCCAATCGATCGGCTGATCGATTGAACCCAATCCAATCGATCGGCTGATCGATTGGATTTATGATTTCCTGAAATTCAATTTCAGCGAACTTCAGAAACTCCCCAAAAATTCTACAAAAATCTAAAAATCATGAAAATTCATGTAGACACTACTTAGGGTATATACTATCAAGGAAAAATAGTTTTCTATGAAAATACTTCCTATTTTCAAAGATTGATACAAACTTTGAAATTTGTAAAAACTTTAGTGTTTTCTTCCAAGTTTGTGCTCAACTATTCAATGATGATTACTATCGAAAGATAGCCTTCATCAAGGTTTTCCAAAGTACATTTAAAATCATTTTCAAAACCAATATCCAACCATATTCTTTGGGCTCAATGCACATGACTTGTACATTAGCTTTCCCAATGATTGGAAGACACATAGCTATGTGTTTTGATGAACCTAAAACTCAATAAGATGCACTAAATCAACATCTTGAGTTTTGTTCACCATCCTAACTGTTAGAGTGTATACTGAAAGCCTAAGCTTTTGTAAATATTTATTTTGAATAAAGAATCACATTTGGTCAAATTGTCTACATTTAGTTGTAGTTGTTCAATTAATTTATATTGTAGATAACATAGTATGCGACGCCACATACAGAAGATGATGTTATCAGTACCTTATAAATTATAAACAGTAGCTTACGATCAAAATGGAAAGGAACAAACCATTGGAAGGTCGTAGTGTAATTAGGAATTAGTTTATCTTAACTATATAATTACACTAGTATACTTAGAGTGTATTGAGTAGGACTATTATATGTTGTTTCTTTTATACTGACTTTATAAAGGAACAAAGACCTCAGTTATTATGGAAGTGTGTGCTCTTAATCCTAATATAATAACAAACACATATATTTGATATTTATTTCTTAAATTTATCAATGGGTGAGATTTAGTTCGATAAATCAATAAGCCCGATAAGTTGGGAAATGATATCAATTATAGTGTGTGTTGTTGATTATAGAAGGAAACTGTGTCCTAGAAATCTAGGTTGATAATGTCCCCAAGATGAGCTCATAAGGATTGTCATGTTAAACCCTGCAGGTGGACTCAGTCCGACATGATGATAAGGTTGAGTGGTACTATTCTTGGATTAAGATATTAATTAAATGAGTTGTCAGTAACTCACTTAATTAGTGGGCATTCGACATCTTAAACACAGGGAGACTAACACACTCATAATAAGAAGGAGCCCAAAAATGTAATTTGAGATTGGTGCGGTAGTTCAATAATAGTTCTCTAGTGGAATGAATTATTATTGATAAAATTAAGTTGTGTGTTCGGGGCGAACACGGGATGCTTAATTTTATCGGGAGACCAAAATCAATTCCTCCTCTCGGTCCCTATCGTAGCCTCTTATTTATAGAGTACTATACCCACCTTCAAACCCATGATATAGGGGTCGGCCAAGCTAGCTTGTGGATCAAGCTAGGGCCGGCCAAGCCTTCGGCCCTAGCTTGAACCCAAGCTTAGGTGGTCGGCCCCCATTAAATTAAAAAGAATTTTAAATTTAAATTTTTCTTATGTGAAAGATATAATTTATTGGAGAGATTAAAAATTAAAATATCTCTTTTAAAAGCATCTACAAAAGATTAAAGAAAGAGATTAGATCTCTTTCCTTATTTGTAGATTGGAAAGATATTTTATTTTTCTTCTTTATAAATTATTCACATGTAGAAAAATTAAAATTATAGAAATTTCTTTTTATCAACCATGAAGGGATTTTAAAGGGAAATTTTATTTTTTAAAAATTTTCGAAGACAAATAAAGAATTTTAATTGTTGATTGAAATTGCCTTGTTTGCTCTTATTGAGGTGGCCGGCCATGATATAATTGATTAGGAAATTTTATTTAATTTTTCTTAATTAATTGTTGTCAAGGAAAGTTAAGGAAATTTTATTGTAATTAAATTTCCTTATTTACCAAAGCTAAGGAATATAAAAGAGGGGGTTGGGGTGCCTTCATGACACACAACTTTTATTATTCTCTCCCTCTTTTTCCTTGGTGTTGTGGTCGGCCATCCTCTCTCCCTCTCTTCCTCTTTTGTGGTGGCCGAAACTCTTTCTTGCTTGGATCTTTTGTGGTGGCCGGATACTACTTGGAGAAGAAGAAGAAGACGGAGAGAAAGCTTGCATCCCTTTGAGCTTAGTTGGTGGAAAAAGTTCTTCATCCTTGAATTTTGGTGCTTGGCCGAAACTTGAAGGAAGTAGAAGAAGGTGCTAGATGGTCCTCATCTTGGAAGATCGTTGCCCACACAACGTCCGAGGTTAGAAGAGGAATACGATAAAAGATCAAGAGGTCTTTCTAAAAGGTATAACTAGTATTTTTTTCTTTCCGCATCATACTAGTTATTTTTGGAAATAATACCAAATACAAGAGGCATGCGATTCTAGTATTTCGAATTTGTTTTCGATGTTGTGTTCTTTTATTTTTCTTTTCCTTGTGATTTGATTGTTCTTTTCGGTTGACCTAAATTTATTTAAGGAAATTAAATATTAACTTTCCTTAAAAGGCTTTGTCTAGGCGGTGGTGGTTGTTCCCATATCCAAGAAGGCCATGTGTCTCGTCATGCAGTCCTGGAAGCCAATTTTGGAAACTAATATTTAATGAAATTAATAAATTAGGTGATTTGGATCAAACGTGTTAAGTTCCGCAGGAGATCTGAGTCTAAACCTAAAAGAACAAATAGATTAAACTTTGGATCAAACGTGTTAAGTTTCGCAGGCGATCTAAGTTTAATTTAAAAGAACACATGGTAGCTAGGAAAAGGTTCAGACCTTTGTACAAAATTTTTGTACAGTGGAACCATTAGGTTTTCTGAGTAGCAACCAACAATTGGTATCAGAGCTAGGGTTTTGCCTCTGTGTATTTGGTATTAGTTTAATTATGCACATGTCATACATAATTTAGGCAGGTTAATAGTAGGATGTGCTAACTTTGTGGATGCAGGATCCAACTATTATGGCTTTTAGTTATTATGTGTGTGATTGGACCCTTGGACATGTCAAGGGCATTTATATGTGTGTGCATGATTGTATTATAAAATACAACAAGAGCTGTATTTAGTTTTATTAAGATTTTATTTTTGATCTAGTTACATGTACATTCCTTTTATGGAATATAGGATCGATGGATGTAAAGTTTTATTTTATATTCGATCTAGTTTACATGTACATTCCTTCGAGGAATATAGGATCGAAAAATGTAAAATTCTATTTATGTCGCGGATCGAATCTTGCAAGGCGTGGAACCTTTTGAGGACCAGAGGCGCAGCGGAACAAGGAGCAAGATGGATGCGACAGCTAGACTCGGTGGCGGTGGCCAAATATGGCAGCAGCTTGGGATGACAACACACAAAGGACAACCATAGATAAAAGCTATAATAGTTGAAAATTAGATTTTCTATTTATTGCTTTTATATTGTGATGTGTGTGCATGTTAGTATACATGTTTAGTAGGCTAGCATAGTTAAAATTCCTCATTTATAAATAACTAAGTGGGAGAGGGATTTTTAAATAAATTCCATGGTCTCCATTACTGGTTTGTAAGTGATGCAAACAAGCTTGTGCGTTGGCTCTGAGTGCCTTCCTCCATATCGGATGAGCTTGTTTGTGGATCACTAGAACAAACTTCCATTTGGGATGACTATAGGAAATTAATTAAGAGCATGTGATCTTCCCCATCGGAAGGGGCACAATCTTATTAATGGACTTAGTGTCAAGTAATGGTATACACTTAGGCACATCTAATAGTATCCTCCCCATCGGAGTCACTGCTATTATTTGTGTGACCAAAGGACATCAACTATTAATTTTATTTGTCAAAAAGTTAGGTTGACAAGATAATAAAATTAATGGGTTAAAACCCTCCTTTTACAAATGCTGAATTTGTATACGTCCACACTATCGTGGCATATAATATTCGCGGTGTTTTGAGGTGTTGGTTAATTTAAAATAGTATTGTTTGAGGAATCAATATTATTCTAAATTTAGAGTTCTGACCAAAAGTTATTTGTGATTCTTAGGATGACTTTCAACCCACTGTCCATCATACTACAACAGAATAGACTTACTGGTCCTAACTACATAGATTGGAAAAGGAACCTGGACATTGTTCTCACTGTTGAAAGCTATAAGTTTGTACTGACTGAGCCTTGTCCTGATGCACCCACTGGTGAATCTACCCAAGAGGAGATTGAATATCATAAGAAATGGGTAGAGGCAGATGAGATGGCGCGGTGTTACATTTTGGCTTCAATGTCAAATGTATTGCAACATCAGCATCAAGATTTACCAACAGCTTATGATATTATGAACAATCTCAAGGAACTCTTTGGTCATCAGGATCGGGCTTTTAGACAAGAAGCCATGAGAAAGATAATGACAGCCACCATGCAAGAGGGTACTCCTGTGAGGGATCATATCCTAAAGATGATGGCTTATCTGAACGAAATACAGATCCTTGGAGGAGAAATTGATGGGGAAACCCAGATCAATATGATCCTCCAAACACTACCTAGAAGTTTTGAGCAATTTCGCTTGAATTACAATATGAACAAAATGGTATATTCATTGGCGGAACTACTGACAGAACTTCAGGCAGCAGAAGGTTTGTTTCGTCACAATTTTCATATTCACTATGCTGAAAATGGTTCTACTTCTAAACCGAAAGGAAAGAAGAAGAAGAAACAAGTTGGTTCAGCAAAGAAAGTGAATAAATCTCAGAGTACAGGACCTAAAGCTAGAATGAAGAAGTCGAAGGGTAAGTGCTTCATCTGCAAGCAGTCAGGGCATTGGAAGGCGGGCTGTCCTCGTAGGAATCAGAACAACAAAGGTATATCTCATTCTCTAGTTGTTGAAACATGTTTAGCGGTGTTATCTACCAGCACCTGGTGTGTAGATATGGGAGCCACTGATCATGTCTGCAATTCCTTGCAGGGGTTCCAGGAAACCCGACGACTAACTGAAAGAGAGATTACCGTCTACATGGGCAATGCTACTAAGGTGGCGGCTGTTGCAGTGGGAGATGTCTACTTATCTTTTAATAAGAATAGAAATTTGGTTTTAAGAAATTATCTTTATGTACCCAGTTTTAGAAAGAATTTAATTTCAGTTTCTAAACTGTTTTTGGATGGATATTCAGTTTCCTTTAGTAACGATGTAGTTATTAAGAGAAATAAAGTAATTATCTGTTCTGGTGCATTAGTTGGCAATTTGTATACTTTAAATCCAATTTCTCCCACAAAGAAAAACATGGAAATTTATAACTCATTTTCTAACTCAAATAAGAGAAAAAAACCTTCGGAAATGAACCAAGCATATCTTTGGCATCTAAGGCTTGGTCATATTAACTTAAGTAGGATTCAGAGGCTTATAGCCGATGGACTTTTGGGTTCATTAGAGTTGGAAAATTTTCCGACTTGTGAATCTTGCTTGGAAGGTAAAATGACCAAGAGGCCTTTTAAGGCCAAGGGGTATAGAGCCAAAGAAGTGTTAGAATTGGTTCATTCTGATTTGTGTGGTCCTATGTCTGTCCAGGCAAGAGGTGGTTTTGAATATTTTGTCTCTTTTATAGACGATTATTCAAGATACGGATATATTTACCTAATGCGCCACAAGTCCGAGTGCTTTGATAAGTTCAAAGAGTACAAGGCTGATGTGGAGAAACGACTAGGTAAAAGTATCAAGACACTACGGTCTAATCGTGGTGGCGAATACCTCTTAGGAGAGTTTAGGAATTACTTATCAGAGGCCGAGATTCAATCCCAACTGTCTGCACCTGGTACACCCCAACAGAATGGTGTGGCAGAACGAAGGAATAGGACTCTTATGGAAATGGTTAGATCGATGATGAGTTATTCAGAATTACCAAATTCATTTTGGGGATACGCTCTGGAAACAGCAGTGTACATTCTGAACTTAGTACCTTCTAAATCAGTTTCTTCTACTCCCACAGAATTGTGGAATGGGCGAAAGCCCAGTCTAAGACATATTCGGATTTGGGGTAGTCCAGCACATGTGCTGAAACCAGATGCTGATAAGTTAGAATCTCGTACAGAAGTTCGTGTGTTTGTGGGGTTTCCCAGAGGAACGAAAGGTGGTTTATTTTATAGTCCTAAAGACCAGAAGGTCATTGTTAGCACCAATGCTCAATTTTTAGAAGAAGACTATATAATGGATCACAAGCCCAGTAGCAAAGTTGTTTTATAAGAACTTAGAGAGAACATGTCTACTTCAGTACCAACAGTACAAGATGAAGTACCACAAGAGACTGCAACACGTGTCACACATGATACACAACCACAGACAGTGCCTCGTCATAGTGGGAGGGTTGTAAGGCAGCCTGAAAGATTCATGTTTTTGGGAGAGTCTTCGGACTTGATCCCGGGTAAACATGAACCTGATCCCGAACATATGACGAAGCACTCCAAGATATAGATGCAGCATCTTGGCAAAAGGCAATGAATTCTGAAATAGAGTCTATGTACTCTAATAAGGTTTGGGAGCTTGTAGAACCACCTGATGGTGTAAAAGCCGTTGGATGCAAGTGGATCTACAAAAGGAAAAGTGGGACAGACGAGAAGGTAGAAACCTTCAAAGCTAGGCTTGTTGCGAAAGGGTACACTCAGAAAGAGGGAATTGATTATGAGGAGACCTTTTCACCGGTAGTCATGCTTAAGTCTATCCGGATACTCTTATCCATTGCTGCTCATATGGATTATGAGATTTGGCAAATGGATGTCAAGACAGCTTTCCTTAATGGAAGTCTTGAAGAGAACATCCATATGAAGCAACCAGAAGGGTTCATTGAAAAAGGCAAAGAGCATCTAGTGTGCAAGTTCAATCGGTCCATTTATGGACTGAAGCAAGCTTCAAGGTCTTAGAACATCCGGTTCAATGAAGTAATCCAGTCATATGGATTTATTCAGTGTCCGGATGAGTCTTGTGTATACAAGAAGTGTAACGGAAACGTGGTGGTATTTCTTGTACTATACGTAGATGATATTTTGTTAATTGGCAACAATGTCAAGGTATTATCGGATGTAAGGGTATGGTTGTCCAAACAATTTGATATGAAGGACTTAGGAGATTGTGCACACATTCTTGGGATCAAAGTTATAAGGGATCGCAAGAAAAGAATGTTGTGTCTGTCCCAAGCTTCATATATAGATACAATCCTTGCTCGTTTTAGCATGCAAGATTCCAAGAAAGGTTTCTTACCTTTTAGGCATGGAGTAGCTATATCTAAAGAGATATCTCCGAAGACATCAAAGGAGATAGAGGACATGAAAGCAGTTCCTTATGCTTCGGCTGTAGGAAGCCTAATGTATGCAATGCTATGTACGAGACCTGATATTTGTTTTGCCGTAGGCATGGTTAGTAGATATCAGAGTAACCCTGGACAAGGACATTGGACTGCGGTAAAGCATGTATTAAAGTACCTGAGAAGGACCAGAGATTATATGCTAGTTTACCAAGCAGACGATTTGCTCCCTGTGGGTTACACGGATTCAGATTTCCAATCAGATAGGGACAAAAGTAAGTCTACATCAGGCTATGTGTTTACTTTGGGATGTGGAGCCATTGCATGGAGGAGTGTTAAGCAGAAATGCGTTTCGGACTCAACCATGGAAGCTGAGTATGTAGCAGCCTCTGAGGCGGCTAAAGAAGCAGTATGGCTCAGGAACTTTCTAATGGACTTAGATGTGATTCCTGGTTTGCCCAAAATCATCACAATTTATTGTGATAATAGCGGTGCAGTTGCAAACTCGAAGGAACCACGAGCCCATAAAGCAAGTAAACATATAGAGTGCAAGTACCACCTGATACGAGACATTGTCAAGCTAGGAGAAGTTGTCGTCGCCAAGATTGCATCAGCAGATAACCTGGCAGATCCTTTCACTAAGGCACTTCCAGCGAAAGCTTTTGATCGGCATGTGGAGGGGATGAGAATCAAATATATGGCAGAAGATATGGCAGCTTAGTCATTAGTATAAGTGGGAGATTGTTAGAGTGTATACTGAAATCCTAAGCTTTTGTAAACATTTATTTTGAATAAAGAATCACATTTGGTCAAATTGTCTATATTTAGTTGTAGTTGTTCAATTAATTTATATTGTAGATAACATAGTATGCGGTGCCACATACAGAAGATGATGTTATCAGTACCTTATAAATTATAAACAGTAGCTCACGATCAAAATGGAAAGGAACAAACCATTGGAAGGTCGTAGTGTAATTAGGAATTAGTTTATCTTAACTATATAATTACACTAGTACACTTAAAGTGTATTGAGTAGGACCATTAGAGGTTGTTTCTTTTATACTGACTTTATAAAGGAACAAAGACCTCAGCTATTATGAAGTATGTGCTTTTAATCCTAATATAATAACAAACACATATATTTGATATTTATTTCTTAAATTTATCAATAGGTGAGATTTAGTTCGATAAATCAATAAGCCCGATAAGTTGGGAAATGATATCAATTATAGTGTGTGTTGTTGATTATAGAAGGAAACTGTGTCCTAGAAATCTAGGTTGATAATGTCCCCAAGATGAGCTCATAAGGATTGTCATGTTAAACCCTGCAGGTGGACTCAGTCCGACATGATAATAAGGTTGAGTGGTACTATTCTTGGATTAAGATATTAATTAAATGAGTTGTCAGTAACTCACTTAATTAGTGGACATTCGACATCTTAAACCCAGGGAGACTAACACACTCATAATAAGGAGCCCAAAATGTAATTTGGGATTGGTGCGGTAGTTCAATAATAGTTCTCTAGTGGAAAGAATTATTATTGATAAAATTAAGTTGTGTGTTCGGGGCGAACACGGGATGCTTAATTTTATCGGGAGACCAAAATCAATTTCTCCTCTCGGTCCCTATCGTAGCCTCTTATTTATAGAGTACAATACCCACCTATACCCACCTTCATACCCATGATATAGGGGTCGGCCAAGCTAGCTTGTGGATCAAGCTAGGGTCGTCCAAGCCTTGGTTCATGGGTGGCCGGTCCTAGCTTGAACCCAAGCTTAGGTGGTCGGCCCCCATTAAATTAAAAAGAATTTTAAATTTAAATTTTTCTTATGTGAAAGATATAATTTATTGGAGAGATTAAAAATTAAAATATCTCTTTTAAAAAGATCTACAAAAGATTAAAGAAAGATATTAGATCTCTTTCCTTATTTGTAGATTGGAAAGATATTTTATTTTTCTTCTTTATAAATTATTCACATGTAGAAAAATTAAAATTATAGAAATTTCTTTTTATCAACCATGAAGGGATTTTAAAGGGAAATTTTATTTTTTAAAAATTTTCGAAGACAAATAAGGAATTTTAATTGTTGATTGAAATTGCCTTGTTTGCTCTTATTGAGGTGGCCGGCCATGATATAATTGATTAGGAAATTTTATTTAATTTTTCTTAATTAATTGTTGTCAAGGAAAGTTAAGGAAATTTTATTGTAATTAAATTTCCTTATTTACCAAAGCTAAGGAATATAAAAAAGGGGGTTGGGGTGCCTTCATGACACACAACTTTTATTATTCTCTCCCTCTTTTTCCTTGGTGTTGTGGCCGGCCATCCTCTCTCCCTCTTTTCCTCTTTTGTGGTGGCCGAAACTCTTTCTTGCTTGGAGCTTTTGTGGTGGCCGGATACTACTTGGAGAAGAAGAAGAAGACGGAGAGAAAGCTTGCATCCCTTTGAGCTTAGTTGGTGGAAAAAGCTCTTCATCATTGAATTTTGGTGCTTGGCCGAAACTTGAAGGAAGTAGAAGAAGGTGCTAGGTGGTCCTCATCTTGGAAGATCGTTGCCCACACAACGTCCGAGGTTAAAAGAGGAATACGGTAGAAGATCAAGAGGTCTTTCTAAAAGGTATAACTAGTATTTTTTCCTTTCCGCATCATACTAGTTATTTTTGGAAATAATACCAAATACAAGAGGCATGCGATTCTAGTATTTCGAATTTGTTTTCGATATTGTATTCTTTTATTTTTCTTTTCCTTGTGATTTGATTGTTCTTTTCGGTTGACCTAAAGTTATTTAAGGAAATTAAATATTAACTTTCCTTAAAAGGCTTTGTCTAGGCGGTGGTGGTTGTTCCCATATCCAAGAACGCCATGTGCCTCGCCATGCAGTGATGGAAGCCAATTTTGGAAACTAATATTTAATGAAATTAATAACTTAGGTGATTTGGATCAAACGTGTTAAGTTCTGCAGGAGATCCGAGTCTAAACCTAAAAGAACAAATAGATTAAACTTTGGATCAAACGTGTTAAGTTTCGTAGGCGATCCAAGTTTAATTTAAAAGAACACATGGTAGCTAGGAAAATGTTCAGACCTTTGTACAAAATTTTTGTACAGTGGAACCATTAGGTTTTCTGAGTAGCAACCAACACTAACATCTCACTTGTATCTAATGTGTACTAAAACACATACAAGTCACCTTATGGTTCTTTGTGAGATGTATATTTAGTTTTTGCCCTAATTAAGGGATCATGCATATCTATCTAGGCATTATGAGACTTATAATCATCCACCTAGGATGTCATTAGGTAGAATTCCACTTGTTGGGATATTCACCATTCATAATAAATGTCTTTGTCCTTAGTCACAAGGAAATTAACATAATGCATGATGCTATATGGCATACATCAAAATAAGTAATTTTCCAAAAGAAAAACATGCTATAACTACATGATGTATGTATGACATGACATGGTATTTTTGTGTTTTTCATAATAAACATGAATGCAACACATGATGTCATGACATATGATAGGCAATCAATCATGGCATTTTAGCATAAATAAAATATACCTAGATAGGCTATCTAAGCATCCTTAATCCTATGCTAAGTCTTAAAATTTAATCCTAGATTACCTATGCCTTCCTAAAGAAAATGTCAAACCCCAACTTGACATTTCTTTTGCCTTTTTCTATATGTGCCAATTTTTAAAATTAAAATTAAATCCTCGAATTTTACTTGGCACATTTTACTTCTTTTAAGGATTAATCTTTGAGACTCAATTTTGCTCTTAAGTCCTTAAGAACATACTAAGATCTCAACTAGTCATTCCTTATCCTTTTTCCAAGTGTACCAACTAACATTAAATGTGATTCCTCAAAGTTTGGCACAATCTACTCTTCCAAGGAGTAATTATTTAGAGTTAAGGCTTAAATATACCTTAATCCCCTTAAGAAGATACCAAAATCCCAACTTGATATTTCTTATCCTTTTTCCATATGTGTCAATTTAGACTAAAATCAAAACCTCCAACTTTTGCACATTTTACTCTTTCTAAGAGTGACAATTTAGATTAAGATTTATATTTCTCTTAATTCCATAAGAAAATATCAAATTCACAATTTAATATTTCTTTTATTTCTCTCAAGTGTGTCAATTTAAATTAAATTAAATACTGCGGGCAAATTTGCGTGCTCAACAATAACCGCGGTCAAACAACAAGGGTAGCAAGGATCCCATGTCTCTACCGAAACAGATTACCATAGCAATTGCACGTTATCTACCGTACACGTATGTTTCAATTGATTTGTTCCAACTATAGACTGTATCGATGGCTGGCAAGGAATGGCTCTTGTATTGGATCTGGCGCTTGCTCCGTTTCACCTAGCAATATTTAAGTGTGGTTTCATCATCCCAATGTAAGAGATTGAGACAGTACCTGCACAGACAGCATCGAATTAACCGAGATCGGAGGCTGCTCTGCGAAAAAGTTGACATTTTTACTCGTGGTGAACTGTGCCTTCTTCAAGATATTCTTCCCGATGGCTTGGTTTAGGGCGGTCTCAGGAGTGGCTAGGTCAGCAGTTGGAAGAAACATAGCTCGATCGTCGCATCTGATTGCGAGGGCCGGACTGGTGCCCCCTCCGCCGTCCCGGGGTTTCCGCACCAGTACCCTACTGCGCAAGGCTGAGTCTACTGCTCCGATCCCTCGTCCCGTGCCACTTTCGAGGTTGTCAGATAGTTTCCTCGACGGCACTAGTAGTGTCTACTTGGAGGAGCTTCAGCGGGCCTGGGAGGCCGACCCTAACAGTGTCGATGAGTCGTGGGATAATTTTTTTAGGAACTTTGTAGGCCAAGCCGCCACCTCGCCGGGTATCTCTGGCCGGACCATCCAGGAGAGCATGCGGCTGCTTCTGCTGGTCAGGGCCTACCAGGTCAATGGCCACATGAAGGCTAAATTGGATCCTTTGGGATTGGAAGTGCGTGAAGTCCCTGATGATTTGGATTTGGGTTTCTATGGATTCTCAGAAGGGGACTTGGATAGGGAGTTCTTCCTTGGTGTCTGGAGGATGGCCGGCTTCTTGTCGGAGAATCGCCCTGTGCAGACTCTCCGTGAAATCTTGAACAGGCTGGAGCAGGCATATTGTGGTAACATTGGATATGAGTACATGCACGTCCCTGATAGGGAGAAGTGCAATTGGTTGAGGGGCAAAATTGAGACCATGAAACCACTGAATTATAGTCGAGAACGTCGTGAAGTTATTCTTGATAGGCTCATTTGGAGCACTGAGTTTGAGAATTTTCTGGCTACCAAGTGGACTGCTGCAAAGAGGTTTGGCCTTGAAGGTGGGGAAACCCTGATTCCAGGGATGAAGGAGATGTTCGATAGAGCAGCTGACATGGGGGTGGAGAGTATTGTTATTGGGATGTCTCATAGAGGAAGGCTAAATGTGTTGGGCAATGTTGTGAGGAAGCCTTTGCGCCAGATTTTCAGTGAATTCAGTGGTGGCACAAAACCTGTGGATGGGGAAGTAGGATTGTACACTGGAACTGGTGATGTAAAGTACCATTTGGGTACTTCATATGATAGGCCAACTAGAGGTGGAAAAAGGATTCATTTATCCTTAGTTGCAAATCCAAGTCATTTGGAGGCTGTTGATCCAGTTGTAGTTGGGAAGACACGAGCAAAACAATACTACTCCAATGATATTGATAGGACAAAGAACATGGGTGTATTGATCCATGGGGATGGAAGTTTTGCTGGACAGGGTGTGGTTTATGAAACTCTACATCTTAGTGCCCTCCCAAACTACACTACTGGTGGAACAATTCACATTGTAGTCAACAATCAGGTTGCATTCACCACTGATCCTACATCTGGAAGGTCTTCTCAGTACTGCACTGATGTTGCCAAAGCCTTGAATGCTCCTATCTTTCATGTGAATGGAGATGATATGGAAGCTGTTGTTCACGTTTGTGAGCTTGCTGCAGAATGGCGACAAACATTCCATTCTGATGTGGTAGTTGACATTGTTTGCTACAGACGATTTGGCCATAATGAGATTGATGAACCCTCCTTCACCCAACCTAAGATGTATCAGGTGACTCATCTCTCTATAAATTTTAGTTTCTCCCGTATATACTGCTATGAGTAGGCTAGACGATTTTCCCCTATATTGTTCTCCAATTTTACACATTTTACTCTTTCAAAGAGTATCTCAATAATCTTTCTCATTTTCAAAGGTTAGTAAAACCTTGAAAATGCTCTCAAGTATCAACTTTACCATGTTTGGGTTAACTATCCTTCCAATTGGAGTTGACATTCTCTAAACCCATCTAGGGTGTAGAGAATATGCTCCTAGGAACTCAATATCTATTGGTGCTCCTTGGATGCTCTAGGTACTCACTAGGGATAACTTCCCTAAATACCTTCCTAAGCACCTTTCTAGGCTTCTTAGAAGCCTTGGTCACTTCTACTAGGTCACTTCTAGGGCTAACTCCCCTTGTAACCTTCTTTGTGACTTTATTTGGTTTTTTTGGAGCCTTAGTCACCTTTACTAGGTCAACTTTAGGGATGACCTCCCTTGTGACCTTCTTTGTGACTTTGTTAGACTTTTTAGAAGTCTTAGTTACATTGGTTTTGCCAAAGATACTTTTAGGGATTCCTTCCCTAGTATTTTTGACTTGATCTGTAAACCTAAGGTTGGTCTCATAACTATATGGAACCCTATGAAAGGAAGTTACATCCTTCTTGGCTTTAGGTTTATATGTCAAACCTCTATAGCCATTGGATGACTCTTGTCTAAATTTTCCTAGGTTATGCTTATTTTAACCCTTAATTATATTTTCCATTCTTGCTAGGGTCATTTCTAAGTTAACAAGTCTTGACCTCAAGACTTTGTTTTCCGTCATTAAATCCATAGACTTGGATTTTTCTTGACTCCTATGAGCATTTCTATTCTTAGGGTTGCATCTAAAATTCCTAGAGTTATTTTCTAAATAATTTTCTACCTTCCTAACCTTAGGTGTGATAGATCTAGCATGAGGAGGTATATATTTTGCATTAATTCTATCATGCTTCCTATTGTCATGACAATTAACATTAAAATGGTGAGAGTTATTTCTAACATGCATTTTATCATGATTAGGAGGAATTGTACTCTTAAAGGTTACCTTGGGTTTGCTCTTCAAAGCTCCTCCTAAACTTGTGCTTCCTCCTTTAACCTTGGTTGACTTCTTTCCGTTAGGACATTGACTTCGATAATGTCCTTTTTGATTGCATGAGAAGCATACAATATGCTCCTTGCTCTTGTGTTCCATGGGACCAACCACTTTAGGCTTCTCCTTAGCCTTGGTTGCCACTTGGCCCTTCTTCTTGGTCAATTTTGGACACTTACTCTTATAGTATCCATGCTCCCTACATTCAAAGCAAATAATATGATTTTTGTTATTTACAATTGAACTTTCTATACCTTTGCTTGTAGGGAAGATGCTTGCTTCTCCATTTGATGTAGCTTGAGTTGTGAAGGTAGCATCATCTTCTAATTCTTCTCTTCTTGAGGGTGTGGGTGTCTCCACCTCTTCAACTCTCGAGGATGTGGATGCTTCCACCTCTTCCTCTCTTGAGGATGTGGATGACCTCTCATCATCTTCCTTCTCCTCTTCTTTCTTCTCCTCCTCTAATGTTGACATTGTGTCAATATCGGATTGGTCCTTCTCTTCTTGGACCAATGAGTCCTTCTTGTTAGGACCTTCGGATAGCGGCTAGAGAGGGGGGGTGTGAATAGCCGACCCCAAATTCTCGTTTCTTCCTACAATTTGAGTTAGCGCAGCGGAAATACAATGTAGAAACGAAAGTGGAGAAGATCAAACCTCAAACACGATGATGTAACGAGGTTTGGAGATGATACTCCTACTCCTCGGCGTGTCCGTAAGGTGGACGAAGCCTATCAATCCGTCGGTGGATGAGACCCCGGAAAACCAGCTAACCACAACTCCTTCTGGGTGGAGAAACCTCACCACAAACTCTTTTGCAACAGCAATAAAGGAGTACAAGATAGAGCAAGGAAACAATGGACAATATGAATGTAAAAACACTCTACCAAATTTGCTTGCCTTCTTCTCGTCGACTGGAGTCCGTTGATGAAGCAGCAACTTCACGGATGATGTCAACAGCAGCTGATCAACCAGTCGAGGGAAGCTCACACGAAGCTTCAGCAAAGAGGAGCTCAGCAAAGCTCAAATCACAGTTAGGAGAAGAAGAGTTACTGTAGAGGCGCTCAGCATCTGATTTATATCTGCACCTGCGAAGAAGAAGACAAAGAACAACACAGAAATCTAGCCGTTGAGTCACAACGGCTAAGCCTGGACCGATCAGGCTCCATCCTGATCGGTCTGTGGACCGATCAGGCCCTAGTCTGATCGGTCCCCAGACCGATTCCCCAACTCTCTGCGAGAGTTGGTTCCAAAGCCTGATCGGTCTGTGGACCGATCAGGCTATAGGTCGATCGGTCCACAGACCGATCCCCCTACCTTCTCTGCCTCCTAATCGTTTCCTGATCGGTCTGGTGACCGATCAGATAACTTACAGTGAGCCACTGTTTGGTTACTGATCGATCACCAGACCGATCAGAAAACTCATAGTATCACTGGATCGGTCTGCTGACCGATCCAATGCCCATGTGGATTTAGAGCTTCCCATCCCTAAATCCTAAGGTCTTCCTGGTCTAGAGAACGAGCTACCGAGCCCTCTCTGATCTAGTCCGGAGAACGAGCTACCGAGCCCTCTCCGACTTCCTCATCCAGGAGAGCGAGCTACACCGGGCCCTCTCGACCTAGTCAGGAGGCAGGCTATCGAGCCCTCTCCAACTCGTGTAGTCCAGAGAACGAGCTCCGAGCCCTCTCGACCTAGTTCGGAGAACAGCTATCGAGCCCTCTCCGGCTTCGTCGGTCCAGAGAGCAGCTCCGAGCCCTCTCGACCTAGTCCGAGAACGAGCCAGAGCCCTCTCCGACTTCCACGTCCGGTCCGGAGAACTCCCGAGCCCTCTCGGACCTAGTCCGGAGTTGGTGCAACCTCAGGTCAAGGTTGACTGGTTGACTGACTCGTTGACGACTCGAGTTATGTTTTGATGTTTGACGATTTTTGACGAGAACAGAGTTGTATTCTTGATGTTTGATAAGAATAGGTGTTTGGGAGATTGTAGGTGCAACCTAGGTCAAGGTTGACTGGTTGACTGATTCGGAAAAGTCCAGCGGTAGCTTGCGCGGAAAGTCAGTATGGAGACTTGGCGGGGAAAAGTCAACAGGAGTTTGGCACGGGGAAAAGTCCCGGTGAGTGAAGCCAGGCGGTGGGAGAAGTCCCGTGAGTGAAGCCGAGCAGTGGGAAACCCGTGAGTGAAGCCAGGGTGAAAATCCTAGTGAGTGAAGCTAGGTGAAGGTGAAAGTCCCGGTGAGTGAAGGCAAGGGAAAGTCCGGTGAGTGAAGTCGTGTAGTGGAAGTCCCGGTGAGTGAAGCTAGGCAGTTGGAAGTCCCGGTGAGTGAAGCCAGGTAGTTGGAAGTCCCTGGTGAGTGAAGCCAGGCGGTTGGAAATCACGGTGAGTGAAGCGGATGAAAACCCTAGTGAGTGAAGCTAGGTGAAAGTCCCGTGAGTTAAGTCAGGCAAGGAAAATCCAGATGGATCAAGGGTGATCGGACATCGGTGTTGGGAAGTCCAAGTAGATCGAGGGAGTGATCTTGCACGAAGAGGAAAGTCCAAGTGGGTCAAGCAGATTGACCGGACACTTGGTGGGGAGTCTTAGCAGTCAAGGTGGCGGATGCTAAGCATGATGTACCAATAGGTCGAGGTTGACCGGATATTGGTTGGAAGGTTTGAGACTTGGTTTGGGCAAAAACCAAGCTCATGTCGATCTGCGAGACCGATCCGATGATCGTTTGTGTATCGATCGTGCGTGACCGATCGGATAACAAACAGAAGGGTTCGCAGGCTACTGATCGGTGCAGGGACCGATCAGGATCTGATCGGTCCCGGGACCGATCAGGGACGCGTGGTGGGATCGGTTCGAGGACCGATCGATTCCACTACGAGAGTTGGGCAACTCTCGAAGCCTTCTAATCGGTGCGGGACCGATCGGCCGAGGCTGATTGGTCCCCACGGCCGTCGAGGCAAGCTCGATCGGGTGAGCGATCGATGCGGATCTACGTTTTGAGTGACAACGGCTGGGTTCTCGTCTTCATCTTCGTTGCGGGTTGTTCGCGGTATAAATCTAGGTGAAGAGCTGCTTGTTGCTTTTTTTCTTAGAACTGCTTACGGTGCTCTAGAGCTTCGCTCTTACCGCTATCGAGCTTTCTTGAGCTCCTCACTGAAGCTTGGCGTGAGCTTCTCATTGGATTCTCGCTACTTTGGTGTGAGGTTCTTCTTCATCACTCCAGTCAACAAGAAAGGCAAGCAAGTGTTTCATATTGTCTTTTGCTTTCTTGTATCTGTTGTACTCCTTTCTTGTTGTTACAAGTATTGTGGCGAGGTTTCTCCACCCACAAGGAGTAGTTATTAGCCGGTTCTCCGGGGACTCATCCACCGACGGATTGGTAGGCTTCGTCCACCTTACGGACACGCCGAGGAGTAGGAGTATCATCTCCGAACCTCGTTACATCGACACGTTGAGGTTTGATCTTCTTGTTTTCGTTTCTTGTGTTTATTTTCGCTGCGCTAACCTAATTCGTAGGAAGAAACGCGAAGATTTGGGGTCAGCTATTCACACCCCCCTCTCTAGCCGCGATCATCAATCCTAACAAGTGGTATCAGAGCGAGGCCGCTCTTCGTTGGATCAACACCCGGGGGAGCACAAGCGCTAGAGAATGGATCGGTTCGGAGAAGATGTCACAATTCCACCTTTCTACGATCGCGACGACTTCGCGTTTTGGAAGGTAAGAATGAAATATTTTCTTATTACTAATCTTGAAAATTGGAGTTGTGTTCAATTAGGGTTCAAGCCTCCGATGGACAAGAAAGGAGAAACCCTAGAGAAGAAGAAGTGGACCAAGGAACAAGTCCACCAATCCCTAGTCAACGATGAGGTATTGAAAATTTTTGAATTTTCATTACCTAATGATATATTGTGTAAGATAGGTGGTTACAACAATGTCAAGGAATTGTGGAACAATTTGGCCAAGCTCCATGAAGAAAGCTCCATTTCAAGTCATGAAGAGGAGTCAAGTGAGCTAAGTAGCTCACACCATGGGGATGTGGATTTAGAAGTTGAGGGCCACTCAACATCTAAAGAAGAAGAGGAGGAGATTTCTTCTTCAAGTTCGGAGCAAGAAGAAGAAGTTTCTACCTCCGGAAGGGATGAAGGAGAGAGCGTTCATCCATCCTCAAACCTAGGTAACTCAAGCCATTTAATTTCTAGCAAATTACACATAATGTGCTTTGAGTGTAGGGAGTATGGACATTACAAGAGTAAGTGTCCAAGGAGGATTAGGAAGACTCCACCGGCACCAAAAGTCAAGGAAACCGGAGTCCCGATACGCAACGTGGTGTGCTTTCAATGCAAGCGAAGGGGACATTATCGGAGCCAATGTCCAAGGGGAGGCAACCTCACAAGGACAAGAGATCGAGCACATGTATAGGGGGAGCTAGGGCAAACCCTAAGGTAATCTCTAAGGCACATTCTTGCAATTCTAGTAGGATGCATGCTAGTAGCCTTATTGCTATTGTCAAGAATGATAAGCATGTTAATTCTAGGAACTAATATATGTGCTTAGGTGTCAAAGATGTTAGTCTAGATAAGGATAACACTAGGAAAGCCAACCCTAGGATTAACTCATCTAAGGTTAAGGGAAACCTAGATAGAAATCCCAAATCATCTAGACATATGCCTAGGAATACCTCAAAGAAAAATGAAAAATTAAAAATTGAGGTATTAGAGAAGGAGAATCAAGTCTTGAGGTCAAGACTTGATACTTTGGAAAAGGCTCTTAAGAACTTGGAGAAGTCATCTCTAGGGTTTAAGGGTCAAAAACCAATGTCCAAGAACAAGAAAGGTTTGGGTCACAAACCTAAGTCCCAAGTGGTCAAGCTCACTTATCACAATGTTCCATTCGATTAGGGAATAAAATCTAGGGCTAGGAAGACCATCACCAAGGTCACAAGGGGAGTCACCCCTAGAGTTGATCTTGATGAGTCCCAAATGACCAAGACTTTAAAGCCTAAGAGGGTCATTAGGAGGATTGCTAGGGAAGTCATCCCTAGTGAATATTTAGTGAACCCAATGAGCTCCAATAGGTATTGGGTTCCTAGGAGCGTGATTTCATCACACTAGATGAGTTAGGGTGTGCCAACCTTACTTGAATAGGTAGTTAACCTAATCATGGCAAAAGGTGGCACTTTAGGATTTTTCAAGGTATAATCAAGCTTTGAAAATGAAATTAAGAATTATTCCTAAGGTGATTAGGATGTGTCAATCTCATTTGAGGAGTTTTCTAGGATCAATCTAATTGGCACATGGTGATCTAAAAATCTTTAGTATATGATTTTAGGTCTATTACACTTAGGAATATATAACCTATGGCAAAATGATCAAAATTATCAAAAATGGCAACTAAGGCTAGAATTAGGTATTTTCTATACCTTTATGTGCTATTTGCCATATATTGTTTGTCATATGCCATGTCATGACATCATATTTAGTTTATGATCATTTAAAATGTCATGATAATGTTTAGGTTATCTATATGTCATGCTTTATTTAAGTTTCATACTTTATGCCATGACATCATGATATTGGCACATGTTTTCATTTATGATATCTTTTTATGTCATGTCATCATTTCTTGCATTTATAATCAATGAAATTGATCTAAGGATAAACAACACAATTTGATATGGAGATCAAATTGTTGTTTTAGAAAATGCATGAAAACTTAGCCTAAGATAACCTAAACCCATATCTCACATCAAAATTGACTTGGATGTGTTTTATACACCTTAGATGTGTGTGAGATATTAGGATCATGAGTTAGGATCAAGGTGCATAGTTCTTGTACCTAGATGAGCCTAATTCGAAATTGGGGATCATAGGGAAAGCTTATGTACAAGTCATGTACATATAGCCCTAAGATTGTGGTCCTAAATTAAAAGGTTTAAAATCATTTTGAAATTGGTTTGAAAAACCTTGATGAAGCTTTTCTAGTGATAGCATTCATCATTGAGCAAATTGATACAAAGATGAGTTAACTTTGAACTATTTCAAAGACTTTTGAACTTTGTATCAAGATTTGAAAATGGAAGTTATTTTCATAGAAAACTATTTTTCCTTGATAGTATATGGTATGAGGAATGTATCCTCAAAATTTCATAATTTTTTGAATTTTCTGGAATTTATTGTGAGTTTCTGAATTTCGGGAGAGAAGAAATCAGAAACCGCCTGATCTGAACTTGGATCGGTCACTGGACGAAGGCTGGATCGGTCTGGGGACCGATCCAGAGGGGTCCTGATCGGTCCGGTGACCGATCAGGTGCGCTGAATTTGCTGAATTTCGACTGTGGTCTGAAATTTCAGCTGTGGGAGTTGAGTTTCGGGTTTCTAAAGGTTTGAAACTCTCCAAGACATTGTTGGTGCAATGGTCAAGGGGGAGTTGACCTTTAGGGGGAGTCTTAACTAATTATCAAGGGGGAGTTGACTTTTAGGGGAGTTTTTACTCCTTAAGACTTTTGAGAATTAATGATATGGGATTGTCACTAAGTTGAGTGTTGAGTGTTGAGTTTAGTATCAAGGGGAAAATTAAGGGTTTCAATGAAAGGTATGGGACTTTCATTAGGAAGAAACTCTTGACTTTGATTCCCTCTTTTTGATGTGTGTCAAAAAGGGGGAGAGATGTCCCAAGGGGGAGAGTGTAGGTTTTGGAAGAATGTTCAAGGAAGAACATTGGAAAACCTAAGTTAGGTTATCGGGTTAACCTAACTTGATTTTGGATTTTGTCAAACATCAAAAAAGGGAAGATTGTTGGTGCAACCTTAGGTCAAGGTTGACCTGGTTGACCTGACTCGAGTTGACCTGACTCGAGTTGTGTTTTGATGTTTGACGATGTTTGACGAGAAGAGAGTTGTATTCTTGATGTTTGACAAGAATAGGTGTTTGGGAGATTGTAGGTGCAACCTTAGGTCAAGGTTGACCTGGATGACCTGATTCGGGAAAAGTCCAAGCAGGTAGCTTGGCACGCGGAAAGTCCAAGTATGGAGACTTGGCACGGGGAAAGTCCAAACAGGGAGTTTGGCACGGGGAAAAGTCCTGGTGAGTGAAGCCAGGCAGTCGGAGAAGTCCTGGTGAGTGAAGCCAGGCAGTCAGGAAATCCTGGTGAGTGAAGCCAGGTGAAAATCCTAGTGAGTGAAGCTAGGTGAAGGTGAAAGTCCTGGTGAGTGAAGCCAGGCATTCGAGAAAGTCCTGGTGAGTGAAGTCAGGCAAGGGAAAGTCCTGGTGAGTGAAGATAGGTAGTTTGGAAGTCCTGGTGAGTGAAGCCAGGTAGTTTGGAAGTCCTGGTGAGTGAAGCCAGGCAGATTGGAAATCCTGGTGAGTGAAGCCAGATAAAAACCCTAGTGAGTGAAGCTAGGTGAAAGTCCTGGTGAGTTAAGCCGGGCAAGGGAAAATCCAGATGGATCAAGGGTGATCGGACATCTGGTGTTGGGAAGTCCAAGTAGATCAAGGGAGTGATCGGATACTTGGCACGAAGAGGAAAATCCAAGTGGGTCAAAGGGATTGACCGGACACTTGGTGGGGAGTCTTAGCAGGTCAAGGGAGTGACCGGATGCTAAGCATGATGTACCAATAGGTCAAGGTTGACCGGATATTGGTTTGGAAGGTTTGGGACTTGGTTTGGGCAAAAACCAAGCTGCGGATCGATCTGCCCGATCCGGTGATCGTTGTGTATCGATCGGTGCGGTGACCGATCGGATAACAACGAAGCGATTACGTGGGCTTCGATCGGTCCACGGGACCGATCAGACGCCAGCGAGGTGGGATCGGTCCGGGACCGATCAGTTCCACAGAGTTGGGCAACTCTCGTGAAGCCTTCGATCGGTGCAGGGACCGATCGGCCTGAACTGATCGGTCCCCACGACCGTCAGCAAGCCCGAACCGATCGGTGAAGCCCGATCGGTGCGGATCTAGCCGTTGAGTGACAACGGCTGGGTTCTCTTCGTCTTCATTGCGGGTTCTTCGCGGTATAAATCTAGGTGAAGAGGCTGCGTCGCTTTTTTTCTTAGAACACGCTCGGTGCTCTGAAGCTTCGCTCTTACCGCTATCGAGCTTTCTTGAGCTCCTCATCGAAGCTTCGCGTGAGCTTCTCGACTGGATCACCTGTTGTGTGAGGTTGCTGCTTCATCACTCCAGTCAACAAGAAAGGCAAGCAAGTGTTTCATATTGTCTTTTGCTTTCTTGTATCTGTTGTACTCCTTTCTTGTTGTTACAAGTATTGTGGCGAGGTTTCTCCACCAACAAGGAGTAGTTATTAGTCGGTTCTCCGGGGACTCATCCACCGACGGATTGGTAGGCTTCGTCCACCTTACGGACACGCCGAGGAGTAGGAGTATCATCTCCGAACCTCGTTACATCGACGCGTTGAGGTTTGATCTTCTTGTTTTCGTTTCTTGTGTTTATTTCCGCTGCGCTAACCTAATTCGTAGGAAGAAACGCGAAGATTTGGGGTCGGCTATTCACACCCCCCTCTCTAGCCGCGATCATCGATCCTAACACGGAGAACGAGCTACCGAGCCCTCTCCGACTTCGTCCGGTCCAGAGAACGAGCTCCCGAGCCCTCTCTGACCTAGTCCGGAGAACGAGCTACCGAGCCCTCTCCGACTCCATCCAGTTCAGAGAACGAGCTACCGAGCCCTCTCTGACTTCCCATGCCAAGCTTCCATACTTGGACTTTTCCCCCGTGCCAAGCTCCCTGCTTGGTCTTTTCCCGTGCCAAACTCCCTGCTTGGACTTTTCCGTGCCAAGTCTCCATACTTGGACTTTTCCGTGTCAAGTCTCCACACTTGGACTTTTCCGTGCCAAGTCTCCATACTTGGACTTTTCCTGTGCCAAGTCTCCATACTTGGACTTTTCCTGTGCCAAGTCTCCATACTTGGACTTTTCCCGAATAGGATCAACTCAAGTCGGGTCAACCAGGTCAACTTTGACCGAAGGTTGCACCCACAATCTCCCAAGTTTGTATTCTTGTCAAACATCAAGATGCAACTTTTCTATTCTCGTCAAACATCAAAATATACCTCGAGTCAGGTCAACTCGAGTCAGGTCAACTCGAGTCGGGTCAACCAGGTCAACCTTGACTTAAGGTTGCACCAACACTTCTCCTTAGGCTCCTCTACTCCTTGGACATTTGTAGAGTTCTCATGATAAGCAATAATCTTTTTCCAAAGATCATTTGCACTTGTGCATTTACCTACACTCAAAATTATATTAGAAGGTAATAAATTCAACAAGATTTTCGTTACCTCCTTATCGGTCTCCGCTTGTTCCCGTTGTTCCTCGGTCCAGTGTCGAGGTCGGAGGCGCTTCCCCTTCTTGTCCGTTGGAGCTTCAAATGGGTCCTCCAAGACCATCCATTGGTTCCAATCCATTTGGAATCATGTCTCCAACCGATTCCTCCAAAAGGCGAAGTCTTCCTTGTCGTATGGCGGAGGAATCCGGATGTCCCATCCAAGTGGACCTCCCAAGTCCATCTTCTTCCTCTACCAGTTGCTCTCTTGGCGGTTAGTCCTCAGAAGAGCGGCCTCGCTCTGATACCAATTGTTGGGACCGATATGCCCGCTAGAGGGGGGGTGAATAGCGTCTCGTCGCTTCGTCGGTTGCTTTGCCTTGATACTATGCAGCGGAATACTAATACAAACACAACCAACGCTAACTCAAGGATTTACTTGGTATCCACCTCAAGATGAGGTGACTAATCCAAGGATCCACACACTGAGCACACACCTCCACTATGAAACACTCCTTCTCGGTTGCAACTGAAGGCGAAGAAGCCTTACACGAACACCTCACAACAAGAATCATTCAAACAAGAAAAAAAATACACAAGTGTATAAAATAAAACCTCTCCTTGCTTAATCTTGCTGATGTAGGTTGCCTCTTGAACCTTGGAGATGCATCCCAAGAGCCTTCAAGAACTGGCGGTGAAGATCGGAAGAAGCTCGGTGAAGATCGGACAAGAAATCACAGGAAAGAATGGCGAAGAAGCCTTACACAAACACCTCACAACAAGAATTATTCAAACAAGAAAAAAATACACAAGTGTATAAAATAAAACCTCTCCTTGCTTAATCTTGTTGATGTAGGTTGCCTCTTGAACCTTGGAGATGCATCCCAAGAGCCTTCAAGAACTGGCGGTGAAGATCGAAAGAAGCTCGGTGAAGATCGGACAAGAAATCGTAGGAAAGAACGCAAAGTTCTGGCGAAAAAAACGCTCCTCCCAGACTTTATACAGTGCTCCCAATCAATCCAAATTAGCCCCAATCGATTGTCACGTCACATCTGCACAATTTCAGCCGTCCATTGCTCATTTCCTGCCCAACGGTCACTTCCCAATCGATCGACCGATCGATTCAGCACCTTTCTGTGCTCTCTGGAAATGGCTGGATCGATCGACCGATCGATCTAGCTGTTCTCGCGACTCCTCGCGAGAACTTCTGCTGCCCAATCTATCGACCGATCGATTGGCAGCTCCCAATCGATCGCCCGATCGATTGGGAATGCCTCTGTGCTCATGATTTCACATTCCAATCGATCAGCCAATCGATTGGGTTATTCCCATTTTCGCAGCACACTCCAATCGATCGACCGATCGATTGGACACTGGTTCAATCGATCGACCGATCGATTGGACACTTGTTCAATCGATCGACCGATCAATTGAACACTAGTTCAATTGATCGACCGATCAATTGAACACCCTGAACTTGCCTCAAACTCAAGTTCAAGGTCCCAAACCCAACTACCAGTCAATCGTGACCTGTTGGGTCTCCATGCCTAGCATTTGGCCACACCCGACCAACCTCGAACTAGCCTTCTAGCCTCCTCCATTAGCCTTGCGTCTCTCGGATATCTCTCATCCTTCGCGCCTTGCCTTCAGGAGCTTCCTTCGGCCTCATCCTAGTTGTCGGATTATACACCACACTCGATCAACCTCAAACTAGCCTTCTAGCCTCCTCCATCAGCCTTGCGTCCCTCGGATAGCTACCCATCCTTCACGCCTTGCCTTCAGGATCTTCTTTCAGCCTCATCCTAGTTGTCGAGTTCTCCTTGCAAAGTCATACTAAGACTTACCTTGCTAAAACCACATGCTTGGACTTACAACCTTTGCCAAGTCACACTTGGACTTTCCACCTTTGCCAAGATCACACTTGGACTTACCTTGCCAAGACCACATGCTTGGACTTACAACCTGTGCCAAGATCACACTTGGATTTTCTAATTTCCTGGCTCCTCACCAGGTCTTTCTCAAATGCCTAACCTCTAGTTAGGACTTTCACCACTACCTAAACTCCAGTTAGGACTTCTAGACGCCTAACCTCCAGTTAGGACTTTTACCGCTGCCTAAACTCCAGTTAGGACTTCCAGACGCTTAACCTCCAGTTAAGACTTTCACCACTGCCTAAACTCTAGTTAGGACTTCCAGATGCCTAACCTCCAGTTAGGACTTTCCCAGTCAAGTCTCCTGTCATCCTTGACCCACTTGACTTATCTCCTTATCAATCTGGTCAATCCTTTGACTATCTCCACAATCGGGCAATTGCTCCAGCAATCTTCATATATTGTCAAACATCAAAACTTAAACATCACGACTCAAGCTTGACCCAACTCAAGCTTAGTCAAACTGGTCAAACTTAACCAAGGGAAATTGCCCCAACAAAATCTACCTATGTATCTTTTCGCACCCTTTTGGAGGTTTATGTCACTGATAACAGAGCATATTCCGCTCGCAAATTGTACTATGGAAGCTTCCAGCTTATTACATCAAAGATATGCATGCTCCCTTAAGAAAAAGTGTCAGAGACACTTTTTTATCTTGTCTTTTCCTAGGATATTTCGTAAAATGTATCATGCTTTGATATGCATGCACAAGCACTACAGTAGCACTATAAAAGAATGTTATCATTTACAGACGAAGATATACGCAACTTCGTTATTCTACACACTCTTTATTACAATATTCTTATAATTTTCTACGTCATCAGAAACTGACTTAAATATTGAAGGGTCCATACTAGAAACTCCTTCCTAACCCAATACTAACGCTCTTATATTATAAGACTATATGAAATCTTCATCTTATCAACCTTTTTAGTCATATTTTTAACTTGTCATCTTCTTACTTGCGGACATGATAATCCACCTTAATTTACGTACTGTTAAACATTAAAACTACATGTCTAAAGTAGGATTGCATCAACACATTAGTCCAACAAATGATAGTAAAACGGAAATGCAACCTTTGAGATCACAAAATGACAAAAAGTGCCGAAAAAAATAAGGAGATAAATCGGAACTTGTTGATAAATCGGAAATGCAACCTTTTAATCTCGTATGCTACCTTAACGGCTCCCAGGTGATTTACATAAGCGGTCAAATGTTTTGGAACCGCTTCAAAAAACATATCAAGCTTTAGGAGTGGTTACATATAACCGATTCTATTTGTTATGCTTCATAAATATTTTTTAAAATTATATATTATATTTTTAAATTGTTAAATCAGAATTATTATTTTTTAATACTCCACCTATACAAACCAAATCCAAACCGACTAAAAAAAATTAAAAAAAAAATCAAATGGTGAAAAAAATAATCTGAAATAGCTTAGTGTCGAGGACTAGGGGCCCATATAAAATCACAACTAAACTACTTCATCACGAAATGATTGGCTGATTACCAGGTTAAAAAAAATAATCTATTGTAACTAGTTGTTGTTCAAAAAGCTAGCCCAATTATATTGACCCGTCAACTCAAGTAAGCTAGTTAACCAAATTCAATTTCAGGTTATATATTAGATTAACACAAAAGTATTGTTTAATTGAATTTGAGTTGATGCTGATGTATTCATTTTAATGTCCAAGACTATGTTAGCTTATGGACATTGATTCGGTAATGATGAGAGTCCCTACTAAAAATAGGTTAAAGTAAAGAAGATTAGTTAATATGGAAGACAAAGTTAAGCGGGGTATCCAAGTCGATTGAGTGGATCGGTTATGGCCGAGTGGACTGGGTACAGTCGAGCGGTTTGGGTACTGTCGAGTGGATAGTACTAGCTTAGGAGACAAGTAAACTGGACTCTCCCCAGCTGGGTTGATTCGGTAATAATGAGGGGTCCTACCAAAGATGGGTTAAAGTAAGGAAGACCGACTGATATGAAAGACACAGTCAAGCAGGGTATCCAAGTCGGCCAAGCGGACCGAGTATGGTCGAGCGGACTAGGTATGACCGAACGGATCAGATACTACCGAGTGGATGGTGCCAGCTTAAGAGACAAGTAAGCCGGGCTCTCCCTGACTAGGTAAATTGCCCTCTGACAACAAAGAAAGCTAAGCAGCAATTGGTCTCGCCAACCGGACTCTGCGTCCGGTCGGAGGGGAATAACCGACGACAGTCAGGAAGTAAGGAAAGAAATGAGCCGACAAGCCCTAAGGATACTACCGAGCAGAGGCTACCTAGTCGACCTGACTTCGGTATCATATCCCTTTGGGAATTTGTGGCACAAACAGCAGGACATGTCTAGTAGACAATCGTACTTTAAAAACTTCTAGGCTATCAAATTAGAGAATTACATGCTGCTTAAGGAATGGTGTCAACGATACTTTTTGACATCTTTTCCTATGACACCTAAGAAAATGTGCCTATGCTTTGGGATGTGTGCGCAAACACCACAGTAACATTATAAAAGGGGTTCTCATCTACAGGGAGAGGTATGCACAACTTTATTTTCTACACACTTTAGCTACAGTTCTCCACTTTGCTTCTTACAAAAAATTGACTTGAGTGTCAGAGGGCCAACGTCGGGAACCTCTTCCTGACCCGGCACTCACGCTTTTGTGTTGCAGGGTTACGTAGAGTCTTCGCCGCATCAACTTTGAAGCCACATCCCCAACTTGTCATCTTCACCGATTTTGGACAGGATCATATTTGGTACACTGATGCAGTTAAATAAAATTTGACAATATGGTCACGCTCCATCAGTACACTGATGCAGTTAAATATCGAGTGTTCCTCACCACACTCTTTGAATCGGCCAGAGGTGGTTCAGGTGACTGCCGATTGGATCTATATATAGCTTTAAGGATTTCTGAGCGGCGTTCCTACAGCACTTCGCAAGCAGTCGCCGCCATTAGTAGAGCTATAAATGAATCAAGCGTTCGTAAATAAACTTGGTGTTCATCTTGATAAGACCTTGTTTATGTTCATTCAATATACACAAGATTAATTAAACAAACAAACTTGAACAACTCGTTAAACTAAACAAACAAGTTTGAACATATATATGTTCAGCTCATTAACGTTCGTGAACAATATTTGTGAATAATGTTCATGAACAGCTTTCATAAACAATATTCACGAACCATATTCATTAATAAAACTCTTTTCAATATGCTAAATAAATAATAAAATAAATAAATAAATAAGTTTAAATTATCAAGCTTAATAACTAATCAAACAACTAAAGTTTTAAACAATCAAACAAACTTGAATTGAGAGCTCAATAACATCTAAACGAACCAAGTTTGAACCAAGCTCAAGCCAAGCTTGAATTGAGATCTCGATAACATTCAAATGAACAAGTTCAAGCGAAGCTTCAAACAAGCTCAAGATCATAAAAAATAAATCAAGCCAAGCTTGAACAATTATTTCAAAAGCTTAGTTTATTTTAAGCTCGGCTCAGCTCAGTTATCTTATCAAACAAGCTTGAACACCCCAAAGTTTGGCTCAGCTTGGCTCATTTACAGCCCTAGCCATCAAAAGATGAATGTTAATCTATTCGTGGTTAAGCAGAGGTCCAAGGAAGCACTGCAGGCCTACATTACGAGGTTTAACCAAGTAGTTATGGAAGTCCCATCAACCACTCCGGAGATCCTTGTGAGTTCATTCTCACAAGGGTTGTTAAAGGGTGAATTCTTCCGCTCACTCATCCAGAGGCCTCCCAAGGACTTCGATCATCTTCTCAGACATGTTACTAAGTACATCAATATTGAGGAGGCCTAAGTCGCTCGAAGGAGGGAAGTGATCCCTGAGCAAGCCACCATCCCGAAACGCCGAGTGGCCCATACTCACCAACTGCCGAAGGGGACCCGAGTAGGAGTGGTGCAGCCACAGCCTGAGCCTAGGACTCATGCAGTGCAACATGTGGAAGTTGAGCGGGCGAGATTCGTCGAGAGATGACAATGGATGCTGCTCTTCTGCTCTTTTCATCGAGTGGCGACACACAACACCAGAGACTGCTACAGTCTCAAACTGAAGCCCTGTCGAGTGGCCTCACCAAGATTACACCGTAGGTCCCCATCTCCTGACTGACACCATCATAGCTTATCAGGAGGTCGATGTGAAGAGAAGAGGCCATCGAATGAAGAACATCGACAGTCGACTCAAAATCGAAAAGCATCAGTATCAGCTGAGTGGCTACGCACATTAGCTCGAGAAGAAGAGAACAACCATAATGCGACTTGAGGTAATATAGGAATAATCACAGGGGGTCCGACCGACGGTGACTCCAACTGAGCTCGGAAATCACACACCTGACACCCATAAATCCACGCCGTCGGGTGCAGTAGAGCAGCAATAGAAGGACCAGAGATTTCGATCCTCGAGACTTAGAGGGAGTAGAGGTCCCTCACGATGACACCCTGATCATCAAAGCTGAAATCGCTAACTATAATATTCATCGTACTTTTGTAGATACAAGTAGTGCAGTGAATATCATCTTTAAAAAAGCATTTGATTAACTACAAATCGACCGGAGTGAGTTGCAGCCCATGATGACTCCCTTATACAGGTTCACCGGCAACAAAGTATTATCGATCAGCCAGGCGCGGTTAGCCATATCCCTAGGAGAAGAGCCGCTCGGGAGGACAAGGATGATGATCTTCATCGTGGTGGACACTCTGTCTGCCTACAATGTCATACTGGGTCGATCGATGCTGAATGAATTTCGGGCGGTCGTCTCCACCTTTTGCCAGAAGATCAAGTTCCCCGTTAAGAACTCGGTCGATGAAGTAAAGGGCGATCAGCTAGCCGCTCGGTGATGCTATGTCGAAATGGTTAAAACCAAGTCGAAAGTCACTCAGAAGATGTTGGATCGGGTCACACATGAGAGGGGGGGTTAAATCACGTGGTTTTTGAAAATTTGTTTTCTAGTTTTAAAATCAAAGTATACGTAGCGAAAAATTAAAAAGATAACACAAGAAAACTCCAGCGGTTTTACTTGGTTCAGAGCCTTTGGCGACTCCTACTCCAAGACCCAGACCCCGCGAACTTATCGATGGATAATCCACTAAAATACTTTTTTCGGTACCTCTGGAAAAGGGAATCGAGTACACAAAAAGATTGAACAAGTGCAACACCCTGCACTTGTCCTATTGCAAATAGTTAATTACACAAATTACAGCTCGTTGCCCAACATCTTCGAAGATTGTCAGCTTAGGCTCTGTGTCGATCGATTCCTCTACAGTAGTCGGGTGCAACAGCGTTAGCAGAGCCATAGCAGTAAGCCGAAGCAGTCGGAACCTTAATCAGATGCGTAGAAGCTTGTATGTGAGTTGTGTTTCAATGCCTTCTTGAGACAATCTTATAAAAGCCATGGAAGGTGCCTCCAATGAGACAAATCCGATCCCGAACAGCCAGACTCTTATCCATGACTTTGGCCAAAATTTATCCAGCGGAAGGCGCCTTCCATAGCCATGGAAGGCGCCTTCTATGAACAGTACGAAGGCGCCTTCATTGCTTGAAGGCACATTCAGCACTATTCATCCGAAGGAAAATTAGCTCCTTTGACCTGCAAAATAATGTTAGTCTAAATAATCTGTAAAACAAGTATTAGGACAATAATAATTCAACAATAAAGAGTAGTAATTTAGTTCCTGTCATCCTAGGACCAGGAACTAGTCAAGGTCTCAGTTTAGGGATCCTAAATGGACCTAAACTGGACCGATGTCTTCTGTCCCCTCAAACGAGATGTGTCATCACTTAGTCACTCTCCTCCAGTGACTTACCTTAACTTACCAGTTTGCCAGACATCCGGTCAACCCGTCGACTTGTCTGGACTTCACGCCAGCTATCCAATCAGCCCGTTGACCTAGATGGACTTCTTGCCAGATATCCAGTCAGCCCGTCGACCTATCTGGACTTCGTACTAGCTATCCGGTCAGCTCATTGACCTAGTTGGATTTCCTACCAGATATCTGGTTAGCCCGTTGACCTATCTAGACTTTTCCTGCACACTTAATCAAGTGGTTAGATCACAACAAAACCTAACTTAACTTACTTACCATGCATCAAAATCTGAGTTAAATCGTTAGTACAACCTGCATCAATAATCTCCCCCTTTTTGATGCAATGACAACCTGGGTTAAGTTAGGAAAAACACATAAACATAAATAGATAAATGATTATGATTTAGTTGTTAAGTTATTTGCTAACTTAATCCCTAACCCTCTCCTTTTGTCATTCATCAAACACATTAATAGACAACTAAGCAAAAAAAATGTCTTAAGAAAAAAAATTTGACAACATGATAAGTTCCAGGATTACTTGGGGAGTTAAAAAAATTTTATAACCATAAAGATTTTTCAAAGTGTTTTCAAAAAGTATTGGTCAACATATCATAGAATACTTTCAAAAATAGTTTTGAAAACTATTATCTTTAAAAACTGCTTTTATAAAAGAATTTAAGTATCACAAGGCTAATAATAATTGTCAAAGTTTAAAAAAACTTTGAAGATGTTTAAAAGAACTGTTAAAAAAATTTTCAGAAATAAAATTTTGAAAATGTTAGGTTTTGCAACAAAACTTTTTAAAAGCATTTTAAAAACAATTGAAAATATTAAGTGTCGTAAAGTTTTCCAAAAACATTACATGGTTTAAGGTAGTTTATAAAAAAATAAAATAGTTTTTAAAATAATTTTTTAAAATAATTTTTCAAAAATGGTTTTATGAAAAGTGTAAGTGTGATTTAAAATAATTTTTAGAAAAAATTAAAAATCAATCCTCCCCCTGAACCTGAGATTATTTTAAAATAATTTAATCAACTATAAATTGTCCTTAACTGTCTAACCGTTAATTACTAACTAACTATTAGAATATAGAAGGGTTCACTTGGTTAGTCGAGTTAAGTCTTTATCCAGTTAGTGTTTAACTAAACTGAATTACTTAACCTGATTATTGTTAGTTTGGTATTGAACGCCCAGACTTATGTTGATGTACTGATATAAGCATCTTAAGTCCAAGCAATTTGCTTATGCATATCACCCATTTCTAAGGTTGGCAATACAGAAACAAGATAACCCTAATGTATTGGTGAGATGCTTAAATTCTAGATCTATAGGAACATGTTTTTTATGGATTTGATCTAGGCTAAGGCTAAAATTGATTTTAAAAATTCAAAAAATAAGGAAATTTAAAAAAAAATCTAGGAAAATAAATTTTACCCTAGAATTTGTAAGTTATTTGAAAGTAATTTTGAAAATATTGGTCCTAGTCTATGAAACACATTCCTAATTTTAACAAACAGACTGAAAAAAATTGACTAAAAATAGTAAGTCAAGTAATATTCAATGTATAATAGTGTTTGTAACATGATCAGGTTTGATCATCGTCAGCAGGTGGTAGGGGTCGCTCAGGAGCACGCAAAGCCTTAAAAATATGGTCAAATTTGGTGGTCATGTCATCTCAGAGAGAAGTAAATTCAGTTGTCATCTCCCCTCGGAGTGTGCTGAATCCATCCGAGATTGATTGCTAAAGCTGCGCGATAAAGAAGTCGAGGGCTGGGTCAAGGTCGAGGGCTGGGTCAAAGTCAAAAGATACCCAAATATCTTCTCAACTGTAAACTCTAGCCACTCCTCTCCCTCGGCTGGAATAGGTGGAAAGTCATCCTCGACCTCAACTGGTATGGCTGGCTACGACCCACCTCTCCAGGCTAGAAGCCCCTGAGCAGTAATGTTTATATGCACTAAGGCTATCTGACGCTGACCAAACTCGTCATGCACTAAGGGAACTAGACGTGCCCTGGGCCATATCTACTCCTATGGTCGAAAATATGTATGTCAAAATGTGACAATCAGACATATGAACTTGATTCCTAGTGACGAGACTGGATGCATGTATGACATTATGAAACACATGTAATGCAATGTCAATATCTAGGCGCTGACAAAGAGCATACAAAAAGGAGTGAGAGGGTCACATCATCGCAATGTTGTGAGATGTGATCGGCAAAATACATGTGGTCAGGACTCGATATAGGATATAGTCCTGGACTCTAAGGGAGAGTGACCTAAAGTCAGTGACTGTAGGTAGTCTCTCCTCCTAAAAAAAAATACATATAGATAGTATCTAATGTAATATGGGGTAGGGCTCGTCAAATGACAGATCCCTACCAGGATAGCACAAAAATGTGCATGCAGATCTTTTAAGTCCTAAACTATCATATAATAACGTGGAGGAAAAGTGAAAGTCCTTTCCACCAACTCTGGTGAAGTAGGTCAAGTCATCTATCTTTTCTAAGTTGTTATAAAATTGAGCACATAAATCGAGATTTACTACATGACTACAATAAACCAGTTTATCTAACTGGTAGTGCTCAATAATCTATGTGATAGGGGTGAAATATTGAGTAAAAAATGTTCTACTTAGGTACTTAGATTTCAAAGCAACATATATATAATGTGAAAAAGACAACATAAGCTGTTCAGTAGGGAATCTAGCATCAGTAAATGGAGTATTGCTAGGTCTAAGAGTAGCATGTCGTCTTTTCCTAATTTTATATAAGCATATAAACATAAATTGACAAGGAAAAATACATAAGACCTAAAGATTGACAAGATAAACTAAGTTGAGGTTATACCTAGGAGGCATTTTGAGGTGTTGGGGATGAAAACGTTGAGAAATCGTGGCTGGAAGGCGCCTTGTCACGTCCGAGATCGTGAACAGAAGATGTTCTGTTCGCTTGAAAAATACTGTTTGAAGGCGCCTTCAAGCTTAATGGAAGGCGTCTTCCATAGGTTATGGAGGCCGCCTTCAAGCGGCTGAAGGCGCCTTCCACCGCTTAGGTGGGATTTTTCCCGTCTCTCTTGAGGGCGCCTCCGATGGTGTCAGAGGTACCTTCGGGAGGCGCCTTTAACTTTTTAATGTTAATTAAAATTTTTAATTTTAGTTTTAAATTTAATTTTAATTTTAATTTTAATTTTAATTTAAGTTTTAAATTTTGAATTTTAAGTTTAATTTTTAATTTAATTTTTAGTTTTCATTAAAATTTTTAATTTAAATTTAATTTCCAATTTTAATTTTGAATTTAATTTTAAATTTTATGTTTAAATTTTCAAGTTTAAATAAAAAGTTTTACGTTTAAAATTTTAAGTTTAAATTTAATTTTTAAGATTAAATTTAATTTTAAATTTTAAATTTTAAGTTTTAAGTTTAAATTTTATTTTTAATTTTAAGTTTTAAGTTTAAATTTTTTAAGTTTAAATTTTTAAGTTTAAATTTTAGGTTTAAATTTAAATTTAATTTTAATTTTAAAGTTTAAATTTTTAAGTGTAAATTTTATTTTAAATTTAATTTTAAATTTTAAATTCCTTATCCATCTCACCTGATCTATATTTTCAATCAGGGAATCCTATAATTTTGTGAGATGAGTTAAGTTTAATTTCAGGGTTTGATTTAATTTTGTGTTAGATTCAGATTTAGCTTTGGGTTCAACAAATAGGTATTTTTTGAATAAACTTCTCGGCTATGGTGAGTCACCTATACATCATTAGATTTAAGTTTAAATTTTCAAGTTAAATTTAATTTTTAGTTTTAAGTTTAAATTTAATTTTTAATTTTAAGTTTGAATTTTAAGTTTAAATTTAATTTTAAATTTTTAATTTTTAATTTTTAATTTTTAATTTTAAGTTTTAAGTATAAATTTTTAAGTTTAAATTTTATGTTTAAATTTAATTTTAATTTTTAATTTTAAGTTTAAATTTTATTTTGAATTTAATTTTAAATTTTAAATTCCTTAGCTATCTCACCTGATCTACATTTTCAATCAGGGAATTCTATAATTTTGTGAGATGAGTTAAGTTTAATGTCAGGGTTTGATTTTAACTTTATGTTAGATTCAGGTTTAGCTTTAGGTTCAACAAATAAACATTCTTTGAATAAACTTCTGGGCTATGGTGAGTCACCTAGACAACATTAGAGTAATCATGCCTTCGAAGTTTTCTAAATAGTCATATCCACTGAACTTAGTACAAAACCTTGGTCTAACTAGTTAGGATCCATAAGGGGTAGCTTTAGTTAGTTTCACTAAGTCAAATGCACCAGGTCGAAGCCATATCTTTTTAAACATGCATAGACAAGGTTTCCCTAACCTACTATCATCCAAAACTTCACCAGTACTTTTGTCAAGTTAAACCGTTGTCCCTATTTTAACTAGTCCTAATTATCCTGCCAGGTAAGTTATTATTTTGGAGGTGCCAACTAATTTGGAGCCTCCCCCTGAATTATTAAGCTTGATTTTTAAATTTTGGATTTGTGTCGATTACTTTTGTAATTATAGTGGACTTGATGGTAATTAAATTTGTTTGATTTTATTTTGTTTTTAATTTTAGAATTTAGTTTTGCAGATTTATTTTGGTTTGAATTTAATGTTTTGTTTGGATTTGATTTTATGTAGTGGATCTCATTTTTTGGTACATAATATTGGTTGATTCCTACTTGTGTGGTTAGATACGCTTTTGGAACCCAAGCATTAGTTTGGGTCTTATTTTGATTAACTAATGATATAAAGGATTTGTTGGTTAAGCTGGACTTGTATTCGAGTCCGGACTTGTTGTACACAGCTCTTTATAACCCAAGTATCATGTCGAGATACTTGGATCTAGTTGTAAATTTTTGTGATAATTCTTTTAGTTTAATTATTTCATTTTTCAGTCTGAGATTATTCTCCTCAAGTTTTGCAATTTGAGTTAGAATTTCAGCTTGAATTGATTCAGTTGTTGAACTTGATTTTAATTGTTTATTAAGTTTATTATTTTCTCTTGTTAGTTCATTTATGCAATTTTCAGAGTTAGTTAATTTCTTATTTAAGCATGCAATAATTTTGAAAAATCTTTTACTTAAATGAAAATATACCTCATCAAAACCTTTGGAAACGAGTACGAACTCGTGGCTTGATTCGGGTTCGGACCCATCTTCCGATTCGTTCTCCGATTCTATTTCTAAGCCATCAGCGCGATGTAGTTGGAGTACTTTGATTCTCTGTCGTCTGATTCATCTCCGGATGATTCGTCCCACGTCTCTTTGAGGACCTTCTTCTTCTTCAGATTTGGACAGTCGGTCTTGTAGTGCCCCTTCTTGTTACACCAAAAGTAGGTCACATTCTTATTGTTAGAGTTAGTGGTAGAGTTGATCTTCTGCAGATCCTTTTTGCTGAAATTCTTCTTTCTCCTGGTGAACATATTTCTTACTGAGTTCACCATGTATTCTTCATCCTCTGAGTCTTGGTCAGACTTAACTTCTGATTCTGGTTCATTCTTATGTTTAGCTTCTTTTGAGGGTCCTGCAAGAAAAGCAACATCTTTCTCGACCTACTTTGAGTTAGTTTGTTCATGGAGTTCAAGTTCACAAAATAATTCATCTAGTTTTAATTTAGAGAGGTTCTTTGAAATTTTATAGACATCCATGATGGATGCTCGCAGTGCATTTCGAGGAAACGCTTTTAAGGCATACCTTATTAAGTCACGGTTCTCTATCTGGTGGCCGGCGGTGTGAAGTTTGTTGAGGATGTCTTTTATCCTCACATGTAGTTGACTCGTAGATTCTCCTTCGTATATTTTTATGTTAAATAATTTATTTAAATAAAGATCCCTTTTTGTTACCTTCGTATCATTAGTTTCCTCGTGCAATTCTATAAGTTTTTCCCATAGCTCCTTTGTATTTTTGTGTGGGCCGATGCGGTTCAGTTCTTCCTTCGTTAGCCTGCACTGGAGTGTGTTGAGAGCCTTGAAGTCGATTTAAGCCTTCTTCTTCATTTCAGATTCCAATGTTTTGGGTTCATTGGAATTCTGGCGGTGTCGACGGGAGTCTTGTAGCCTCTGGTGATGCTGAACCACTGGTCGAAGTCGGTCTTCAGGTATACCTCCATCCGCTTCTTCCAGTACGAGAAATCATCATCGTTGAATAGGGGAGAACAAATGGTGTTGTACCCTTCAAGTTGTGTCATTTGAGTGCTGAAAAGATAAACTAAAGAATGTACCAAGACTTGGTCTTGGATTAGCAGAGTTTGAGATATATAAAAATAAAAATATAGAAAAATTTGAGAGGTATTACACCAATCTCAAATTAAAACCGAACAAAAAAATTACTAATTCAAATAGAATGCAAAGAAATTTGAAAGTGATTCCCCCAGCTCGATTAGTGGTTGCACCAAATCAAAGCACAACCTGCTTTGATACCACTTGTTGGATCGGGTCGCACGTGATTTTAAAATCAAAGTAGGAAAATTAAAAATAATAACACAAGAAAACTCCAGCGATTTTACTTAGTTCGGAGCCTTTAGCGACTCCTACTCCAAGACCCAGGTTCCGCAAACCTATCGATGGGTAATCCACTAAAATACTTTTTTCAGTACCTCCGGAAATAGGAATCAAGGACACAAAAAGACGGAACAAGTGTAGCACCCTACAGTTATCCTATTGCAAATAGTTAAGTACACAAATTACAGCTCGTTACTCAACTCCTTCGAAGATTGTCAACTTAGGCTCAGTGTTGGTCGATTCCTTGGCAGTAGTCGGGCGCAACAGCGTCATAGCAGAGTCACAGTAGTAGGCCGGAGTAGTCGGAATATCAATCAGACGCGTAGAAGCTTATATGTGAGTCGTGTTTTAATGCCTTCGCGAGACAGCCTTATAAAAGGCATGGAAGGTGCCTTCCATAGCCATGGAAGGTGCCTTCCATAGCCATGGAAGGTGCCTCCAATGAGGCAAATCTGATCCTGAACAGTCTGGCTCTTATCCACGACTTCAGCCAAAATTTATCCTGCAGAAGGCGCCTTCCATAGCCATGGAATGTGCCTTCTATGAACAGTACGAAGGCGCCTTCACTGCTTGAAGATGCCTTCAGCACTGTTTATCTGAAGGTAAATTAGCTCCTTTGACCTGCAAAATAATGTTAGTCCAAATAACCTGTAAAACAAGTACAATAATAATTTAACAATAAAGAGTAGTAATGAGTTTCTATGCTCCTAGGATTATAAACTAGTCAAGGTCTCAGTTTAGGGATTTCAAATGGACCTAAACTGGATCGACGTCTACTGTCCCCTCAACTGGGGTCGTCCTCACTTAGTCACTTTCCTCCATAACTTACCTTAACTTAACAGATTGCTAGACATCCGGTCAGCCCGTCAACCTGTCTAAACTTCATACTAGTTATCCGGTTGGCCCATTGACCTAGCCAGACTTCTGGCCAGATATCTGGTCAGCCTGTCGACCAATTGGACTTTGTACTAGCTATCCGGTCAGCCCGTTGACCTAGCTGGATTTTCTGTCAGATATCCGGTCAGCCCATTGACCTATCTAAAGTTTTCCTGCACACTTAATCAAGTGGTTAGTGTTGGTGCGGGAAGCATCCGACGATCGAACCTGAATTTTGATAATGGCAAAGGATTCAAAGTTAAGGGTTGTTGTAATCTAACATGGTTGAATGAGTATTTCAGGAAAGTCCTAGCTGCGGTTAGGCAAAGGGAAAAACCCTAGGGGGTGGTAATCCTAGGTCATAAGGGGCGGTAACCCTATGCGGAAAGTCTTGGCAGGTCGATAGCTTCAGGCAAAAGTCCTAGGGGGTGGTAACCCTAGGTGGAAAGTCCTAGTGTCGCGAACCAGGTGAAAGTCTGGACTAGCCGGGAAGCGGATGTCCAACAGAAAGTCCGGAAGCATCAAGTGCTGAGCAAAAGTCCAGTCGATCTGGAGGATCGACTGGCAACAGGTAAATCTCCTGAGTGGACTCCCCGTAGAGGGAACAGTAGGCGTCGGGTCGACCTAGGATTTCCGGTTGGAAATCCGAAGTCAGACTCGGACAGTCCGAAGACTGTCAATTCTTCTTTACGATGTTTTGTCTTATTCTAACACTGTCTTGCAGGGGATTTTGCTCGGACTAACCTTTGTTTGCAGGTGAGGATCCTGCTGGAAAAAGGCTGTCCGGGCGCCCGGGATGGATCCGAGCGCCCGGAGGTCCGGGCGCCCGGAACAGGTCCGGGCGCCCGGGACCAAAGTTTATCCCCTGCGCGAAGTTGACACGTGCAGCATCCTGGTTGGCTGGCCACGTCACACTCCAGGCGCCCGGAAGGGATCCAGGCGCCCGGAACATCATATAAAAGAAGGGTCAAGGTGCAGCTTCAAAAAAAGACAAGAATCTAAGTAATCTCCCTGCGACAAGCTGCTAACGACTCGATCCAGAAAGTGCTGCAACGACACCCCGACAACCCGGAGCTTCGATTTAGTCTTTTGTTGTCGGTATAATCTGTTTACTGCTTTAAATTGTAGTTAATCTGTAATAGTTTTATCGTGCTTATAGTTGTTGCCCACGGAAAGCGATCAAGGATCGCGGGCCTTCGAGTAGGAGTCGCTTTAGGCTCCGAACGAAGTAAATCTTCCTGTCTCTCTGTGTTTGTTATTTCTTTATTCCGCTGCGTTTTTACTCGTTTGTTTTACGAATCGAAAGAAATAGCCACGAACGCTATTCACCCCCCCCCCCCTCTAGCGTGGTCTCGATCCAACAGTTAGATTACAACAAAATCTAACTTAACTTGCTTGCCATTCATCAAAACCTAAGTTAGACCATTAATGCAACCTGCACCAACAGAAGACCTGACGGCTGGAGGTAAATGTAATCTTGGAGGAGCCTCCTGCACTAGTCTACGACGTAAAGGAGGAGGTTCAAGTTCATCCTAGTCGGTTGGAGGCTACTACTTTGATAGCCACCACCTGACTGCTGAAAAGAAGAGGGAGTTATTTGCCTATCTTAGTCAAAATCATGATGTATTCGTATGGGCGACACACAAGCTCCCAGGAATTTCACCAACCATAGCATAACACGAACTACACGTCCGACCAGACGCCCGAACGATGAAAGAAAAGAAAAGAGACTTCAGTTCGAAGTAAAATTAGATCATCCAACAAAAGTAGAAACGCTGCTGGAGGCCGGCCACATACGCAAAGTACAATTCTCGAGCTGGCTAGCTAATGTGCTGCTAGTCTCCAAGTCGGGCAATAAATGACGGGTCTGCATTGACTTCCGAGATTTGAACAAGGCTTACCCGAAGGACTATTACCTGTTGTTGTGCATTGATCAGATGGTGGACTCGACGGTGAGTTGCGAGCTGATTTACATGCTGGATGCATACCAGGGCTACCACTAGGTGTCACTCACTAGAGAAGATCAAGAAAAGGTTAGCTTCATAACTGCTGATGGAACCTTCTACTACAATGTGATGTCGTTCGGACTGAAGAACGCTAAAGTCACTTACCAGAGGCTAATAAATAAGTTGTTCCAAAGGCAGATCAGCAGAAACATGAAGGTATATGTCAATGATGTTTTGATAAAATCCCTCCGAGCCATTGATCTCTGTGTAGATATTGAGGAGACTTGCCAAATGCTGAGAAGGTACAGAATCTAGCTCAATCCAAGTGCTTGTTGGAGAAATTCATTTTATCAAAATAAATAGTGTCCACTTAGGCTTGAAATAGAAAGGTATCCGGCTTAGATAGCTTAGGGTAGTAAAAATAATGAAAGACTCGAGGAACTAAGGGAATCCCGTGCAGCTGAAATAGTACGACTACCCTACACAGTAGCCTAAAGGAGTTAGGTTCCGACTAGTGTAGAGAGATATGAAAATACCTATAAACTTCGGAAAAATAGGGGTGAATAGGAAAGCGCATGTAGGACCGTAAATACACTAGGGGTGAATAGCGCTTTTTGAAAATCGAGAGTTAAAACGAATTATGTAGCGAAAAATAATAGAGACAAAAAAAACAAATGCTAACACAGATGGTTTTACTTGGTTCGGAGCCTGCGATGACTTATACTCCAAGACTCACACTCATCGAGTGCTTTCGTTGGGAAATTCACTAATAGTTCGAAAAGATACAGTAATGAAGCACAAGAACTATATATGAAAGATTACCGACAACAAAGAAAACTAAATAAAGCTTGATGTCCGGTTGTCGGTGGAGCGTTATAGCGTCATCGGAACCTTTTTGAAGAAGTGCAGAGGAAGGAAAGTCGAAGCAGATGATATCCTGAAGCAGTTGGTCGAAGGCCCTTATATAGGCCTATTCCGGACGTCTAGACCATTGATGTGGGTTCAACCACTCGTTGCGCTCTAACTCAGATTCGACATAACTTTTTTGGTTTGGGTGCTTGGATTAGCTCTAGGCACCCGAACCACCCAGGTGCCTGCGGCACCCGCTCGGGCTACACTGGTCCGGGCACCCGGACCAGCTCTGGGCACCTGAACTCCCCTTTTTCACAATTCTCCTTCCTGTCAAAAAAAAGTTAGTCCGGGCAAATAAAAATACGTTTATTCTACAAAATAAAGTTAGTACAACATAATAAGATAGGAGTAGTAATTAGATCCTATTTTCCCGAGACCAGGATCTAGTCAAGGTCTCAACTTACGTTTCCCAAATGGATCTAAGTTGGACCGACGCCTACAGTTCTCTCAACCGAGAACACGTCCTCACTAGATCTCTCCTCCAGTTGTTTACCTCCACTTACCAACTGTAGTCACTTGACTTATCTTTGACCCACCAGGTATTTCTACCAGTGTCAGGTCCTGCAGACCCAACTGGACTTTAGCCGGTTGTCAGGTCCCGTGGATCCAACCAGACTTTTCATCAGATATCGGGTCCCGCGGACCTATCTAGTCTTCACACCAGCTATCGGGTCCCGTGGACTTAGTTGGATTTTAGCCTAGTATTAGGTTATTCAGACTAATCAACTCCTGCACATTTGGTAGAACTGTTACACAAACAACACATCTAACTTTAACCTATTTATCATACATCAAAACTCAATTATCAGTGCAACCTGCACCAACAGTGCAGGCCGGCAAAAAATTAATCCTTTAAAAAGGGCAAAAAGTCATCTGGAGGCAAATAAGGTCGGTCATAAGCAGAGGGAATGACAATCTGATAACCCTCAAGGAAACGATAAGTTAACTGCATCTGGTCAACCTCGTCATCATTGAATTTAGAGGTGGTAGAAGCGTACCAGAGCCCGAGGACGGTCGGGGGAGGATGAGGAGATTTAGCCATGAAGAACAGAGGGGGAGGAAGATCAAGGATTCGAAGAAAGAAAGAAAGAAAGAAAGAAAGAGAGGCTTATTGCAAAGAAAATTGTCGGTGAAGAAGAAGAGAGGATGACGGTGAGTGCGATGAAGATGGTGAGGGGAGGAGAAAAAGTTGATGGCTTAAAAACCTGGAGAGAGGTCGTTCTGAGCCGTTCGATCAAGGGCTTTGGGAAAATGGGAGTTCATCACGACTGTTGAATTCAAAAAGACAGCGGTCACATCAAACCCAAATAGTCATCTGTACATCACGCATGCAACGGCAGGCAGAGATGACACGTGGCATTCCATCACAGATGGCATTAATGATGAGGCAGAAAGCATGATTACAGGGCATGACTGAGTGTACTCTGCATTAATAGGTGGAGATTTGAATGATTCTCTAGAAACTATAGTGACATCAGCAGTAATCAGAAAGCACTACAGTTGAAAGTAGAGCTCAGCAAGAAGTTAGAAAATTAGCTAAGTGTCGCACATGACAAAATCGAATGGCCGCTACAAAATCGAATGTCTTTGCCATCAGTAGTCGAGTGGTCGTTATAAGCCCTAGGACATCCTTATTGGAAGAAGGAGTTTCGGACCACATCAACTGTCCAGTCAGTCGAACTTGCAGCCTCCTTCTACTATACTTGAGGGGGAGGCTTGTGATTCTATAATGATGAGGGGTCCCACCAAAGATAGGTCAAAGTAAGGAAGATCGGCTGACGTGGAAGACAAAGTCAAGTGGGGTATCCAAGTCGACCGAGCGGACCGAGTATGGCCGAGCAGAGTGGGTACAACCGAGCAGACTGGGTACGACCGAGCAAACTGGGTATGACCGAGCGGATCGGGTACTGCTGAGCCGGTGGTACTAGCTTAGGAGACAAGTAAGTCAGGCTCTCTCCAATCGGATTTATCCGGTGATGATGAGAGGTCTCATCAAAGATAGGTCAAAGTAAGGAAGATTGGCTGACGTGGAAGACAAAGTGAAGTGAGGTATTCAAGTAGGCCGAGCGGACTAGGTATGGCTGAGTGGACTAGGTACGGCTGGGCGGATCGATTACTGCTGAGCGGATGGTACCATCTTAGGAGACAAGTCCGACCGGGCTCCATGTCCGGTCAAAGGGGGATAATCGATGACGGTCAGGAAGCAAGGAAAGAGATGAGTCGACAGACCTTAAGGACACTATCGAGCGGAGGCTGCCCAGTCAAGCGGACTTCGGTTGGTTGCGCATGTCCCCACTAAAAATCTTATCATATCCTTTTAGGAGTTTGTGTTGCCAATAGCAGGACATGTCCAACAGGTAATCGTGCTTTAAAACCTTCTAGACTATCACATCAGAGAATTACATGGTTGTTTAAGGAATAGTGTTAAGGACACTTTTTGATTTATCTTTTCCCATGACACCTAGGAAAATGTGTCTATACTTTTGGATACATGCACGGACACAACGTAACACTATAAAAGGAGGTTCTCATCTACAAGGAGAGGTATGTGCAACTTCATTTTCTACACGCTTTAGCTACAGTTCTTCGCTTTGCTTCTGCCCATAAATTGGCTTGAACGTCATAGGGTCAACACCGAGAACCTCTTCTCGGCCCGACACTGATGCTTTTATGTTGTAGGATTATGTGGAGTCTTCATCATATCAACTTTAAAATCCTATCCCCAACTTATTATCTTTACCGATTTTAGACATGATCAGACATGTATCCACCAATTAAGTTGGACAAAATTAATAATACATACGATTTTCTTCATTATTAAAGTAGCTACAAATTAAACCTTGATCTTATTTTTATAAAAAGAAAGTAAATTTATTATAATTATTTATATTTGTATTGAGTTTTATTATTTAATTAAATTCCAACAACACAGATAAATTTGAAAGCTATAGTCTCTTAAACAAACACGGTTTAAAGGACCTCGTAGTAATTAGAATATCCATAATATTAACCCATTATAAAATTTATCATCTCATCTAAAGGTATAAGATTTACTGTCACATATTTGTTATAATAATAAATCTTTTTCGTCCATATTCCTTTTAACATTAATACTTATTATTTATATATTTCACGGTACATTCAATCATCTTAAAATTAATACATATTAAATAAATATATTTTAAATATATTTTAAAATATTTAAATTGTTATTTTTTATTATTATTAGATAGTGTTGATCCCTCTTAAGCCTCCTCTCTCTATTAAATGATCATTACATTTAATACCCTAATAAAAAGAATGATTTTTTTAGTCTTTCAGAGGATATCGACCAATACCCTATTGCCACGGGATATCATTAGATTTGCTAATGTTTTATTAATATCGAATTATCAATCTAAAAAATATTTATTTATTTGAATCAGAAAAATTCTCAATATCACAACAACTAAATAAATCACTAATTTCAATTTTCTGTTTCAAAAGACTTTTTCATGGTACATTAATGGCAATTGACGTCGTCGTTGTCTTTACCTCTAACAATTTAGGAAAGAAATCCTATACAACTGATAGTTCATCGACTAAATTAGTTAAGAAATTTTAAAGAAAGCTTCGTAACTAGATTTTATAGAAATTTTTATAATTTTTTTTTTACTAATTCGCTTGACCATTTAAACCTGATCAGTTTCCAAAATTATCGCAACAAATTGAATTCCTATTTATGTTAGTGTTGATTTCGTTCTCTCGCGCGCCGTGATCATGTCGTCGATCTCCGAGAATTCGGGCCGCCAGAGGAGTACCCGCGAAGAAGAACCACTGCCGGAGAGCACGCAGAGAAAGAAGAAGCCTAAACGCGTCAGGGCGCCCCGGCCTCAAGAGCCCGATGCGACCGCCGCCGTCGATAGGAGAGGCGAAGCGGGTGTCCCTCCCTGTTCCTGCTCCGCCGTCGGCGACGTCAAGCTTTGCCAGAGTCCGTTAGCGTCGCCGAGTTCCCGCGGCCTGCGCGCGAAACTAGCGGGAGTGGGCGCCACCTTCATCGTCCGCGTCATGCGGAAGAGGATCACGGACAGCGACATCGACCCCGGGCAGCACCGCCTGCTGCTGCCCAAGAACCTCCTCAACCGGACCGTGCTGGAGGCCGCGATGCAGGTGGAGGAGCTAGCACAGGCGATGGCGGGCACCGGGCTGCCGGTGAGGGCGCTTGACAGGCTCGGGCGGGAGTACGACCTCACGCTCCGGTTCGTTAGCTCCGCCAAGGGGTACCGCATCATCGGACGCGACTACTCGCGGCTGGTGAGAGAGAACCCGTTCCGGGCTGAGCAGTGGATCGACGTGCTTGTGTTCCGCTCCGCCGCCGGACTAGGAGTTGCGTTGGTGGAGCACAAAAAAGATGAGGAAGTGGTGGAGGATGACGTGGGCGGCGGCGAGGCGGCGGCGACGGCGCCGTCGTGTTTGTGCGGGAACAGTACGGAAGCGAATTTAGCGGCGGCGCTGATAATGTTATCGCGGGGTGTGCGACTGACGCCATCTCCGACCTTGCAACTTAAATCTTGATTGAATAATGGTTCTTTGATTATGTTATCGTTGTTGTTGTTCTTGATTAGGGTTAAACACTAGTGTAACTTGTTTTAATTTGCACTTATAACTAGTTTAAATTCTTTGTCGATGCTTTAGCATGCAGATGTGTCTTGTTCTTTTTCTCTTACTAACTCAGTTTCTCTTAATAATTATGTAACTAATTTTTTTTAACAAAAAATTTAGCTATACTTATATTCAACCTTTCGGCCGATTAATGGTAAGAAAGACGACGAATCCGATCCCAATAAAACTTCTCATCTGCCATCAAATAAATTTAGAAATGCTGACCAGCCTAGCAGATCAACATCTTAGATTTGCCACCGGAGTAATAATTGTGTAACTTAATAGCTATATGGTAATGCTCTAAGAATTTAACAGGATTCAAGTTTGATGCAGTCCGAGTAAAAATGATATTCAGTCATTTGAGCAGACTATTCATAGGGATGATAGCCTGATCCTATAAACGAGCTCGATCAACAGTTAACTCTGAACTCGAGTCGAGCTTCGACTGAATTGCTTGACTTATTTATACTCCTAATATAAATTCTCATACACTAATCACTTAGCCCTATCCTGAGGGCAATATAACATGATTCAAGATTGATAAAGCGGGGATACAATTGATCGGCTGCTCTCCTCTCAAGATTATACATTGGGCAACATCCTCTAAATCATCGGACCCGTTCGACAATAGGTAAGAGATAGTACGTAATAACTTCAGCCTACATTCATGAGGCGGTACGAAGAACCATGGGCTTGACCGTCATGAAAGGGAGAAAGAGTTTTATTTATTTATTTTATTATTAAAATTTTAAATAAGTTTTTTTTAGAATTTTAATATGTCACATCAATATTATAAAAATTCATTGAAAAATTTCCAATGTTAAAGCTCTAAGTGAGTTTTTTTTTTATAATTCTCTTTCCATGTAGTTGTATGGTTCTATGCATATTACATCAATTTTAATACAAATCTACTATTTTCTTCATATTTTAAAAAAACCTCCACATAATTTTTTTTCATTTAATATCTTTATATAGTTTTCATTTGATATTTTAATTAATTATAATTTTTAATTTAATTTATTTATAATTAAAAAGTAATAAATTAATAAATTTTTAATTTTTAATTTAATATAATTTACCATTTTATTTAATACTTAATCATTTTATAAATTTAATTTAATTATAGTCATTTGTATATTTTTTTAACTTATCTCAAATATATTTATTTTTAAAAGAAAAAAAATATAATTTTAATTATTACTAATTATTTATAAATTGAAACATTATAATTAGCTCATCAAATAATGTATTTTTAAAATTATTTAAAAAATTAATTATTGGCTCCACTTTCAAAAGAAAAAGTAATTTGAAAACTCAAATATGTTTTTGAATTAAAAATCTCAAACCTCATCTATACAATCATAAAAGTTTTTTTAACGAGATTTTTAAATTTTACAAATCTTCAATAAAGTTTACATTGAAGATGCTCTTAAGGTTGATTTTATGGATCGCTTTGAAGTTAGGTTCGAGTGACAATTACTAAACGCTAGAGATTCAATTCTATAGACATAAAAGAGTAAAAGATACAATTGAAATACAAAAAATTAAAAAAAATTATTCCAAAAGAAAATACGTTCCCTTGTCTATACCAAGAGCCTCTAGGCTCTAGCCGCACCCTCTGCGATCCGCACTGGCATGAGCTGGCGCAGTACTAAACTAAACCCAAGAGTGATCCATTTTCATTCTTTTAAAAGTATACTCAAGCCCTACATTTATGGTTACGTAGCCTGTATTGATACATAATTAAATGGCATCTCAAGAAAAATTTAAATTAAGAATCACCTGCCAGAGTGGCCATTGACGCTAAGCCTCCACTGTCATTATCCTCTCCTTGAAATGGACTACCTCTAACCCAAATCCATCCAGAAAACAGATCGCTTTCCTCGCCTCGCCCAGCAGTAGCATCAAAATGGTAACCGCAGCTCCCACTACTTGTCCGCGCGTCCATTCTCCGCCCTCCATCGACCATCCAACGGCTCCAACTCGGGCCAAGAAATGATGTACCCATGTAGCATTATACTCTCCCGAGTACCCGACCATGTGGACGTCGGGACGCCGTGCGAAAATGCGTGCGTACTGTGTACATCTCGGGTAGAACCTCTGAGTGAGAATATAATCGAATACGTAAATGTGCTCCCGTTAGCGGCCAACGTTACATCTGACCGTTAAATCTCCGCCCTTCCTCCCTTATCACCCCCCTCTCGCTATCCTCATTCCTCCCTGCTTGCTGCTATCCATCCACCTCTTCCTCTGCCTTCCCCTGCTTCATTTCCTCGTCAATGGCGGTTTGCTAGATTCCATTTCGAGAGCTATCGGAGGCTTCTATCTTCGCCGTCGGTGAGTGTTGCCGAGTTCTTCGCCTAATGGAGTTTAATTAATTAATTCCACTTGAGACCGCCGTCCCCCATTCGCTGATTGGAAATCCAGATAACTCGCTAGTGCTCGTGCGAGAAGAGATTAACTAATCTATGCTAAATAATTGGCCACCGTGCGCGATTCCTAGATAAGTGGGAGCGGCGAGCGAGTGGAGCGGCGCGCGGAGTCGGTGCTGATGGCGCCCAAGGGAGGTCGAGGAAAGGGCAAGGGCGAGCGGAAGAAGAAGGATGAGAAAGGTAAGCAAACGCACGATCCATTTCTCGATCCTTGTTTTCTTTGTTCCTTGGATTTCGTTTTTCAATGACCAAAAGCTAGCGCTGGGTTTTGTTGCTCTCCATCAGTTCCTCCTCTGGCTTTGGACGTCCGAGTGAATCTTCCAGATGAGTCTCATGTCGTCTTGAAGGTCTTTCTATTGCTCTTCTTCTTCTTCTTCTTCTTGTTCTCTCTGTTTCGTTTTCGAATTTGAAATTTTCTTTTCTAGGTATTTCTATTTATGGTGCCCGATAACCACCGGGCTTAATTGATTATCTGTCAAGAACACTCATTAATTTTGGATTGCGAAAGGATGAAATTAAATGAACACTTCACAGTTTCATTAATGCCGCTCTTTAAAGTTTGATCGACAATAATCCATCGTTACTCAGCTGCCATCAAACGACAAAATTAATATTAATTTTATTCTATAAATGCAGACAAATCGATCTAATTATCCCTCGTATATAAATTGTTTGCAGGGAATATCGACTGATAAAATCATCGATGTGCGGCGGCTGCTCTGTGTCAACATCGTCGCTTGCCATATCACCAATTATTCCTTGTCCCACGAGGTAATTAAATGCAATTTTTTGAAAATCATGTTGCACATAAATTAGTATTTCTTCTTCTTGTTTTTCATATTTCTTTTGTTTTAACTGATCATTCAGAGGCAGGAACTAATTGGAAGTATGTAGGTACCGTATTTGAGAATATAACTCTTAGCAATATTATGGAAAAAAAATGAATGGTTGATAAAATTCGTTTGACAGAAGATGGCATAGTTGAACAAGCAATTGCTTTTTATATATTTTGAGCCAACCCGATGAACTGAATTCATAAAACTAATGAAGTCCGGCTTACTCATCTATAGCAGTGGCACTGTTACTAACAGAGCATATTGCTTGCAAATTCATGTGCAGTTGTGCACCACGTTGGTTGTCAAGATTAACAGACATCAGATGTCGAAAATTGATGTGGGCCACATTTTTGCAATATTCATAAAGAATTAGAACGTGGAAAATGACGATAATAAGTTCTCAGGGATTTTGTTGCGGTCGATATTCCGCTACGCGGTCCCATCAGAAGTTTTGGCGGGGCCCAGTTAATTAGCTTAAAATGTATAAGATAATATAGATTATATTATAATAAGATTAATTAATTGGTGCCATTTTAAAGATGTAATAATCTAAATTATAAAAATAATAAAGTTACATAATATGAATTATAAGGCTAACTCCATGTAACCTAATTATATTCTAACTCTAATATTTAACTATCAAATATACCTTTAGTCTTAGCTCTTGTTCTTTCAATCAAACCAGGCCCACTGAGTCCAGCCATTGCGTACTCCACCTCTAGCGTCAGAACTGTCTAGTCTAGTCTCTCGGAGAAGGTGTCGCAACGAGCAATGCCCACGATTTGGGCTCCTGAGAGGATGATCAGCTCAGCTTGGCTCAACCCTTTGGAGACAAATAGGTCAGTGAGAGTGGTGAGCTTGAAGTCCAACGAAGGGAGGATGCCAGCGTTGGAGGCAACAGAGATCCACCCATCTCTTTTTCTCGACGGCACCTCATAGTAAATTCCTCCGTACTATTCAATTAATCATCTTAACGATCAATTGATGAACAAGATTGAATGGAGTCAACACAAGAACGTTACATGAATGAAGGCGTCTCTAGCGGTGAAAGCAAGGAGATCAACATAGGAGATAACTCCCCTCTAAGCAATGGTGGAGCCAAAAAAGGTATAGCCCGTAGGATGACCGGAAAAAAGAAATCTTTGATCTACTTTCTCATTGTTCTACCTAGCTTATCTTTCTTGCTTTCTCAAATATTTTTTCTTTTTCCCCTGAAAAACTTGACAGTTCCAAGTCTTGTCAGCGTCGGCCCTTGGGCTACAGCCTGGGGTAGGCCATAAGTGGCTCCGCCCTTTCTTGCAAGCCGCTTCCAACTTCTCCTTAAAGGCGTTGATAATGTTGAATCCTTCTAGCACGAGGTTGATCTCCATGTCCTTCTCGGCTTTGCTACTGTTGGTAGAATCTAACAAAATCAAACCATCGCAACCCTGATCAATACAACACTTCAATTCGTCAACAATTCCGATTCATTACGCTACAATTTGATGGGAGATGAAGAGGAGTGCGTGTTGGAAATTAAACTTGATTTTTTGTTGATAAAATTTTATGGAGATAGAATGGTGAGGTGGCAAGTCTTGACTAGAGATAGGATAGAGATAGAACTTGATGAATTGATAATCTTGATAAGAGTTCGTGGAGATAGAATTTTAAAAAAAAAATATCATGATTATCACATATTAGTGTTTATCCAATAAGCCTATAAATATGTACTTCTTTTTCATGAATGAACAAGTTGAGTTTTCTATTTTCTTCTACTCCTCTTCCACATAGAGTTTTTTCTCCTCTTCCACATTTTTCCTTCTATAATTCTTTTTTCTTCTCCCATAATTTCTGTTTCCAACAAAGTGGTATCAGAGCTATGGCTAATGGAGGTATGGTTCCCTTCCAAGTTCTAGTACTCAAAGCGAGTAATTATGACAATTGGAGTATCAAGATGAAGGCGCTTCTTGGAGCTCATGATGTTTGGGAAGTTATAGAAAAAGGCTACGTTGAGCCTCGTGACGACTCGACGTTATCTTCAACTGAAAAAGACAGTCTGAGAGATTTAAGAAAGAGAGACAAGAAGGCTCTCTTCCTCATTTATCAAACTTTAGATGAGGATGGTTTTGAGAAGATTTCAAGTGCTACTTCAGCCAAGCAAGCATGGGAAAAGCTCCAAGTCTCATATCAAGGAGAAGAAAAGGTAAAAAAGGTACGACTTCAGACATTAAGAAGTCAATTTGATGCTCTTCGTATGAAAGAAGGTGAGTTAGTATCAGATTATTTTTCCAGAGTCTCTACCATTTCCAATCAACTAAAGAGAAATGCTGAGAAACTAGAAGAAGTAACTATTATTGAGAAAATTCTTCGATCATTGGATTCAAAATTTGATAGCATTACAACCATCATCGAAGAGACCAAGGATCTACAAGTCATGACGATTGAGCAACTCCTGGGTTCATTACAAGCCCATGAAGAAAAGAAGAAGATAAATGAAGAAATTACTCAACAACTCCTAAAGACGACTCTTCAACCGACAAAGAAAGATGAAAGCTTCAGTAACAATAGAAGTCAACATGGAAGAGGTCGTGGATATGGACGAGGTCGTCCTAATGAGCAAGGATGGGTCTCCAACAACAACAATGAAAGAGGAGAACATTCAACAAGAGGACGTGGAAGAGGGTATACAAACTCGAGGTACGATAAATCTCAAGTTAAGTGCTACAATTGTGACAAATTTGGACATTATGCAAAAGAATGTAGATCGCCCAAGAATAAAGTATATGAAAGAGTCAATTATATGGAAGAAAGGAAAGAAGAAGATGACACCCTACTGCTAGCGTATAAAGATAATGAAAGAGAAGAAGATACAATTTGGTATCTCGACACTGGTGCAAGCAATCATATGTGTGGGAAAAGAAACATGTTCGTAGAGCTTGATGAATCAGTTGGTGGTAATATATCCTTTGGAGATGAATCAAAGATTAAGGTAAAAGGCAAAGGTAACATTCTCATCCGTTTGAAGAATGGAAAACATGAATTTATCTCAAATGTTTTCTTTGTACCAAATATGAAGAGCAACATCCTAAGCTTAGGACAACTTTTGGCAAAAGGGTATGATATTCATCTAAAAGATGGTATGCTCATCTTGAAAGATCATATTGGTTGCTTAATTGCTAAGGTGCCTATGTCAAAAAATAGAATGTTCTTACTTAATATTCAAAATGATGTCGTCAACTGTCTCAAAGCTTGTTACAAAGACATCACTTGGCTATGGCATCTTCGATTTGGACATCTGAATTTCGGAGGACTAGAACTGCTTTTAAAGAAGGAGATGGTGAGAGGACTACCTTACATCAGACATCCTGATCAAGTATGTGAAGCATGTCTACGTGGGAAGCAATTTAGAAGAGGTTTTCCAAAGGAGTCAAGTTCAAGAGCTCAAAAGCCTCTTGAACTTATACATACAGATGTTTGCGGTCCGATAAAGCCAAGTTCACTTGGTAAGAGTAATTATTTCATAGATGATTTTTCTCGGAAAACTTGGGTATACTTCTTGAAGCAAAAATCGAAGGCCTTCGGCATATTCAAGAAATTTAAAGCTACCATAGAAAAGGAGAGCGGTCTCGAGGTCAAAGCTATGTGTTCTGATCGAGGAGGAGAATTTACCTCAAAGCAGTTTCAAGAATTTTGTGAAGCCAACGAAATATGACGACCCTTGACAGTTCCAAGATCCCCTCAACAAAATGGAGTGGCGGAAAGAAAGAATCGAACCATCCTTGACATGGCAAGGAGCATTCTCAAAAGCAAGCGGCTACCAAAGGAACTTTGGGCAGAAGCGGTTGCATGTGCAGTATACTTATCCAACCGATCACCAACAAGGAGTGTGTGGGGCAAGACACCACAAGAAGCATGGAGCGGAAGGAAGCCTGAGATTTCTCATCTAAAAGTTTTTGGAAGTATAGCTCACGTTCATGTGCCTGATCAATCAAGAAGCAAATTGGATGATAAAAGTAAGAAGTTTATTTTTATTGGTTATGATACTAACTCAAAAGGGTATAAGCTATACAATCCAGATACTGAGAAGACAATCATCAGCCGAGATGTCATATTTAATGAAGAAGAAGAATGGAATTGGGAATCTCGAAATGAAGATTACAACTTTTTCCCGTGCTTTGAAGAAGAAGATGTGGAACAACTAAGGGTGGAGCAACCAAGGGTAGAGCAAACAAGAGAGGAGCCTACTACTCCACTAGTAACATCAACATCAAGTACTCAAGAGAATTTATTTGCATCAACTTCAAGTGAAAGAGTACCACGTTTTAGAAGTTTACGGGAAATTTATGAGGTAACTGAAAATCAAGATAATCTTACTCTATTTTGTCTCTTTGTGGATTGCGAGCCTATAGATTTCCAAGAAGCTATAAAAAGCAAAAGGTGGAAAGATGCAATGGATGAAGAAATCAAGGCGATAGAGAAGAATGACACATGGGAGTTAACGACACTTCCTAAAGGACATAAGGCGATTGGTGTGAAGTGGGTGTACAAAATAAAGAAGAATGCCAAAGGAGAAATTGAAAGATATAAAGCAAGATTGGTGGCAAAAGGCTACAGTCAAAGATCTGCCATTGATTATGATGAGGTATTCGCTCCCGTTGCTCGATTAGAAACTATTAGACTAATCATTGCTTTAGCAGCTCAAAATAAATGGAAAATACATCAAATGGATATAAAATCTGCTTTTTTAAATAGAGTTCTTGAAGAAGAAGTCTATATTCAGCAACCATCAGGTTATGAAGTTAAAAGACAAGTAGACAGTTCTAAAATTGAAGAAGGCTCTCTACGGGCTAAAGCAAGCACCAAGGGCATAGAATAGCCGAATAGACAAGCACCTGCAAGAGAAAGGCTTCATCAAATGTCCTTATGAACATGCATTATACATTCAGAGTAAGGATAAAGATGTTTTGATTGTATGCCTATATGTCGATGACTTGATCTTCATAAGAAGCAATCCAAGTATGTTTGGAGAATTTAAAGAAGCGATGACTAAAGAGTTTGAAATGACTGATATTGGGCTCATGGCATACTATCTGGGCATTGAAGTGAACCAAAGGGAAGATGGAAGCTTCATCTCACAAGTAGGTTATGCAAGAGAGATATTAAAGAAGTTCAGGATGGATAACAGTAAGTCTATAAATACCCCAGTAGAATGTGGAGTCAAGCTATCAAAGCATGATGAAGAAGAAAAAGTTGATCCAACATTTTTTAAGAGTTTGGTTGGAAGTTTACGATACTTGATGTGCACAAGGCCTGATATTCTTTATGCTATTGGACTTGTTAGTCGCTACATGGAAGATCCAACTACTACCCACCTTAAGATCGCTAAGAGAATTTTGCGCTATATCAAAGGTACGATAGATTTTGGATTACTTTATTCAACATCTAACCACTTCAAACTTGAAGGATATAGTGACAGTGATTGAGGTGGAGATATAGATGATAGAAAGAGCACTACAGGATTTGTGTTCTTTATGGGAGATACAGCTTTTACTTGGATGTCGAAAAAACAATCTATTGTCACACTTTCTACTTGTGAAGCAGAGTATGTGGCTGCGACTTCATGTGTTTGTCATGCTGTTTGGCTCAGAAATTTATTGAATGAGTTAAGTTTACCACAAGAAGAGGCAACCAAGATACGAGTTGATAACAAGTCTACAATAGCACTAGCAAAAAATCCAGTCTTCCATGATAGAAGCAAGCACATCGATACGCGCTTTCACTATATCAGAGAATGTATTACAAGAAAAGAGGTGCAAGTGGAATACATAAAGTCTCAAGATCAAGTTGCTGATATTTTTACCAAGCCACTCAAATTTGAAGACTTCATCAAAATGCGATATTTGCTTGGAGTCACAGAATCAATTTTAAGAGGGGGTGTTGGAAATTAAACTTGATTTTTTGTTGATAAAATTTTATGGAGATAGAATGGTGAGGTGGGAAGTCTTGACTAGAGATAGGATAGAGATAGAACTTGATGAATTGATAATCTTGATAAGAGTTCGTGGAGATAGAATTTTTTTTTTTAAAAAAATATCATGATTATCACATATTAGTGCTTATCTAATAAGTATATAAATATGTACTTTTTTTCATGAATGAACAAGTTAAGTTTTTTATTTTCTTCTACTCCTCTTTCACATAGAGTTATTTCTTCTCTTCCACATTTTTCCTTCTATAATTCTTTTTTCTTCTCCCATAATTTCTGTTTCCAACAGTGCGATTTATACCCTGATGGAGTAATCATAGAAGTGCATCCTGGGGTTGACGTCTTTATGTATATAGTATATAACTCTTTGACCAAATTTAATAATGTAATATTAATTAATTATATTTATTATAAATTTTATTATATTACGTTACTTGATTGAGGAGTTAAATAAATAAATAAATGAAGTAGAATTGGGATTCAATGTTTTTTTTATCTTAATTTTCGATAATCTTTCTTCAAAATGGAAAAACAGTTTAAAAAGTTGAATAATTGGAGTTCGTATACATGATTAATTGTATTTTATTTTTCCTTTTTCAGGTTAAAGGCGCAAAGTTGAATGACTCGGTGGATGTCATAGTACTCAAACCATGCACTCTCGCATTGGTTGAAGGTAATTAAAATATCACCGTTAGAGTAACGATTATTTAATTGTGTTTAATGTTTCCTCAAGACTAGCATGTATAACTTACTCGTGAAACAATAAAAGCCAAAATTTTATTTAAAATTTCAATAGAATATTTAAAGTCAAAATACATTGAAAAGAACTTCTCAATAATTTTAAGGTTAACAACTCGTAAATATGGATAATTTATTTATTTATTAACGGCATTAATAAATAATCCTAAAAAACATGAAACAATAAGCCCTATAACTACAATTTACTCCAAATTAAACTTACCCAAAATACAGCTGAAGACGTTGAGATCAAATGTTTAAGAAATAAACAACGATATAAATTAATTATAGAAATTAACTTCATAGTATTTAAAAATGACTTTGGTATTTAAGAAATAAATAATTAATAAATTAAGGAAAGAAATTCAAATTGCATTTTTTTTAAAATAATTTTTAAAAGATATGGAATTTGAAAAGGTTAGAAATCTTAGTTAAAAAACTATATAAAACTTTAAGGAAAAATTGTTCAAAACTTCCTCCTATCGAACCATTCTCTGTCCTTCGAATAAAATTCGTCATTTCGTCTCATTCCCTCTCTATGTAATTTTTTTTGTTTTTGTTTTTGTTTTTTTTTTATTTATTTATTTTTTATTTTTTTTTTGCACACATTGATTTATGTAATTATCTTTTATTTTTTTATAGGTATAAAAAATTATGAGGTACCATTCTTTCTAAATTTAGTATATTTAAATTAGAATCTAATATATTTTGTTATGAAATTGATTTTTTTCTTCTAGACCAATTTAATTAGAAGTCATATCAATTAAATCAATTAGTATTGATGCGGTGATAATGAGAGACTCATCTTACGATCATAGTAGAGGTCAAAGTCAAGACGGTCAACACATAGATGATATCGTCTGGTCGGGCGAAGCATGTCCCGACCGAGGAGAAGGCTCCGACCCGCTGTCGCCTTCGCTACGAAGAGAAGTCAAACGACCAACGCTCCCACAAGCTGAGCTGAGCGACTACCCCGCTCGGCTAGACAACAGAGCTTGATGTGGGCAGAGTTCGACTTCGGCCGAGCGACTACCCCGCTCGGCCTGGCAGCAGGCCTCGGCAGTGGCAAAGCGAACCTTCGGTCGAGTAGACACACACTGAGGAATAGCGAGGTTCTGGCCGATCGGACGGAGCACTAGAGGGGCAGAAGGCTGGCTGAGCGGTCAACTCGCTCGGCCTAGCAGTACACTCCCTCTGATATTCAGCGATATCTTTTTGGGAGTTAGTGTCACCGACACCAGGCATGGATAGCCAAAAGATCGTACAACGGAAGCTTCCACTATCACTTCGGAGATATGCTCGGCCTGTTAAGGTACTGTGTCAAGGACACTTTACTGACAAATCTTTTCATGGAAAGTTTTGAGAAGCATGCTCGCCTTGGGGCGTATACGCCGCACGCCAATCTACATCTATAAAAAGGGTGGTTAAAGCATCGTATGCGATATTATTATATTTGTGCTGTGCTTCGATCGCACCTTGTTCCAAACCCCCTCAGAAAATAGCCCAGACGAATCAAGAACGAGGATCGTCTTTGGATGATGCTCTTGTTCGGGACGCACGAAAGGGCAAGGCGCCCTAAAGTAGCGCGTAGCCCGATCGGATCAACCGACAGTTCTCGGAGGGGATCTTACGAGATCCTCTGCCCAAACACTACACCCCACTGGCGATCGGGACCTACAACGGATCGACTGATCCAAATAATCATCTGGATTTGTTCGATAATGAAGCCACACTGCACCAGTATACAGACTGAATAAAGTGCAGAGTCTTTTTCACTACCCTCTCCGGATCAGCGCAACGCTGGTTCCAAACACTGTCGGACAGCTCAATACGAAGCTTTAAGGACTTCCGAGTTGCTTTTTACACCACTTCGCCAGCAGCCGACACTATCAAAAGACGAGCGTCAGCCTCTTCTCCCTGAAGTAAGGATCGAAAGATATGCTCCGAGCGTACATATAACGTTTCAATTAGCCATGAACATCCCCTCGGTCTCGTCCAAGACAATGATGAACGCCTTCACCCAGGGGCTCGTCGAGGGAGATTTCTTCCGAGCGCTCATCAGAAAGCCGCCTAGGGATTTTGACTACATGCTCAAGAAGGCCAACGAATATATAAACGTGGAAGAAGTCCAAGCAGCCAGAAGGAAAGAGGCGTTGATGGAACCCTCAGCGACGACTGAGCATCGGCCATCGAATAGCCACTAGCCGCCCAAGGGGGTGAGGGTCGAATGAGTATGGCTACACCAGGAGACCAGGGCACATATCGTACAGCATGTGACGCCCGGTCGACCGAAGGCATCGAAGGACAAAGTATGGATGCCGATGTTCTACTCTTTCCACTAGTTGACGACCCATAACATGCGTAATTGCCACGGTCTAACACCAATCATCAACCGATTGGCTCTACGCGGATACCACCTTTGATGTCCTTCTCCCAATCGGCAACAAAGACATCGATTTGCTGGGCGGTGAGAGGATGACAGAAGGGCGCCCGAGCGGCACCATCAACATCAGCGGAGGGATGACATTGATCCCCTCCCGAGGCCCGGCTAAGCGAAATAGACCATCCGCTCGGGAAAAAGAAAACAAGAATAATGCATCCCGGGGAGAGATAGGCATGATCACTAGAGGGCCGACTAGCGGCGACTCCAACAGAGCCAGAAAGTCGTACGCTCGGCGGTTGGAGATCCACGTAGTGGGATGCAGCAGGGAGAAGGCCGAAGGGCCCGAGATCAGCTTTGACCCCAACGACTTGGAGGGAGTGGAGATCTCTCATGACGATACGCTAATCATCCAGGTGGTAATAGCTAATTATAGTATTCACCGAACTTTTGTTGATACAGGGAGTTCGGTGAATATAATTTTCAAGAAGACATTCGATCAATTACAAATTAATCAGAGCGAGTTGCTGCCCATGACGACCCCTCTCTACGGCTTCACGGGCAATGAAGTCTGCCGCTCGGACAGGCCCGATTGACCATCTCGATTGGAGAGGAGCCACTAAGGAGAACCAGTACCACCAACTTCATCGTGGTGGACGCGCTGTTGGCCTACAATGTCATATTGGGTCGATCGGCCCTCAATGAGTTCCGGGCGGTAGTATCTACTTATTGCCAAAAAATCAAGTTATCGGTAGACCATCGGGTGGGCGAAGTCAAGGGCGATCAGTTGGTTGCTCGTCGATGCTACGTCAAGATGGTCAAGTCCGAGGTGAGAAGCGCTTGGAAGAACCCGCGCTTGGAGGTAAACGTGATCACTGAAAAACCTCCTACCTTGGTATATGAAGAAAAGGAGGAGGTCTAGATCCACCCCAGTCGAGCGGAGCCAACAACCTTCATTGTCGCCGACCTGGAGGTGGAGAAGAAGGCAGAGTTGGTCGCCTGCCTTAGGTAAAATCATGATGTGTTCACCTGGTCGACATACGAGCTTTTCGGTATCTCCTCGAGCGTGGCTCAGCACGAGCTTCATGTCAAACCGGACGCTTGATCGGTGAAGCAAAGAAAGAGGGACTTCAGCGCAGAGCAAAATGTGATCATTCGAGCGGAGATAGAGAAGCTGCTGGAGGTTGACCACATTAGAGAAGTTCAATTCCCGAGTTGGCTAGCCAATATTGTGTTAGTCTCCAAGCCGGACAATAAATGACGGGTCTGCATCGACTTCCACGATCTGAACAAGGCATGCCCAAAGGACTTCTATCCGCTGCCAAGGATAGACCAAATGGTAGACTCAACGGCGGGATGTGAGCTGATCTGCATGTTTGACCATACCAAGGGTATCACCAAGTGTAGCTCGTCCGCGAGGACTAGGAGAAGGTCAGCTTCATTACGGCCGACGAAACGCACTACTACAACGTCATGTCATTCAGACTCAAGAATGTCGGAGCCACTTACTAGAGGCTGATGAACAAGGTGTTCCGACAGCAGATCGGTCGTAATATGGAGGTATACGTCAACGATATATTAATTAAATCCCTCTGACCTGCTAACCTATGCGCAGATATCAATGAGACCTGCCGAACACTAAGGACCTATAAAATAAAGATGAACTCAAGCAAATGTCTGCTTGGCGCGAAGAGTGGTCTCTTCTTGGGCTACATCGTCACCGAGTGCAGCATTAAAGCCAATCCGAGCAAGGTCGAAGCTTTGCAAGACATGCAACCGCCTCGAAACTTGAAGGAAGCTCAACGGTTGACCGATCAGATTACGACGCTATCCAGATTCGTATCCAAGTCATCAGATCGGAGCCTATCATTCTCCAAGCCACAAAATTCTAGTGGGGCGCCGAGAGTGATCGGGCATTGGAAGAGCTCAAGGAATATCTAAACTCCTTGCCTATATTGGTCAAGTCAGTTGTTGGTGAGCCACTTTGAATTTATTTATCATCCAACGAACATGTCATTGGATCGGCTCTAGTTAGGTAGAACGGCCAAGAGCAGCAGCCTGTATATTTTTTGAGCCATATATTGAAGGATCCAGAGTCTCGCTACGCTGGTCTTGAAAAATTAGCTTATATTTGATTTTCGCCACTCGGAAGCTTCGTCCGTACTTCCTAGCGCACACAATCATCGTGCTAACTAACAGCACCTTGGGACGAGTCCTTCTCAACCCGAAGCGTCAGGAAGGCTAATCAAATGGACGACCGAGCTAAGCGAATTTGACATTCAATATCAACCTCGAGCGACAATCAAGGTTCAAGCCTTAGTGGATTTTTGTCATAGATGTCCAGAATATCAAGCCGGAGGCAACATGGAAGATATATGTTGACGGCTCGTCCACTCGACAAGGCAACGGGATCAGCATATTGCTCATCTCACCAAGGGAAGACCGGATGCAGCTCTCCGTTCAGCTGGACTATAGAGCCACCAATAATGAAGTAGAGTATGAGGCACTGATAGCCAACCTATAGGCAGCTCGGCATGTGGGAGCAGTTAAAGTCCTCATCCACTCGGACTTCCAGCTTGTCACTCAGCAATTATCCGGAACGTTCGAGATAAGCAATGTCCGACTCAGACTCTATGTGGAGGCCTTTGAGAATTTGAAGACCAACTTTCAGGAAGTCATCATACAAAAGATCTCCCGATCGGAGAACCAGACGACGGATGAGTTGACAAAATTAGCCAGTTCGCTGTCCTCGATCGTCATAGGGCAGCCGATCGAACAAGTCTCGCTTGTGGCGCACATCGATTGGATGGAAAGAATAACCTTCTCGAACGACTAGAGGATGGTCCTAATAGAGTTCTTGCGGTTTGGAGCTGCACCTACCGATCCGAAAGAAGCCCGCTTGTTGAAGAAGAGGGTCGGACGGTTCACCTTGGCGGGGGACCAGCTTTATAAAAAAGCCTTCGCCGGACCTCTACTCAAATGCGTCGGATCGGAAGACGTCGAGTACATTTTACGAGAGATGCACCAAGGCTCTTGCGGAAGCCATCCGGGTCACCGTGCATTAGCCCGAAAGATACTCCTAGCCATATATTTTTGACCGACCCTCCAAGAGGATGTCACTCGGACGATGGCCACCTACTTATCCTACCAGAAATATCACAAGCTGCCACACCGACCGACCAAGGAAATGAAGGCGTCCACAGTATCTTGCCCGTTCGACCAATGGGGCATGGATATCGTTGGACCATTCCCCATGGCGACCGATCAGCGGAAGTTTTTTGTTCATCGCAGTAGACTACTTCTTGAAGTAGGTAGAAGTCGAGTCACTTGCAAAAATAACCGAGCAAATGGTCACTAAGTTTATTTGGTAGAACATCATTTGCCGGTTTGGCGTCCCACGCCGACTCGTATCTGACAATGGAAGACAGTTCGTCAGTCAAAAGCTCAAAGAATGGTGTGAGGGCTATGGCAACCAACAAGCCTTCACCTCTATAGCCTACCCTCAGGGCAATGGGCAAGCCGAAGTCGCTAATCGGGAGATCCTCAGAGTTTTACGCGCTTGGCTCGACCACGTTGGAGGCAGCTGGGTCGACGAGCTCCCCAGCGTGTTGTGGGCCCTTCATACGACCTCGAACGAGGCGACCGACGTAACCCCCTTCCATCTGGTATACGACGGTGAAGCAGTTATCCCCGTAGAGGTCGGAGTAGAATTTGATCGGGTGCAGCACTACGACAAAGGAAACGCCGAACGAAGGCTCATAGAGCTCGACTTGGTGGACAAAATGCGGGCGAAAGTAGCAGTTCGGCTAACGGTGTACTAGCAACGGATGAAACATAACTACAATAGAAGAGTGATCTCAAAGTCCTTCCAGGCCGGCGATCTCGTCTGGAAGAAAGTGAAGCCGGTCGGCGATGTCATCAAGCTTGAGGCCCCATGGGCAGGACTTTTCAAGATCGTGAAGAAGCTCCGTTCGGGCGCCTACTATCTGGAGGATGAAGAGGGAAGGCAGCTCGAGAGGCCATGAAGCACGAATCATCTTCAACCCTATAGGGTTGGATGAGAGGTGTGCGAGTGAATACTATGTATTTTTGTATATCTCCTGAACGTAGGGCAAAATATAAATAAAATGCGAAGGCCTCTTGCAATGCGTCTCCCTCAATGGTCGAGCGGCAACCTTAAATTATTGTCTCCACCAATGGTCGAGCGGCGACCTTAAACTCTTGTTTCCACCAACGGTCGAGCGACGACCTTAAACGCTTATCTCCATCAACGGTCGACCGGCGACATTAAACGTTTGTCTCCATCAACGGTCGAGCGATGACCTTAAACGCTTGTTTCCATCAATGGCCGAGCGGCGACCTTAAACGCTTGTCTCCATCAACGGTCGAGTGACGACCTTAAACGCTTGTCTCCATCAACGATCGAGCGACGACCTTAAACTCTTGTCTCCACCAATGGTTGAGCGACGACCTTAAACTCTCGTCTTTGTCAACGGTCGAGCGACGACCTTAAACTCTTGTCTCCACCAACGGTCGAGCGGCGACCTTAAACTCGGGATCACATCGACGGTCGAGCGACGACCTTAAACCCCAGTGTTCGCTTAATCTTCCTCAGTGGTTGAGTGACAACCTTAAACTCTTATCTCCACCAATGGTCGAGCGGTGACCTTAAACTCTCGTCTTCATCAACGGTCGAGCGACAACCTTAAACTCTTGTGTCCACTAACAGTCGAGCGATGACCTTAAACCCGGATTCACATCGACGGTCGAGCGGCGACCTTAAACCCCAGTGTTCGCCTAATCTTCCTCAACAGTTGAGCGGCGACCTTAAACCCCAGTGTTTGCCTAATCTTCCTCAACGGTCGAGCGACGACTTTAAACCCTTAGCTCAATGAAAGGGCAAGCATCGACTACTCAAAAGCCTAAGTCTTCAAAATATGGTGACCGTTCGACACTATTCTTCAAGACATTCCCGGGGTCGATCAGAAGTTCGCAGAATCATGACGAAATTGAATACAAAAGGGATTGGTCGGCTGGATTGATCAATCATGGACAATTGGAGTCACGAGGCCACGAGTCTGTGCAATGCTCAAAGAAAAGGGGAGTCGAAAAAATATACAAGGAGATAAAGCTCGTCCAAACGAACGAGCATTCATTAAGACTTCAAAAATTTTATAGAAATTTTACAGGGATTTTCGGCCTCACTCAAGGTAGTCTAAGGCGTCGTTAGGCAATGCTGCAGTGAGTTTATCCCGGCTGATGATGTTGTTGGTCAAAGCTGCTAGCAAGTAGTCACTCTCTCTGAGCTGGTCGATCATCCCATCAATGGCCAGATCAAAAAGGCGCAGAGCCCGATCGACGACCTTCTCGTTGAAAGCATTCGAGTGGAGATAATTCTTCTTCATAGCCTCGAAACGGCTAGGCTCAGCATCTTAGTAGATCTTCAAGGCCGCTCGGGAATCTTCCAGCTCATCCTTGGAGATGGCCAACTCATCGTTTTTGGCCGCAAGTTGGTCGCGAAGAGCAGCCTCTTCGGTCGACTGGCTCTTCCTCTCGGCGACCAAAAAATCTTTGACTTCCTTGAGTTTTTAGGTGAGGGCTCGGGCTTTCTTATTTTTCAGCTCGAGGTCTTCGATGGCCCGATTCTTCCTTACATTGGCCGACTCGATTTTTATTGTTAAAAGTGGTGACCTACTTATTGAGCCGAGACAACATAGTGGCATGCCCGACACTCTTGTCCCATTCGACCTCGAGCAGTTTGTTGCTCTTCTCCATATCGGCCCGTAGTTTGGCCACCTCAGCGTCCGTTTGCTCTTGAGCGGCGGAGGATTGGTCGCTCGACACCTTCATCTTCTTCATTTCCTCCTCTAAAAATATGAGCCTTTGGCACATGGCCAGACTCTCCACCCAGTACTGCAAGCAACAAAGAGAATATAAGCGCTAAGCGAAATGGATTAAAAAAAATATTAACACTTACCCCAGTAGACATCTGGGTGTGGTTGTCCGTGAGCGCTCCTGGAGGCATCATCGCTGCGCAGGCTCGGGCATCTACCCATATTTGGGCGAGCGACCCTTGGATGATGATCTGGTGCTCGGGAGCTCGGGATGAAGCGCTTGTCGACTCGCGCCACTCTTCGATCGGCAGAGGGAGAATCATCGTAATGTGGCGTTGGCCGCTCGGGGCTAACTATGCAGAAGTTGTTCGCTCGGACGACCGTGATGAAGACGCCGATCGGATACTAGACTTCTTGGTCTTCGATTTTGGTGGTAGAAAGGTCACCGGCGACGTGTAGACTGTAAGGAAATATGTTGCTAAACACGCAAACGCGCAGCGGAAAAACATATTTCCTCCAAAAGATCCATGCGAAGGGAAACAAAATTATATACTAAGTTTATATCTAAGAACATGATAGAGTATACCTTTGTAGCGTGCTCATGGACTCTCGACAGCTCGGATCTCAACACGATCAAGCGTCCGTGCCTTTTTCGTTATCCACACGAACAAGTGTTCCTCCGTTTGTCTCACAAACTCACAAAGATGGAGAAGAAAAACACTTATGGTTGTGTTAGCAACCAAGAGTGATTTCGGCCAAGAGAGGAAGAAGAAGAGGAAGGATAATGAAAAGTAAGGAAAAATGAGAGTAAAATGGCTTAAGTATTTTTCATCCAATGAAAACACTTAATGTCATTAATTCCATTAATGAGCCTTAATGAGTATTCACTCTCCATTAAGGGTCATTTTGAAACTCCTCATTTTTCATTCAATTTTGAAAATTGAATATAATGATTCATTGAATTTTGAAAATTCAATGAATGTCTTCTCATTTATCCTCACTTAAGTCTAACTCAAGTATAGTTCACTTGAGTCTAACTCAAGTCTAATTCAATCGAGTCTTATTCAATTAATTCTCATGCAATTCAAATTCAATGAATCATTATTTCATTAATTTGAATTGACTTCCTCAAGTCTAGTTTGAATTGGATTTGCTCCAATAATTAGATCCAATTGGGTCTAACTCAATAAATCCAATTTGGATTACACTAAATCCAATGATTCATCATATGAACCTATCTCCAAATCTACTTGTTCTTTGTGTGTGACCCAATAGGTTCTCATAATGTTAGCAATGTACCCAAATCAATATTTAGATACATAAGCAATGAGTGGAGCAAGACATCATTGCTACCCAAGTGACGAGAAAGTCGAGATCCGACCTAACCTGTCTGTGACTATTATCTTGTATGACTTGGTCTCTCTATCCTTGATATCTAGATTGATCGATGAGGCATAGACCGCGTCATCCTCTTATCAACCTTTTGTATTTCTTGATCTCTAAGTAGACACACTCAATCAAATAATCTCAATATCTCATATTGATTCATTTGTGCATGACCATGCTTTCTTGTGTCCTACTAATCAAGGGGTCTACAGATATCACTTCCGTCATATGGAAGGGATAGATCCCATCTACATCACTCACATCCCTCCGCATAATTCATTACATACATAGTGTTCGACTTTATTGTCCACCTTGTTACAGGTGACGTTTGTCGATACCAAAGTACACAACTTCTTATGTAGGGAACCTAGTGACTTCAGGTCAAAGGACTATTCATACTAATAGTCACATGAGAATGTTTATTTCACTCATATAACGATCCATGAAAATTCTCATGGGTCATTCAGTATATATTCTCTAATATATACTCATGTATCAACCTAATATCTCATATCCATGACTTATGAGATCAAGTCATCCGTTGACCTACATGCTAGTCTTAACGCATTAATATTGTCCTTGTATATTAATGCTCGACTAGGAACAGTTAAGAGTAGTGTTCTCTACAATATCTCACTATCAATTCAACCAATTGATATACTGTAGATAAAACCTACTACCTAAGGACATTATTATACTTATTCAATTAGTACTGAACTGAATATAATAACATACTTTACCTTTTATTAATAATGACATATGATACAAATTGAGTCATTTACAATCATCTCATAATTGATACTAGGGTTAATACTAACACAGACTGCCCCCTGAGGTAGACCGGATAGGGAGGGGGTATGATCTGACGATTCAGGGACAGTGGACTCTTGGACAAGAGCGGGGGTTGACGTCCCGACCCGTTCGGCAGACCGCCCCCCCAAAGTGGCGGAGCGCGATGAAGGCTCCCCCGGTGCCTCTTGCACCTGATCAGTGGCTCGACTGAGGAGGTTGAGCCAGATGCCCCCTTAACTTCGACAGCTGGCTGCCGTTCAGAAGGAGGTTGAGAGCCACCGGTTGCTCCACCACTTGCCAGAGCGGGAGCCGCTTCGCTTTGATCCTGCGGCTCCTCTTGTGAGCCGATCGACTGCAAGCCTCGACTCTCCAATTCTTTCACAGCAGCCGCATTGATAGCGGCATCCGCAAGCTTTGCTTTACCGGCCAGACGTGCATGTAGCATGACTTCAGCGGTGCTAAAGGAAGAAAAATAAGTTAGAATTAAAGAAAGGAGTAAAGTGGTCGCATACCTTGGTTGAACGGAAGCCGAGCACGGATCAGACTCAAGCCGGAGATATAGAGGACACCCTCCAGTAGCAGCTTGTGGATGTCATATTTCTGACCGACCAACATTGAGGTTGCGTTGAGGTAGTTCGATCAGCTCTTGTACTTCTTTAATGGAGGTTGAGTCGCCACGTCGAGTTGCCAATTTGTTGGGAAGTCCGACCGCTCGGGAAAATACATAAAAAAGAAGTACTCCTTCCAATATTTGTAGGAGGTCGACATTTTATCAAAGAAAACCAAGCCTACTCGGGCTTGGAAAAGAAAAGTCCCTGGCTTGGATGACTTGAGATAATAAAAGTACTGAAAGAGCCGGGGAGTAAGGGGAATGCCGTACAGTTGAAAAAGAACCACCACCCCACACAATAGCCGAAAGGAGTTCAACACTAGTTGATTAAGGGAGACTCAGAAATATTTACACACGGCAGAAAAGAAGGGGTGGATGGGGAAACACAAACCGGCCGTAAAATGGTCCCTAAAGAAGCAAATACAGTCGGGCGGCGGAGAATTTGGCTGATCGGAAAGGGAAGGAAGGATAACTTCATATTCGGGAAGAAGCTCAAATGCAGCTTTCAAACTCTCAGCGTCGCCAGCGTCAAACCGGGATTCAGTAGAGGTATACCAGAGCCCAGGGATGCCGGCGGGAGACTGTGAGGAGCTCACCATCGCAAAATGACGGAAGGTAAAGAGATGCGAAGGAAAGAAAACTCATTGGAGGAATTATCGCCGGAACACTAAGACACCGAAAAACTTGGAAGACAGGGAAGGACAGACACTAGAAGAGAAAGCAAGGGGCGATGGAAAAAGAAGCTTACTAGAAAAAGGTCGCCGGAGGAGCAGGAAGAAGGAACGTCGCCGAACATAGAAGCGTCACCGAACTCGAAGGAAAAGTGTGCAAAGGTGGTGACGCGCACGGGCTTATAGGTCGGCCGACCAGAGCCGTCCTATCTTGGTCGCGGAAACCCAGGCCGAGATCTAACCATTGAATTTGAACCGTTAAACGTCACATCACAGCAGATATCCGCCTGTCACGTCAGGCGTGCGACGGCAGTGGGTAGGACACATGGCGCATCGCCACGGGTCGACATTTAATGAGGGCATGGAAGTGTGCTTAGCCTTAATGCGCAGAGATTTGCACTATTTCCCAGAAATCTGGGTGACGTAAGCCTGGCTCGCGCTCGCCCAAGATAGTCCAAGCAAAGATTTCACAAGTATAAACATTCGTTGTGCCGATCGGATTGAGGGAGCATACCTACGACTGAACGACAAGCTTCAACAGGCCGATCGGCAAGGAGCGGTTGCATCCCGATCAGAAACCACATAGTGTCGAAGGCTGATCGGGTGGAAGACGACTCAGATAAATTGTCTAGTCAGTCGGACTTACAGCCTCCTTCGACTAGACTTGAGGGGGAGGCATGTGATACGGTGATAATGAGGGGCCCGCCCTCATGTCCATGGTGGAGGTCAAAGGAGGTCAAAGTCAAGGCGGTCAACGCATAGATGACATCGTCTGGTCGGGCAAAGCATGCCCCGATCGGGGAGAAGGCTCCGACCCACCATCGCCTTCGCTACGAAGAGAAGTCAAACGACTGACGCTCAAGGGAGACGATGTACAGAAGCCGAGCCGAGCGGCTACCCCGCTCGGCCTGGCAGCAGGCCTCGATTGTGGCAAAGTGGACCTTCGGTCGAGTAGACACACACTGAGGAATAGCGAGGTTCTGGCCGACCGGACGGGGCATCAGAGAGGCAGAAGGCCGGCCGAGCGGGAAACTCGCTCGGCCTAGCAGTACACTCCCTCTGATATTCAGCGATATCCTTTTGGGAGTTAGTGTCACCGACACCGGGCATGGACATTCAAAAGATCGTATGACAGAAGCTTCCACTGTCACTTCAGAAATATGCTCGGCATGTTAAGGTACTGTGTCAGGGACACTTTACTGACAAGTTTTTTCAAAGAAAGCTTTAAGAAGCGTGCTCATCTTGTGAAGCGTGCACGTGCGCTATCGAAGCTATATATAAAGGGGGGGGGGGTCCAAGTATCAACGGAGGTATGCGATATTCACTGTTTGTGTTACAGTCTTCTTGTTGCCCCGCCTTATTCTTCATCGCCGATGATTGACTTGAGCGTCGGAGGGCCAACGTCGGAGATCCCTTCCCTGGCTCGGCACTGACGTAGTTTGTGTTGTAGGTCCGAGCAGAGTCCACAGAAGGTCAGCGTGAGCACCGCATCCCCAACTTTCCGTCTTTTCGACTTTTGGACAGGATCAAGTATGATTCTCAATCGATTGGTGAAGTGGAAAAAGAATCATGTTCAATTAAATAAAAAATATATTAATTTTTTTTAAATGATGCTAAATTTATGAGAAATTATATATCTTTTCTGACTTTTATACCTATAAAAAATAAGAGCAACTAAATAAATTGATATCTATTATGTTTAGTTAGGAAGTGAGAATAAATATTTTTTGATATCAGGATTAGGGTAAAGTTTAAATTGTGGTGGAAGATTTTAAGAAAATTTATGGAAACTTTTTAAAAGATTTTTCGTAGCTAATTAATTTCATTAGATTTTTTTTTAAAAAAAATTAAATAAAATATTTAATAGGACAGAGATAAACTGAAATATGCTAATTATTTTATTAAATAGCTTGAAATTCTAGATATGATGGTGTTTTTAATTTTTGAGGGGATTTCCACATTGTAGTAGATAAATTTGGAGCAGGGATCTCCTGGTCCGTAAATTACGGATCAAAGGATGGTCCATTGATCTGGACTTTTGATTTGAATAGACCCCATCTTTAAATAAGTATGGCTTATTCAAAGGTCCAGATATAATAGACCATCCCCTGATCCGCAATTTACGGATTAGGAGATCTGCTCTCATAAATTTGTCATTTTCGTTAACTGCAAGTCAATCTGATCGCGGTAATAAAATGAGCAGAGGAGTACGACGAAGGGCGTGCCATGGAGCACGTGCGGCGCCTTCTAGATCTTCTCTCCTCCACCACCTGCTTTGGACCGGCTCCGCCGTCCGCGTCGCCGTCGCCGTTGCCGTCGTCCAGTGATGCACCGCCCGCCAACGAAAAGGATGGAAAGAAGAGTGTCAGAGGCGCCGGTGCTGCTGGAAACCGGAAAACCCCCTCGGACCATCTGTGCCAGGGGCAACCGAAGCCTCCGTCATCCTCGCCGCTGGCCAAGGATTCGTCGGATGATCTGGAGGCGGAGATTAGTGGCGCTTGCCCTCGTCTGGGAGCCTTCTATGAGTTCTTCTCGCTTGCCAATCTCACCCCTCCCGTCCAGTGTCAGTCCAGTCTCTCCCCCACTTGATTTAAGAATCAACTATGTTTCCTTATTGGTTTTCTTCTCCCTTTTATGGTTTTGCAGTTATAAGACGAACGACAAGTCTTCGGAAGGAAGAATATCCATCCGACGATCATCTCTTCTTCCTCGAAGTACGTCTTTTTTTTCTCTCTCTAACTTCTTCTCCGTTGAGAATTATTTGATCCATGTTGAGTTCGTTATTGGGTTATTCGGTCAGGTGAAGCTATGTAACGGGAAGCTTGTGATCATCGAGGCTTGTGCTAGGGGATTTTACAGTCTCGGGAAGCATCGCGTGCTTTGCCACAATCTTGTCGATCTCCTGAGACATCTCAGTAGAGCATTTGACAATGTCAGATTTTCGTCTCTTCCCAGTTTATTTGGATCTTTAATAATTGTTTTTTTATACTTTATTCATTACTAGCAATTAGTTGACATAACAATGCTGGAGCATTTTCTCTCAAAACTTGATAATTTTGGACATATAGTAAATTATGCCTCGTTCGTTGTTTTAACTTCGTACTTGGACTTCATCCTGCTGGTGCATTCTTACAGGCTTATGAGGACCTTATGAAAGCCTTCATAAAACGTAATAAGGTTGGTTTATTTTCTATCCTGTTAGATTCATTGTGCCTATATCTATATATCTATATATATATGTTTGTATATTTGGCTTCAAAGATGTGGTTCCCCTTTCTTTGGCTAAAGTGCGATACATTATTTTTTGTTCCTTATACTTCTCCATACATGATTCTTTATGCTCTGCATATCAATTTGTTGTATGATTAAATTCATGTCCTGCAGTTTTGACCGTTGTATACTATTCATTTATGATCCAAAATACTTTTCCATGAGAATCTTGTTCAAATAAGTAAACCAGCCAGGTTTTCAAACATAATTTTGTTTGGGAGCTTCTAAGTCTGACCAGTAGTTCTATCAATTTTTTCCCCTGTAACTGTAATGTGTTGATTACTCTTTGAAACACTTTAGAATTTGGCATGCTCTCATTTTATATTATACTTGCAACATTAAACTTTAGCACGTATGGGTTTTGTTTATTATGTGTTTGAATCTTACAGTTTACAATACCCTTTTTTTTTTCCATGGATTCAGTTTTTCTATTCTTGAGTTGCTCTATCATCTCACTTGCAGTTTGGAAATCTTCCATATGGTTTTCGTGCAAACACATGGCTTGTACCCCCAGTTGCTGCTCAGTCGCCATCTATATTTCCATCCCTACCCACTGAGGATGAAACATGGGGAGGGAATGGAGGTGGATGTGCCTGGGATGCTGAAAGGGATACTATGCCTTGGGTAAATGAATTCCTTTTTCTCAAGTCCATGCCTTGTAAGACAACAGAAGAGAGACAAATACGTGACAGGAGAGCATTCGTGCTACATAGCTTATTTGTAGATATTGCAATATTAAGAGCTGTTGCAACAGTGAAGCAACTTATTGAAAAAAATCAAGACAAACATCCACCAGGGGAGGATAAAATACTGCACCTTGGGACAGTTGGAGATTGTAGCATCACTGTCACCAAAGATGCTTTGGATGCAAGCTGTAAGATGGATACAAAGATTGATGGGAGTAAAACTACTGGAATTGATGCCCAAAATCTTATCCAGAGGAATTTGCTAAAAGGAATCACTGCCAATGAGAATACAACAACTCATGTAAGAGAACTTGTATATTGTTAATAAATCTTACGATAACGTTATCTATTTCTCTTATTGATAAGTTTTTTGTCAACGAACAAATTTGTGGGTTTCAACTTCAGGATATTTCCACTTTAGGGGTTGTTACTGTGCGATACTGTGGTTACATTGCTATTGTGAAAGTCAATTACCATGAGGGAAGTGAAGTGAATTTACCTTTGCAAGGTCTTGAAATCAATGATCAACCGAATGGCGGTGCAAATTCTTTGAACATTAACAGGTTCTTGTTGGTATATAGATGTATTTGTTTCTTCTTCTGAACCCATTTTGTTAAATATATTTACATGCCTAGTATGGTGAGACTATTATCTATCATTTCAGTCTCAGAATGCTTCTTCATAAGAGCCATACATCACAAGAGAAAAAGAATCAAATCTCAAAACATGAGGAACTCTTTGCAGCACAAATGTCTGTGGAGAAATTACTGAAAGAGAGTCTGGTTAAGCTTGAGGAAGAGAAAATTGGAAGCAATGCCTTCATGAGATGGGAATTGGGAGCTTGTTGGATTCAACATTTGCAAGATCAGAGTAATGGTGAGAAGGACAAGAAACAAGAAAGTGGAAAAAGTGAAAAACAAACTGGAGAAAAGAGTAAAAATGAGACAAAAGTGGAAGGCCTTGGGAAATCTTTTAAAATCCTCAAAAGACCATCAAAGAAACCCTATTTTGATGATGAGAAAACTTCAACTGCCGACAAGAATTTAACTACTAAGACCCATGATGGGAAGCAAAATGTGGCCATGCCATTCAATGAATATCAGAAGGAAAGCAGAGAAGCTGAGAAAGCTTCCATGCTTAAAGATTTGCTACCTGAACCAGCATATACACGGTTGAAAGAATCTAATGTTGGACTCGATACGAAGGTACTTAGAGGATTTAAGGTGGCTTATTTAGTGTCTTCTAAATTAAGAATTTCAGAAATTATCAACTCTAGATAACAAAGTTGCAACGGAATTTTGAGAGATTTTTTTTGCAATATTGAGTCCAGAATGCTTCTTTACATCATCCTACATGATTTTCAAGTTATGTCATTCATGAGATGCTCTTTCTTCTCCATTACATTTCCGTTTGGATTCTCATGCAGAATTTAAGTGAAAATAATCTGAACTGGAAGTTTGGCACGCACACAATTCAAAATCTTATTCATTTATCAATGATAACCTTGATTTTTTATTCCTTTAATCAAAATATTCGAGATCAGAAATACTTCTGGAATCAATTCTTTATCATAGCAGAATCTTTGTGGCATTGCATTTCTATACTCTTATTCTGGCTTTTGATCTTATTTTACAAGTTTGTATTTTCATATGTTCATGAGCATGGCATCACATGCCAACTCTGATTATTCTATTATAGGAGCATGGGTATGAATAAAGTATCTGTATTTAGATTTTATCTGATCATACACGAATGAATTGTCTTTTTAATCTTAAATTTAGTTACGTCAAAGTTAAGATAAAATATTATTCAGTCAAATGCCTGCTTATTTAACAATTAAATAACAAGCCAGTTTTAGTGGTCAGAGACAATTTCTATCCTTTTAAGGTTCTGATTTTGGGTTATGACTTATCCTTTGACCAATTGGAAATTAGAGTCTTATTGGCTGTGACAAGCAACAATTTGTATGCTTATGGGCATTGTTTTTTAAACTATCTCACTACCATGTAGTAGAACTTTTGTGACTTGCTACTTGATAACTACTACTCATCCACTGAAAATTGCAAATGCGTTAACCTGAATCAGGTGGTTACTTTGAGTGGACAATTTTGATGTTTACTGTATCTAAAAAGTAAACTAATTTGAAGAACAGAGATTAAAAAAGATATCTGCGCAGGTTGAAATCTAGATTTCTGAACTAATAATATTCCAATCCCCTTATCAGCCTGAAGTCAAGACTAAAATTTACTGACACAAAAAATTTGTAGTTGTATACTATGATCAATGTATATTAGTAAACTAATCATCTAAGACAACTTTAATTTACTGGATACCAATAAGATTAGGATATTTATAACTCTGGTATTAATCTTTGTAAGGTCAGGCATTATGATAATGTTTTATTTTGTGAATTTGTTCAATCTTTCCATTTTCTTGTTCTCAATAATTTAGGATTCAAGTCCAGCTCAAAAATAATTTTCTTATTATATCTTGTGTGTTCTTCATATCACAAGAGACTAATTTTCTTTCAAATCACAAGAGATGATGTGAAGTACCAACAACAAATTCTTAGATGAATAGTTGACTTCAATGTCTTGCTTTTGTCGCTATTAGCAATTGAATATTTGGGTACACTTTGCTCCTATATTCCAAAATAAGTTTTCTAGGCAGAATGCTACAGGGATAAAAAGAAAGAAGGAAAAAAAAAAAATCCAACATCGTACCTTTTTCCATCTATAGCACACTACATAGATTTTGTTTCAATCATTTGAGAATTACCAATTTTTTGTAGTGTATAACTTACTCTTTTTTTCATCATCAGTCTCCACAGGAATTAACTGAGATGGCAATGAGATATTACAATGAAGTTGCTCTCCCCAAGTTGGTAGGTTCATATAAGATTGCTTTATTTTGCATTTGTTTCATGCTTCCATTTTCGGTGGTTTGATGACTTTAATGAGTATGGATTGCCTCTGTATCAACTAAAGGTTTCAGACTTTGGGTCACTAGAACTTTCCCCTGTTGATGGTCGCACTCTGACTGATTTCATGCATACAAGAGGACTACGAATGCATTCGCTTGGTCAAGTTGTAAGTTAGCCATTTAGCTTTAAGAGATTCAATCCATTCATTGAACATTTGCCATAGTTTAACACTGGCTGACAACCTAATGCAAGCCTTCTCCTTATTTGGGTTTGGGACTGGCCGCAGATTTCTTTAAGAGATTCCATATACCTACATTTTCATTTCACCACTAATATGGCTAAATTGTGTTTTTAATATGTTTATTGATCAGGTCAAGCTTTCAGAGAAGCTATCTCATGTTCAATCACTCTGCATTCATGAGATGATAGTAAGAGCTTTTAAGCATATTGTACGGGTTGTCATTGCTGCTGTTTATGAAACCAGAGATTTGTCTATATCACTTGCGGCAACTCTTAACTTGCTCCTTGGGGTTCCTGATGCTGGATTTTCACATCATTCTGTCCATGTGCATTCCCTGGTCTGGGCATGGCTCACACTATTCTTGAAGAAGCGATATGATTGGGAACTTACAATCTCAAATTATCAGGATATAAGAAAGTATGCCATCTTGAGGGGGATATGCCATAAGGTGGTTATCATTTTTGCCTTGGAAAAACTTGTGCATGATATTTTCCTTTGATCTTACCTTCACTCTTCTTAGGTGGGGATTGAACTGGCACCCAGAGATTTTGATATGGATTTACCTTTCCCATTTGATAAGTTGGACATCATCAGCCTTGTTCCTGTTCACAAGGTGAAACAAAAAAAATTGATTATCAGTTGAAAAGTGTTCCATGCAACGATGAGTCTTAATTTCTTTCATATCTTGCAGCAAGTTTCATGCTCGTCTGCAGATGGGCGACAATTACTGGAATCTTCAAAAACCGCCCTTGACAAGGGAAAACTTGAAGATGCAGTCAATTATGGGACAAAGGTTTTTATACACACACACACACAGACACTTTTATATATTTCCTGCTAAACAAATTCCTTTGCTTATCATTTTCTCACGCTAGCAAGTGTATTTGGATGCAGGCTCTGGAAAAACTAATTGCAGTTTGTGGCCCTTATCACCGAATGACTGCTGGAGCATACAGTCTTTTAGCTGTAGTCCTATATCATACTGGGGATTTTAATCAGGTGGATTTTCATTTTCTGTGTGCAACTTAATGCCATGTTTCATGGAATTAAGTGGCTTGTTTTTTGGTGCTTCATACTTGTGACTGTTTATTAAGAATTTTGATCTACAATCAATCTAACACTAACACTTAATGACCTAATATGTATTTTGTATGTGATCATGAGAAAATTCTTGAGTGTATTTGTGTGATTCATCTGCTTGATGAAGCAGATTACAGTGCAGTTTTTTTTGGGGAGCTATATTTCCTGATCTAAGCACATGTCTATTGTAATCCATCAAGAGATTGAATACTCACATAAAAAAATAATGCCAACTAATAGATTATGCTATTATATTGAGAAAAGCCCAAGGTATCATTCTTCCAAGAAATGCTGGACATGAATTCATATTCATCCAATGAAAATTGATTATTGATTTGGTATTGCCAATAAATGTTCTATTCAATCACAAAAACACATGTGTCTGGTGCTAAAGATGGTCTTCATAGCTGTTTTTGTGTTTGGCATTGATACTGTTGGGTTCACAGCTAGCTCCACCCTGGTCAATAGCATAATTTGTACTCATTCTTAGTCCCATAAGGTTAACTGCACTTCACTTTGTGATGCACAAGTTCCAGGAGGCTCTCTACAAAGTGCCTTGGCATTTTCGGTTAGATTGGACTTCCATCTCAAGCCCTAACATTGGTATGAATGCCACCTACACAATTGACCTATGGCATGTGGATCGAGTGATTAGGTTATTGCTCCGGTCCACTTGAGGGCTGGTTGAGAGTGCAAGAGTTTTCACCTCTCTTTTCCATCTGAGAGAGCAGGATTTGCACTTGGTAATTATTGAAATCAACTTGGGCATGGCCAAAATACCAGTAGGTTACCCACCTAAGTGCCTTGGAATAGGTTGGATTGGGTTTCCCTCCTGGGCGTTAACACTTACTATTGTCTACACGCAACATAGAAGGCACAAGGGTATTATGAATGAAAAAAAAGTTTAGATAGATCATTATTCAATTTCAACATAGCATTTATATGAGTAGGACTCATTTTGTATTTTCTTTGAAGTATGCCAAATTCTAAGTAGAGAACTCAGCTGTTTCACCAGCTTTCTCAAAGTTGGCATTGGGAGCATTTAAGCACTCTCCGACTGCATAACCATATAGACTGAAGGCCGTCATCATTATCTAAGGTAGCTTATATATGGTTCAAAATTCAAATGTGGAAAGGCACTCTATAAACAACTCTGTTGATTATGTTGTCTAGTTGAGCCAATATACATGCTCTTATGTGGTTGAGTCAATCAAGTTAATCGAGTCAAATACAAGGAAATGAATTCTGATTTAATCAAACTGGCCTTTAGTACTAATGTTATGAGAAATAATGAGGAACAAGGTTTGTGATGATGAGAAATTTAATGATTATTTTGTTCAGTGTAATGATAATATTTTGTTAGATATATTCTTTCTTATTCATAATCTTTAATTGTGAAATTTTTTATTCTCAAATTGGTTTCATTATGCAACTATGTTTTACTAAAGCATTAGACGGGTTATATGCATTTTCTTATCTTAAGGCAGATAGAAAATTTTCTCCTATATGGATCAGCAAGTTGATTGATATGTTTTGTGATAGATCTGAACTTTCTTTTACAATGATTACTTTGAATAATTCCATATGTTAAATGGTAAAGGTAAAATTATCTTTTAGTTAGATTATGTAAAACTTAAATATTTCATTTATTAATTACAATTAAATATATGTAAATATTGACCACAAATGCAAGATCATAGGACATATGTGATATAGAGTGGTTCAATTGCACATTGATTGGGTACGAATTTACATATCTTGATCAAGAGACAACACAATGTTCAATCAACTTTTTGCTGCTTCAAAAATGAATATTATGGCTTTGTTTTTTGCCCATCACTGTTATGAATTTTTTTTTATCACTAATATGTACATGGTGATCATTGATGCCTCCATTTTGAGACTTTACAACTTGTTCTCTTGGAGGCAACTGAGTTTTTGCAACATTTAGGCTACAACATATCAGCAGAAGGCATTGGATATAAATGAGAGGGATCTTGGATTGGATCATCCAGACACAATGAAGAGCTATGGTGATCTAGCTGTATTTTATTACCGACTTCAACACACTGAATTGGCACTAAAGTAAGTTTAAGTTATATCGGTTTCATACTTTATGGATTATTGCTGTCTCTCTGTATCTATGGTAGACATCTGTATGGCTTCTTAAACTACAATAGGTGTTTTAACCATTGTTATCTTATCTAGTGACACATCATATCTGTGTTGTCTATCAGAATTGAGTAAATACTTCTTAATCTCAGTTCAGCTTCAGAACAAAGGGAGACAAAAATTTCGGTCTTATTCGTTGAAACTTTCGAACAAGGTTATCTTCATGAAATGATACACAAGTACAACATTAGTCAGTAAACTATGATAATGCATTGGTAAAATTTTGTTGACATTGGCACTGCCAGGAAGAACTCTTTCTTTTCTTTATGTTGGAAAGAAGCACACTAGCAAGTACAATATTGAAGAGTATATTACAAACTATTGAATGTAAGATTTCTACTATGGCAAAAAAATGATTTATGATACAAAAGTTCCTTGATTTGGGCAGTGATTATATCTATAGAGTAAAAAAAATTGATATTGGCATATATTACCTTAAAGAACCTAGAAGAATGAAGATCCACAGAATTTGGACACGTGTCATATTGTTAAACAACCAAGAGGAAACTGCATCTTTACTACAATGACGGGCGTTGTTATAAAAATTAAACAAATTAAACCATTTGATCAAACTTGATGAATTCCGGGTCATTAGTTTAGTGGTCAAACTAGTGGATCAACCAGTCAATTCATTGTCAACCCGGACATTGATCTGACGGAGTCCATTAGTTAAACTGATCTAGATCCATTGTCTAACTGTAAATTTCAACAAAAATAATATATTCTTTTACTCCATTAAAAGTTGGTGACAATTGAAAATAAATCTTCAACCATGTCTAAATAAACAATCAAACTATTTCATAGCAAAAATAAATGTATAACTTGTATTCAAACTACAAACGACACATGATGACCTAGTAAAATAAATTAAATTACAACAAAAAATCATGAGATATTAAATTATTAATTACAGCAGAAACTCATATAAAAATTAATCGAACTAGATAACTCCAAAAGAATCATAAATAAACATAAACAATATATGTTTGAGTTATAAATTATTCAATGTCATACGTACCCTTTGTATTTTAGTTATAAAAGGGTTTTTTTTTTGTCATTTTTAGACCAATGACCAAACAGGTCAGATTTTTTAAGATTTTTTTTCAAACAATCAGCCATCGAACCAGTTTTTGGCTGGTTTTTCATAACTCTAATCTGTGAATGGAACCCATTCGAGAGTAGGTTTTGATTTCTTCTAGTCGAAGTGCTAGTTTGGTCTTGTTATAATAGCTATGTAGAGGGCGAAGTGTTTGCCTTGAATGCTCAAGTCTATGTTTTGGTACATTATTTAAAACTTCAAGTGTGTTAAAGGGTTCATCGAACATGTTGATATCATAGATTCTTTTATCGATTTTGGCATACATAAAAGAAAATTGGATGTAATAAGAATTTTACCTTGTTCCTTGACAAAGCAAATGAGTTTTTATCTAAATCAAATGACAAGTTACTATGAAGTTTAACAATTATAATGGAGAGATGAAGCTTAGAAGTACTTGGGGCTTGCTTACTACAATGGAGGAGAAAGGCAAGAAGAGGAAAATATAGATTTTGATAATTTTCTCCTTTGTTTACTTAGATAAAAAAATTTGGGGAAGGGAGCTCCTCCACCCTTTGTGAATCAATTTTTGAGCCAAATGATGTCCCCCTAAACTTGGGCGGACGTGGACTCCTTTTTGTAGAATTGTGAGGAAATTCCCTCTTTGCTCTCCATCTCTAGGAGATGTGAGCTTGGATGGGGATGGGACATGAGCTCGGATGTGGGTTGTCATTGAGGGCTCAAGATTTATTGATACCTAGGGGCGTTATCTGGGGAGTTGACGAGGTATTGGAGGTTATTAACAAGTGGCTTGGGTGTTATTGCTGTTGCTTGACCTAGGTGTGGATGGCAAGCCAAAGGTTGACAGTGGTTCAAGAGTAATCGATGATGGCTTAGATTCCAATAGGGAAGCTCGAGGTATGAACAATTGGTGAGGATATTTTCATCAATTTCAAACATCATTGATGGATTTCTTTACCTTCACTACCCTCCTCACCTCTTCTCTCCCATCCTATCCTATCCCTTTACTCAGGTAAACACAGTTTTATTCTCCCATGATCATAAAATTGGATGTCATAGGCCTGTTGTCTGCCATGGTTGTCAGAATGCTTGAAGTTTGTCACTATGACCTGGCTTGAATTCTTATCAGTACTCTGCCATTCTGTTTTTTGATGATGAATGATGCTTTATGCATCCTGACAAAGTTGTAATTTTTTTTACTGAAAGAATCTAGAAGTTCATATTCGAGGTTCCAAGTACCAAGGTTTAAAATCTCGATCTGCGCTGAGATTTCGGTTCCAAACCGGAACGATATGGTTTCGGTATCATACTGGACTAATACAATTTCGGTATATTTTTATTTATATATAGTAATTATTAGATTAATATATTTATGATGTATAATTTAAAAATAAGTTGTATATTGATTTTATATAAGTTCTCCATTATTAAACAACTTAATATTGTTAAAAAAATAATTAAATATAGTTTTCTTTAAAGAAAATTAATCTATTAATAACTCAAATTAAAATTGATACATCATAATATGTTACCTTACTAATATAAAAGGAGTAATTGAATCAGATGAAGTATTAGTTCTCCAGATTAAATAATCATAATTATATAAATTAATATAAAGATGCTATTTTATATATAATAATTATATAAATTAACTATTTATCCATTTAATTAATTATTAATTTAAATAATATATATTTAAAATGTTAAAAAAATATCAAAATATCAATTAAACATTAAGACAGTAAAAAATAAATAAAATAATAAAACATTATCAAAATATAAATTTGATTTATTAGTTTTTTAGAATTTTAGAATTTTTTTGAAGGGGAGCCCTGGCGCAACATTAAAGTTGTTGTTTTGTGACCAAAAAGGTCTCGGGTTCGAATCCGGGAAACAACTTCTTGCAAAAAACAGGGTAAGGCTCCGTACAATGGATCATTCCTCGAGACCCCGCATAGCGGGAGCTTCGTGCATCGGGCTACTTTTTTTTTGAATTTTTATTTTTTTAGATTTTTTAAATAAAATTTAAAAGTAATTTTTTAGATTATTAATTAATAAAATTATTAATTTTTTAAAATTTAAATATATTTTTTGTATATTTTATTGGGATAATTTAATAGTGTTTATGAAAGTCTCTTCGAAAGATCACACTTAAGTTGGGAATTGCTTTAGTTAATTAAATTCTTCGGCGAACAGGAGCATCGTGCTCGCGGGACGCCCTTCGGTAGTATTGTGTGTTGCAGGAAACTGCGGGCAGCGCCGGAGGCGTCCTGTGACACCTCCGGCGCCGCCAGAAGTGTCTTGGCTATGTCGGAGGTGTCCTGTGACACCTTCAGGATGCCTCCGACCCACCTTCATGTGCGGAACGCGCATATGTCACAACGAAATTGTCTCGCGTACAGTGCGGGTTTCGCTCTACCGTTGGAACGGTAAAAATTGTCCATGCCGTCCGGCACGGAACGATATTTCTATGACTGATTCCAACATTATTTTATCTGAATATATTTCCTTTATTAATGGACATAGTAGATAAATGAATAACCACCTTTTAGTTATCTCAATGTCAATGCAAGCATTAAGATGATGAACGAAAAGATGGTTGTTTTTTAAGATACTTTATTATATCTTATGCTAGCTACTAGCAGTAGATTTCAATGCTTACAATGTTACAATATACTACTCACAATTTGTGTACTGAAAGAACTTAGAAGTTAATATGAGGTTCCAACATTAGATATGTTTTTGATGCTTTTTACTGTTTGTATTTATTTCCTTTATTAATAACATAATAGCTAAATGAATAACCACCTTTTAGTTAGCTCCACATAGATGCAAACACTAAGATTGATGCGCAAAAAAGTCAGCGGTTTTTAAGATACTCAGTTATAACTTATACTAGCTAGTAAATTTCAATAGGTTTAGAATGTACAGTGACCATGCTTCCAGTACATGTTGCTTACCACCTTCTATACATAATTTTGTTTAATGTTCAGGTATGTGAAGCGCGCATTGTATCTTTTGCATCTTACTTGTGGACCATCTCATCCAAACACAGCTGCTACATATATTAATGTGGCTATGATGGAGGAAGGCCTAGGAAATGTGCATGTGGCACTTAGATATCTTCATAAAGCTTTGAAATGTAATCAGAAGTTACTTGGTCCTGACCACATTCAGGTTTGTTTTTGTTTTTCATTTGTCTCTTTTTTCTCGTAATTTTTAAATATTTTGTCTGCAGTTATGGTTTTAAAATGGATGCAATAAATCCCACAAATAATTAGTAAATATTTCCAACTGGCATGACTTGCACAATCTACTATTCATCTGGTATTGATAAAGTCAATACGGTTCATAGGTTCAGGTTAGGCTGCTTTTCTTGCATTTAATTTTACTCCATATTCCAGTGCCTAGCGATGATTCTATTCTCCGCCAAGACTAGAAGGGTAGTTTCATCTCAAGACACAAAATTCTCTTCTCTCCATGATGCTTCACGAAGAATGGAAACTATATGGAATTGAAGCATTTACCTAAATAGGGTCCCCTGGTAATGGAGAAATGCTGAAAGAGGACCCTATGTTCCAAAAATGTCAAAATAGAGCCCCTCTCATATCTTTGGACTAAAATACTCTTCTGATTTTGAAACTGACTTTTTTTGAATCCGACTGTTTGGGCAAAACAACTTGATTGATTGAAAAAAGTTCGATATGCTTTTTTAAAATAGGAAGCATATGTCTATTTGATTTTAAAAGTTTTTTTATAAAAAAATAATTAAATATATATGAATTTCAATCAAAAAAAAGTTGTTTGGGCAAAATAGCTTGATTAATTGAAATAAACTAAATCAATTTATTTTTTTGTCTTTAAAAATAAATGACTGTCAATACACACACACATATTTGCCTTATTATTATTTTTTTAAAATTAGAATTATTTAGAAAAAAATGGAGAGGGACTAAAATAATTTATTTTAAAAAAAATTGTCTAAGTTTTTAGGTAAATATTCTGGAAATCAAGAATGGCCAAAATGAATCAATTTTTATTTCATCACGTTGTTGGTTGAAACTAGGGGCGGAACTAAAAAAAAATCGGAGGGGGGGGGGTTGAATTGCATGGATTTTTTTTCCGGATAAATAAATATATTTAATAATTAAAATTTTACATCAACAACTGTAAAAATGATAAAATACATGAAAAAAATATAATTATATGGGTCTGGGTCATTTGGTTGGAGGGACTCGCGACTTAGTAAATGGAGGAGGGGGGTTCGTTTGTTTGACTTGGGCCACTTGACCCGCTTTGGTTTTCCGTTTGATTATTTTTTTTAATCCTTTAGTGGAACGACGTCGTTCCACTAGAGGATTTCTTTTCTTTTTATTTGTAATTTTGTTTATGTAAAACGACACCATTTTTATCAAAACGACGCCATTTTACTAAAACAAAAAAAAAAGAGAGGTTGAGTTGTGTGATGCAACCTTCTTCTCCGACAACCTTGCTGCCAATGAGTTATGCGGCCCGTGCCACACTGGGCTAAACACGAGCCGTTGGCGTCTGTGGGGGACTACAAAAGCATCCCCCCACATGACTACTGGAGGCATCCAGGTTGGGGGAGGCTAAAGCCTCCCTCAGCCTCCCCTGTGCGTTCGCCCTTGGTTGAAACAACTAAATTAGTTGAAATTGGAAAGTTTCTTTTTTGAAAAAGGATAAATATCAATTCAATTTATTTTTTAAAGTTGAATGTCAATTAAATCAAAATAGGTATTATTATTTTTTAAAATTTAATTATTTCAGTTAGTTAATCAGTCAGGTATTTTCGCAGAACAACTTCATTAATTGAAATTAATTTATTTTTACAAATTTAAAATAGGTTTATTTATATAATTAAATGGGTATTTTCCTTTCTAATTTTGTATATTTTTAGTCATTCAAGCTATCTGATCGAAATTGATGAATTTTATAATTTAAAATTATTGAAAAATAAATTTTACTTATAAAATTAAATAGACATTTATTTTGTTTTTGGATTATTTTTCCTGTCACTCGAGCTATTTACTTGGTTCAAAGAAATCAAGACATTACTAAAGTAGAGGGTATTTTGGTTTAATGAAATGATCGGCCTTATTTATGCATTTTATAATATAGGGACTTGTTTAGGCATTCCCCATTACAGGGGCCCTATTTGGGTGATTGCTCATCTGCGCGATAGTGGCTGAAAATAAAAGTATTAGGCAAAATTGGCTGGGCAAGACAAGATGTAAAATCCTATGCCATTCTTGTAACCTTGTCCAGCTTCACCTTGGTCGCTGTTTCTACTTGTCCATCTGATCCTTATCCTGAAATGTGGATGGTGTGAAGCATGATTGCTTCAATTGGACAAGTTGGTGGGGTCTCCATTTTAATAGTGTTTTTGCATTATGTACCAGTACTATGAAGGCCTTTCAAAAGAACTGCAAGCGACCAAATTCACTTTCCAGTTCATATCTTTGAACAGAAGTTAGATTTGGTTGATCATAACTGCTATCTTTCTCCTAAAGTCTCTTTATTAATTTAAATGCTATGATCATTGCTCACTATTACAAATTTTGCTTTTACAACATTTATCAGACCGCATCAAGTTACCATGCTATAGCTATTGCACTGTCCTTAATGGAAGCATATCCTTTAAGTGTTCAACATGAGCAAACAACACTGCAAATACTTAGAGCAAAGCTTGGTCCAGATGATTTGCGCACTCAGGTAATTTATGTGTCTATATGTGGTGATACCTTGTACAGATTATTTCTTTTCCCTTTTTAAATCTTTTACGGCATGAATCTCTTGTCTGTGAAACTGTCATTTGATTTTGTAGGATGCTGCTGCCTGGCTTGAGTACTTTGAGTCAAAGGCTATTGAGCAGCAAGAAGCTGCTCGGAGTGGTACGCGGAAGCTGGATGCATCTATTGCCAGCAAAGGTCACCTAAGGTACAATTGAAATAATTATTCCAACATAGTCTTGCAGTCATTGAGCATGAACATTCTCAGATATGAATGCACTGCCAATGAAAGTGCTTTGTAGTATAGCATATGCTTATCTTGAATTAGTATTTAAGCATTTATCACTTGAGATGCATTTGTTTTTTTTAATCAAAATAGCACACTGCGTTTTATCTTATTCCTTTTATGCAAAAATTAGTTATTTTTCAGAAATTGCATAATTTCTTAAAAGGTCTAAGACAGCTTGAAACTTAACAAAAATTCTGTCGACTACATTCAATTTCAATATTCATGTGATCGATAAAATGGTTAGTTTTGCATTTGAAGGAAAGACAAATTAGTGGATTAATGAAAACATTTAATTTGTCAGATTCAACTAAAAATTAAACCAAGGTAAACTATTTCAGTATTGATATCTTGTAACTCCTAGCTAATATATAAATTATTTGGTGAATTTGATTATTTGAAGCTGTTTGTACATTTGTTAAACTATATATAATTCTTTTGAGAAACCATCTAATTCTGTAGAAGAGGAATTAAGTAGCAAAGTGGTTTTTTTTTTTGATCAAAGAACCAAGCAGGGAATGACCCAATCATGTTTCAGATAAAATAGAGGTTGCCCCTGAGATAAATACATTGTTTTTAATCCAACAAATATGCAACAAAGAATGTCTTTGATTGTTTCTCCCCCAAGAAAATATGATGAAGTCATCACTAGTATCTATTCTTCTTGCAGCGTGTCTGATCTTCTTGATTATATTGACCCCAGTCAAGATGATAAAGCAAAGGAGGCTGAGTTACTGAAAAGAAAAAATCTGGGATGGAAGGTCTGTTGACAAGTCATCTTGTTCTCATTCGTCAATAAAGAACAGTCATTATGATAATGCTTAGTCACCTGCATGAGTTTAAATGATGCTTGCTAAAACTATGTTGGCTTCATGTAATACTGGTTTCAATATGTTGATGTTTGTTTGGTGTTCACATTCATCTATCTATTGATTACTTGGGCATACACATCCTTCACCTTGCCTGCCCTGCTTTTGAGCATAAAATCAAGAAGATGTGCATGTTGCATAGTACCATGGTGCTTTAGAACATTTAATGTTAAACCCTAAACCCTATAATTAGCTCTTAACACTTTGATATTCCTGTGTCTGAATAGCAAAGGTCCCTTGTGTTGTACTTATATGCTTATGTTGATTTTTCCAAACATAATTCTTGAGAAATCTTATATTTAGCCACTCTTGATTTTTCTTAATGTTCAACGGTTGTGTCCTACAAAATTCCAGTTTATGGGTGTTCTTAGATTTATAAGGTATTGTAATTATATCATTCATTTTGGTCAGATAATTATTTTATTTTTTGTACTCCAGAATACCCTCAAACCTTTGTAAAATTATTGGTTAAATTTTCACTGAAAGTCACCTTGGAATCCTAAAAAAAATGAGTGCTCTTAGAATAAGGTATCATAAATATATCATTCATTTTAGTCAGATCCTTACTTTTAGTTCTTTATTCCAGAATATCTTCAAACTTTGGTTAAATTTGTTGAACAAGTACTGTTTGATGGGCATTGTCAATTTTTTTATGGTAAAAGATCAATTTACCCTGGATTTATATTTCCTGAAATTTAAGAGCTAAAAGATATTTAGCTCATTTATAATTTGTTTCAGAGTCCTAGCAACTCAATTTTCTACCTACTCAGGTCAAAGTGCTATCTCCTCAAAACTTGAATGTTGCTGATTCATCATCCAAACAAGAAAACCAAAATCTTGCAGATAAACTGGTGAAAGATGGCACTGACATTCCTGACAATGAAATAACTGATACAGGCCATGAACAAGCTGTTATTGAAAAACATTTAGCAATATCTCAACAGTCTAAATGTGAAGAAGTTAGCAGAAAACATTTAGCAGGTTCTCAACAATTTGCGGAGAGAGAAGAGCAGAATCTCAATTCATTTAGTGAAGGTTTCAGGGAGGCAAATACAGAGGTAGAAAATGGTTGGCAATCTGTTCAAAGACCAAGGTCCACTGGAGGTTCATTCCAGCGAATAAAAATCAAGCATCAGTATACAAATATTAAGAGGTCCTACAATCACCAAATGGATAGTGTTCCTAACGAGATGGTGCAATCAAGGAAACAATCCTCTTATTTGAGAAAAGGGTATTACTTGCTAAGAAAAAGAACCGTGGTTCCTGGAAACGTCAATGGGGATGTTAACATGAAAGTTCAGTCAGCGGGAACCAAATTTAGTCGGAAGGTATACAGAGCTGTTTCTTACAGGGTCAAGCCATTGCCTTCATCCACCAATCAGGAGAACTCAAGTAAACCTAGGAGTGCTTCTGAAAAAATGGCAGATGATAACCAGGAAAATAGTATCCCTGAGCCTCACAATCAGTTCCTTCTTGGGCTGTGTAACTCTCCATCATACAAAGATGTAGCATTGGCACCTCCAGGAACCGTTGCCAAGATTCAGAGTCAGAAATCTCTGGATGATATGTTATCAACACAAGAGAGTTTTGTTGGTAGCACTATATCAGAAGTTAAGGACTCAGTTTCATTTGTGGGACATGAAAATTCTTACAAACTACCTGAGATATCTGGCATAATCCAAGAGGACTTGGTTAAGGAAGAGGTTCTAGACTCAGTTAGAAAAGATGAAGTTGAGAAGGAAGAAGGAAGAAAGAAAAATTGTGATATGGATAGTCCTCTAGAACCTTTGTCTTCTGGATTAGAGGTGGCATCTAGTGGAAGATTGCCAATAAATAATAACATTGAGAGTACTGTACTTGATCATGAAATTCAAGAAGTTCAAGGAAATGCCAATTGCAGTCCTAATTCACCTAGAAATGCATCTGTGGAAACATTAGAGTGCCTTATCATTGCTGAAAGTGAAGGAAATAATGAGGAAGCCTCGTGTAGCATTGCTCAAATCACTTCAGACTCTAATGCCCAGCAAGCTCTCAAGAATGTTGACAATGACACCTCTGAGAAAGTTTGTACCGCTGATTCAGTAGTCCAATCACCGATTAGCATCAATGATGGAAGAGAAATACCCTCCAAAAAGCTGTCTGCCTTTGCTATGCCATTTAATCCATCTCCTGCCCCTGGTCCCCTTCCTGTAAGTATTGGTCTTCCTCCTAGTGGTACTATTCCTGCAGTTACCCCATGGCCTTTGAGTACTAGCCTTCATGCTACACAGGCAGTCATGATCTCACCGAGGTCTCCCATATGCAGCTCATCTCATCTTCCTTATCCTTCTCCTAGACCTCTTAACATCCTTCATACTTTCCCACTAATGTATCCACGATACACCCAACCTCCAGTCGTTCCCAATTCCACTTTTGGTATGAATAGCAACATGTTCCATGGAGATTGTTATCCATGGCAGTGCAACGTTGGTCAAAATGCACCTGAGTTTGTACCAGGATCTGTATGGTCTGGAAGCCATCCAGTGGATATTTGTTTGCCACCTGTTCTGAATCCTATTGCCGAACCCATATTGGCACCAGTGATAACATCTGATATAGGCACCGGAGTTGGCACAGGTAGTCAGTCAGACCACAATAATGAAGAAGAAAAAAGAACTGCAGGGAATGATGAAATTATCGAAGTAGTAGAGGCTAGCAAACCATTGGAAGTAAGCTGGTTAGAGAAACATGAATTGGAAGAATCACAGGTAAGTAATACAATTACTGGTCAACTGAATTCTGGAACAGATCTAAGAGAAGACACACAGCATGATGCCTCAACGCATGCCAATGGAAGTAATAGAAATAATGAGAACCAGGGGAGGTTTAGCTTATACATCAAAGGTCGACGCCGACGTAGACATACATTAAGACTTCCTATAAGTTTGTTCAATAGACCTTATGAATCACAGTCATTCAAAGTTATTTGTAGCAGAGTGGTAAGAGTAAGTGACACGGCACAACCAGAAATCATGTCTTCCAGCAAGAATGTTAATGCCGGTTAGTCACACAAGAAAGAAAAGCCACCATGATTTCAGTTGCCAAGTGGTTGAAAAGGATTTCTTATTCTTCAATCCACAACAACTTGAGATTATTTTACTATGTGATCTGATAGTTTTATTGGAGTTCTTCTGGCACTGCCTTTAAATAAAAAAGATGAACCAAATTTTGGTAGATGAGATGTTGGGATAAGAAGGGATGTATGATCTCATTGTCTGAGGCAGGTAATTATCTGTTAATGATGTTGCTTATCTTCATAATTGTCAAAACAGTTATAATGAGCTTTTGTTCCATTGTATTTACGTTAACAACAAGCAAAACATCTCTTTGATATTTAGAAACCAATGGTGATTACACTAGTTTACTATTCTATTCGGCACAAGACTGACCAAGGTTCAGAAATTTAGATTTTTTCTTAACTAGGAATAGCCTGCTAGTTCTTTCAGGAGCTGCATAAACCTACGTGCTATATGTTGTAAGTTGTCCAAATTTCAGTCAACTTGGCAATTTGTTAAAAGCATCTGTACACAATTGTTTGAACTGTAATCAGTGAATACTATTTCACTATCAAGGGCAAACTTTAGTTGGCCAATCATATAAAGACACTTTCACCTTATTTTACTGAATGAGATCACCACAAATTTATGGCTTGCCTCATGGTTCAGAAGCCTCTTGTTCTTTCTTGACTCGTGGTTAATATTAATAATCATCTGGCTGTCTGACATGTTGGACCAGTTTACAAGCTTGCCTAGTGGAAATGCCAACTTAAAATTATCATATTGTTTTCTAATTCTGGTTATTTGTTTTACTTTGATTTTCTGGTTGAAAGATACTAACTCTAATTTTGTTCTTGTAATATCCAAGTCAAATTTCTGTGAACTTAATATCAAAATTATAGTCATGTCCATTGATTAATATACATTCTCAATATCCAATAATGGTATGTGTAAAAATGCTGTGCCATTAAACTTAAGTCAACTATGTTTGAACCTTTTCTTTTACAAGTATTGACATTCAATGAAGTAGTGTTTATACCTGGTTGTCTTCTAGTGTTGGCTATAGGAACTTGACTTCAATTTCAATTTTTGAACATAAGAAATCTTTTCTTGTCATACTTTCAATGTGCTTGGTGTTTCACGGTGCTAAGGTAGTTCTTCATCTTAGTCACCCGTAGATTATGACACTGCAAAACTGTAAGATTTTAGTGCTAAGTTATTAAAAATGTAATGCTGATTTAAAAAAAAACGTTTTATTATTTGATTTTTGGTAAGATTCTGCTTCCCTTCATGGTAGTGTTTATGTTGTTATAGTGGGAACCGAAGGCAAAGGCTTACCTAAAAAAATATTAAACAAAAGGAGAATCACATTTTCAGATAAGGTGGTGGGATAGCTGAGCAATGGGATGGGAAATTATGTACATTAGATGGTAAAGTGCAATGGTCAGGGAGCTAATTAAACGAAAGAGAGAACATCCTAATCAACCACAATGGGAATTTTGAAACTCTGGTCTGAATGATCTGGCAGTTCAAGTCCACCTAAGAAAAATTTGCTCTGAGTGCCCTTATTCGTTCATGTTCTAACTCCTAGGGTCCTTATTAACCAGTGTAAACACCATGGGATATGCTTGTTTGGTTTTCTGTAAGGCTAGAATTCTAGTTAGTAGCTTTCCAAGTGAACTAACTCCAACATTTACTTGCGTAGTTATACTCTTTTGCTAGTTTTTTGGAGCTTTTTCTTTGATTGTTTGGCACAGAAGAACATTTAGAGTATTTTGGAAATTATAATTTGAACACAAATTGACCCAAAGTTTTATCTACATGAAATCTACAGGGGATGCGGAAATTTTCATCATGCACCGGCGACGAAGTCAAACAAGACAACGATGAAATACAGCAAGTAATACTTGTGTTTCCATCCGTGTACTACTCCCATCGAAGGTCTACTGTTTATTGTTTGGTAGAACTTCAGAAAAAATAAATTATTTTGCCGGAACTTGTTTATGTTTCAATTTCATTAGTCAATGTACTAATAAATGCTTTGTTTGATTGAATATTATTAATGATACAGGCTTTTGCTGTTGAGGGACAAGACTCAGGTAGTTGATCTTAAATAGTCGGGGTCGGGGATAGGAACTTTTGATGAACCAAGTAAACAACTAAAAGAATAAAACCTTATCCACAGATTAACAACTCGCTACTCCTTCCGTTATCATCATGATCAGCAGTTTCTTAAACACCGCCCATCTTTTATTAGTATCATAATTTCACGCACTGTAGTTTGGAGAAGCATTCCATCATTGAATAATAGAGTGAAACAATCGCACCTGATATGCATTTCTTTCAGGCATATTGTATCAATGCTCATGTTATGATGATGATATGTCACTCACCTTGTACACAATGTTGGTTGTGCAGTTATCTCACCCTAGGCTCAGACTTGACGTTACCGTTAATCATTGGTTGTGCAGTTATCTCTCTTTGCATTTTTTTTTTATAATCTAGTATCTAAGAGCATCTCCAATGTAGCTTTTTTAACAGGTTTATAGAGTTGAAAAAGTTTAACAAAAAAGTTCTAATGAATAGAGACATAAGCTTTGAGGTTTTTATTTTAAGAGCAGGTTTGATATTTCAAACCTATTTTTTTCTCTTGAAGATGGAGCCATTAATCATTGAAAAATTAATATTGCATGTTTGATTTTTTTAAAACCATTAAATATTTTATTTAATAGTTAAATTATACACTTTTCTTTTGAAAATAAATATATTTGATAAGTTAAAAAAAATACAAATGACTATAATTAAATTAAAATTCATAAGTTAATTAAATATTAAATAAAAATTATAAATTAAATTAAATTAAAAATCATAAGTTTATTAATTTATTAATTAAAAATTATAAATAAATTAACTTAAAGATGAGAATTAAATAAAATATTAAATAAAAATTATATAGAGATATTAAATAAAAAATAAAAATAAAGATGTATGATTTGTAATATAGGACCCACAAAAAAAGTTGTATGAAGATTTTTTGATTGTGAAGAGAATAGTAGGTTTTTCTATTTTTATATGGCATTGATGTGGCACATTGGAAATTAAAAAAAAAGCTTATGAAGAGGTTTAACTATTGGAGATGCCCTAAATCTTGTCCAACTAGTTCTGGAGATAAACAGCCGAATTTCATAGAGCGGCCACCAGACAAATTTGAAAGTGCGAGCAGCCGAATTTCATAGAGCGGCCACCAGACAAATTTGAAAGTGCGAGCGGCTTTTCATCCAGTAGTCAACGTCTCAAATTTTTTATCCCATTACATGAAAATACTCTACAGTATTTCAGATTTTTATCCCATTGTAGGAAAAATACTCTACAGTGCGGCGGTGTAGTTGAGATTCTTATTCTGGATACTCGGGAAGGCCTCTTTGTATTTTGTTTGTATGAATAACAATTGAACCATCATCATCCATTGATGAGAGACATATCTGCATGAGTTCAACTAATAAGCTTTGGTTTGGTAGGTACGTATGGTTATTCACATACACAATTATTGGCCCAGATAGTGGTCTCTTGTTCTGCCAATAAATATAGCTACATTTGGTTGAACCTTGATTTTGAAAATTGGTATTCAATAAGGGTATATGTATGATAAATTAATATCCAAAATTATTTTGAGTGATAAAGAAAATTATGGCAGCGTTGGCAGACTCTTTAAGAGAGCATTTCAAAATAAAATTAAAAATATAATAGATAGTTTGATAATAACAAAATTTTTAGAGGGTATTTCAAAAAATTCACAAAAAGATTTAGGGCATTTTGAAAATTTATTTTATTTACACTAATAAGGGAGATTGAAGAGGGTGCATTTTAAAACAAAATAAAAAATAGGGGTGTTTTGATAATATTGAAATCTTCGAGCTTCTCCAAGTGGTTATATGATATTTCGATAGATTTTTGCATTCGTATTTGATCTTGTTCTGGAACCAACATTGTACTGGATAATAGAAGTTATTTATGTTAGATTTAAATTATTCTGAATTTTCCTCTTCCATTTCTTCACATATATCCAACAGGCTCACCAACCACCTTGAGATAAGATACAAATTTCAGTGTGTTGTTATGCAGTTATTGATTGCTATTAAAAACTCAATTTACCATTGTAAGAAGAAATGAGTACCATTTCTTATCTTCGTCAAGAAATTCATTAGCATTCATCTTGTATAGTTTGATCAACGTGCTAAGCTATGATGAGTCTTTGGCTCTTTGCTATTTTCTAACAGATAATGTATGCGAAGCATGAAACAATCTTTTAGGGTGGAAGTGATTTTATCCTTTTTGCTGCAGTTGAAGCTTTTTAAATACACAATGAATCATTTTTCACATTCATAGTCCATGAAGCAATCTTTTAGGGTGGAAGAGATTTTATACTTTTTGCTGCAGTTGAAGCTTTTTAAATACACAATGAAGCATTTTTCACATTAATAGTCCATGTATGGATTGAAAATATTATCACAGGTTATGGCATTATTGGCAACAACAACAATAAGCACATTGAAACTCTGGTATTATGGGCATCAAGGCAAATGTTGTGACCTTCACAACGATCAACAGTGGCTGGTTCAGTGCAGCAGACATATATGAACCGCAAAGCTGTGTTCCTATAGTACATAGAGCTGATTAGAGGATTGATGGTTCGAAGGATCCAGTTTATTAGATGCTCTTGACAAAATCTACAAGAGATTGTGTATCCGCCAATTGTGTTTGATTCTCCAATATTATTGCAAATATTTGAAAGGCGATCAGTTCATTATCTCGTGACTTTATTCGGCTAAAGCTTAATGCGCATGCTTACAGAAAGATAGACTCCATTAAAGCATCACCAATCAAACATCATTTACAAGTGTGACAAGTTAAAAGATAGCAACCACAAGAATTCAATCATATTGTATGCATGGCAAGCTAAGCAAACTCCATTTTCTCTAATATCATAATCCATAATACTATATTCTAGACTAGGCCATTGGGCCCCACAAGGAGTCCGACCGATCACTTGCAAGATATCTTTGTTGTGCTTGCTGGTGCACACATGCAATGCATTTGTAAACCGAATTATTAGAATATGATTATACTTTGTCGGATACCGTTACTTGTCCGACAATACCGTCACCACTAGATTCCCCCCAATCCATCTCAATTACATATTTAATGACGTCATAATTAACTCATATAATTTTAAATATCATATACACATACAATAATAACCTTCTAAGCTTAATCCACGGTGAAGTTGATCCTTCTGAATCATTAAGTTTTATCCCATATTATATCATAATATATATTTAAATAAATTTTATTTTATTTATTATTGTTAATCAACTCTGATTCTTACTTTTTTAATGGATGTATTTATTATAATTTTATATTATCTAATTAAAATATTTATTAATTATCTAAATATATATTTGATCCTGTCCGAAAGTACAAGAGATAAAAAATTAAGATGTGATGTATTTATCATAATTTTATATTATCTAATTAAAATATTTATTAATTATCTAATACATATTTGATCCTTTCCGAAAGTACAAGAGATAAAAAAAGTTGAGATATGGCGCTCACGTTGATCTCCTGTGAACTCCGCGTGGACCTATAATATAGACTACGTCAGTGCCGAGCCAGAAAAGGAGTCTCCGGTATTGGCCCTCCGACGCTCAAGTCAGTCACCGGCGATGAAGCGTAAGGCGGAGCAACAAGAAGATTATAGCGCAAACAGTGAATATCGCATTCCTCCGCTGATGCGTGGACCCCATTTATATAGAGCTCCAACATCGCGCGTGCATGCTTCCCAAGGCGAGAACACTTCTCAAAGCTTTTCCTAAAAAAAAAGACTTGTCTCTGACACAGTACCTTAATGAGCCGAACATATCTCTGAAATGACAGTGAAAACTTCTGCTATACGATCTTTTAGCAGTCCATGTCCGGTGTCGGCGGTACCGACTCCCAAAAGGATGTCGATAGATATCAGAGAGAGAGTGTGCTACTAGGCCGAGCGGGCTAGCTGCTCGGCTGGAATTCCGCCGCTATGGTGCCTCGTTCGGTCGACCAGAGCCTTGCTATTCCTCCGTGTGTGTCTGCTCGACCGAAGGTCCACTAAGTCACTGTCAAGGCTTGCTACCAGGCCGAGTGGGGTAACCGCTCGACCAAAGTCGAACTCTGCCCATATCAAGCTCTGTTGTTTGACCGAGCGGGGTAGCCACTCGGCTCGACTTCTGCACATTATCTCGAGCGTTGGTTATTTGATTGCTCCCCGTGTCGAAGGCGACGACGGATCGAAGCCTTCTCCTTGGTCAGGGCATGCTTCACCCGACCGGACGATACCATCTATATATTAACCGTTTTGATTTTGACCTCCTTTGATCTCCATCATGACCACATGATAGAACCCCATTATCACTGGATCAAAATAAATAAATAAATATATAAATATACAAAGCACTGAGGTCACGAATTTGATATCTGATTGGAAAGCAAGTGGTTGTTACTTTGCATTTTTTTTTTCAATAACAAGCTAAGAAACTTTGATAATATGAAAGAAATATAATCATCCTACAAATTTTTCATTTTAATTGACTATATATATATATTAATCAAAATAATTTTATTGAAATTAAATATGCAAAAGAAATGCTATCAATGAAACAAAATATAAAACCTAGGCATCCACCTAAAAAAATACTATAAAAATAATTAAATAGTGTTTGTACATGCATCCACCACCAAGTTGAATCATCTTGCTTCCAAGTTGCTAACCAAATGTTTGATGAACAACTCTACTTCCTAATCATGTGTGATATGACATGCCATTTCATAATTGTTAATTACCCCCACTAACTAAAAACTAATGTTCCACTAATTACAAACAAACATTGGTAGTGACATTACATTAATTCTTGTTTATGGCAACTTTTTAGAAAACAAATCATGCATGTCTTGGCTCATATAATATTCTCTGTTTTTTTTCACAAAAGGAGATTTTATCTTGATTAATGTTCCCCTTCACACTTGATCAATATGTCCCTTATGTTAGAACACTTCCGGACTTAGAGAGGGGATGATTAACTTCAATCATTTTATTGATAATGATTCGTAACAGAAAATTTGAAGCAATACTAATATTCTTGATTTTACTTGATATCCATATTTTTGAGATGACTAATCTAAGAGTCTACTCTCCTCACTCATACTATGAAAACCTCATTCTAAGAGGCGGAGAAGCTTCGCACAAATAAATATGAGAAATAAAATAAGAAATATAACAATAATAAGAAAATAAATACAACAATAAATGACATTTACTCTTGATCTTTTGGTGCTGTGGACTTGAAAGTACGGTAACACTTGTCTCCAAGAAACTTTAAGAATTGACGATAAAGAGTGGAGAAGAAGAGATGCATTTAAATCTTCATGAAAGCCTTTATGTCACGCGGATTATGACCCCAATTGATTGACCTTACTCCCAATCGATTGTCATGTCAGAATCAAGCAAGTCCAGCTATCTTAAACTCACAACGACTCTTTTAATGTTCTCCTAATCAATTACCTAATTGATTAAAACGACCTCAATCGATCACCTGATCGATTCAGAAGCCTATTGTTTGCTCGCGAATTCCTCTAAATCGATTAGCTAATTGATTAAACTCCCCGCGATAAAATAACTCCACAATCGATTGACCTAATTGGCAATTAATTTAGCACCTCTCCGTACTCACGATTTAGGCTCTCAATCGATTTGACAATCAATTGGCGAAAACTTAATCGATTGCTCCAATCAATTCATGCATTTTCCTTTCTCGTGACAAACATCTCCTAATCGATTAGCTGGTCAATTAGGAAGAGCTTAATTGATTGCTCTAATCGATTAGCTCAGGGTCAATCGATTGCTCTAATCGATTGTTCAACCCTAACTTGCATGATCAAATCTAGGATTCCCTTGCCCAAATCCGGTCAATCGTGACTTGTTGAGACTTCTTCACTAAGTGTATGGTCAACCTTTGACCCACTTGGACTTTACATCTCGTGTCAACTTCTTGTTGGACTTCTGGTCACTAAGTATGGTCCTCCTTGATCCACTTGGATTTTTCTTTTGCCTAACCGTACTTAGAACTTCCCTTTGCCAACGTTTGAAAATCCTTGACCCACTTAGACTTTTGTTTGCCTAACCACAGTTAGAACTTTCCTTTGCTAATGTGTAGTCCTCCTTGCGGTTAAGACTTTCTTTTGTCAATGTGCGATCCTCCTTAACCAACTTGGACTGTTCATTGCCAACGTGTGATCCTCCTTGATCCACTTGGATTTTTGTTTGCCAACGTGTGGTCTTCTTTGACCCACTTGGACTTTCTTTTGCCTAACCTCCAGTTAGGACTTTGCCCTTGCTTAACTCTTGAGTTAGGACTTCACCTTATCTAATCTCCAGTTAGGATTTTCTAATCAAGTATCCAGTCCTCCATAACCTACTTGACTTTCGTTTCACATATCATCAAATATCCGGTCAACCATGACCTATTTAACCTATTCTCATATATTATCCTACATATTGTCCAAATATCAAAATTCAAACTCGAACCCACTCGAGTTTCGTCAAATTAGTCAATCTTGACCCGAGGATGATTGCACCAACAATCTCTCAACACCCTAACGAAATTAAAGAACCTAGCAGTCGGTGGAAAATTTTCAAGGGATGAGACTGGATTGGTCGTCCTAGGTTTGGTGTTACTTGGTTAATATTTTTTTCTTAACGAAATTAAAGAAGAAGATTGCCGTGGGTAGAGTGTTTTTTTAATTTTTCATATATATATCTTTAAGGATTGAATCTTAATTTTAACTAATTAATAAATGAATTTATTTTAATGATCTATTGACTTAATAATATTGGGTTGATGAATTTACCTTAGGGAGACATGGTAAACTTTCGTATGATTAGTTAAGTTATATCTTATGCCACTTTTTTTTTTAAAATAATTTTTATCTGTAAATAATTGAAGAAAACATTCAATTTTAGCATTTTTATTCATTAAAATTTGAATTTAATTGGAGGTGGTGGAATAACGCAAGTGTGATGCAAGGAACCTCGTTCATCAAGATCCGTGGAAACGCAAAACAGTGATACGTGGCGGAACGATCGTCGTCAGATTTAGTGGCAGGGATCGTCATTATACTCCTCCCGAGGGCGAAGTGTTTTGATTCATCAGAAGGGTGGCCGCCGGCGGCGGGCGATGCGATGGCGACGCCGCCAACGAAGGCGACGTGAGAGGCGGGGAGTGGAAGGAGGAGTAGTTCCTTTTCTGTTTTTTAATCGTTCCCTTCTTCCTTCTCTTCCTCGTGATTGCCTGTCGACCCATGACTTTGACCGCCCACGCGCCCACGCGCCCACCGCCTGTTCGTTCTTGGGTGCCTCAGGGAACCCGATGCGTAGCTGCGTACAGGTTTTGGTATAATCTAAACTAAACATTGTGGTGCCCGGGAGGCGAAGGGAGTGGGGAGTGAGGAGGAGGTGCAAGCTGCTCTCTTTGTTATGTTCCCTGTTCTGAAGCGTCACTGGCCAGTACAAAGCTGACTCCAAAAGTGTGCCAAGCGTGGGACCAAAGTAGACTAGAGTCTAGAGGGAAGAAGATAGAAGAGCAATGGTGGGAGGGAGAGTGATGAGCGAGGAGTTAAAAATGAGTTTTTTATGCTTAATAAAGGAGGCGTTGTTTTTGCGAATGTGGTGGCGCCGCTGCTTTAATGGGTTGGGTAACAATAAGATATCTGCCGTTGCTGCTGCTCTTGCAATAGGACCTCGAGTAGGAGAAAGGAGGAAATTGGGATCGTCACCGGCCGTGCTGCTTGTGCTGCTGCCGGTGGAGAAAAGGGGACGCCTTCTTTATGGCGGCGATGGCGGAAGGGCGGGAGAGCGAGAAAGGTGCCTCCTTTTGGGCCTTGTTTGTGTTTCTCTCTCGCTTGTGTTTAACCGTGGGATGCTCTTGCTAAGGTCTCTATGCAAGGGATCCACTCTATGAGGAGCTGTGGAGGGCTTGCGCCGGGCCTCTGGTGGAAGTGCCAAGGGCCAAGGAGAAGGTCTTCTATTTCCCACAGGGCCATATGGAACAGGTGAACACACGAACGCCGTAGAAAAGCTGCAAAAGCAAAAGGAAATAGAACTATTTTTTTTTCTCTCTCTCTCCCTCCTTCCCTTCTAAAAAAGATGATTGTTTTCTTGATGGTCTTGTGTTTGCCTGTATGGATGCAACTATAGTTGGAAGCATCGATGAATCAGGAGTTGAATCAGCAGATTCCTCTCTTCAATCTCCCTTCAAAGATTCTCTGCAGCGTTGTTGATGTTCGACTGAAAGTGAGTTCATATCTCTCGACTATTGCTTTAGTCACAATGGTTTTTCTTTCTTGTACTTGTGAAAATTTTGTTCTTGCTACTCCACAATTACCATACATGCTAGGCTGATCCTGAAACGAATGAAGTGTTTGCTCAAGTAGTTCTTCACCCAGAAGTGGATGTAAGAACTCGAATTAGTTCTTGACTTTTTCTTTGTTTTTCTTCTCACTTTGGGTTATTTAGATTATCAAGCGCAAGTTAATCACATCTATTCAATTTTAACGACCAAAAACTTTTGATGGGGCTGTGGTAGCAACATGAAGTTCCAAGTCCTAATGAATGTTTTGTGGAGGCAAGACCCAAAGTGTACTCTTTCTGTAAGATTTTGACAGCCTCAGACACTAGCACTCATGGTGGATTCTCTGTTCTTAGAAGGCATGCCACTGAATGCCTTCCTCCACTTGTGAGTTCCATTTCTTTTATGCCTTATCCTGTTTAAGGGCTTTTAAAGATCATTTTGCTGATTGTGAGATTCTCTTCTCATGGTAGGACATGTCACAACAGATTCCAACTCAGGAACTTGTGGCCAAGGATCTTCACAACTTTGAATGGAGATTCAAGCACATCTTCAGAGGTAAAAAGTATCTAACTTCTTCTGAAGAACTCAATTTCTGTTTTGAAATCATTAGTTTCCATCAATTTCTCTGTGGCCATAACCTTTCATATGTTGTTTCACTTGAGCTATACAGGTCAACCACGGAGACACTTGCTCACCACTGGATGGAGTACCTTTGTCACATCTAAGAGATTAGTTGCCGGAGATGCATTTATTTTCTTAAGGTATCATAACATGTGCTTCCCCAATAGGATTATGGAGAATTCCAAGGGTCTCCAATGTTGTGATTTTGTGTTTTTTCATCAGAGGGGAGAATGGAGAACTGCGTGTGGGGGTAAGACACCTTGCTAAGAAACAAACAACAATTCCGGCCTCAGTCATATCCAGCCAGAGCATGCATCTTGGTGTGCTTGCAACTGCCTCGCATGCTTTTACAACTCATACTCTCTTTACTGTCTACTACAAGCCAAGGTTAGACACAAACACTTATCCATGCTCAATTAAGCATGCCATTTTCTTTTTAAACTATTGCGCTGGTTATATTCTTATGATTGCTTTTTGTGGTTCATACATCAGGACATGTCAATATATTGTAAATGCCAACAAATACTTAGAAACATTGAAAGTTGGATACAATCTGGGGACTAGATTTAAGATGAAATTTGAGGGTGAAGATGTTCCTGAAAAAAGGTAACTCAGACAAGAAAATACCTTTTTTGCATCTTCAGATGTATTTACTAGTTGTTTGTCATCTCTCTGATGGTTATAATTTTTAACCTCAAGGTTTTCTGGGACCATTATTGGGTTTGAAGATCTTTCTTCTCAGTGGAAAGATTCTAAATGGAGATCCTTGAAGGCTGGTTTGATTTGCTCTTACTATACTTAGTTATTTTGCACGATTTGAATCTTTTTAATCTATAATGTATATATTTTTCAGGTTCAATGGGATGAGGCTACTAATATTGAGCGACATAATAGAGTTTCTCCTTGGGAAATTGAGCCTTTCAATGCCTCTATGCCTTCTGAAAATGTCCCGCTGCCGGTGATTGTCAAGGACAAAAGATCAAGGCAGCCTAGTGATATTAAGGATATCTCAGCCTTTGGTACGTAAAGATTAATTTACTTTTACTTTACTGTGAGTAAAAATACTTTTATCAACTTATTCCTTCTATTTATTACTCCCTTATTTTCAGTTATTTCTTCATGCAAATTCTAATGCATCATTCTGGTACTCAGGACCGACTGAGCTACAAGATTTAGCTGCCTTAATTAGCAGAGGTTCAGAACTTGACGAAACACAAGAAACTTGGTTATCTATTAAAAAAGGATGCAAGAGAAACAATATCATATGCATGACAAGTTCACAGGACTCTTTAATGTTTGATGGTTGGTTGAAGGAAGCCCAATCTCCTGCTAAGAGCTCAGGTTCCTCACTAACTTCACTCAAACTATCCCAAAAAATATGTGAAGAGACCAAGTGCATGACTGAGCCTGCCCTTAAGTTCGGAAATGTCATGGAGTACCCGAAGAAACCTGAAGGCAGTACTGCCAATTACCGCTTATTTGGGATCGATTTGTCTAATCACTCAAACAACATAGCAGACTCCAAGGTAGCAGTGACATTTCCTTTCAGCAAAAATAGTGTGCCTTTTGAGCATCATTCTGCAAAGCTATCTACTCCTTTGGAAGACTCTAAACGTAAGTTGGGGCTTTTCAAAACTTCAAAAGATCAAAAACAATCCCCACAAGATGGTTCAAAGGAGATCCATGGACGACAAACTTGTCTAGTTAGAAGCCGTATCAAGGTGAATACTTCCTTAGCCGAAGTTATGTAATTTATTCAGAATTGATATGTTTAAAAACACTTGTTAAATTTCTATAACAAGTTGCACATGATTTTTTTTTCTTCTTGAATGTGTATGGTGAATAGGTTCATATGCAAGGCATTCCAGTAGGCCGAGCTGTGGATCTGACAGTACTAGAAGGATACAATCAACTGATAACAGAGCTGGAAGAAATGTTCAATATCAAAGGGGAACTTCACCAGAATAAATGGGAAATTATCTTCACTGATGATGAGGGTGATATGATGCTAGTTGGTGATGACCCTTGGATGTATTTCCCTCAAATCTTGTTATCTATTTCTTTAATATGTCATGTCATTTCTTTTCTTTTTGTACCTACACTTGTTTATACTATTGGCTCGGTGTTAGTTTGTTGGGTTTATCTAATACCATCTTGTGTGAATTGCACAGGGAATTCTGCAAAATGGTCAGGAAGATTTACATCTACCCTACTGAAGAGGTGAAGAAAATTAAGCCTATCGGCGGTTATACTTCAGCAGTGGATGATGAAGAAATCCTTTTTTAAGGGAACAGAAATCATGAACTGAAGGGGGAGTACTAACATCATTCGTTTACTCGCCAATGCAATTCAGTTAACTTGAAAGTCATGAGAATTTGCAGCTCATGTTCTTTAGGAGCTTGTAGAAATAAATTGCAGACTTGAAATGCTGCAGTCAATGCGGAGAACTACTTTTAGTATCATATATCTATCTGTCTGTTTATCTATCTTGTCAAGATTGTTGAGTTCATAATTTTAAAGTATGAAGACAATATATTTCTATTGTGTTTAAACTATTGTTTGGAGTTGCTTGATTTCCTGATTCTGCAAGTCGATGTTCTCAACTTGCAAATATATGGTATGAATATTTCTTGCGCATCATATATAGCTAGTGCTGTTCTTTCAAGGTTTTAGTAATTTTCCTTCGGATTCCATCATAATGATTAGGATCAAGTGCAGTATCAATAAATAACTTTCAATGCATGACTGAAGCACTAAGATCCATCCAAGAGACACTTCTTTTTATACATGATCAACTATATCCATCCAAGCACAATTAATGAATGAGTATTTTTATAGTTACTACTATTTAAGGTTATCATCTTCATATAATCAAAAGATTATCATCCTCTATGAATAATTCCTCGGTTCCTTCCTTTAAGGGTATTCACAAGATGTCTTTCTGTAACTCATATTAAATTGGTTTATAAGGGGTTTTGTCTTCAGACTTGGTTTATAAGAGGCTTTGTCTCTACTTGAGCAACATCAGAATTGACATAGCCTTTATTGTCAGAATCACACATAGCTAATAAACAACTAGCTGATGCACCAAGTTGAGGAGCATTATTTAAAAAATTCTTAAGTGTACTTAAAACTTATGGAGTACATATTGAAGTAATATTTAATTAAGATACGGCAAGGGAGCATGCCAATGAATTAAGTCTTCTTTCCTCCAATCCCAGGCTTCCCCTTCCTTGGATCATGCTTAGGGTTGGGCCCTGTCTCATAATCCTGTATATCCACCAGGAGCTTCCTTGATGGCATCTGATACAATTAAACACCAAGGATTAGTTAAGCAGCATGAGTTAATCAGTAACTAAACAGAGCATTGACAATACCTTCTTTGCCAGATCTATGTGCTTAGTCTCCTCTTGAGTAGCCATGGATGGTGTGAAGACGAGGACGAGGAGGATGAGCAGGCCTGTGGCTCCTTTCAGCATTGTGAATTGACTCGAGGCTCGAGTACTTGTTCAGTGGATTTGATGAGAAGAAGGTTGGAGATAAGGGCTCTCCTTTTATAGAGGAGGAAGGCAGACTTGGAAGGTAAAATTTGACAATATCACTAAAGCTTTTCGTTGACAATGATAACCATTAACCCCCTCAAATCTCTAAGTCAGATCTGTTCCACTATTTTTTTTATTTCAGTTCTTTCTTGTTCATCAGAAATCTCCAAGTTCTAGCTCAAATTCTGGTCAGAAATCTGATTGTATCAAGCAGGAAGTTATAAGACAGTTCAACATAAATGTAGTGCTTCAGACCATTTTTACTATTTTGACAAACATAGACTAGTTGGATTGGTTGACTTTTGGATTGAAGTTAGGTGTAGAAGAAGAGTTCTCATGAGGTTGTCATGGGAATTAGGAATGACAATCGAATTCCAAAGTCAAAGATGATTTCTGTCTTCCACTATTTACCTTTATCAAGTTGATATCAAACAGATGATCATGATACGTGAGAGAGATGTGAAGCACAGAACTTGCATGGCTACCTACCCAATTACCAAGTCAACTATTTCTACTAAAGTGTGTGGAAATTGTATCAGTATACATCATTGGACAATGTTTTAAAGATGGAGCTAAAGAGTGAAACTGGAATAGGACTGGCACGCACATGAATTGTCATTTGCAATGATGATTTTATCATTTGCAAGAGATTTAGTCCTAGGGAATTGTCAATTTCTTGGAGTGTGAATGAATAGCCGTCGTAATATTTTAGTGGTCTTGTAGTGGGAAGAGACTACTGCTTCCAGCACTAGAGAATTGCAATTTGGTACAAAATCTTTATAGCTTGATTTTTTCCCCTTGTTTTCTTTTTTAAAATTCTTGTACGAAATCACTCTCAAGAGAGGAAAATTATCCCGAAGGAACAATAGTAGTGTCCTAAATGCGAATCTATGATCTGATAAGTTCACCTCCAGTAATGAGAAAGATCTTCAAAGTCATTATTTTCTGTTTGTAGATGTTTATAGATTATGCATTCCAACTTCTTGTGAGAGATCTAGTGTATATGATCAGCAGAAACAAACACAAGATATGTATCAAATTCCTAGAAGGTAGCAAATGAGATGGACACAACTGCTTATTTAAGTGCTAAGTTCAGTATCAGCACTGCAACACACCCTCACCAAAAAGGCCAAGGCTTTGAGAGTTATGCCTCTTCTTCCAAGGCTGCTAGCTGCAGCAGCCACTCTTTGCGCGACCATCGTCGTGGCCACGAGCCATGACTCCACCATGGTGTTTGGTCTAACCTTGGAAGCCAAGTTCCAGCACACTCATGCCCTCAAGTAAGCAGCATATATGTCTCTGTACTCATCCTTAAACCACGTAAATCTCTCAACAAACTATGTTGTGTTGTGTGTAGGTTGTTTGTCATGCAAATGCTATAGCTTTTGTCTACAGCTTGGTTTCAGTTTGTGTACCTTCAACGAGCTTGCTGTCAAGGTTGGTCATTGTGCCTGATGTTGCAAGTGCCTCGGACCTACTGGCTTTCTCATACTCTTCATGTTTGACTGACTGTCTACAATTTTTGTAGATTTTGGCGATGCTGCTGACGGCTAACTGCCGTTGCAGCAGCAGGAGCCATGGCACAGCTAGGGAAGGAAGGCAACAATTATGCAGGGTGGCTGCCTATATGTGACCAAGTGCCGAGCTTCTGTGATCATATGTCATGGGAGCAATGATATGTGGCTTGGTTGGTGTTTCTACCTTCCTTCTGATTGTGCTCCATGGCATTCACACAACGCTGAGTCCTAAATTCCCATGTTACATACAGAAATCTTGTATTGATCTGCTATAAAGTTTTTGTTTTTGAAGCTTTCTTTAAGCTCTCTTTTAATATGTTGTATAGATTGTTGTTGCTTTATAATTGGTAATTTCAGAATAGTTTTTTTCTAAATTATACGATAATATAATAATATTGAATTTCACTCTTAGCCAAAAATAGATTGGTGTGGGTCGCCCTAGTGTGCCAAGACATTAAATAATTTTTCAAGTTTTTAAGGTTTGAATCTCAGTTAGATTATTACCTTCAGCGGAATGAAAAATTTAGAACATTGAATCCTGGGAAAGGAATCACTCGCACTTTCAAATTTATCCAGTGGTTTATTTATATTTCGGACCTAATTGGACTGAACGTCTAGATCCATGTTTATAAATCATGATATTGGATTGTAAGAACGCACGATCCTATAATCTGAAACACCGAATCAATTATAGATCATGCAGAAAAGTTTTTGGCAGTGGAATTGGAGTAGGATTGGTGGGATCATAGTAGAATTGACACGGTTGGAGCAGGATCGGAGAAAGATCGATAGAAAGTTTAAGAGTCTATAACTTTTAAGTTGAACCATGAGACCTATAATATATCAAATAGAAGCATGTTCGGATAACTATAGCATTAATTATTGAGTGAAGCTTGTAACCGTCCAATTTCATACTAAAAATAAGTTGTTTAAAACCTTTTAGAAACCAGACAGATTTTTAGTCTTTTCTATATTATCTTTTAGATTATTTTATAATTTAAGTTATTTTTGTCTTTTACATAATTAGGATGTCTGAGATTATTTACACATCTATTTAGTTATATGTGAGTTAATTTTGATCAATAATATTTTATCAATTTTTTTTAAATGATGAGTTTTTAGATATCTACTGCCTAATATTATATAAAGTCAACATGTCTTTAAGTGTTCGATCGAAAGTTTCAATAATTTTTGCTACATTAGCTGCTTTATTGTATTTAAACTAAGTCATTTTGCGAACGAATATTCTTGAGATTGGATGTTATTATTGTATTTAAACTAAGTTATTTTGCGAACGAATATTCTTGAGATGGGATGTTATTATTGTTAGTGTCAGTAAAATTTTACTCTTATTTAGAGATATAAAAATATAAATAATTATTGTATTAGAATGGTAGTTAAATTACTGGTTAATTTAAATTGATTTATGTGTGTGGTATGCTATTTATATGAATGATATTTTAAAAAAGAAATCTAATGACTAATAATGTACAGTAAAATTTTAAAGATTTTTAATTGGATCTCTTCTATCCTAAATCAATACTTAAATTAAACTAGCGATTGTGCACGGTTGTGTGAGTTAGACCCCTTATTTCAGGTGTGCCAATGTAAAGAGAAATTTGGAGGGAGAAGAATTGACGTATAAAAAATAATTTTAATTTTTGAGGATTGCCTTACTTTTATTTTTTTAGTGAGGTAAGACCTTTTATTTTTATTTTTTTAGTGAGGTAAGACTCTCATATTTTTATAATTGTATACACCTATAATAGTTATAAAAAATTGAGATGGGGCAACTGCCCCACCAAAGTTATACGTGGTTGGGTTAAAAAAAATTGAGATGGGACAACTGCCCCATCAAAATTATATGTGGTTCCGCCCTTACTTGCATATGTAATATAATACATGAACACGCGGATAACACTCTCTTTTATAAAAAATTAATTTAATTTTTTTATATTAAATTGATAAGAATAAATACAAACTTAATGTTAGCCAAAAGACCGTCCATAAATTAAATAAGGGTGCGCATGACAAACTCTCCCTATAAAAATTAATTTAATATCATATTTGAATTTAACTAAAAAGCTAAGAAAAATATATTTTTTCCCAAGATATTTATAGAAATTTTTCTATTCATAATATTACTAATTTTAAGATGTTAGAACTAAAAACAACTCTAGATTGTGAGTCTCAGACTCTAGATTATGTATTTATAAAAATTATTAATAAATTTTAAAATTATTTTTGATATAAATAGTATAAAAATGTTAACGTATTTTTATTTTAAGACTGCACTTTCGTTAGTAAAGAGAGATTCTTAATAACAATACGAACGCAGATAGAAAGAAGGTTGTGGGTTAGTAATCTCGAGCCCAAATCTAATTGTGGGCTCTTCGTGAATGTTTCTCGAATCTTCGACGGGCTTCGCGAGAATTGGACCTCATTTGCAATCTTGGCATGGCGTTGCTGGCTAGATTCAACGTCTTCCTCCCGCAGAATTAACGAGAGGAGGAGGAGCTGAAATTGATCCCACTTCCTGTTGCGATTTGCGAAAGAGGGAACGATACGGTGGAAGAATCGAGGGGAACGAAGCGGAGGGGCAGCGACACTCCTCGTCGCCAGGACAAGAGAGGAAGGTACAGCAGCAGCAGCAGAAGCAATTGTGGTTTCAGTGATTATACAGGCCAGAGCGGTAGGAGAGCAGAGGCGGCGGCCGGAGAGATGGGAGTGGATTACTACAAGATCCTCGGGGTGGACAAGGGCGCTAAGGAGGACGATCTCAAGAAAGCCTATCGCAAGCTCGCCATGAAGTGGCACCCCGACAAGAACCCTAATAACAAGAAGGAAGCGGAAGCAAAGTTCAAACAGATCTCGGAAGCTTATGAGGTACGAACCGGAACCTCCATCGTAGATTTAAATTGTAAATTCCCGATCTTGTCGATCGATTTTATTTTTTTCCTTCTTTTGTTTGTCTGTTATAGGTCCTGAGCGATCCGCAAAAGCGCGCTGTCTACGACCAGTACGGCGAGGAGGGACTCAAGGGTCAGGTCCCGCCGCCTGGCGCCGGTGGGCCAGGAGGTGCCACCTTTTTCTCCAGCGGTGGAGATGGACCGACCTCGTTTAGGTTCAACCCCAGGAACGCCGATGATATTTTCGCGGAATTCTTTGGGTTTTCCAGCCCGTTTGGAGGTGTGAGCAGCGGCGCTGGTAGCGCCAGGGCTGGATCCAGATTTCCCGGGCGAATGGGGATGCTCAACGAGGACTTCTTCGGATCTTCCTTTGGTGGGGCCGGAGAGGGTGCATCGCAACCGCGGAAGGCAGCCCCCATTGAGAAGAGGCTTCCGTGCAGCCTGGAGGAGTTGTACAAAGGAACCACCAAAAAGATGAAAATTTCGAGAGAAATTCTGGATGCAAGTGGGTAAGTTTCTGCTCTTCTCTTTCTCAATGAGATCCAAATCAATTGTGTTATCCTCATGTACTAAGCCAGTGTCTTGTTTTGTCGAATCGCTGCAATTTGCATTGCTGAGGTGAAAATTTTCCATCATTCTCTTCGGAAAAAGAGTTGTTTCTGCATAAAATACTAGTTTTGTGTGTTTATATATATAGAAAGAAGATTCAGCCAGTGGTAGGTTCTTTGCAAAAGTGGATCCAACTGGTAAGGTTGGAAGAATTGTTTCCCACCCACTTATGAAGAAGTTGGTTTGTAGCAGTATGGCTCTTTGGTCAATATTAACTATTAAGCCCGCATTTTTTGTGTGTAGATAGTGTTGGGCTCTTTATTAAAGTTTCTTGCATGTGACCTAGAGGTCACAGATTCGAGTCTTGGAAATAATTTCTTGCAAAAGTAGGGAAGACGGTGTACAATAGATCTTTCCCTGGGGCTTTGTATTGACGGGAGCTTCATGCACTGGACTGTCCTTTTAAATGGTATTGTTCTAATTCACTAAACTGATACGAACTACTAAGGATAACCATGACGATCTGTGGCACCCAGCTTTCATAACTGTGACAACTGTGTATACCTGGATGGTTGTGTTGTCATTTGGATCCCTCATACACCAGATGCACAGTGAAGGGGGGCTTTATCCCTACTTTTCCCTTGATTTGAAGATATGGCAAAATGCTTCTGAGTGTTTTTGTCCCTCACGTTCACATTTCTAATCTTCATTGACATATTAGAATAAAAAAGGACATTATATAACATTATTCTATACTTTGAGGATATTGCACTTTTTAGGTTTATGACCTTTTTAACTATGACATTAGTAGGGAAAAAGATTAGTATGATTTTGTGAAATAATTTGCTAACTTTATAATATTTAGCACACTTTTAGCTTATTATGTTAATTCTAATTAATTGTGTGTGTTCTGATTAACACCTTGCTAGGTGGCAGGTTCACCAATATTTCTTTGAATCAATCAACTTGTGGTATAATTGTCTATAAATGCAGTTGTAATTAGAGATAGGTACTAGTAACAAAACCAATATTTGGTCACAGTTGTTGTGTATCTATGTTAAGAAAAGATTTTTAGTTGAAGAATTTGAATTTGGCTACTCTCCTTAGACCAAAGATTTGTCAAATGCAATAGGAACCAAGGAAGGAAGGAGGATGGAACAGGGATTAGATCAATTTTTAAGCTTTGATCCTTTCTTCTTTTACATTGGCAGATGGAACGTGGGACAAGGAGGATGGAAGATTCAAGGAATGATAAAGACCATTTATTTTTGAGATGGATGTGAAAACTGTTTCTTGATTTGAATCCCAAAATACTCCCTCTGCCAGGCTTCTCTAGTTTAGGTTTTAGTTGGAGTGAACCACATTCAGACTTCCATGACCTCTTTTTCATTGTTTTGATTTTTTGCCGGACTTTAGTACGGTATGCTTTGACTTATCACTAACTATGCATTCAACTTTTGGTTGGCATTTGCTTTGTAGGCACGAGATAACTTGTCTGCTAGAGTGGTATCGAGTTTATTCAATCAGTTTGGATCATCCTGCTAAAACTCTCTCGTGTCCAATGTTTTGCAGGAAATCAATGACTGCGGAAGAAATTCTAACAATTGACGTTAAACCAGGCTGGAAAAAGGGCACAAAAATAACATTCCCAGCAAAAGGAAATGAATCACCAAATGTACTTCCTGCAGATATCACCTTCATTATCGATGAGAAGCCTCATCCTCTTTTCAGCAGGGAAGGCAATGATCTGATTGCAACACAAACGATCTCTTTGGCAGAAGCCCTGACCGGTTACACGGTTCAATTGGCTACACTTGATGGTCGAAGCCTTGCTATTCCCATAAACAAGGTCATTCATCCTGGCTATGAGGAGGTGGTGCCTGAAGAAGGAATGCCAGTACCCAAAGATCCATCCAAGAAAGGAAATCTTCACATCAAATTTGATATCAAGTTCCCGACAAGGCTTACAGCAGACCAGAAGGTTGGGATCAAGAAGCTATTAGCTCCATGATAAAAAACTGAGGGTTCAAGGATGATGCAGCTTCAAGCATGGCGCCATGAATATTAAGCTGGGAAAAGCTCAAACGTGTTATAGGTTTTTTGCTCCATACGGTAATACATAAAGAAACCTTCTTTTGTTATGATCGTTTATATCATCAAGTCTTGTAAGGATTTAGATAATGCATTTGCCATGCGATTTGCCAGGCCAATGAGGCCATAGAATAAAGCTACAGGAAAAAAAATCTTTGCAGAGTTTTGTAACTGCTATTTGGTTTGCTTAGTGAAGATGTAAAATAGTCTGATTTAACAGCTCAAATAGCTAAACTACTGATCAGTTGAAGCTATTGTTATAGATAACCAAGCAGAAAATAGAACCAAAAAAAAATCCAACTTGTACATATTTTAATTGACTTTACATTTAAAGATATAGGCAGGTCTGTGAAAGACATTCACAATCCCACAGTTTGAATTCTCCACAAGCAATCTGATGCTCTTTCTGAAGCTTCTAAACAAGAAATTATTTGCAGTAATAGAACATTAATTAGCCTGGAAGGATTTCTGCTCTGCTATATATATATATATATATATATATATATATATATATATATATATATGCCTCACATCATTATTCTTTTTCTTCTTCAACTGGCACAAATTATATGCCAGACCTTGAACTCCATGAAATCTTCCAAGCCCAAGGGTCTCTGCTGCTCAGGCAGCTTTTATCTGCAGCAGATGTTTCATAGAAATTGCTACAATTACTAGCCAAAAAAGCCATTCAGATGCTTTGGTACAAGCAATGCAAGTGCTATTGAAGCACTGTAGCTCAACTAAAACAAATGTGTGGTTTTTTATGCAAGTAAAATGTAATCCTTCTCATCTTTATGCATACATATTCTCATGTTTGGAAGCTAACCTATAGTTACTTTTTTTTCTAGTTTTTTTTTCCTTGCCGATTTAAAAGTAACAAAGTAGAAGCTCTACGTGGCATTGTGTAGAAAAACATACTCTTTTCTCCTCTTCCATCTTTGCCTTAATATACTAGTAGAGGGCAACACCAGCAATGGCAATGCAAGTGCCAATGCCTGTCTGTGTTGAAATCTTGTTCCCTGCTAAAGAACAGAAAAGTTGAAACGTTAATGGCCTATGCCAAATCTACAGACAGACAGTTATCATACTCTATGTCGGCTCATTCCAAAGATGATTATTAAGAATCCAATCAGGAACACACGTTTCAGAACATTTCCAACAGCCTGTGTGAGAGGAGCGACACGTTCCAAGGTGTTGGTTGCCACCTGTTGATCGTCTTGCGTTAGACTATGAAAGAATCATCATTGTGGAATGGCAGGATGAGCAATGTCAAGACACTTGAGACTTTCGGGAAAATCAAAAGATGAATGGCCATGTGTCACCCAACTAACACCAATTATTCTCCAGTAAATGCAACTAAATCTTACTCCCTGAACTAGTTTAGACAAACAGTGAATCACTGAAGGGTGCATCTAAAAGTTAATCATTGATCTCTTCCTAGCCAAGTGATCGGCAAATACAAATTGATAATATTATGTAAACATAATAACCATTTGCATGCGGCGATGGTAGAAACAGGCAGTACTTTTTTCCCCCCGAAACAAGCAGACAATCTTCATGGCAAACCGGTCAATTATAAGATTGCAAACTTGGCATTTAACCACTGATGGTTTATCATCCTAATAAGAATCACAACAAATGTGGCTATTAGTTTATAAAACAGAGTAGTAGTTTATAACTATCTACAAGGATTACATGAAGAAATAAATTTTTTATTTGTATGTTTAAAATGCTCATTCTACTGCAAATGCTAGTGGCTAGTGAACACAAGATTATGTTCTAGATGTGAATAATTTCAAACAAACTACACGCTTTGTCACATGATTTGTGTATTTGGTGAGATTACAGATTATGTTCAGCATGTGAATGCAGTGAAAAGCATCCTCTTAATTGTTCTATAATTTCATTGATTTACTCACCAGAATTGTGGGAGGGATACAAACAAACAGCGCAATGATTGATATGTAAGCATAAATATTTGTGTTATCCATCTCTATCTGCAACAAACAAATTGCCAGTTTGTAAACATTATGAAAATAAAAATGATCTGTAGGGTGAAGAGACAAAATAACCATGGCTTTCATAGAAAAAACTGCTGCGGTATGTGAAGGAGACGTTTGAGATCATAGCACTAATGAAGTCAGTCCAGTTGAATGAAAGCTCCGTGAGGGATGCCATTGAGACCTGTAATTTATATAAGAAAGACTAATTTTCTCCACTTCATGCCAATAGGAAATGTAGAGATGCATTGTCCATAAGGATTTATGAGTCTGCGGCAACTCATTGTATTAATCTTCTGATATAATAGCTTGAATTGCAATAACAGTATCTAAAACAATTTCTAAGCATTATGTTATGTCAGGCGGATTGGAATTTAGGATCATGGATAAGATGCAGCTGAACTCAGAACTTGCATTTCCTATATAAATGCATACAGAAGATTGCATGAGGATGGTGACCTATTTTAACTAGTACTCGGGCACACTTAAGCAGCACTTTGATTTATATGTCCAATCGATATAAACATACACTAGCACTAGGGTAGTAAATTACCAATCACAACTACAGCTAGCAATAACCAGAGCGTCAATGGTATTTGTTGTCCAAGTATGAACTGGGAAGCTGCTGCATTAAAGAAGGGTTCCAAAGCTGGCATCAAAACAATTAAATGTCAGAGTACAATTTAGAAGCATTGAACTGGAACAATTCTTGAAACCTAAAAGTTCCAGCACAGTAGTCCAGAAGCCAAAGCTCAAGATTACCTTTGATTGTGTGAGTAAATGCGACTGCAACGGTATCAAATGACACATTGCTAGTGACACGGCCAAGAGCATGGCAGACTGCAACTGGGATGAGCAATTTCAAGAGGTTCAAGTCGATGGGCTAAAAGTAAACAAGTTATATCAACTACCATGCCATAGCCTGCTAGGCAAGTTTCACAAGTTGGCAACTGAGTATAAGTTTTCTGAACAGTGTACTAAATATTGATTCATTTGGTTTACTAGACAATGCGTGCTTAAATGTGTAGCAAATGAAACAGTATAGGTGATCTGAACGGTGTACGTGCCAAAATACCTTATTGCACAGTAGGAACACCGTTCCACAGAACACCCACGCAAATTTCACACACAAACAAAAACACAGTATTTGCACCACACTTTTTTCCAAGACCTATCAAACGATCAAATGCAAGCATAAATGGGAGGAGAAACTTACGTTGCGCTTGGGAAGGCCAACGCTCCAGCTCACCAAACAGTACAACAGGCCAACGAGCAAGTGGATCACTGAAACAAAGCTGCATCACCAGAAGCAGGTCGGTTTGCAGCAAAGTTACAACGTAAGGCCAAATTATATTATAAAAAAATGGTAAATCCAGTTAGTCTCACTAATTAATCTGAGCTGATCGGTCTAGTTCTATAAAATTTTTTATCGATTATTAGAATAAATCGGGAAGCGCATGGTGGATAACCCCAGAGCCCAATATCATTTGGTTGTGCGTCTAATTTAAAAGAAAAATTTCTATAAATAAATCATAGCCGGGATTGAACTGCGGGTGTTTGAGAAAGTAATTGTAAATCATGATGTTGAATATCATGTTCAAGAAATACCTAGAAAAAAAAACTTGAATTATAAGTACACTGGAACAAATAGTAGTCCATCCATTTATTTCAGTTGGAAGTTGGAAAGCTTGGCAGTGAGAATACACTACCACATGAAGAAGAAGAATCCGGTGACTAAAGCGGGGTACTTGGCAGCGAAGCTCAATTCTGCTTCCATGTTCGAAATAAAAAAAGTCCAAAAAAAAAAAAAAAACAAAATAGCGGAAGATTTCGTTAGGATTCGATGAAGCCACGGACGAGAAGGAGGTCACTCGAAGGAATCGCTCCCTTCGGCGGGAGAGGACGAAGCGGAGGCCGCCACCGCCAGCCCGCCACGTGGCGGAGCCGAGACGCCTTCTGCTTGCCCCCGGCGGCTGCGGCGTGGGAAGCGATTCTCTCCGGCGGAGTGGCGCGGTCGAGGTAGAGAAGCACAGTGAAGATCTGGCAGCTCCAGATGAGGTTCCGTTCGTCAGCCACTGATCCGGTGGGCCAGGCCGGGGAGAGGACCGCAAAGGGATCCGCCGCTTCCGCTACCGGAGACACCTGCCGCCGCCATCCTTCTTGTCGAGATCGATGGAGAGGCAGACAACGGAACAACTGAACAAGTGGCAAAAAGCGAAGCACTCTCGCCATCCCATCGCATGATTATAAAAGATGAATACGTTCCTCCCAATTAATCCGTCCCAAAACCGACACTCTCGCCATCCATCCCAGCCAGGCCTGCGGGGAGCTGAGAAGAAAACTATTATAGAATTAAAATATTATTTGACGCGTGGGACTTATATAGACTATTATATGTATGTATTAATGTACGTATATATGCGGATTTGTGTCGGACGAGTGAGAATTTTTTTTTTTTGGGTCTATAATGTAATTATCGAATCGTGGTGATGATTTGATTATAATTAGTTATAATTTTTTTTAATAAGTTACAATTTGGATTGAGATGAGTGATCGGAGGTCACTTGGAGGCCGCAGATAGTGGGTCGGTGGCCAGGCCGCTAGATGTCAAGCGAGAAGTAGCCTCTTGTCCATTCTAATTCAAACTATAACTTAGGTGGAAAAATGAATCCAAAAAGAAATTACAACAAATTACAATCGAATCATGACCATAATTACATTATAAATCATCCTTGGCCCATAAAAATAGACTAGAAGATTCGGTCTTTTATTTATATTTATATATATATATATACTAGAAGATTCGGTCTTTTATATATATATATATATACATATATATATAGAGAAATGATATGCTGCGGATCAAAGCCGTGCGAACCGCTGCGGACATGCCTTCCTGATCGGTCTCTGGACCGATCAGGAAGGCATCGGTTCCCTGATCAGTCTGGTGACCGATCATGAAGGCATGTCCGCAGCGGTCCGCTCGGTTTTGTCCGCAGCATATCATTTCTGTATATATATATATATATATCTTGTCATGCTCAGATAGTTTCTGTCAGAAGAAATTTCGACAAAATCTCCCTTGTACGGATAACAATATAAAACTTTACTACAAGCCCTCCAGACCACACAAACATCGGCCAACACGACCGGAACAATAATAACAAACATAACTAACAATCCACGCAGTTTATATATTTCAGCCTCTGGCTGACACAACCACACAGTTTGTATTTAAATAAGCCCTACTCCACTATTACGACGAAAAACGCATAACACAACAGAGAAATCAACACAATGGAAAAATAAGTGTAGTAGACCAAAACTCGATGAAAATCCTCGAGTACAATCACAAGTACATAGATCAACAAGTAGATCATCACAAAAATAAGGAACCAAGTCCGTAAGCAGAAAATCGTCGCAACACGAAGTGGGGATTAGCGACATGAATCTCCTAACGACCTCAACCTGAAATAGATATAATCAACGGGGTGAGTCCAACACTCAGCGGATACCAAGTTGACATGCATAGTAAGAAATAACCAATAGTAACAAATATGTGTACAATCTCCTGAAATAATGGAAAATGCAAAACTGTAAGAAAAGGAGAAGCTGTATTCACCAGGACCTCCTATCAGAATAATAAGGTCGTTAGACCGTAAATAACATATCCCTGTATGCATGCCAATCATATGCATCTATCCAATATGCAGCAAATAAAGTACAGCAAACACAAGCAATAAATGCAATCATGCATATGATGCATATGACATGGTCACCCCTGACGCCAGTCAGACTAAGACAACTATGTACTCTGCCATCATTGCTCCTGATGAGTGATCGAGTGGACAAGATGCTGTCGGAGTACACCTATCCTCCTACCCCAAATCATAAGTGGGGGGAGCTCAATGCTCTCATCTCCCTGAGACAATCCAGAGGAGGGATCCCTGACGTGCTACCATGCTGCGTCACGCTATCCATGAGTGGACAAACAATGCACTGACAGAGCAAACTGCCACACACCCTGACTGATATACCACTAACCCATGAGTGATTGTGTGTGCAGATCCATGTAACTGGTGATGAGCTCAACAATAATGGGGCTACCAATTGCTCAGCATGCAATCATGCAAGATAGTGCATGACACTAAACATGAAAATCCTGACCATATCTACCTCCATAAAACATGTACCAAAAATAGAAGGATCAAATACGAAGATCTAGGTACACAGGTCAGATATGGTAAATGTCTAGTTCGGTGTATCGTAAGACATAGTCTGTCATTACCTCTATGGGCATATATAGTCAAGCATATATGAATGCAAAACAGGTAAGTAAAAACAAGCATGCAACAGGTAACTAGTAGTAACATACCGATGCAGATATGAACATAATCATTACTACTTATTAAAAACTACTATGCATATCAAATGACAATATCTAAAGATAAGTCAAGGTATCCGCCTCAAAATGGAGATCGTCTCCGAAATAGACCCCACGTCGAGACGCAGTCTCAAATCAAAGTCCTGTAATACATGATATACAGATTTAGCTAATCACATATAAGTTAATTAGCTAGATAAAATCCCCGAGAAGCTAACCTAAATCCAAATCCAATTATAAATCCTAATTGGATCATCTAACTCCTCAATCAATTCTAACTACTCCATTCAAATTAGGATTTGCAATAAGCATAATCAATCACAACAACTTAACCTAAACCAATACTAAATGTAATAATTTCATAGCACAACTTACCCAAAAATCCGTTCGTGCTGTTGCTCACAACCGGAGCTATAACGGCTGGGTCCAAAGTTGGAACCAAGCAACTACACTCAACCCTCCACTAACATTTGCAAAACGATCCCAAATTCAACTAGTTAGGAATTCTAACAATAATTTACCTAAATCCACATTGCTGTTGAAGTTAACAAGGATCTTTACCTAACTCCGTTTGCTCTTGTATTAACCCATTGTCTGAAATTGTAGTTGGGCAAGGGAAAGTTGCTGATCTCCAAATCCAGTTCTCCAATTCAACCCTTTCCTCCTTCTTTGTCGATGTATCCCTGGCGGCAGTCCACACCCATGACAGTAGCGAGCATAAGAGATCATCACAAGAGATCTAAAGATAAGAGGAGGATCATCGGCTTATACCTACTGCAAGATGTGGATCGACGCTATGACACAGGGGAAGGATGCGCTGAGCACTCTGTGGAAGTGGCTTCAACAATCGGCTAGGCGATGCTAAACTAGGGCACGATTTCAGATTGGAAGAGGGGCAGTGGATCCATTCTAGGGCACTCTCAAGAAGAGCGTGCTGGATCTGCTCCGACGCTAGGGCTGAGAGAAGGCGGCTCTGCTCGACGATCGGAGGAAGAAAACAGAAGGAAAAAAGAAGAAGCGGCGACGAGTAGAGGAGGAGATGGGGCCGAGAAGAGGGCTAGGGCACGGAAGCAGGGGAAGAGGATCTGGCTTGGGGAAGAGTAGGAGGCTTCGTCGTCGCGGCAGAAAAAGGGGAAGAGGAGAAGGTGGTTCTGCGCAGAGGGGATCGAGAGGAGGAGATCGGGGCACGGTACGACGACGAGGAAAAAGAAAAGAAAATAAAGAAAAATAAAAACAAAAGAAAAATCAAACTTTTCCTCGCTTAAATGGGATAGCTTAAACAGGCTTTCCCGTGACCTAATATTTATCCCCGTAACCTAATATTTATCTCCATAACCTATACCATATGATCTCCAAAAAATTCCTAGAAAATTTCTAAAAATTCAATTAAGGTTATTCCTCTATTTAACCTTATTATTTAATTAATATTTATTATATATATATATATATATATATATATATATATATATATATATATATATATATATATATATATATATATATATATATATATATATATATATATATATATATATATATATATATATATATATATATACATAGTCGTGCACTCGCGCAACATATCCGACTTTTTTTTTCAAATATTTTTTTAAAATTTTAATTAAAAAAAATCAATATTTATTTATATAAATTCTTAATACATAAATATATCTCCTAAACACATTACAATACTCCATAAATACTTAAATTTATTTCATTTTTTATTTTTCTTTTTACTAAATATTATAACCCAATTGGGAAGTCTAAACCCTAGGGGTAAAATCTTAAAAAAAAATAGCTTTGATACTATAACCCAAAACCTGAACCCTAGAGGTAAAATCTAAAAAAAAATAGCTTTGATACTATAACCCAAAACTTGAACCCTAGAGGTAAAATCTAAAAAAAAATAGCTTTGATACTATAACCCAAAACTTGAACCCTAGAGGTAAAATCTAAAAAAAAAATAACTTTGATACTATAATCCAAAGCCTGAACCCTAAAAATAAAATTTTTAAAAAATATTTTAATTATTATTTTTTAATTCAAAAATTAAAAAAAAATAAAAAAAAACACTAAAACCAGAGATATCCTGCGCGCGCGCATAGTCGCGCACTGTGTGGACGCGCAGGATATCAAATTCTTTTATATATATATATATGACGACAGATAATAATTTTGTTTGTCATTTTCTAAATCATTTGATAACTTCGTAGGCATAAACCAACTTCAAATTAATTGTATTAAGATTAAAAATTTTAGAAAATAATAATATCTTAATTTTAGTCTAAATTTTAATACCTAAGTGAAGTCATATTATTTTATAAAGCCAATACAATGATGAAGGCATCGAACAAGATGATAAAACTCACCACAGTAAAACTGGAGGTACAGAGCAGCCATCATTGATCTCACCGAGAAGGAATCCAAGGAAGGAGCACCTTTGACTCCGGTTACAACCCTAACAGATGTGGTTTCCTAATCGGTGGTGAGAGCACCAAGCTTGACAGGGGAGTCTATGAGGTCTCCAGTTTATCGGTCCGGTGCATCGAGACCGACATCATTTGCGGAGTCGGAGGCCCTCTTAGAATTTCAAGCAAAAGATGTCACCTATCTGGACCTTCAGCTGACCACTCGGGCCCATTCTCCCCTGCACGAGACCCAGCTGGATTCCCAAATCCAGTGATCCGTTCGCTAATTCAACTACCAAACGTGCCAGTCGGGTCGAAGAGCCACCTAGTCATGACCCATCTTCCCTTGGTGTGGATCCCACTATCTCCTGGGACCCCATCTTTTCTGTCCCACTACGAGAAAGTGGTTGAAAAATAACGCTTTTTACGTGTTGTCTATGTGGTTGAAAAAACGTTAAAAGCACTGTTGTATAAAGTTCGCTTAAAGACAACACTTAAAAAGTATTATTATTTTGTATAAGGACAACACTTTTGCAATGCTTAAAAAATGTTATCTTTTTTAGCCAATTTTTTTTTAATAAATAAAAAATGTTATCTTTTTTAAAATATAATTTTTTTAAACAAAAGATAAATCTATTTACAAAACTATTGTCCATTATATTTACACCACGAATTACTAAATTAAACCCTTATAAATAACACCAACTAAAATATCAAAAAGTACAACTGATTAATTAAAATACCATGAAAGTACAACTGATCAAACCAAAAATGTGTCATACAATTCAGACTAAAAAATATGTGAACATAATCCACAAACTTTGGATCTATGTTAAGTCTATACAAAAGCAAAAATCATTCTTTGATTGAATCTTTCTGGTAATATTGAATCTTCTCGGAATATATGAGTATCCTTCTTGTAAAAAAAAAATTCACTTTCAATTTCTTTCCATATTCAGCTGTGAGGAAGAAAATTATTATATTATAATTGAGATGAAACATCACACATAATTAATATACTAAACTCAATGAACAAATTTAACAAAGACAATAATCTAACAATAGATACCCTAAGAAAATATGGTGGGGTTTCATAACTCATGCTAGTATTACATAGCAGGTAATACAAAAGATTACTACCTATTGACGACTAAGGAGTATTGAACTGTCTTATTCTACCTATCACCATGTTTACCAAATGAGCATCAATTGGATGATTCCATTAATTACTCAAAGGAGTGATATCTTAACTCACACTAATTGTTTGTGTTGAATATACATGGGAAGATAGCATTCTTATTTCAACTAGTCACCACTAACTCTGAATAAATCTGTCTATCACCCAATAGTTAATGTTTTGAGCAACATAATTACATGGGCCACTCTCACTTTTAGCAAGTGGCATGCAAGTTCTAAATTGAAAATAACAAATTAGCATATTTAGGTTAGTGACAAAATATGATGCAACTATTCCAGCTAATGCGGAACATTTCAGTTAACTGCACATGCAGTTCAATTTAATGATCAATTATGACCATGTTACAATGCCTTCTAGAGTTCTAGATGCATAGACATATTTACCTGAGATTGCAAGCACTTCACTAATGTCTTTAGATGAAAAGTTCAAACCACTAGATCTGTTGCTGCTCACAACCCATAAAGAGAAAATCTGAAATGTTTTAGTATTTGCATCATACTATAGTTTGAGAAACAAAAATGATAACTTCCTCATGCTAACCCCTTATTTATCGTACATCACAATTAATATTAGCAAGAATTATATTTTGAAGAGCAAGTATTTTTTTCTAAAAGAAAATGACACGTGAACTAATTGTTTTTTACTCTAAAACAATTTCTATTTATTGTGTTCCATGATTTAGGGTAACATTATTTTACATATTTGTCAAAGTTTGCCATATATTCCACATAACATGCTTTGTGTTCTCAGTATGTTTTCTTTCTCTAACCAGATTAAACATTACATGTGTATGCTTCATACTTTTATTAATAGAACAATGTGTTCTGTGCATCACAAGAATGATAACCTTTAAAAAGAATAGATAAATACATATTCATGAAAAATATGCTACCTCAGAGTATGCCATGTCTTGAAAAGCAAAGACACAATAAATAGTGATTGCAGAAATGAAGTGCCAATTCCTAATCAAGCTTTGCTTAGCTTCCACCGTAGTTTCTTCAGTTTCATCACTAGTTTCTTTTGCCTCGTACCAAATCAATAAAGCCTCTAGATCATCAATTTTTGCATGGTGCATGTGCAAAGTCTCTTGCAAAAGAATGAACCATAAAATACAAAAATATATTGAGCTGCAGGATCTGTTGGGTTTTTCGGGTCGTAAAAATCATTTTTTGCATTGCGGAAACCCCGAAACCCCCCGCCATCGGATCCGTGCGAAGAATAAAATTTCGTAAAACTTCGAGTATGAGTTTTCTAACCTAGATCTACACTAAATCTACAAAGGAGAAGAGTTACCCTTGATGCGAAGCCCTTCGCGTAATCCCGCTCGTCCAAGGTTCGCCGGATCTCGAAAGTATCAAAGTAGATACTTCTCTATGTGTATCCACACGAACAAATGATGGAGAAACCTAACAAAAAGTGTGCTAGCACCCTTTGAAAGATTCGGCCAAAGAGGAGGAGAGGGAGAGAAGAAAGAGCTTGAGGAAGAAGAAGATGGAGTTACAAAACAAAATTGAAACTCCACAAGCACTAAAGTGGCCGACCACTTTTCATGAGGGGTTATATACTCCATGGAATTTCAAGAGTAAAAAACTCTTGATCTCCCTCATGAGGTGACACACACATGTGCTAGCCTTGATGATGTGACATATCACCATTAGCCACTTAATAACAACTCACCAATGAGGTGACAAATAGTCAAGTCAAACTTGACCCTTCATCTTCCTTTCAAGTCAAGTCAAATTTGACCACTTCTCTCCCTTGGTTGATCTAATCTAACCATTGGTTCAAGTCAATTTTAATTTAATGAATCTCTATTCATTGAATTAAATTAATTAAATGAGTCTAAGTCCAAATTAGACTCACTTAACACATGAACCAAATTGAGTCCAACTCAATTAGCTCAATTTGGATTACTCTTAATCCAATTTGGTTCATCACATGGACCTAATCCTTTAGGTTCATCAAATGAACTTAATCTCCATCTAATTGCCCTTTGTGTGTGACCCTATAGGTTCTTATAACGTTGGCAATGCTCCTAAACCCATTTAGAAGCATAAGTAATGAGCGATATCTAGGAACACATCATTACTACCCAAGTTATAAGAATGTTGAGATCCAACATCACCTTGTGACTACTAATTGTGACTCTTCACAATATATGACAAGTGTCCTTCTATCCTTGACATCTAGATTGATCAATGTGAGGCATAGATAGTGTCATCCTCTAATCAATCTAAATCTTGAATCCCAAGTAGATTGACTCAATCAAATGAGCTCAACATCTCATATTGACTTATTTGGGTATGACCATGCGCTTAGTGGTCTCACTCTATCAAGAATATCGATGTCTCTTCTGTCATATAGGAGGGATAGATCCCATCTACATCACTCACATCCCTCCGCATAATTTGTTACATACCCAGTAATCGCCTTTATAGTCCACCCAGTTACGGGTGACGTTTGACGAAGCCAAAGTACGTAACTCCTTATGTAGGGAACCATGGCGACTTCAGGTCCAAGGACTAGTAGTCATACTAATAGCCACATGAGAAAGTATATGACACTCATATAACAATCCATGATACTTTCTCATGGCGGGTCATTCAGTATACATTCTCCAATGCATACCCATGTGTCAACTTGATATCTCCATATCCATGACTTGTGAGATCAAGTCATCGAGTTGACCTACATGCTAGTCTCGTCGCATTAACATTATCCCTGAATGTTAATACTCGACTAGGAATGATTAAGAGTAGTGTTCCCTATATCATCTCACTATCGATTCAACTAATCGATTGATATAGGTAAGAATCTTCTACTCAAGGACGCTATTATACTTAGTTATTTGGCATCAATACAAGTAAGTATAATAACCAAAACAAATGCCTTTATTTATATATAGAAGAATATGATACAATGAGTCCATACAACAATCATCAAATGATTGGCTCTAGGGCTCTAACTAACAAAAGTGATCCTCTACTGATACATTCTCAGCAATAAAATGGAATCAGAGATAAGCCAAAAGCACCAATTTCAATAAGATTGATCATCCCCCAATGAAATGAACTTAGTTTTGATAGATCGTTTGGAGCGATAGAGGGGGGGTGAATATCGCGCGTTTAAAACTTTTTCTTTTAACCTTTTGAAACCAAAGTCGTGCAGCAGAAATAAGAAAAAGACACAATTCGGTTACTTCGTTCGGAGCCTAACTCGACTCCTACTCAAAGGCCCGTGGTCCTTGACCGCACCGATGGGCAAAGCACTATAATCCTTCTTTCCGAAATCCTCGGAAAGAAGTGAATCGTACAATGGAACAAGATAGTAACACCCTACTATCTTGCTTAAATAAAATTACAAAGCAAGCTTTAATTAAATTATACCAACAATAAACTGCAGATGAAGCTCAGGTCGGCACTCCGGATGATGTTACTTGCTGAGTTGACGAAGATGAGTAGCGTGAGCAGCTTGCAGAGTAGCACAAGAATTGATCAGAAAGTTCTCTCTCGCCTCTGACTTCGAGCCTCAATTTATAGGCCTTTGGCGTTCAGTCGACCGATCCCACTGTTCAGTCGACCGAACCCGCTCCCTCCTTCCTTCCTGGCCGAAGTCTGAAGCTGGCTCGGAAATCTGCATTAATTGATCTTTAATGGTTCGGTCGACCGAACCATCTTTTCGGTCGACCGAACAGGCCTTTTCCTTGTTCGTCGAAATCTGCCAGAGATCTTCTTTTAATGCTGTTTAATGCTAATTGGATCGGTAGACCGATCAGCCCTTTTTCCTTTTTCTACTGATCGCTGCTGATGAGCTGTTCAGTGCTGAGTCTCCATGGTTCGGTCGACCGATCCTCTGGTTCGGTCGACCTATCAAGCTTTGACCGGACTGAACTCTGTTTTGCTTGATCTGAACTGATCTCTGGTCTGAGTCAAGCTGGTTCAGCCGACCGATTCTCCTGTTCGGTCGACCGATCAGGCCAAACATGCAAAATAGAGTTAAACAATATTTATGCACAACAAAGGTTAGAACAGTAATAATATATTATGCATGAGTAATATTAGACAGTAGAACTGTCTTGATCTCAACTTGGAAACCTTATCGATTTCTTCAGTTGTATCAGCGACCTTAGGTTGTTCCCTTCGGGAACTCGACCTCACTGTCGCTCCTCCAGTTGCTTACCTCAACTTACCTGCCAAACATAGTCCTCCAGACCTGTTTGGACTTTTGCCTGCTCAGTGTTTGATCGCCCGATCCACTAAGCCTTTTCTTGCAATACTACATTAGCCAACAGTAATAATAGTAATACATAATATAATGATAAACCCAAACTTAGATTTACCGAGATCCGCTGGTCCGGTCGACCACGCGCGATCGACCGGAAACCATCCAATCAACCTTGCTTGGAGTTCACTCCTCCAAGACTTCTCGTTACCTAAGGTTACCACCCCCTAGGATTTTCTCCACTTGACTTCACTCAGTATTCGGCTACCCAGGGATCAAGTCCTCCAGACCTATCCACTTGGCTTCCACGATATATTGAGATTTCCCTTACCTAGCCTACAACTAGGACTCAGTATTCGGCTACCCAGGGATCAAGTCCTCCAGACCTATCCACCTGGCTTCCATGATATACCGAGATTTCTCTCCTTGCCTAGCCTCCAACTAGGACTTCCCTTGCCTAGCCTACAACTAGGACTTCCCTAGATCAAGCTTCATACTTAAACATACTTAAACATATTTGTTTGACATTAAAACCTTGGAGGTCGATTGCACCAACAATCTCCCCCTTTTTGATGTTTGACAAATATGTTTAAGTTAGGTCAATTCAAAAAGATTTAGATTTCTAACTTATAACCCTTCTTCTCCCCCTTTTGTCATACAACAAAAAGAACTCTTCATAAATGGCTTCAATTGCTAAGATCCCTAAGTTTTGCACCAACAATGATGGAATACTTGTAAATATTTTCAAGATATTCCTAAGGTATTCCCTCACCCTTTTGAAAGATAATAATAAGATGTATATTTGGGGTTTCAAAAATGATTCATAGATATTTTGAAAAAGCATCAGTCCATGATTTGAGTAAATGTCAAATATTTTTAAAGAATGCACTAAGTAATGTCTTTCAAGAATATATTCAAAAATATTTGAAAATAGTTTTTTTTTAAGCTTTCAAAGATTATTTCAAAGTTGAGTTCAAAATATTTTCAAAAAAAAATTTATTTTCAAATTTTTTTTTTTTAAAAACTATGAGTTTGAAGAATATGATTTTGAGTTAAACTTTTGTAAGCAATTTTTCAAAAATATTTTCAAGCTATTTTTTTAAAAAAAATTCAAGAATTAAGATGTTTTTACAAAAATAAGAATATGATTTTGAAAAGATAATGCTTGAGCTATGTTTAAAAGATAGTATTTTGAGTTTTGTAAGCAATTTTTAAAAAATATTTTTAAGTTAATGTCAAAACCAGAATTCTTTAAATAAGTTTGTAAAAGTAATTTTCAAAAAGTATTTGATTAAGAGATTTTAAAGATAATTTCTAAAAGATTTGTAAAGAAGTATTATCAAGTATTTTTCAAAGAGTGTTTTGAAATATTTTTCAGAATATATTTTCAAAAATATGTCCTTCAAACAAGTCTCTCCCCCTTAACCAGACACTATTTTTAGATATCCTTATTACCCATAAGGAAGACTTTTCTATATATGTCTAAGGGTCACGATTGACTTAAGGTTTTAAAGACTTAGCCAGTAAATAACAATACTTTATATAATACGCCCAATCAATAATCAATCAAAATTTGAAAAATATTTCTTAAGAAAATAGATATATAAGATTTCAAAACATGTTTAAAAATATTTTAAATTTTAATTTTCTTAGCATCTCACCCATTCTAAATTTTCAAGTATGGTAATCCTATAGTTGCGTGAGATGACTTTATTAATTTTGAGTTTAATTGTAATTAAGTTAAAATTGATTATTGTAAGTTAAATAGATGGTAACATTTATTTTGTGAATTAATTGAATTAATGTTTAGTTTAGAAATTGTAAAGTTATTAAGTGGATTTGGTTAAGAATTGTTTTTAATAGCTATGGTTATAGGTTGATTGCTAGATTATTGATTGATTAAACATAATTTAAAAGTTAGTTTCAATTTAGTATTATTATTAATTAGATTAAGAATTAATTTTAATTGTTGATTAAAACTTCATCATTAATAGTTACGAATTAATTGATTATGAATTATTATTAATTTCTTAGGAATTAATTTGGTAAAGATTTTAGGATTAGTTATAAAAAATTAATTTTGTTTAAGGTTAAAGTACTTTATTTGTTGATTAAAGTTAAGATTTCAAGTTGAGATTTATTAAGAATTAATTAAGTGTATTAAGTTAATATAATTAAGTTAAACTAGTTAATGATTAGGATTAATTAATTAATTTAGTTTATTTAATTAAGTTTTAAAATAATTTAAGTTTTAAATAATATTAATTTAGTTTTATTATTTTTTCAAATAATTAAGTTTTAAAAAGATTTTTTTAAAAAAATTTTTAAAAAATTTTAATTAAGTTTTTAATTAAGTTTTAAAATAATTAAGTTTTAAAAATAATTTTAATTAAGTTTTAGAATAATTAAGTTTTAAAATAATTATTAATTAAGTTTTAAAATAAATAAGTTTTGAAATAATTTTAATTAAGTTTTAAAATAATTAAGTTTTAAAATAATTATTAATTAAGTTTAAAATAATTTTTAGAATAAGTTTTTTAAAAGTTTGAATTTAATTAGGTTTGAATTAAGTTGGGTTTGAAATAAGTTTGAATTTAATTGGGTTTGAATTAAATTAGGTTTGAATTAAGTTAGGTTTTAATTTAATTAGGTTTGAATTAAGTTTGAATTAAATTAGGTTTTAATTAAGTTTGAATTAAATTTTGAATTTAATTATTCGAGAAAGGTTATTGAACCCATGTTAGATTCAAACTTGGCTTTGGGTTAATCAAGCAGGCGTCCTAAGGATAAACTTTCAATTCAGTGGCGAGACATATGACCTACTTGTGTATCATTAGACCACTTGCTGAAAACTTTCCAAACTGTTCTTGCCTAAAAAACTTAATACTAAATTTTGGTCTAACTAGCCCATGTTTGACTGGGGTAGCTTCGGTCAGATCCACTAAGTCTAGTGCACCAGGTAGAATTCCATATTCAGCCTAGACATGCCTTCAACAAAGTTTCCTTAACGTACTAGCATCCCAATCCATTCCGGTGCTATGTTGTTAGGGTTTGGTAAACCTTTTTAATCTAACCATTCTAAATTAAGAAAAGATGCATAACATGTTATACAACAGTTAGGTATGCATGATCATGACAATTCAAACAATTTAAACAAGTCATGCATAATACAAATTGTTTGTGTTGTTGTTGTTTAATATTATTTTATTATTATTATTATTATTATTATTATTTAATTATTGCTATTATTATCAATATTGATTGGTTTCATAATTAAAGGGTACATGATTATAATGAAAGTTTTGTTTTAGATTTGGTTTTGATTTATAACTTAAATCTACATTTTGTGAGTTTATAAAATTATTAATAATGTTTTCTAATTTATTAATTTTATTTTTCAAAACATTATTTTGTTTTTCTAATTTTCTAAACTTTGTTTTATAGTTTAGTTTCTTATTTTTATTTAAATTTTTAGTTAGGTTTTGTTTATTGTTAGTTAATTTTAGATAATTATTATTTTCATTCAAATTATCTTGAATATATAGATTTTGATTCACTAGATCTGGGTCTTGATTATGTTTTTGGTTGATTTGGTCAATTTTAGTTATATTTGAATTAATAAGTTTTTATTAGTTAGATTATTTTTTGTTAAGTAATTTTAATGTTGGATTTTCATGCATTTTTAATTTCATATTACAATTCAAACAAGAAGAATCTAAAGCATGCAAATTTTTATATAATTTAAATTTATTTACGATACTAGCTCCCCTTGAATCCTTGTGTAACGACCCAATTTTCCTTATTTAGAGTTCTAAATGTCCTTAAAAATATTTGGAAATACTTTTAAAATATTCTAGAGATTTTTAAAAAATTTTAGAGTATTTTTATGTAATTTTTGGAGGTCGTTTGATATTTTTACTAAACGAAAGAAGTTTCGACAAAAAAAAAATAATGTCTATGCCGAGATTCGAACCCGTGACCTCCGGCCAAGCCAACTCTTAAGCGGATCCGGCTGACCAAGTGTCCAAGAGGACAATGCTGATAAGATAGGCAGCGAAATTGTAACGCCCGAAAATTCTCAAAACTATTTTAGAAATATTCTATGATTTTTCTGGAATTATTAGATATTTTTCCGGAATTTTCCGAGTAGCGGAAGTAGCAAAAATTATTAGAAAAGTAAAATGGCTTAAGCGGGAATCAAACCCGGGACCTCTCGGGTCCGCTAAACCTTTAGTTAGCCTTAGTAACCGGTGAACCCAGCAGGGCCGTGCTGAAAGAAAGAGGAATCAATTATATTTATATTAGAGTTGGGTTCAATTATCCACTTAATATAAATAGAAGAGTTTGGTTGGGTTTGGTTTATTTTAGAGTTTGGTTCGACAACTTTCTTCTCCTCACCCTAACTCACGCCGACCCCCTCTCCCCTCTCCTTCTCTCGGCGCCACAACAAGGGAAGAACTAGGTTCCATCCCTAGGGTCCCAAGGTCACTTTCTGGCGACGATTTCAGCACAAGGACGTTCCCCTCCGCGAGTAGAGCACGTGGACGCGAGCGAATCGTCGAGAAGTCGTCTCCACCGGAATTTCTAGCGATTAGATTTGTAAGAAATCTAGCACACAAGGTAAGAAACCCCTCACCTGCAGTATAAGTAGCTCTCGCGTGTTTTCTTTTATGCATTAGATTAGTTTATTGAATTTTGTCCGCATATAGTGTGTATTTTAACTCTTCTCACAGATTTAGAGATTAGTGAGCATCTCTAGATGGGCCGAGCACGTGTATCCTCTGTAGATAGGGGTTTAGACACTGCTGGGTGCCTAGAGGTGGTCTCCCTGATCGAGAGGAGAGTTAGAGAGCGCCAAATGCTCGACAAAATGCCTAGCACAGCCTTATGATACAGTGGGCATTTAGTTAAATGCCATAGAACATGTTAATTAGCATGATCAATTTTTATTTCAGCTTTTACGAGACTAGATGTCCAAATGGGTGGGCTCTCACAGTCGCCTCTAGGTTCAGACAACCTAGTTCTAGGTTCAGACAACCTAGTTCTAGGTTCAGACAACCTAGTTCTAGGTTCAGACAACCTAGTTCTAGGTTCAGATAACCTAGATTCAGCAAAATAGTATTAGCTATTTCAGTATTTTACTTTTCAGTGGCACTGTACTGGATTAGATATCCATTGGGTTGGGCTTCCATAGTCGTCCCTAGGTTTAGCTAACCTAGTAAACCCTACTAGATTCGGAACTTGCAATCCTGGGTCTAGTTAGGGATGCGCGCACAACAAGTACAGTTGCCAGGGCTCATCAACAGCATGTTTAGTATTTTCACTTACTATATGTATATGGTTTTCAATCTTTCACAAATTAGTTCGTGAATTTAGTACAGTCCTAGCAGTAGCTCAGTTTTTAGTATCAGCTTAGTTCTTCACTGATACCATGTGATTGATATCATGTTCAGCTTTAGATATGCCATGATTGTATGCTTATATGCCATGCCATGTTTAGGTTATTCAGTATACTTAGCATATCCTTTCAAACAGCATGATTTAAAATCATATTTGCATCGTATGCATGTTTTAGTGAGGTAGATGGTTTCTTACTAAGCTTTTTAGCTTACAGATACTATTTTCCTTATACTGCAGATACAGGTAAAAGGAAAATAGACTAGCAGAGGAAGCTGGAGGCCAATGCAGAGATGGTGTGTGTGGCAGGAACTGGAATAAAAGATTCTTAGGGGACTTAGCAAGTTTAAACCGTAGAACTCTTTAGTGTTTTACTTTCATGCACATTTAGTTGTGTAATGCTATGAATCAGTGAACTATGTGTCATGTTAAGTTTAGAATACTAGTTTCATGTTATTAGAATGTTTCTCATGTAGTGTATAACTCATATGTGAGATTTTGGCACGCCCAAGTGTTGAAATCGAGTTTGTTTGAAATCGAGTTTGTGAAATCGAACTCGATCGGTCTGAGACCGATCGTGGGTGTGCTTGGATTGGTCGGTGACCGATCCATGCTGTGAACAGAGTTGGCCTCTGTTATGGATCGGTCGACCGACCGATCCATTGTCTTGACGAGAGCATCGGCGTTCAGCGATCGGTCGGCCGACCGATCGGTGAAACTCTTCAGATCGGTCAAGCCGACCGATCGAGGTACTCTGGATCGGTCGGTGGACCGATCCAGCCGCATACTGAGGCGAGGGAGCATATGGATCGATGCGGCCGTTCGAGAGTTTCCGTGCCAGTAACAAGCTGGATCGATCACGGGATCGATCCGACAGCCCAATCGATCTATGGATCGATTGAAGTGCCTGATTACAGCTAGCAGGCCATCCGAGAGGCATAGATTATCTTCCCTAACATGTGTACAACTCCTAGGTACACCCAGAACACTAAGTTAAACTTTACAGCATTTAGTTCAAATTAGCCAATTTTCATTCCGCATTAATAGTCCAGCACAGCATAACTGTAGCGACCAGCCTCGCAGCCTAGTCAGTAGGAGGCGGGTCGTTACAGAGTGGTATCAGAGCAGTGTTCCATACTTCCTACACACACATCAGCATTGAACCTACAGTTTCCAAGTAAGAATACCTCTACTTTATTTATGATTTCTGTTTCCTTGTTATAGATCATGTTTATAGATAAACTGCTGCATGATAGTATGTGATAGTATATAACATGATAACGATAGTTATACAATTATGATTGTAATAGTTATTCATGTTCTGTCCTCTATGTCTTTAGCAATGGCACGAGGACGCCCAGCTAGAAGGGCACTAGCTACTGAGCCCCAGCAAGAGGCAGACAGTTCAGTGCCTCCCCCAGACCTTACAACATTAGTGGCTCAGTTACAGCAGCAGCTAGCTGAACAGCGACAGGAAATAGCCACCTTAAAGGCTAATCAGCAGAGTACCCCCACAGCCAGCAGCGCTAGCGCCAGCACCAGTACCAGCCCCAGTAGTCCCAGTAGCTAAGCCAAGAAAGGAAGCCTATCCGATCCAGTGGCGGTGAGTCAAGCCAGAGAACTTCTCAGGCACTAGTGAACCATGGGATGCACAAGCCTGGTTCAAAACACTGGAGAGCACGATGGAGCTTGGCGCGAACACGAGAAGGTTAAGTGTGCCTCCTTCCGCCGGAGACGCATGTGGTGGGAAAGAATCGAACAAGCGCCCAGTGGACCGGATGTCATGGGCTGACTTGAGAAGGAATTCTTCGAGGAGTTCTTTCACATATGGGTTACAAACCGCCACTACGACGAGTTCACCGAGTTTCGTCAGGCAACCTTTCAGTTGAGGAAGTTGTGAAGAAATTCAACAGGTTGGCTCGTCTATGCCCGAAGCTCGTCAGCAGAGAAGGAACGAATCGGTTGATGCTCAAGATGCCGAGGCCGAGATAGCAGTGAACGTGGGTGGTGGCATACATAGGCCACAAACCATAGAGGAGTTAGTGAGCGGTGCCTTGACCACGAGCATTACCACAACATAAAGCAGCTGAAGCAAGTCTCCTCGAGTCCAAAGTCCAAGGAAACTCTCACACTCAAAAGCAACAAGGCCACAGCTCTAACTGGAAAGAGCAGCAAGCGCAAATCGGGAGTGACCCAAAGGAGGACCATCTAGCAAGCGACCCGGTTATCCAAAGTGTGCTACTTGTGGGAAATTCCACCCAGAGGTTTGTCGCAAGGGCACACGAGGATGCTTTGAATGTGGACAAGAAGGGCACATGGCGAAGCAGTGCCCGAACAAGACCGGTCTTCCTCAGCCACAGCAGATTCAGTATGCAGGCCAGCCAGCTCAGTTATATCAGATGCAGGCCGCTCTAGAAGGTCCACTTATCAGCCAGGACAGATTAGAAGCTCCTCCAGCTATGGCGAATGCGAGGATCTACTCACTCACGGAGAGGACGTAGCCAATGCCTCGACAGTTGTCACAGTCGATTAGCATTTTACAGTATAGTGCTACTTTTATTTGATCTTGGGGCAACCCATTCATATATAGCCGGATGTTCTCCGAAAAATTAGTAATACCCTCGAGGTACTCAGGGGTTAGTTTTTACCTTCAGGAGAGATCATGGCATCCACGCACTGACTCAGAGCAGTGCCGGTCATTATAGCAGACAGAGAGCTCTTTTGTGATCTGATAGTGCTAGAGATGACCGACTATGACGTTATCTTTGGAATGGACTTTCTGATCAGATACGGTGCTACCATAGAGTGCCGTAAACAGAAAGTCATCTTCCAACCTGAAGCGACAATGCAATTTGAATACAGCGGGGAACCAAAGAGAAAGGCCAAGAAGTTTCTCTCAGCTATGAAAGCACAGAAGCTACTGGATTCAGGATGTACAGGATTCCTAGCACACGTAGTCAATGCCAGCCAGGACAAGAACCAACAGCTAGCAGAGGTTCGAGCCGTATGTGACTACCCAGCAGTCTGCCCTGAAGAGTTACCAGGCTTAGCACCAGACAGGGAGATTGACTTTGAGATAGAGCAGCAGAACTGATCGCATGGCTCCAGCAGAACTGAAGGAACTTCAGGAGCAACTACAGGAGCTGCTTGACAAGGGTTTCATACGCCCGAGTCATTCAACATGGGGAGCGCTTGTATTGTTCGTGAAGAAGAAGGATGGAAGCATACGACTGTGCATAGACTACAGATCACTGAACCAAGTCACGATCAAGAACAGGTATCCCCTTCCCAGAATCGATGACCTGTTCGACCAGCTGAAGGGAGCGGCAATGTTCTTTAAGATAGATCTCAGATCAGGTTATCATCAGGTGAAGGTTAAAGAAGGGGATATACCCAAGACAACATTCAGAACCAGATACGGACACTACGAGTTCGTAGTCATGCTCTTTGGCGTGACCAATGCTCCAGCTACATTCATGGATCTCATGAACAGAGTATTCAGGGAGTATTTAGATAAGTTTATTATTGTGTTTATTGATGACATTCTTATCTACTCAGGAACTCAGGAAGAACACTCAGAGCACCTGAAACTAGTATTGCAGACCCTTCAGCAGAACCAGCTATACGCCAAGTTCACGAAATGTGAATTTTGGCTAGATCAGGTGTCCTTCCTGGGTCACATCATCTCAAAGGATGGTATTATGGTAGATCCCAGCAAGATAGAAGTGAGTAGCTGGAAGAGACCTAAGAACGCCAGGAAATCAGCTTTAGGGATTAGCAGGATATTACAGAAAGTTTGTAGAGGACTTCTCCAGATAGCCTCCCACCGACAGCTCTTACCGTAAAGAACAGGAAATTTCAGTGGACGGAGCTTCAGCGAGCTAAAAGGAGATTGACCGGTGCTCCCATTTTGGCTCTACCGGACAACACCAGCTTTGACGTCTATAGTGATGCCTCTAAGTTGGGACTAGGAGCAGTACTGATGCAAAACGGCAAGGTGATCGCCTATGCCTCCAGACAACTCAAGGATTATGAGAAGAATTACCCTACTCATGACCTTGAGCTTGCAACAGTAGTGTTCGCTCTCAAAATTTGGAGACATTACTTATATGGAGCTCAGTGCAGAGTGTATACAGATCATCAGAGTCTGAAGTACTTCTTCACTCAGAAGGATCTGAACATGCGACAGCGCAGATGGCTTGAGCTGGTCAAAGACTACGATATAGACATCCTCTACCATCCAGGGAAAGCCAATAAGGTAGCCGACGCACTTAGCAGAAAATCCAGTGCTACCTTGTTATCTCTTATCGCCATGTCACCGCCCCTACAGAAGGAGATCGTAGATTTCGGTCTCGAACTCATCGTTGGACAGCTCTCTACTATGACCTTAGAGTCTACCTTGCTTGGTGATATTCAGTCAACTCAGGAGCAGGACCCTGAAATTCAGAAAATCAAGCAAGGGCTAGCAGAATCAGAAAGTAGAGAATTCAGAGTGTCCGATAGCGGGGTGTTGTATTTTGGTGACAGACTCTGTGTTCCAGATCAGGAGGAGCTACGGAGACAGATTTTAGATGAGGCTCACAAGACTCCCTATGCGATGTATCCAGGTTCCACCAAAATGTATCAAGACCTGAAGAACCATTTTTGGTGGCCCGGGATGAAGCGAGACATCGCCAGATATGTTAGCATCTGCCTCACCTGTCAGAGGGTCAAGGCAGAACATCAGCGACCAGGAGGAGTCCTGCAGCCTATACAAATTCCAGAATGGAAGTGGGAGGATATCTCTATGGATTTCATAGTGGGACTGCCCAGAACCATAAATGGTTTTGACGCCATCTGGGTAATAGTCGACAGGTTGACTAAATCAGCCAACTTCTTAGCTATCAAGATATCCTACTCCATGGAGAAGCTAGCTCAGTTGTATCTCCAGGAGATCATCAGACTACATGGAGTCCCACGAACCATCATTTCAGACAGAGACAGTAGATTCACATCACACTTCTGGGAGTGTGTACAGTCAGCGTTGGGCACTAAGTTAAGGTTCAGCACAACATTCCATCCTCAGACAGATGGTCAGATGGAGCGAGTGAATCAGGTACTCGAAGATATGCTCCGAGCGTGTGCCCTAGACTTCAAGGGAAGTTGGTGCAAATATCTGAGCTTAGCAGAATTTGCATACAACAACAGCTATCAGGCCACTATCGGCATGACACCTTACGAGGTTCTCTATGGGCGGAGGTGTAGATCTCCAATCTGCTGGTATGAGAGTGGTGAACAGAAAGAACTAGAACTTCAGACAGATCTAGTAGCAGATACCACAGCAGCTATACAGCAGATCCGCCAGAGGATAGAGACAGCTCAGAGCCGCCAGAAAAGGTATGCTGATACACGGCGCAGACCCTTAGAGTTTTCAGTCGGGGATACAGTGTTCCTCAGAGTAGCTCCTATGAAAGGAGTGATGCGTTTTGGGAAGAAGGGCAAACTTAGTCCCAGATATGTGAGACCATACCTTATCAGCAGAAGAGTGGGCAAGGTAGCATATGAGCTAGAGCTACCCCAGGAAATGTCAGCTGTCCACAACGTATTTCATGTCTCTATGCTGAAAAAGCATACCCCAGATGCCACCCAGGTGATTGAGCCCCAGTCGGTACAGATCTGCGAAGACCTCAGCTATGATAGTCGACCTATTCAGATAATAGACCGAGCAGTTAAGAAATTGCGGAACAAGGAAGTACCATTAGTCAAAGTCATTTGGCACAGTCACACAGCAGAAGAGGCAACTCGGGAGACAGAAGCCAGCATGAGATAGAAGTACCCAGAATTATTCTAAGTTCGAGGATGAACTTTTTATAAGGTATGGGGGATTGTAACGCTCGAAAATTCTCAAAACTATTTTAGAAATATTCTATGATTTTTCTGGAATTATTAGATATTTTTCCGGAATTTTCCGAGTAGCGGAAGTAGCAAAAATTATTAGAAAAGTAAAATGACTTAAGCGGGAATCGAACCCGGGACCTCTCGGGTCCGCTAAACCTTTAGTTAGCCTTAGTAACCGGTGAACCCAGCAGGGCCATGCTGAAAGAAAGAGGAATCAATTATATTTATATTAGAGTTGGGTTCAATTATCCACTTAATATAAATAGAAGAGTTAGGTTGTGTTTGGTTTATTTTAGAGTTTGGTTCGGCAACTTTCTTCTCCTCACCCTAACTCAATCCGACCCCCTCTCCCCTCTCCTTCTCTCGGCGCCACAACAAGGGAAGAACTAGGTTCCATCCCTAGGGTCCCAAGGTCACTTTCCGGCGACAATTTCAGCACAAGGACGTTCCCCTCCGCGAGTAGAGCACGTGGACGCAAGCGAATCGTCGAGAAGTCGTCTCCACCGGAATTTCTAGCGATTAGATTTGTAAGAAATCTAGCACACAAGGTAAGAAACCCCTCACCTGCAGTATAAGTAGCTCTCGCGTGTTTTCTTTTATGCATTAGATTAGTTTATTGAATTTTGTCCGCATATAGTGTGTATTTTAACTCTTCTCACAGATTTAGAGATTAGTGAGCATCTCTAGATGGGCCGAGCACGTGTATCCTCTGTAGATAGGGGTTTAGATGCTGCTGGGTGCCTAGAGGTGGTCTCCCTGATCGAGAGGAGAGTTAGAGAGCGCCAAATGCTTGACAAAATGCCTAGCACAGCCTTATGATACAGTGGGTATTTAGTTAAATGCCATAGAACATGTTAATTAGCATGATCAATTTTTATTTCAGCTTTTACGAGACTAGATGTCCAAATGGGTGGGCTCCCACAGTCGCCTCTAGGTTCAGACAACCTAGTTCTAGGTTCAGATAACCTAGATTCAGCAAAATAGTATTAGCTATTTCAGTATTTTACTTTTCAGTGGCACTGTACTGGATTAGATATCCATTGGGTTGGGCTCCCATAGTCGTCCCTAGGTTTAGCTAACCTAGTAAACCCTACTAGATTCGGAACTTGCAATCCCGGGTCTAGTTAGGGATGCGCGCACAACAAGTACAGTTGCCAGGGCTCATCAGCAGCATGTTTAGTATTTTCACTTACTATATGTATATAGTTTTCAATCTTTCACAAATTAATTCGTGAATTCAGTACAGTCCTAGCAGTAGCTCAGTTTTTAGTATCAGCTTAGTTCTTCATTGATACCATGTGATTGATATCATGTTCAGCTTTAGATATGCCATGATTGTATGCTTATATGCCATGCCATGTTTAGGTTATTCAGTATACTTAGCATATCCTTTCAAACAGCATGATTTAAAATCATATTTGCATCGTATGCATGTTTTAGTGAGGTAGATGGTTTCTTACTAAGCTTTTTAGCTTACAGATACTATTTTCCTTATACTGCAGATACAGGTAAAAGGAAAATGGACTAGCAGAGGAAGTTGGAGGCCAATGCAGAGATGGTGTGTGTGGCAGGAACTGGAATAAAAGATTCTTAGGGGACTTAGCAAGTTTAAACCGTAGAACTCTTTAGTGTTTTACTTTCATGCACGTTTAGTTGTGTAATGCTATGAATCAGTGAACTATGTGTCATGTTAAGTTTAGAATACTAGTTTCATGTTATTAGAATGTTTCTCATGTAGTGTATAACTCATATGTGAGATTTTGGCACGCCCAAGCGTTGAAATCAGAGTTTCAGGCTAAAATCAGAGTTTCAGGCTAAAATCAGAACTATGATCTGTCTACAGACCGATCAGGGAGTGGGTTGTGCCGCTGGATCGGTCAGCTGACCGATCCATGCGCGAACAGAGAGTTGGCCTCTGTTATGGATCGGTCAGCCGACCGATCCATTGTGCGAACAGAGAGCACCGACGTTCACTGATCGGTCAGCCGACCGATCAGTAAGCTACTGGATCGGTCAAGCCGACCGATCTGGGTACTCCTGGATCGGTCGGTAGACCGATCCAGCCGCATACAGAGGCGAGGGAGCATATGGATCGGTCTGCCGACCGATCCAGAGAGTTTTTCAGTGCCAGTAACAAGCTGGATCGATCGGACAGCCCAATCGATCTATGGATCGATTGAAGTGCCTGATTACAGCTAGCAAGCCATCCAAGAGGCATAGATTATCTTCCCTAACATGTGTACAACTCCTAGGTACACCCAGAACACTAAGTTAAACTTTACAGCATTTAGTTCAGTAAAATTTTAAATTAGCCAGTTTTCATTCCGCATTAATAGTCCAGCACAGCATAACTGTAGCGACCGGCCTCGTAGCCTAGTCAGTAGGAGGCGGGTCGTTACAGAAATATACTTAAGGTATAACATTTAATAAGAACCCAAGTTATAAGAAAAGAACTTAAGTATTAACCGAGACCCAAATCCTTTCTCTCCTCTGCTCCTCGCGTGCAACGGTGCCGATTCTGCCCGAGCGAAGAAAAACGAAGCCCTAGCTTCGTCTCCGGCGGCCGGTGAATGGCTAACTCCGCGAGCTCTTCTCGGATCCGAGCTCCTCTCGCCAAGAAGGAACGTGAGCACGAAGAGGAGGCCAAAATCGCAAGCCAACCGAAACCCTAGAAGCACTAGAAGTCCTTCCTCTTCGACTGTAAGTCCAAGAAAACCTAAGATAAGTTGCTACTCACCTGCAGTAGAGTAGTTCTGGATTCTTATTTCTCTTGTTTCTGAATTTTTTCTGTGAAGAATGTTGGTTTAGGGTTTGCTGCCGTGACCTTCAAAGAAAGATCAGGATGGGTAAAGTTCAAGCACGTGGGTTTTATACCTCAAGCTTTATAGCTTGAATTCAGATTTTTTTATTCTAGGCAATGAGAAAACTCTTTTTGGTTCCTTGTCGTGGGCTGAAATTTGAGTTTACAGTGGCAATTTCCTTTTGGTTCCTTGCCGCAGTACTGAACAGAAGGGTGTTAGTCTTATTGGTATACGCAGTAGGCGATGAACATGAGATAGCTTGGGATAAATCTTGAGCTTGTAGCTTGTTTTCCTCCTCACTGTTAGCTTTCGGTTTTGTGTTATGAAAGGGAGATGAACAACTTTTGGCTTGGGATTTTGGGAGCATTCGGTTAGAACCTTTAGTAGAGTAATTAGTTAGTAGAGTAATTAGACCTGCAGTTTCGTTTCTGTTGCTCTATAAAAGTACAAGTTTGAACCAGTTTTACATAGGTTTGTTTAAGATTCCAGCAAGCTTCACAAAGGCTTTAATTCCAACAAGTTTTAATTTGGTTTGTGCCACAAAAGGGACATGAACAGCCTTGGAGTTTACTATTTTGGTTTTAGTTATGTTTAGTATTCCAGTTTTAGTTCTGTTTGGTATTGCAATTTTCCAATTGTATTGTAGTTTTAGATTGAATCATTCAGTTTAGTTTGTCATAGATTTATTAAGCATTTTAGTGCAGTTTTGGTATGAGACATCCTTTTATTAGAGGTATTAACAAGTATAAGAAAGATAAAGAAAAGAAAGAAAAAGGCCAAGGAGTTAAGTAGATCCCAAAGTCAAGACTTTAGGGATTTTGGAACACAATGTGCTTGTTAAAATGCCAAGGCATTTAAAGAAGAAGTTGTTAGAGTGTATACTAAAAGCCTAGCTTTTGTAAACATTTATTTGTTGAAATAAAAGAATCATATTGGTCAATATATGCATTTATTTGTTAAATGTAATTGTTCAATTAATTTATATAGTAGATAACATGGAGTGTGGTGTCACACTCAGAAGATCATGTTGTCGGTTCTCTATAAATTATAAACAAGTTGCTCATGACTAAGATGGAAAGGAACAAATCATCAGAATAGTTGTAGTGTAATTAAGTATTAGTTTATCTTGACTAATAAATTACACTGATACACTTTAAGTGTATTGAGTAGGATCATTTAGGTAAGTTCTTTTAGTACTGACTTAGTAAAAGAACTAGACCTTAGTTATTATGGAAGTGTGTGCTCTTAATCCTAATATAATAATAAGCACATATATTTAATATTTATTTCTTTGATTTATCAAAGGGTGAGGTTTAGCTCGATAAATCAATATGCCCGATAAGTTGGGAAATGATATTGCTTATAGTGTGTGTTGTTGATTATAGAAGGAATCCGTGTCCTAGTTATCTAGGTTGAGAATGCCCCCAAGAGGAGCTCATAAGGATTGTCATGTTAAACCCTGCAGGTGGACCTAGTCCGACATGACAATAAAGTTGAGTGGTACTACTCTTGGAGCTAGATATTAATTAAGTGAGTTGTCAGTAACTTATTTAATTAGTGGACATTCGTAATCTTAAACACAGGGAGACTAACACACTCATGATAAGAAGGAGCCCATAATGTAATTTGGGATTGGTGCGGTAGTGCGGTAATAACTCTCTAGTGGAATGAGTTGTTATCGATGAACTTGAGTTGTGTGTTCGGAGCGAGCACGGGATACTCAAGCTCATCGGAAGGCCAAAACCAATTTCTCCTCTAGGTCCCTGTCATAGCCTCATTATAGTCTCAAGTCCATTCAAATGTAAGGCTCTTCTTGGTGTCCAAGAAGGGGGTCAGACCATTGCTTGGTGACCAAGCAATGGTCGGCCACATCCTCTTATAGGGGTCGGCTCCATTGCTTGGTGACCAAGCTTGTAGGGGTCGACCAAGATTAATTCAAATAGGAGGGGTGTTTTGAATTTTTAAAATCTTCTCTTTGTAGAAAACTATAAGTTTTAAAAGAGAGATTTTAATTTTTAAAACTTTCCTTATTTGAATTAGGCCACATGTTTTAATAGAGAGTTTTAAAAGTTTTAAAACTTTCCTTTTTTAACCATCCTCATAGTTTAAGAAAAAAGGGAGATAAGTTTTAAAATTAAAATTTTCTATCATCATGTTAAAAAAGAAAATTTTATAAGAGAGTTTTTAAATTTAAAACATGGTTTTAATTTTTAGAAACTTTCCTTTTTTAACTCCTACTTTAGGAAAGAGAGCTTGTAAAATTTTATAAGAGTTTTTCTTGTAAAATTTTATAAAAATAAAATTCCTTTCTCCCCTTGATGAGGTGGCCGACCACCTTGCTTGGTGCCCAAGCAAGTGGCCGGCCATATTAAATTATTTAAAATCATCACAAAATTAAATTTGGTGATTGATTCAATCAAGAGGAAAGAAAAGGAAAAATTAAAAGGGAAAAGGAAAAACTCTTGGATGATTTTATTTTTTGTAAAAAGTTTTTCCTTATTTGCCTTGGGCAAGTAATATAAAAGAAGGGGTGAGGGGGCTTCATAAGACACAACTCTTATTCTATTGCTTGGAGGTCTTTTGGTGGCCGGCCCTCTCCCTTCTCCCTTTCCCTTTGCTATCTTCTCCTTGGTGGTGGTGGTGTCCGAATTCTAGAGGAAGAGGAAGGATTCTTTTGGATGGTGTTCATCTTGGAGGATCGTCGCCCACACGACGTCCAAGGTGAGGCGAGGAATACGGCAGAAGATCTCGAGGTCGTTAGCTTACAAAGAGAAGGTATAATTAGTAATTTCTTCCGCATCATACTAGTTATTTTCTTTGTAAGAATTCTAAATACAAGAGGCAATTAGATCTAGTTTTTCGAAATAGTTTTTCGAGTTTGTGTTTTCTTCTTTTTCGAATTTGTGATTCGATTGTTCTTTTTGGTTAACCTAGAGTTATTTAAGGAAATAAATATTAGCTTTCCTTAAATGGCTTTGCCTAGGCAGTGGTGGTTGCTCTCATATCCAAGAAGGCCATGTGCCTCGCTATGCAGTCCTGGAAGCCGATTTTGAAAATTAATATTTATGGAATTAATAACTTAGGTAGATTTGAATCAATAGTGTTAAGTTCCACTTGTGATTCAAATCTAAACCATTAAGAACAGATAAGTTAAATTTGGAATCAATGATGTTAAGTTCCTTCTGCGATTCCTAATTTAACTTCTAAAGAACACAATAGGTTATTTAAGGAAAGGTTCGACACTTGTACAAAAAAATTTTGTACAGTGGAACCGGTACATTTTCCTAGGATTAACCAACAATTGGTATCAGAGCTAGGGTTTGCCTCTGTGTATTTTTAGAATTCAAATAGGTTATGCACATGTCATGTATAATTTAGGCAGGATAATAGTAGGATGTGCTAACTCTTTGGTTGCAGGCTCCAACTATTATGACTTATTGATATTGTGTATGATTAGACCCTTGGACATGTCAAAGGCATTATTTGTGTGCATGATTGTATGTATAAAATACAGCAGGAGCTGTATTATTTTTAGAATTTTATTTTTTTCTTCGATCTAGAATACATGTACATTCCCTCGTGGAATATAGGATCGATATATGTAAAATTCTATTTTTGTTGCGGATCGGATTCTTGCGAGGCGTGGTACTTTTGGAGCACCAGAGGCACAACGGAATAAGAAGCAAGAGGAGCATGACACGCACTTGAGGATAGTACTGCAGACCCTTCAGCAAAAGCAGCTTTATGCTAAATTCTCAAAGTGCGAGTTCTGGTTAGAGCAGGTGGCGTTTCTAGGTCACATCATTTCTAAAGAAGGTATTCAATTAGATCCTGCCAAAATAGAAGCGGTCAACAACTGGAGAAGACCCAAGAATGCCAGGGAGATCAGAAGCTTCCTTGGTTTAGCTGGGTACTACAGGAAATTCGTGGAGGACTTTTCCAGGATAGCCTCTCCACTAACAACCCTCACTAGGAAGAACAAGAAGTTTGAATGGTCAGACAAATGTGAGCAGAGTTTCCAAGAGCTAAAGAAGAGACTGACCAGTGCTCCCATTCTGACAGTCCCAGAAAGTGAGAAGAGTTTTGACATCTACAGTGATGCTTCCAAGATGGGCCTAGGAGCTGTACTCATGCAAGAAGGAAAAGTTATATCTTATGCTTCCAAACAACTCAAAGACTATGAGAAGAACTACCCCACTCATGATCTTGAGCTGACAGCTATGGTCTTTGCACTGAAACTCTGGCGACACTACTTGTATGGGGTCCAGTGCAGAATCTTCACAGACCATCAGAGTTTAAAGTATTTCTTCACCCAGAAAGACTTAAACATGAGACAGCGCAGGTGGCTAGAGTTGGTCAAAGACTATGACTGTGAAATCCTCTACCACCCAAGTAAAGCTAACAAAGTGGCAGATGTACTAAGTCGAAAGTCCAGTGCAACTCTGATGCACTTGTCATCATTAGCACTGCCACTGCAGAGGGAACTGTAAGATTTCGGAGTCGAAATTGTTGAAGGGCAATTCTCTGCATTGACCATAGAGTCAACCCTACTTGAGGATATACAGAGAAAGCAGAGTGAAGATCCAGACATCCAGAAGATCAAGCAAGGGTTATAGAAAGAAGAAGATACAGAGTTTCGAGTATCAGACAGTGGAGTTATTTATCAGGGGAACCGCCTTTGTGTCCCCAATGATGAGGAATTTTGAAGGAAGATTTTAGAAGAAGCTCATAGCACACCATACTCCATGCATCCTGGTTCTACCAAGATGTACCAAAACTTGAAACAGAGGTTTTGGTGGTCTGGACTCAAAGGAGATGTTGCTAAATATGTCAGTACCTGCCTGACATGCCAGGGAGTCAAAGTAGAACACCAGAGACTAGGAGGAGTTCTACAACCTCTTCCAATACCAGAGTGGAAGTGGGAAGACATATCCATGGACTTTATAACAGGTCTTCCAAGAACTACAAACGGATATGATGCGATATGGGTAATAGTGGACAGATTGACCAAGTCTGCCCATCTTCTAGCCATTAATGTGTCGCACTCTATAGAGCAGTTGGCACAACTATATGTTAAGGAGGTGATCAGACTTCACGGAGTTCCTAAATCTATTGTTTCTGATAGAGATGGGCGTTTCACCTCTCACTTTTGGGAGTGTGTTCAGAATGCACTAGGCACCAAACTCAAGTTCAGCACAGCCTTCCATCCTCAGACTGATGGACAGACAGAGCGAGTAAATCATATTTTAGAAGATATACTCAGATCTTGTGCGCTAGATTTCAAGGGAAGTTGGCGCAAGTATCTGTGCTTAGCTGAGTTTGCCTACAACAATAGCTATCAGGCCACCATCAAGATGACACCTTATGAGGCGTTGTATGGCAGGAAGTGCAGATCACCCATTTGTTGGCAAGAAGCAGGTGAAAGAAAAGAAATGGTAGAGCTGGGCATTCAGACAGAGATGATATATGAGACCACTCAGGCTATCCAGAAGATCAGACAGAGAATTGAGACTACCCAAAGTAGACAGAAGAGTTATGCTGACACCCGTCGTAGGACACTAGAATTCCAAGTGGGAGATACAGTCTTTCTCAAGGTCGCCCCTATGAAGGGAGTGATGAGATTTGTCAAGAAGGGTAAATTAAGTCCTCGCTATGTAGGACCTTACCTGATTACAGAGAGGATTGGAAAAGTAGCTTATAAGCTGGACTTACCACAAGACATGTCAGCAATACACGATGTATTTCATGTCTCCATGTTAAAGAAGTGTATTCACAACCCTAGCCAAATGATTCAGCCTCAGACAATGCGGATACAGGAGGATCTTAGCTATGAGAGCAGACCTACACAGATAGTGGACAGAGCAGTCAAGAAACTAAGAAACAAAGAGGTGCCACTAGTGAAGGTCATCTGGCAGAATCAGAAGCACGAGAAAGTTAATTGGGAGCATGAGGATAGTATGAGACAGAAATATCCAGAGTTATTCTAAGTTCGAGGACGAACTTTTTATAAGGTATGAGGGATTGTAACGATCCAATTTTCCTTATTTTGAGTTCTAAATGCACTTAAAAATATTTGGAAATGCTTTTAAAATATTCTAGAGATTTTTAGAAATTTTTAGAGTATTTTTATATAATTTTTGGAGCTTGTTTGGTATTTTTACTAAACGAAAGAAGTTTCGACAAAAAAAAAATGTCCAAGCCGAGATTCGAACCCGTGACCTCTGGCCGAGCCAACTCTTAAGAGGATCCGGCTGACCAAGTGTCCAAGCGGACAATGCTGATCAGATAGGCAGTGAAATATACTTAAGGTATTGCATTTAATAAGAACCCTAGTTATAAGAAAAGAACTTAGGTATTAACCGAGACCCAAATCCTTTCTCTCCTCTGTTCCTCGTGTGCAACAGCGCGGATTCTGCCCGAGCGAAGAAAAATGAAGCCCTAGCTTTGTCTTTGGCGGCCGACGAGTGGCTAACTCCGCGAGCTCTTCTCGGATCTGATCTCCTCTCGTCAAGAAGGAACGTGAGCATGAAGAGGAGGCCAGAATCGCAAGCCAACCGAAACCCTAGAAGCACTAGAAGTCCTTCCTCTTCAGTTGTAAGTCCAAGAACATCTCGGTAAGTGCTTCTCACCTGCAGTAGGAGTAGCTTCCGAAATTGTTTTCCTCTCGTTTACCGTCGCCGCATGTTTTTAAGAATTTTGTTGCGTGTGGAAACCCTAAACCTCAGATTTAGATGTTCTTTGTTACCTTAATGGGCATGACCGACGTAGGTCTTCCTGATAGGCAAGGGGCATAGAATTTTGGAGAATTTCCCATACTGTTTAGATCTAGTGCCATTTAAAGGGCACGAACAGATTCCTTAATTATTTTCCTTGAGCATGTAGTAAACCTCTAGTTGCTGTTTTACCTTGCCCGAACAGTTCCCCCCTTGCATTTCAGTTTTTGGTGAAATTCTCACTATCCAGCAAGCATGATCGACTGTTTTCTTTCCCTTGCAATTCAGTTCTAGTGTTGTGGCATCTGTCATTACTCGTACGTTGTAAGTGTTTGTAGAAGCATGAAGATTAATTCCACAAGCAAGAACAACCTTATAGTTAGCGTGTCAGATGTGGTTTCTTTGGTAAATTAATGAGTATGAATAGCTTTAGGTCATCAATTCAGTTTAGTTCTTTTGCAAAGATTATTAAGCATGGACAACCAACCTTCTCTTTAGCTTTGTAGTTTTATTTTCCTTGCAAATCAGTGAGCTTGAATGGTCTATTTTAAAGCATGCAAATCTTAGATTTCTTTGTTATTGGACAACATGTTCAGTTAGATGCAAATTCCTTATTTTCACAGCAAGTCTTAACGAATTGAACTCGTTCTATGCAACTCTAGAATTTATATGTACATATAGTGTTCTATAAAATCCTTTTAGGGATTTATGAGAAGTTATAAGTAAAGGAAAGACCGAGGTCTGGAGAAGAAAAGATAACAAGTAAATCATTAAAAGAGGCTAGTACCCAACTTCCAAGGTTGTCGTTAAACAAATCTAGGTGTCCAATTCCAAGGTCTTGGCCTTGGTAGACCAAGGTCTGCTCTTTTAGGATTGGTGGCTCGCTACCCCAACCTATTAGGGAACGCGCATAAGATAGTACTAAGCCTGAGCCCAAGAAAAGAGAAATTAAATGTTAGTTTCAAATAGAAGACTATAAGTAAATGAAACAAGCTTCATATATGCCTAGAATTAGGAAGTTTAGTTCTTTTAATTCTAAGCATACAGTATTAGTTTTCATTTGCTTTCCTTATTGGTTTATGAGCATGAGTAGCTTTCTTCTTAAGTATTCAGTTTTAGCATGTTTTTATTTATATACATGCATGTCGAGTTTTTGTGAGTTAGATAGCGCTTACTAAGCTTTTTGCTTATAGTTTGCATTTCCTCCTACTGCAGATAAAGGAAAAGCCAAAATGGTATGAAAGGAGGCGTCAAGGGGATGCAGATGTGGTTGTGTGTTGTTCGAGACTATGGAAGCTTGGGACATTGTCAAGAATATAATTAGACTCTTTCCTTGTCGTTAGATATATAGTTAATTTGATCTCTCTTTTCCTTACTGCTAAGAATTGATTAGGGTCTTCCTTAAAATGTTAAGAGTTTCCCTATGAATTGATTCTTTTGCATTGCTAAAGATTAAGTTTTCTTGTATTACTGCTACAAGGATTTGGTAGATGAGTTTATTACTGTTTTCCTATTCTGTTTCGGTTTGCATTGTTAAACTTGTATTGTCATGCACTGCTAGAAATGATTTCTTTAGCTTCGCTTGAATTGTTTACACGGTATCTTTAAGAAGTCGGTTAGTTTTTTTGACAATTGAGTGCCAAGTGAGTGGCGCTCACTTGGCTACCAGGATTCATAAACTCTAGTACTTAAGCCCGAAGGTCTAGAGTTCAAATCCTGCGGAAGGTAAAAATCCACTACCAGGGGTGGGAAGTCCTAGTGAGTAACGGTACGGCCAAAGGGTCGTCGGTCGACGACATTAGAGGTCGCCAAATGGGCTGACGACATAAGGGCCGCTAGTTGGGCTGCCACAAGGGCCGCCCAAGGGGCCAAAGGGCCAGGTCGTTACACCTTGGGTCTTCTCTCCGGGCATTGAGATTTGTAGTGCCCCATCTTTTTGCACTTGAAACATTCGATGTGGTCCTTCCTTTTCCGGATTCTAGGCTTCGGTTCCTCCTTTGCCTCCAGTTGTGCAGATCGACTCATCGGGCACAATTGTAGGATTGAAAAGAATTTAGATATCTCCACAATTGCATGATATTATCCACTTTAGGCCTAAGCCCTCATGGTTTTGCTTTTGGGCTATACCCAAAAGGCCTTATGCCAATGGAGATATCTTTCTCTTATAAACCCATGATCTTTCCCATGTGTTTTCAATATGGGACTATGTTTGCAACCTTGCAACCCCAAGAATCCCCCGCTCAAACAAAGGATCACAGGCTTCCCACGTCCGATCCTCGACCCACCAGGTCTTCCTGCCCTCGGTCCACCCGACCTACTAGGACTTCCTTGCCTAGCCGCAACTAGGACTTCCTGTTTGGTGTCTGGTCCTCTTGATATAAACATAGGAGCCCCCACTTTCTTTGTTCGAGGTCAATATTGTACCCACATGGCTCAATCAGATCATAGCTCTTATGCACAGTCGACGATTAAATCTTCTGGCAGTCCGAGCTCTGATACCAATTGATAGATCGTTTGGAGCGATAGAGAGGGGGTGAATATCGTGCGTTTAAAACTTTTTCTTTTAACCTTTTGAAACCAAAGTCGTGCAGCGGAAATAAGAAAAAGACACAATTCGGTTACTTCGTTTGGAGCCTAGCTCGACTCCTACTCGAAGGCCCGCGGTCCTTGACTGCACCGATGGGCAAAGCACTATAATCCTTCTTTCCGAAATCCTCGGAAAGAAGTGAATCATACAATGGAACAAGATAGTAACACCCTACTATCTTGCTTAAATTGTAACGCCCGAAAATTCTCAAAATTATTTTAGAAATATTCTATGATTTTTCTAGAATTTTAGGATATTTTTACAAAATTTTTAGAGTAGTAGAAGTAGCAAAAATAAATACAATCATAGAATAGCCTACACGGGAATTGAACCCGAGACCTATGAGGCCCTATGTCTTATAGATAGCTTTAGTAACCAAGTGAACCCAGCATGGCCGTGCTGAAAGGAAAGGGGAACAAATATATTTATATTTGAGTTGGGCTGAATTACCCACTTAATATAAATAGGGAAGGATTAAGTGAAGAGTTATTTTTTTAACGTAACTCTCCTCTCCCTCAAAACCCTCACCGCCGCCCCTTCTCCTTTCTCTTCCTCTTCTCGGCACCAACCACAAGCACACCTAGGGCTCCATCCCTAGGGTCCCAAGGGCTTCTTCTGGCGACATATTGGATACGGGGACGCTCCCCTCCGCGAGAGGAACGCGTAGACGCAAGAAGATTGTCGAAAGGATCGTCTTCTCCGGAAATCTAGCGAGTAGAATCGTAAGAAAATTAGAGCAGAAGGTAAGAAATCCCTCACCTGCAGTATAAGTAGCTAGTCGTATGTTTGTATGCATTGTTTTAGCCGTATGCAGATTTTCAGTAATAGGGTGTGAATTAGCGCACATCAAGCGTTTGATTAAATGCTTAGCTCAGTTAAATGCCACCGTAGACATTTTAATAGCTTAGATGAATGCAATAGAAGCATTTTTACAGCTTATTTAGTCTTGCTACAGCTTTTATGGGACTAGACGTCCAATGGGTGGGCTCCCACAGTTGCCCCTAGGTTCAGATAACCTAGTTCTGGGTTAGACACTCTAGTAAAAGCAAGACAAGAATTATTAGCTTATGTTCAGTATTTTACTTTCTCAGTGACACTGTACTGGATTAGATATCCATTGGGTTGGGCTCTCATAGTCATCCCTAGGTTCAGATAACCTAGTAACCATACTAAATTCGGGACTTGCAAACCCGGGTCTAGTTAGGGATGCGCACATAGCAAGTACAGTTGCCGGGCCCAAACAGCAGCATGATTATTATTTTAATCTATCTACTAAAATAGTTTTCGAAACCTCACAATTAGTTATGTGAATTCAGTGCAGCTCTAGCATTAGTTAGCATTTGCTCCGTTCAGTTTGTTTGTATCAGTTTAGTTTTCTATTGATACAATGCGATAGCTTACAGTAGCACTTGTTACCATGACTAGTTTGCTTGTATGCCATGCCATGCTCTTACATGTTCCATGTTCATATGTTTCAAATAGCATGTTTTAAAACATAAATTGCATCGTATGCATGTTTTGTGAGATAGATGGTTTCTTACTAAGCGAAAACTTACAGATACTCTTTTCCTTATACTGCAGATAAAGGTAAAGGAAAGATGGACTAGAGGAGGCTGGAGGTCAATGCGATGAAGATGTGTGTGTGCAAAGGAGTTTGGAATGAAGATCTTAGGGATTTAGAAAATTTGACTAATTAAACCTTATTATGTTTAGTTTTTCGCATTTCAGTTTGCTTAGAAGTCATGAACTAGTGAAATATGCACTATGCCATGTTTAGAATGCTAGTTAATTGTTGTTAGAATGCACTTCAGTTAGTTTAGAGTTGGTATATGAGATTTTGGTTCGAACCAGGGCTGAAATCAGGTTCTGATGTGAAATCAGAAACCCCGATCGATCAGCCGATCGATCGGAGGCTTCCCAATCGATCAGCCGATCGATTGGGCAGCTTATCCCGCTAATAGAATGCGTCTGGATCGATCAGTCGATCGATCCAGCCGAGTTTTGTCGCGAACAGAAGGCTTGTGGATCGATCAGCCGGTCGATCCGAGTTGAACCCGCGTACAGCGCGTCGTCGAATCGATCACTGGATCGATTGGACATACTGGATCGATCAGCCGATCGATCCGGACGCTAGTTCCTGCGTACAGTAGGGTCCTGAATCGATCACTAGATCGATTGCCTAACCTGGATCGATCAGCCGATCGATCCAAAATAGTCTCCGTGCACAGTAGCATGCTGGATCGATCCATGGATCGATCAGAGGCCTAGTACTAGCTGAAACCACCTTAGTTCAGCTCCAGACGATAGCAAGGACCTAGAACACCCCTCCTAGCATAACCACAGCAATTCAAGGGGTAGTTTAAACATTAAATTCAGTTAGTATAGCGATTAACAGAAGCATATTCATTAGTTCAGTAAAATTTTAATCAGATCAACTTTCCGCACATGAATTAGCACAGCATAATGTAACGATCGGCCTTACAACCTAGTTAGTAGAAGGTGGGTCGTTGCATAGTGGTATCAGAGCATAAAGTTCCATACTTCCTACACACACATCAGCATTGAACCTGCAGCTTCCAAGTAAGAATACCTCTCACTTTGTATGTTCATTGTTTTCATATTTGTAGATAACTGAAATATGTTTAGTTGTGATAGTAACTAACATGATAGTATTAGCTCTGTAAACATGATGCTTTAGTTATGTATATCCTTTTTTCCTTTAGAAATGGCACGAGAATGCCCAGCTAGAAGGGCACCAGCTGCTGAGCCCCAGCATGAGGCAGGCAGTTCAGTGCCTCCCCCAGACCTTACAACATTAGTGACTCAGTTACAACAGCAGCTAGCTGAACAACAACAGGAGATAGCCACCTTAAAGGCTAATCAGCAGAATACTCCCACTGTCACCCCGGAACCCAATGTAGCAACCCCAGTAGTTATAGAGGTCCCACCAGTCCAGCCTACAGCACCAGCATCCCCAACAGAAGAGGCAAAGAGAGAAGCCTATCTGATCCAGTGGCAGAGAGTCAAGCCCGAGAACTTCTCAGGCACCAGTGAACCATGGGATGCTCAAGCCTAGTTCAAAACACTGGAGAGCACGATGGAGCTTCTGGACTGGCCAGAGCATGAAAAAGTGAAGTGAGCCTCCTTCTGCTTGACAGGAGATGCACGTATGTGGTGGGAGAGAATCAGAGCGAAGCGCCCAGTGAACCAGATGACATGCGCAGACTTCGAGAAAGAATTCTTCGAGGAGTTCTTTCACATGCGGGTCACAAATCGCCATTACGACGAGTTCACTGAGTTTCGTCAGGGCAACCTATCAGTTGAGGAAGCCGTGAAGAAATTCAATAGGCTGGCTCGTCTATGCCCCGAACTAGTCAGCACAGAAAAAGAACGAGTCCGGTTGATTCTCAAGATGCTGAGGCCGGAAATAGAAGAACTAGTCAGCAGTGCTCTGACCACCGAGCACTACCAGAGTAATATCAAGCAGCAGAAGCAAGTCCTCTCAGAGTCAAAAGGGCAAGGAGGTTCAGGTACTCAGAAACAGCAAGGCCACAACTCTAACTGGAAAGGGAACTCCAGCAACAAGCGCAAACCAGGGAGTTACCCAAAGGGAGGACCAGCCAGCAAACAGCCTAGTTATCCCAAATGTGCTACTTGTGGGAAATTTCACCCAGGAGTTTGTCGCAAGGGCACACGAGAATGCTTTGAATGTGGACAGGAAGGGCATATGGCTAAGCAATGCCCGAACAAGACAAGTCTTCCTCAACCACAGCCGATACAGTATGGAGGACAGCCAGCACAGCTACATCAGATGCAGGCCGTTTTAGATGACCCACACATCAGCCAGGGCAGATTAGAAGCCCCTCCAGCTATGACGAATGCAAGGATCTACTCCTTAACCAGAGAGGACGTAGCGAATGCCTCGACAGTTGTTACAGGTTAGATTAGTATTTTACAGCAAAGTGCAACTGTTTTATTCGATACTGGGGCAACCCATTCTTATATATCCAGGGCATTCACCGAAAAGTTAGCAGTACCCCCAGAGGTATTCAGTGGTCAGTTTTTGACCACCCTACCTTCAGGAGAAATTATGGCATCCACGCACTGGCTCAGAGCAGTGCCAGTCATTATAGCAAACAGAGAACTCTTTTGTGATCTGATAGTGCTAGATTTGACTGATTATGATGTCATATTTGGAATGGACTTTCTAATCAGATACGGTGCCTCTATCGAGTGCCGTAAATAGAAAGTCATATTCCAACCTGAAGCAGGAGTACAATTTGAGTATAGCGGAGAATCAAAGAGAAAAGCGAAGAAATTTCTCTCAGCTCTGAAGGCACAGAAATTAATGGATTCAGGATGTACGGGATTCCTAGCACATGTAGTCAATACCAGTCAGGACGAGGACCAATAGCTAGCAGAGATCCGAGTCGTATGTGACTACCCAGCAGTCTTCCTTGAAGAGTTACCAGGCCTAGCACCAGACAGGGAGATCGAATTTGAGATAGAGCTCATTCCCGGTACAAATCCTATCTCCAAAGCACCTTACCGCATGGCTCCAGCGGAACTGAAGGAACTTCAGGAGCAACTACAGGAGCTGCTTGACAAAGGCTTCATACGTCCTAGTCACTCACCATGGGGAGCGCCTATATTGTTCGTGAAGAAGAAGGACGAGAGCATGCGCCTGTGCATAGACTACCGGGCATTGAACCAATTCACCATCAAGAACAGGTATCCTCTTCCCAGAATAGATGACCTATTCGATCAGCTAAAGGGAGCAGCAGTGTTCTCTAAGATAGACTTCAGATCAGGTTATCATAAGGTAAAGTTAAAGAAGGGGATATACCCAAGACATCATTCAGGACTAGATACGGACACTACGAGTTCGTAGTCATGCCCTTTGGCGTGACAAATGCTCCAGCTACTTTCATGGACCTCATGAACATAGTATTCAGGGACTACCTAGATAGATTTATGATCGTGTTTATTGATGACATTCTTATCTATTCAGGAACTCAGGAAGAACACGCAGAGCACTTGAGAATAGTATTGCAGACCCTTTAGCAAAACCAGCTGTACGCCAAGTTCACGAAATATGAATTTTGGTTAGATCAGGTGTCCTTCCTGGGTCACATCATCTCAAAGGATGGTATCATGGTAGACCCCAGTAAGATAGAAGTTGTGAGTAACTGGAAAAGACCCAAGAATGCCAGTGAGATCAGGAGCTTTTTGGGACTAGCAGGTTATTACAGAAAGTTTGTAGATGACTTCTCCAGAATAGCCTCCCCACTGACGGCTCTCACTAGGAAGAACATAAAATTTCAGTGGACAGAGGACTGTGAGAATAGCTTCAACGAATTAAAAAGGAGATTGACCAGTGCTCCTATTTTGACTCTACCAGAAAACACAGATAGCTTTGACATTTACAGTGACGCCTCTAAATTGGGACTAGGAGCAGTACTGATGCAAAATGGCAAGGTGATCGCCTATGCCTCCAGACAACTCAAGGATTATGAGAGGAACTACCCTACTCATGACCTTGAGCTTGCAGCAGTGGTGTTCGCCCTTAAAATTTGGAGACATTACTTGTATGGAGCTCAGTGCAGAGTGTATACAGATCATCAGAGTCTGAAGTACTTCTTCACTCAGAAGGATCTGAATATGCGACAGCGTAGATGGCTAGAGCTGGTCAAAGATTATGACATAGATATCCTCTACCACCCAGGAAAAGCCAATAAGGTAGCAGACACACTTAGCAGAAAGTCCAGTGCTACCTTACTATCCCTAGCAGCCAGGTCACCGCCCCTACAGAAAGAGATCACAGATTTTGGTCTCGAACTTATAGTGGGACAGCTCTCTACTATGACATTAGCATCTAACCTGCTTGGTGACATCCAGACAGCTCAGGAACAGGATCCTGAAATTTAGAAAATCAAGCAAGGGTTAGCAGAATCAGAAAGTAGAGAATTCAGAGTGTCCGATAGTGGGATATTATATTTCGGTGACAGACTCTGTGTTCCAGATCAGGAGGAACTAATGAGGAAGATTTTAGATGAGGCTCACAGGACTCCTTATGCGATGCATCCAGGTTCCATCAAGATGTACCAAGATCTAAAGAAACGTTTTTGGTGGCCCGGGATGAAAAGAGACATCGCTAGATATGTTAGTACCTGTCTGACTTGCCAGAGAGTCAAGGCAGAACACCAGAGACCAGGCGGAGTTCTGCAGCCTATCCAGATTCCAGAATGGAAGTGGGAAGATATTTCTATGGATTTTATAATGGGACTACCCAGAACCACAAATGGTTTTGATACCGTCTGGGTAATAGTCGACAGATTGACTAAATCAGCCCACTTCTTAGCTATCAGGATATCCTACTCCATGGAACAGCTAGCTCAGTTATATCTCAAGGAGATCGTCAGACTACATGGAGTCCCACGGACCATTATATCAGATAGAGACAGTAGGTTCACCTCTCACTTCTGGGAGTGTGTACAGACAGCATTGGGCACTAAGTTAAAGTTCAGCACAGCTTTCCATCCTCAGACAGATGGTCAGACGGAGTGAGTAAATCAAGTACTCGAAGATATGCTCCGAGCATGTGCCCTAGACTTCAAAGGAAGTTGGTGCAAATATCTGAGTTTAGCAGAATTTGCATACAACAATAGCTATCAGACCACTATCGGTATGACACCTTACGAGGCTCTCTATGGGCGGAGGTGTAGATCTCCAATCTGCTGGTATGAGAGTGGTGAATAGAAAGAACTAGAACTTCAGACAGATCTAGTAGCAGATACCACAGCAGCTATACAGCAGATCCACCAGAGGATAGAGACAGCTCAGAGCCGCCAGAAAAGCTATGCTGATACACGGCGCAGACCCTTAGAGTTTTCAGTTGGGGATTCAGTGTTCCTCAGAGTAGCTCCCATGAAGGGAGTAATGCGTTTTGGGAAGAAGGGCAAATTAAGTCCCAGATATGTGGGACCATACCTTATCACTAGAAAAGTTGGCAAAGTATCATATAAGCTAGAGCTACCACAGGAGATGTCAGCCATCCATAATGTATTTCATGTCTCTATGCTGAAGAAGCATATCCCAGATGACACCCAGGTAATTGAGCCACAGTCGGTACCAGTCCGCGAAGACCTCAGCTATGATAGTCGGCCAATTCAGATAATAGACCGAGCAGTTAAGAAATTGCGGAACAAGGAGGTACCATTAGTAAAAGTTATTTGGCAAAATCACACAACAGAAGAGGCAACCTGGGAGACAGAAGCTAGTATGAGGCAGAAGTACCCAGAGTTATTCTAAGTTCGAGGACGAACTTTTTATAAGGTATGGGGGATTGTAACGCCCGAAAATTCTCAAAATTATTTTAGAAATATTCTATGATTTTTCTGAAATTTTAGGATATTTTTACAGAATTTTTAGAGTAGTAGAAGTAGCAAAAATAAATAGAATCATAAAATAGCCTACACGGGAATTAAACCCGAGACCTATGAGGCCCTATGTCTTATAGATAGCTTTAGTAACCAAGTGAACCCAGCAGGGCTGTGCTGAAAGGAAAGGGGAACAAATATATTTATATTTGAGTTGGGCTGAATTACCCACTTAATATAAATAGGGAAGAATTAAGTGAAGAGTTATTTTTTTAACGTAACTCTCCTCTCCCTCAAAACCCTCACCACCGCCCCTTCTCCTTTCTCTTCCTCTTCTCGGCGCCAACCACAAGCACACCTAGGGCTCCATCCCTAGGGTCCCAAGGGCTTCTTCCGGCGACATCTTGGATACGGGGACGCGCCCCTCCGCGAGAGGAACGCATAGACGCAAGAATATTGTCGAAAGGATCGTCTTCTCCGGAAATCTAGCGAGTAGAATCGTAAGAAAATTAGAGCAGAAGGTAAGAAACCCCTCACCTGCAGTATAAGTAGCTAGTCGTATGCTTGTATGCATTGTTTTAGCCGTATGCAGATATTCAGTAATAGGGTGTGAATTAGCGCACATCAAGCGTTTGATTAAATGCTTAGCTCAGTTAAATGCCACCGTAGGCATTTTAATAGCTTAGATGAATGCAATAGAAGCTTTTTACAGCTTATTTAGTCTTGCTACAGCTTTTATGGGACTAGACGTCCAATGGGTGGGCTCCCACAGTTGCCCCTAGGTTCAGATAACCTAGTTCTGGGTTAGACACCCTAGTAAAAGCAAGATAAGAATTATTAGCTTATGTTCAGTATTTTACTTTCTCAGTGGCACTGTACTGGATTAGATATCCATTGGGTTGGGCTCCCATAGTCGTCCCTAGGTTCAGATAACCTAGTAACCCTACTAAATTCGGAACTTGCAAACCCGGGTCTAGTTAGGGATGCGCGCATAGCAAGTACAGTTGTCGGGCCCAAACAGCAGCATGATTATTATTTTAATCTATCTACTGAAATAGTTTTCGAAACCTCACAATTAGTTATGTGAATTCAGTGCAGCTCTAGCATTAGTTAGCATTTGCTCCGTTCAGTTTGTTTGTATCAGTTTAGTTTTCTATTGATACAATGTGATAGCTTACAGTAGCACTTGTTACCATGACTAGTTTGCTTGTATGCCATGCCATGCTCTTACATGTTCCATGTTCATATGTTTCAAATATCATGTTTTAAAGCATAAATTGCATCGTATGCATGTTTTGTGAGGTAGATGGTTTCTTACTAAGCGAAAGCTTACAAATACTCTTTTCCTTATACTGTAGATAAAGGTAAAGGAAAGATGGACTAGAGGGGGCTGGAGGTGAATGCGATGAAGATGTGTGTGTGCAAAGGAGTTTGGAATGAAGATCTTAGGGATTTAACAAATTTGACTAATTAAACCTTATTATGTTTAGTTTTTCGCATTTCAGTTTGCTTAGAAGTCATGAACTAGTGAAATATGCACTATGCCATGTTTAGAATGCTAGTTAATTGTTGTTAGAATGCACTTCAGTTAGTTTAGAGTTGGTATATGAGATTTTGGTTCGAACCAGGGCTGAAATCAGTTTCTGATGTGAAATTAGAAACCCCGATCGATCAGCCGATCGATCGGAGGCTTCCCAATCGATCAGCTGATCGATTGGGCAGCTTATCCCGCGAACAGAATGCGTCTGGATCGATCAGTCGATCGATCTAGCCGAGTTTTGTCGCGAACAGAAGGCTTATGGATCGATCAGCCGGTCGATCCGAGTTGAACCCGCGTACAACGCGTCGTCGAATCGATCACTGGATCGATTGGACATACTGGATCGATCAGCCGATTGATCCGGACGCTAGTTCCCGCGTACAGTAGGGTCTTGAATCGATCACTGGATCGATTGCCTAACCTGGATTGATCACCCGATCGATCCAAAATAGTCTCCGTGCACAGTAGCATGCTGGATCGATCCATGGATCGATCAGAGGCCTAGTACTAGCTGAAACCACCTTAGTTCAGCTCCAGACGACAGCAAGGACCTAGAACACCCCTCCTAGCATAGCCACAGCAATTCAAGGGGGTAGTTTAAACATTAAATTCAGTTAGTATAGCGATTAACAGAAGCATATTCATTAGTTCAGTAAAATTTTAATCAGATCAGCTTTCCGCACATGAATTAGCACAGCATAATGTAACGATCGGCCTTACAGCCTAGTTAGTAGAAGGTGAGTCGTTACATAAATAATATTACAAAGCAAGCTTTAATTAAATTATACCGACAATAAATTGCAGATGAAGCTCAGGTCGGCACTCTGGACGATGTTGCTTGCTGAGCTGACGAAGATGAGTAGCGTGAGCAGCTTGCTGTGTAGCACAAGAATTGATTAGAAAGTTCACTCTCACCTCTGACTTCGAGCCTCAATTTATAGGCCTTTGGCGTTCGATCGACCGATCCCACTGTTCGGTCGACCAAACCCGCTCCCTCCTTCCTTCTTGGCCGAAGTCTGAAGCTGGTTCAGAAATCTGCATTAACTGATCTTTAATGGTTCGGTGGACCGAACCATCTTTTCGGTCGACCGAACAGGCCTTTTCCTTGTTCATCGAAATCTGCCAGAGATCTTCTTTTAATGTTGTTTAATGCTGATTGGATCGGTCGACCGGTCCTCCGGTTCGGTCGACGGATCAAACCTTTTTCCTTTTTCTATTGATCGCTGCTGATGAGCTGTCCAGTGCTGAGTCTCCATGGTTCGGTCGACCGATCAAGCTTTGACCGGACTGAACTCTGTTTTTCATGATCTGAACTGATCTCTGGTCTGAGTCAAGATGGTTCGGTCGACCGATCCTCCTGTTCGATCGACCGATTAGGCCAAACCTGTAAAACAGAGTTAAACAATATTCCTGCACAACAAAGGTTAGAACAGTAATAATATATTATGCATGAGTAATATTAGACAGTAGAATAGTCTTGATCTCAACTTAGAAACCTTCCCGGTTTCTTCAGTTGGATCAGGGACCTTAGGTTGTTCCCTTCGGGAACTCGACCTCATTGTCGCTCCTCCAGTTACTTACCTCAACTTACCTGCTAAACATAGTCTTCCAGACCTGTTTGGACTTTTGCCTGCTCAGTGTCTGATCGCCCGATCCACTAAGCGATTTCCTGCAATACTACATTAGCAACAGTAATAATAGTAATACAGAATACAATGATAAACCTAAACCTAGATTTACCGAGATCCGCTGGTCCGATTAACCTTGCTTGGAGTTCACTCCTCCAAGACTTCTCGTTACCTAAGGTTACCACCTCCTAGGATTTTCTCCACTTGGCTTCACTCAGTATTCGGCTACCCAGGGATCAAGTCCTCCAGACCTATCCACCTGGCTTCCACGATATATTGAGATTTCCCTTACCTAGCCTACAACTAGGACTCAGTATTCGGCTACCCAGGGATCAAGTCCTCCAGACCTATCCACCTGGCTTCCACGATATACCGAGATTTCTCTCCTTGCCTAGCCTCCAACTAGGACTTCCCTTGCCTAGCCTATAACTAGGACTTCCCTAGATCAAGCTTCATACTTAAACATATTTGTCTTAAACATATTTGTCTGACATTAAAACCTTGGAGGTCGATTGCACCAACAAGTTTGTCATCCTATTAGCTAATTGAAAGGTAAGACATAAGGTTAGGTGACCCCTCCCCTACGCTAAGAGAAGCACAAGTAAAACAACAAATTGTAATATCAGTCGAGAAATCATTTCACGTATATTGCAGACATAGCCAATATGTAGAGTATTTGGATTCATAGTCGATGTTCAACATAATTGTATTCTTAATAGATAAGAAAGTCTCAGAACTCAACGCAGTGTGGACTATTGAGACTTAAGAGGGCTAAGTTGAAAGGTCATAAAGGTTCTTAGCAATTATCTAGTCGGATGAAAATCCCTCCAGTGTAAGTATGTCAAACAGAATGTGGTTCCGACAAGAAATTCTCAAGCTCCATCTTGATCAGGTAAATGAATCTAGACAACCATTATTTATACTCCTTGATTCTGTGATCTTGATTCATTGATGCCTCATCTTGGATTTATGTATAAGATTTATCCAGAGGTTGGAAGGTACCTGGAGGTGGCTTTTTTACTTCGTCCTTGGTGAGATTATCGACGTTCATCAGTTCTATGATATGCTTTGGAGTTGCCACTGAATCATGAACAACTTGTGATGAGATGGTGGATGTTGTTTGATTGATGCAGAAAGAGGGGGGAAAATGGAGCTTTTGATCATTAATTATCTAAAACTCTTACCTTGAGGACCACTGAGTTGTTGGAGAGCGAGGACGAAGCAGCGATGCAGTTCTGATGACCAGCACCGCCTCGTCTTCCTCGGAGGATGCTGCAACTGCAAGCTAAGGTGTGCATCGTCGGATGCCGATGGGGCTTTGTCGGAGTGCTTGGCACCGGAGCCACTGTCGGAGTGTTCGTCGACTGTTGAAGAGATGGGGAAGGGAACACCTTAATGGTGGGAGAGATAAAAGAGAGAGATCACGCGGTGTCATTGAGGGCTTCGACGCCTCCTTTGAGCTCTTAAACGGAAAGAATCCGACCGCAAAATGGTCGATTTTTAACTTCGAGCAATCGATCTCCTCCTCCATGAGATCCGACTTTTCATTTCTCTGTAACCAAAACCAAATTATTTATCTGTTAAAAAAACATCAAATCGGAGAAAATAACGCTCAAGATTCTTCTTTTGTACCTCATCCATGATGCTTTTTCCATCATTGTCGACCTTGTTGTTGGCGGTAGAATTAGGGCTCCAGAGCTGGGCGGAGCTCATCTAGTGTGTCTTATCCTTGCAATATGCTTCAAGCTTCATCCCATTCCCACCCTCCTCTTCGCGATTGCTTTGAATGGATATGAATTCCTTGAAGTTGTGCCTGAGTTGCTCTCCTGAGCAGCATTCGAGCTCCTTCTGGAGGAGTGGAGGAGGAGGCTAGGTGCGGGCAGCGCGGAGAACGGTTTTGGCGGAGATGCATTTTTCATGGAGTTTCGGTGGAGATAGTTTTGAAGGCTAGGGTATGGTTGAATTTTCACCGAGGGGAAGTTTCAGCGGAAGAGGATAGGTAGCATACTTGTTAATAGGGCTATAAATAAGCTGAGCTGAGTCGAGATTTGTAGTGTTTAAGCTTGTTTGATAGATAACAGACTGAGCTGAGCTTAAAATGAACCAAACTTTTGAAATGAGTGTTCAAACTTGGCTTGGTTTATTTTTTTATGAGCTTGAGCTTGTTTGAAGCTTGACTTGAGCTTAGTTTGTTTAGATGTTATCAAGCTCTCAATTCAAGCTTGGTTCGAGCTTGACTTGAGCTTGGTTTGATCTTGGTTCGTTTAGATGTTATCAAGCTCTTAATTCAAGCTTGTTTGATTGTTTGAAACATTTAGTTATTTGATTGGTTATTGAGCTTGATAATTTAAATTTATTTTATTTTATTTTATTCTATTGTTTATTTAACATATTGAAAAGAGTTTTATTAATGAATATTGCCCGTAAATATTGTTTATGAACATTGTTCACGAACATTAACGAGCTGAACACATATGCATTCAAACTTATTTATTTAGCTTAATGAGCTATTCAAGCTTGTTTGTTTAATTAATCTTATATATATTAAGCGAACATAAACACAAGCTCTTACCAAGCCGAACACCAAATTTGTTTACGAACGCTTAGTTCATTTATAGCCCTACTTGTTAAAAAATCATTATTACAGATATTAAAAATTGATCCTAAACAACGTTTTTTAAAAGTGTTATCTTTAATTAAAAAAAATGTTTATTGATTAGGTGAAAAAACGTTATCTTTAAGAAAAAAATATAAAATAAACAACACTTTTTACTAAAAACATTATAAAAAAAATACCTTTTGAAAAAAAATGTTATCTTTTAAGTGTCATTAAATCCCAATTTTCTTTTAGGATGCCCCATACCGAATTGGAAACTTCCCTCATGAGGGCAGGTCCTTCGCATGCTCTTGTGGATCCGATCTTTATAAGTCATTGGGATGATTTGATGGGTAAAGAGGGTGTCTCAATCACTGTGGAGCTATCCCGAGAACCAGTTCAAGAGAAGTACACGTTGGATCTTATCCTCTATGGTCAAATGACCCTCGCATGTGGGAACACGTAAGAAGTGTCCCGGTGCATGCCCATCCGCACTTTAACAAAGGAACTTCTGCTAAATAGGGCTAAGCATGTCTCAATTAATGGCTTTTTACTGAACTACGTATATAAGTTTACAAAATACTCATTTCACATAGGTAAGTTTCAAAATGACCAAATAATGTACCTATTTTTAGTTTTACCCTTATCAGTCGATTGATATTTTGGAACAGTCGAATTGATTTGGTTCTGTATCGAAATGTCAAATTTTTAATCAAATCAGTTGACTGATTTTTGAAATCAGTTGAAGTGATTTATTTTTTTATTTTATTTTTTTTTTAAATCAAAATTAATTTTAGATCAAATTGATTGATAGACTAAATGACCTTGTATTTATATGAAACTAGTTTCTATGTGTTCGCCATCTCTCTTGATTATATCCATGCCCTTAAATGTCAATTTGATGTTTGGTACATTAGCCGATTTTACCTAAAATCATCTGATGTACCAAATGACCTCATATTGACATGAAACTAATTCTTATGTGTTCCTCTACCTCTCCTGATTATATCCATGCTCTGAAATGTCATTTTGACTTAATATATTGAAAGCAATAATTTGTTGAACACAACTATATTTGAAAACTTTAATTCATGTTCAAAAAATTATTGCTCTTAATATATTGGGTCAAATTAAAATTTGAGGGCATGGATATAATCAGGAGAGGTAGGTGAACATATAAGAACTTATTTCATGTCAATCCGAGGTCATTTGGTCCATTAGCTGATTTTGGGTAAAATCGACTGATGGACCAAATAACCTCGGATTGACATGAAACAAATTCTTATATGTTCGTCTACCTCTCTTGATTATATCCATGCTCTCAAACTTTAATTTGACCCAATATATTGAGAGTAATAATTTGTTGAACATGAATATATTTAATAAATTTAAATCATGTTCAAAAAATTATTGTTATCAATATATAGGGTGAAATTAAAGTTTGAGAACATGGATATAATTAGGAGAACTAGCTGAATATATACGATCTAGTTTGATGTCAATCCGAAGTCGTTCGATCCATTAGCCAGTTTTGAACCCGAATTGAATTTTTTTAAATATTTTTTATTTCAAAAAATTATTACTTTCAATATATTGGGTTAAATTGAAGTTTGAGGGCATGGAAATAATCAGGAGAACTAGTTAAACACATATGATCTAGTTTCATGTCAATCCGAGGTTATTGGGTCCATCAGCCGATTTTGGGCAAAAACGGCTAATGGATCAAACAACCTCGGATTGATATGAAACTAGTTCCTATGTGCTCGTCTACCTCTCATTATTATATCCATGCCCTCAAACTTCAATTTGACTCAATATATTAAGAACAATAATATTTTGAACATGCTAATATTTGAAACTAGTTCCTATATGTTTGTTTAGTTTCAAATATTTTCATGTTTAAAAAATTATTGCCCTCAATATATTAGATCAAATTAAAGTTTGAGGGCATGGATATAATCAAGAGAGGTAGAAGAACATATAAGAACTTGTTTCATGTCAATCCGATGTCATTTAGTCTATCAGCCGAATTTGCCTCAATTCATGTTCAAAATCGGTTGATGGGTCAAATGACCTCAGATTAATATGAAACTAGATCCTATGTATTTGGCTAGTTCTCCTGATTATATGCATGCCCTCAAACTTCAATTAAACCTAATATATTGAGAACAATAATTTTTTAAACATAAATTAAAATTTTCAAATATATTCATGTTTAAAAAATTATTACTCTCAATATACTGGGTCAAATTAATGTTTAAGGGCATGGATATAATCAGGAGAGGTAGACGAACATATAAGAACTTGTATCATGTCAATCCGAGGTCATTTGATCCATCAGCCGATTTTGGGCAAAATCGACTAATGGACCAAATGACCTCGAATTGGCATAAAACAATTCATATATGTTCATCTACCTTTCCTGATTATATTCATGCCCTCAAATATCAATTTGACCTAATATATTGAGAGCAGTAATGTTTTAGACATGAATTAAATTTTTTAAATATATTTGTATTCAACAAATTATTGCTCTCAATATATTGAGTCAAATTGACGTTTCAAGGCATGGATATAATCAGGAGAGGTAGAGAAACACATAGAAACTAGTTTCATATCAATCTGAGATCATTTGGTACATCAGCCGATTTTAGGTAAAATCAACTGATGTACCAAACGCCAAATTGACATTTAAAGGTATGGATATAATTAAGAGAGATAGACAGACACATAGGAACTAGTTTTATATCAAGCCGAGGTCATTTGGTCTATCAATCAATTTGATCTAATATTGATTTTGATTTAAAAAACAAAAAAAAGTGAATCAGTTCGACTAATTTCAAAATCAGTCGACTGATTTGATTAAAAATCTAGCGTTTTGATACAGAACTAAATCAATTCAATTGCTCCAAAACATCAGTCGACTGATAAGGGTAAAATCAGAAATAAGTATGTGATTTGGTCATTTTGAAACTTCTCTACGTAAAATGTGTATTTTGCAAACTTATGTACGTGGTTTAGTAAGAAGCCGCTCAATTAATGATATTCAACTAATGGTACCCTGAGATCCAACATGACCAACAAGATCTGCAAGCCCGCATAGCTAAATTGGAGAACCAGTTGGCTGTGACCCCTTCTTAGGAAGTTCTTGTTGGATCGAGACGCACGTGAGGGGGGGGGGGGGCGGTGAATCACATGGTTTTTAAAAACTTTTCTTTTATTCCTTTTTAAGAACAAAGTATGCATAGTGGAAAACAAAGAAACAGGAAAGCAAGAGAGAAACACAAGTACGCGATTGGTTTTTTACTTGATTCGGAACCTTCGGTGACTCCAACTCTAAGACCCAGGTCTTGCGGACATATCAATGGATAATCTACTAAACATCTCTTTTGGAACTATCGGAAGAGGCGATCAAATACATAAGAATAGGAAGAGTGTAACAAGCTACACTTTCCATTTACAGAAATTAAGTACAGGAATGAAATTGTGTTACTAAATACTTTTATAGATGATTGACTTGAGCTCGGTGTTTAGACAGCTTGTCAATATCAATCAGGCATAGTAGAGTCATAGAAGGGAAGCAACAGGAAGCTAGAGTAGTCGGAAAGTCGTTCGAACGCATAGAAGCTCGTATAGAAGTTGTGTATTAAAGTGTCCTCGAGACACCCTTATAAAGAGTGTGGAAGGCGCCTTCCATAGCCTTGATGGCACTTCTAACATGTCAAATCTGATCTCGAACTTCTTGCTCCTTATCTACAACGAAGTTTGAATTTTATCGTTTGGAAGGTGCCTTCCATAGCACCGAAGGCACCTTCCATGAATAGTACGAAGACGCCTTCCAATCTTGAAGCCGCCTTAAGTACTGTTCACCTAAGTCCTTTTTGCTCCTTTTGCCTTGTAAGTTAGGTTAGTCCAACACGACAATAACTAACCTGTAAAATGACATTGGCACTAGGGCTGTAAACGAGCCAGGCCAAGCTTTAGGGTGTTCAAGTTTGTTTGATAAGGTAACTGAGTCGATCCGAGCTTAAAATGAACCAAGCTTTTGAAATGATTGTTCAAGCTTGACTTGATTTATTTTTTATGAGCTTGTTTGAAGTTTGGCTTGAGCTTGGTTCATTTAGATGTTATTGAGCTCTCAATTCAAGCTTGGATTGAGCTTGGCTTGAGTTTGGCTTGAGCTTGGTTTGAGTTTGGTTCATTTAGATTTTATCGAGCTCTCAATTCAAGCTTATTTGATTGTTTGAAATTTTTAGTTGTTTGATTGATTATTGAGCTTGATAATTTAAATTTATTTATTTTATTTTATTTTATTATTTATTTAGTATATTGAAAAGAGTTTTATTAATGCATATAGTTCTTGAATATTGTTCACGAACATTGTTCATAAATATTGTTCATAAACATCGTTCACGAACATTATTCACAAACGTTGTTCAAGAATGTTAACGAGCTAAACACATATGTGTTCAAGCTTGTTTGTTTAGTTTAACGAGCTATTCAAGCTTGTTTGTTTAATTAATCTTGTGTATATTGAATGAACATAAACAAGTTTTTACCAAGCTAAACACTAAGTTTGTTCATGAACGCTTGGTTCATTTGCATCCCTGTTAGCACATTAATAATAAGATTAATTTATGACTTAGAAATTATCTTCCAAATTAGGACCTAGTCAGAGTCTCAATTTAGATTTCTAAAATGGATCTAAATTGGATCGACGCCTAATATCCCCTCAATTGGGATGCATCCTCACTTAGACGCTTTCCTCCAGTGACTTACTTTTACTTACCATGTGTCAAGTTACCTCCATGACATCAATTTGACCCACTAGGTCTTTCTGTCGGAATCACATATCTAGACTTTGTCATTTGGGAATCGCACATCCCGATCTCTTGCTAAAATCACACATTCTGACTTCGCCACTCGAGAATCGAACATCCTGACGGGACTTCCTACCTGATGTTAGGTCCTCTTGACTCGTCAAGTTAGTCAACCCTGTACACTCAGTAATAAGGTTAAATTATGATAACACCTAACTTAACTCACTTGTCATTCATCAAAACTTAAGTTAGTCTGTCAGTACAAATTGCACCAATAATCTCTCCTTTTTTGATATAATGACAACTTGAATTAAAGTTAGGAAAAGATATGCAAGAAAGAAATACACTTGATTCAAGAGAACTCAAAATCAAGTAAATTTTACTTTATTCTCTTGATCATTTTAGGGTTAAGATTATCAATAGATTTATCTTTTTTCTTACTTAACCCTTACCCTCCCCCTTTGATATTAATAAAAAAAAATATAGATAGGTAAGGCAAATTGCAAAGAGACAAGCAAGTAATAATTTGTGCAAAGTAAAAAAAACTTGCAGGTTGATTAGAGGGAGGAGTCAGTAAAATATTTAAAAAGTATTTTAACAAATTTTTTTGACAGTTTAAAAAGATTTTCAACATTTTAAAAATGATTTTGTAACATAAACTATTTGTAAAATTAAAATTTGCAAACTAGTTTTCAAGATAGAAATTGGCCTATGCCTAAACTAATATAAGTATATGAAGTCCAGTCAATAGGCCTATGCATCTTACACTATTCTAAGTTTTTACATAATCAAGGTAAACCTAGTGTATTTGTGAGATGCTCAATACCTAGATCTATAAGAACATGCTTTCTATGGATTTAATCTAGACTAAGGGAAAAATTAATTTTGAAATACTAAGGAAATGAGAATTTTAGAAAATATAAGTAAAGAATTTTTCCTAGAATTTGTAAATCATATGAAAAATTATTTTGAAAATAGTAGTCCTAGTCTATCATACATATTCCTATTCATCTTCATAGATTATTGAATTCAGATTCTGATAGTGGTTTATTAAAAATGTCAGCTAAATTTAACTTGAACTCAATATAGTTGAGTTCAATGTCTCCTTTGGTGACGTGGTCTCTAATAAAGTGATATTTAATTTCAATATATTTAGTTCTTGAATGATGCACTAGATTTTTGGTTAAGTTAATTGAACTGATGTTATCAATATAGATTTTTACATTTTTTATATTCTAAGTTAAAAGTCTTTTAATGTATACATCATCCATAACAGTTGTGCTACACACTCACCTATAGCTATGTACTCAGCTTCAGTAGTAGATAAAGTAACACAGTGTTATTTTCTACTAAACTAGCTGACAAGTGATGGTCCAAGTAATTGGCATCCACCACTTGTAGTTATACGATCTAATTTATAATCGACATAATCTGAGTCAGAGTAACCTATTAGTTCAAAATTAGGTGTTCTAGGGTACCAAATTTCTACATTTGGTGTGCCTTTCAAATATCTAATTCTTTTTTTACATTAGTAGGTGTTCTAGGGTACCAAACCCAAATTTTTTAAGTAATTCTTTGATGTATTTTTGTTGGTAAACATAATTTTTTCATTTGTTTGTTTAATTTGTAATCCTAAGAAATAAGTGAGTTTATCTACTAGGCTCATTTCAAATTCTTGTTCCATTAAAGTTATAAAATCTTGCAAAAATTTTGAGTTGGTTGACCCAAAAATTATGTCATCTACATATACTTAGGCTATGAAAATATCTTGTTTGACTAATTTTACAAATAGAGTTGGATCAATTTGACCTTGGTTGAACCCTTTGGAAATTAGATAGGCGGTTAACCATGCATACCATACCCTAGGTGTTTGTTTAAGACAATACAAGGCTTTCTTTAGTTTAAATACATGGTTAGGATGATCTATACTTTCAAACCTAGGTGGTTGACCTACATAAACTTCTTCTTTTATTAACCCATTTAAGAAGGTGGATTTGACATTCATTTGAAAGCTTAAATCCTTTATGGGCTACATAGCTCAGTAGCATTCTAATAGACCCAAGTCTAGCCACTGGAGCTATGATCTAAATTGGGTCAAGTAGGGATTCTTCTACTATTTTGGGTTTGATTTTATAAATTAAAGATATTTGACTTAGATTTCTAAAAGATGATCTATTCTAAACTCTTAGATCTGGGTCACCTGAAATTTATTCAATTGGGTGGTCTGAGCTGACTCTTATTATTCTAGGCTCAGTTTGTGTTTGTTTATTTTCTTGTGGTTGATTTTCTTCACCTTCATATTCATCTATTGGATTTTATTGTCTCCCCCTAGATCAGTACTAACTCTAATGAAATCAATTGGTTGGTACTAAGGTTGAGTTGAGTTAGATTCTTTGGAAATTTCATAGAATTTTACATTGATTGTTTTTTCAATTCTTAGAGTGGTTTTATTATAAACTCTATATCCTCTACTATTTAGGAAATACCCTATAAAGATTCTATTTTCTACCTTTGAAGAAAATTTTCCTAAGTATTCTCTTGTATTTAATGTTGGTTGGTCCTAGGAGGATCGTACCGGTTCCACTGTATAAAAATTTTGTATAAGTGTCGAACCGTTTCCTAAACAACCTATTGTGTTCTTTAGAAGTTAATTAGGAATCACAAACGGAACTTAATATTATTGATTCCAAATTTAACTTATCTGTTCTTAATGATTTAGACTTGGATCGCAAGCGGAACTTAACACTATTGATCCAAATCAACCTATGTTATAAATTCTATTAAATATTAATTTCCAAAATTAACTTCCAGGACTGCATGGCGAGGCACATGACCTTCTTGGGTATGGGAGCATCCACCACCGCCTAGACAAAGCCTTTTAAGAAAAGCTAATATTTAATTTCCTTATATAACTCTAGGTTTAACCAAAAAGAATAATCGAATCACAAATTCAAAAAATAAAGAAAAACATAAACTCGAATTACAATTCAAAAAACTAGAATCTAATGCCTCTTGTTGATTCTCTATAAATTATAAACAGTTGCTCACGACTAAGATGGAAAGGAACAAACCATCAGAATAGTCGTAGTATAATTAAGTATTAGTTTATCTTGACTAATAAATTACACTGATACACTTTAAGTGTATTGAGTAGGACCATTTAGGTAAGTTCTTTTTGTACTGACTTAGTAAAAGAACTAGACCTTAGTTATGATGGAAGTGTGTGCTCTTAATCCTGATATAATAACAACCACATATATTTAATGTTTATTTCTTTGACTTATCAAAGGGTGAGGTTTATCTCGATAAATCAATATGCCCGATAAGTTGGGAAATGATATTACTTATAGTGTGTATTGTTGATTATAGAAGGAATCTGTGTCCTAGTTATCTAGGTTGAGAATGCCCCCAAGAGGAGCTCATAAGGATTGCCATGTTAAACCCTGCAGGTGGACTTAGTCCGATATGACAATGAAGTTGAGTGGTACTACTCTTGGAGCTAGATATTAATTAAGTGAGTTGTCAGTAACTTACTTAATTAGTGGACATTCGTAATCTTAAACACAGGGAGACTAACACACTCATAATAAGAAGGAGCCCATAAGGTAATTTGGGATTGGTGTGGTAGTGCGGTAATAACTCTCTAGTGGAATGAGTTATTATCGATGAACTTGAGTTGTGTGTTCGGGGCGAGCACGGGATACTCAAGCTCATCGGAAGGCCAAAACCAATTTCTCCTCTAGGTCCCTGTCGTAGCCTCATTATAGCCTCAAGTCCATCTAAATGTGAGACTCTTCTTGGTGTCCAAGAAGTGGGTTGGTCCAATGCTTGGTGACCAAGCAAGGGCCGGCCACATTCTCTTCTAATAGGGGCCGACCCTTTCTTGGTAACCAAGCATGTAGGGGTCGACCACAATAAATCAAAAAGGGAGAGTTGTTTTGAATTTTTAAAATCTTCTCTTTGTAGAAAACTATAAGTTTTAAAAGAGAGATTTTAATTTTTTAAAACTTTCCTTATTTGAATTAGGCCACATGTTTTAATAGAGAGTTTTAAAAGTTTTAAAACTTTCCTTTTTTAACCATTCTCATGGTTTAAGAAAAAAGGGAGATAAGTTTTAAAATTAACATTTTCTATCATCATGTTAAAAAAGAAAATTTTATAAGAGAAGTTTTAAATTTTAAAACATGGTTTTAATTTTTAGAACTTTCTTTTTTTAACTCCTACTTTAGGAAAGAGAGCTTGTAAATTTTATAAGAGGATTACTTGTTGTAAAATTTTTTTAAAAAATATATTTCCTTATTCCTCTTGATGAGGTGGCCGACCACCTTGCTTGGTGCCCAAGCAAGTGGTCGGCCATCATAAATTAATTTAAAATCATCACAAAATTAAAATTGGTGATTGATTCAATCAAGAGGAAAGAAAAGGAAAAATAAAAAGGAAAAAGGAAAAACTCTTGGATGATTTTATTTTTTGTAAAAAGTTGTTCCTTATTTGCCTTGGGCAAGTAATATAAAAGAAGGGGTGAGGGGGCTTCATGAGACACAACTCTTATTCTCTTGCTTGGAGATCTCTTGGTGGTCGACCCTCTCCCTTCTCCCTTTCCCTTTGCTCTCTTCTCTTTGGTGGTGGTGGTGGTCGGATTTTAGAGGAAGAGGAAGGAAGCTTTTGGGTGGTGTTCATCTTGGAGGATCGTCGCCCACACAACGTCCAAGGCGAGGCAAGGAATACGGTAGAAGATCTCGAGGTCATTAGCTTACAAAGAGAAGGTATAACTAGTAATTTTCTTCCGCATCATACTAGTTATTTTCTTTGTAAGAATTCTAAATACAAGAGGCAATTAGATCTAGTTTATCGAATTTATTTTTCAAGTTTGTGTTTTCTTCTTTTTCGAATTTGTGATTCGATTGTTCTTTTTGGTTAACCTAGAGTTATTTAAGGAAATTAAATATTAGCCTTCCTTAAAAGGCTTTGAGCGGTGGTGGTTGCTCCCATATCCAAGAAGGTCATGTGCCTCGCCATGCAGTCCTGGAAGCCAATTTTGGAAATTAATATTTAATGGAATTAATAACATAGGTGGATTTGAATCAATAGTGTTAAGTTCCGCTTGCAATTCAAATCTAAACCATTAAGAACAGATAAGTTAAATTTGGAATCATTGATGTTAAGTTCCGTCTGCGATTCCTAATTTAACTTCTAAAGAACACAATAGGTTATTTAAGGAAAGGTTCGACACTTGTACAAAAAAATTTTGTACAGTGGAACCGGTACGTTTTCCTAGGATTAAGCAACAATTGGTATCAGAGCTAGAGTTTGCCTCTGTGTGTTTAGAATTCAAATAGGTTATGCACATGTCATACATAATTTAGACAGGATAATAGTAGGATGTGCTAACTCTTTGGTTGCAGGCTCCAACTATTATGGCTTATTGATGTTGTGTGTGATTGGACCCTTGGACATGTCAAGGGTATTATTTGTGTGCATGATTGTATGTATCAAATACAGCAGGAGCTGTATTATTTTTTAGAATTTTATTTTTTGTTCAATCTAGAATACATGTACATTCCCTCGTGGAATATAGGATCGATATATGTAAAATTCTATTTTTATCGTGGATCGGATTCTTATGAGGCGTGGTACTTTTGGAGCACCAGAGGCGCAGCGGAATAAGAAGCAAGATGGATGCGACGACTCGACCCGATGGCGGTGGCTAAAGATGACAGCAACTAGGGTTGGAGCACATGGAAGACAGTAACAGAAAAAGACCATAATAGTTGGAAAATAATTTCCATATTTATTGATTTTATTTACTGTGATGTGTGTGTATGCATTTGATGAATGCTAGGATAGTTTAAAATTCCTCACTTTAAATAACTAAGTGGGAGAGGGATTTATTTTAGTAAATTCCATGGTCTCCATTATTGGTTTGTAAGTGATGCAAACAAACTTACGCGTTGGCTCTGAGTGTCTTCCTCCATATCGGATGAGTTTGTTTGTGGATCACTAGATCAAACTTCTATTTTGGATGACTATAGGAAATTAATTAAGAGCGTGTAATCTTCCCCATCGGAAGGGACACAATCTTATTAATGGACTTAGTGTCAAGTAATGGTATACACTTAGGCACGTCTAATAGTATCCTCCCCATCAGAGCCACTGCTATTATTTGTGTGACCGAAGGAAACCAACTATTAATTTTATTTGTCAAAAAGTTAGGTTGACAAGATAATAAAATTAATGGGTTACACCCTCCTTTTACAAATGTTGAATTTGTATACGTCCACACTATCGTGGCATACAAAATTCATGGTGTTTTGAGGTGTTGGTTAATTTAAAATAGTATTGTTTGAGAAATCAATATTATTCTAAATTTAGAGTCCTGACCAAAGTTATTTTTGTGATTCTTAGGATGACTTTCAACCCACTGGCCATTATACTGAAAGAGAACAAACTTACTGGACCAAACTACATAGATTGGAAAAGGAACCTGGACATTGTCCTTACTGCTGAAAGCTATAAGTTTGTACTGACTGAGGCTTGCCCTGATGCACCTGACGGTGACTCTACCCTAGAGGAGATTGAGTATCATAAGAAATGGGTAAAAGCTGATGAGATGACGCGGTGTTACATTTTGGCATCAATGTCAAATGTATTGCAACATCAATATCAAGATTTACCAACAGCTTATGATATAATGAACAATCTCAAAGAACTCTTTGGGCATCAGAGTCGGACTGCTAGGCAAGAGGCAATGAGAAAATTAATGACAGCCACCATGTCCGAAGGAACACCCGTAAGGGATCATATCATCAAAATGATGACTTATCTGAATGAAATACAAGTCCTTGGAGGAGAAATCGATGGGGAAACCCAGGTCGATATAATTCTCCAAACGCTACCCAGAAGTTTTGAGTAGTTCCGCCTGAACTATAACATGAACAAAAGAGAGTATATGTTGGCGGAACTTCTGACAGAACTACAGGCATCAGAAGAAATCTTTTGTCAAAGTTCTCAGATTCACTATGCTGAAAATGGTTTTACTTCTAAGCCGAAAGGCAAGAAGAAGAAGAAGAAACAGGTCTTTTCAGCAAAGAGAGTGAATAAACCTCAGGGACAAAAAGCTGGAATGAAGAAGCCAAAGGGCAAGTGCTTCATCTGCAAGTAGATAGGGCATTGGAAGGCAGACTGCCCTTGTAGGAATCAGAACAATAAAGATATATCTCATACTCTAGTAGTTGAAACATGTTTAGCGGTGTTATCTACCAGCCCCTGTTGTGTAGATACGGGAGCCACTGATCATGTCTACAATTCTTTGCAGGGGTTCCAGGAAACCCAGCGACTATTTGACGGAGAGATAACTATCTACATGGGCAATGCTACTAAGGTGGCAGCTGTTGCAGTGGGAGACGTCTACTTATCATTTGATAGGAATAGGAAATTGGTTTTAAGAAATTGTCTTTATGTACCCAGTTTTAGAAAGAATTTAATTTCAGTTTCTAAACTGTATTTGGATGGATATTCAGTTTCCTTTAGTAACAATGTGGTTATAAAGAGAAATAAAGTGATTATCTGTTCTGGTGCATTAGTTGACAATTTATATACTTTAAATCCAATTTCTCCCACAAAGCAAAATATGGAAATTAATAACACATCTTCTAACTCTAATAAGAGAAAAAACCTTCGGAAATGAACCAAACGTATCTTTGGCATCTAAGGCTTGGTCATATTAACTTAAGTAGGATTCAAAGGCTTGTAGCCAATGGACTCTTGGGTCCATTAGAGTTGGAAAACTTTCCAACATGTGAATCATGCTTGGAAGGTAAAATGACCAAGAGACTTTTTAAGGCCAAGGGGTATAGAGCCAAAGAAGCATTAGAATTGGTTCATTCTGATTTGTGTGGTCCTATGTCTATCCAGGCTAGAGGTGATTTTGAATATTTTGTCTCTTTTATAGATGATTATTCAAGATATGGATACATTTACCTAATGCGCCGCAAGTCTGAGTGCTTTGATAAGTTCAAAGAGTACAAGGCTGATGTGGAGAAACGTCTAGGTAAAAGTATCAAGACACTACGGTCTGATCGTGATGGCGAATACCTCTTAGGAGAGTTTAGGAATTACTTATCAGAGGCCGGGATTCAATCCCAATTGTCCGCACCTGGTACACCCCAACAGAATGGTGTGGCAGAACGAAGGAATAGGACTCTTATGGAGATGGTTAGATCGATGATGAGTTATTCAGAATTACCAAATTCGTTTTGGGGATATGCTCTGGAAACAGCAGTGCACATTCTGAACTTAGTACCTTCTAAATCAGTATTTTCTACTCCCACAGAATTGTGGAATGGGCGGAAGCCCAGTCTAAGACATATTCAGATTTGGGGTAGTCCAACACATGTGCTGAAACCAGATGCTGATAAGTTAGAATCTCGTACAGAAGTTCGTGTGTTTGTGGGTTATCCCAGAAGAACGAAAGGTGGTTTATTTTATAGTCCTAAAGACCAAAAGGTCATTGTTAGCACCAATGCCCAGTTTTTAGAAGAATACTATATAATGGATCACAAGCCCAGTAGCAAAATTATTCTAGAAGAACTTAGAGAGGACACGTCTACTTCAGTACCAACAATACAAGTTGAAGTACCACAAGAGACTGCAACACGTGTCACACATGATACACAACCACACAACCACAGACGGTGCCTTGTCGTAGTGGGAGAGTTGTAAGGCAGCCTGAGAGATTCATGTTTCTGGGAGAGTCTTCAGACTTGATCCTGGGTAAACATGAACCTGATCCCCGGATATATAATAAAGCACTCCAAGATATAGATGCAGTATCTTGGCAAAAAGCAATGAATTCTGAAATAGAATCTATGTATTCTAATAAGGTCTGGGAGCTTGTAGAACCACCTGATGGTGTAAAATCTATTGGATGCAAGTGGATCTACAAAAGGAAAAGAGGGACAGATGGGAAGGTAGAAACCTTCAAAGCAAGGCTTGTTGCGAAAGGGTACACTCAGAAAGAGGGAATCGATTATGAGGAGACTTTTTCGTTGGTAGCTATGCTTAAGTCTACCCGGATACTCTTATCCATTGCCACTCATATGGATTATGAGATTTGGAAAATGGATGTCAAGACAGCTTTCTTTAACGGAAGTCTTGAAGAAAACATCCATATGAAGCAACCAGAAGGGTTCATTGAAAAGGTCAAAGAGCATCGAGTGTGTAAGCTCAATCGATCCATTTATAGACTAAAGCAAGCTTTAAAATCTTGGAACATCCGGTTTAATGAAGTAATCCAGTCATATGGATTTATTCAGTGTCCAGATGAGTCTTGTGTATACAAGAAGTGTAACGGAAACGTGGTGGTATTTCTTGTACTATACGTAGATGATATTTTGTTAATTGACAATAATGTCAAGGTATTATCAGACGTAAGGGTATGGTTGTCCAAACAATTTGATATGAAGGACTTAGGAGAATGTGCACACATTCTTGGGATCAAAGTTATAAGAGATCGCAAGAAAAGAATGTTGTGTCTATCCCAAGCTTTATATAGATACAATCCTTGCTCGTTTTAGCATGCAAAACTCCAAGAAAGGTTTCTTACCTTTTAGGCATGGAGTAGCCTTATCTAAAGAGATATCTCCGAAGACATCAAAGGAGATAGAGGACATAAAGGCAGTTCCTTATGCCTCGGTTGTAGGAAATCTTATGTATGCAATGCTGTGTACGAGACCTGATATCTGTTTTACCGTGGGCATGGTTAGCAGATATCAGAGTAACCCTGGACAAGGATATTGGATTGCGGTAAAGCATATATTAAAGTACCTGAGAAGGACTAGAGACTATATGCTAGTTTACCAAGCAGATGATTTGCTCCCTATGGGTTACACGGATTCGGACTTCCAATCAGATATGGACAACATTAAGTCTACATCAGGCTATGTGTTTACTCTAGGAGATGGAGTCATTGCATGGAGGAGTGTTAAGCAAAAATGTGTATTGGACTCAACCATGGAAGCTGAGTATGTGGCAGCCTCTAAGGCTGCCAAAGAAGCTGTATGGCTCAGGAACTTTCTAATGGACTTAGATGTGATTCCTGGTTTGCCCAAGATCATCACAATTTATTGTGATAATAGTGGTGCAGTTGCAAACTCGAAGGAACAACGAACCCATAAGGCAAGTAAACATATAGAGCGCAAGTACCACCTGATACGAGACATCGTCAAGCGAGAAGTTGTCGTCGCCAAGATTGCATCAGCAGATAACCTGGCAGATCCTTTCACAAAGGCCCTTCCGGCGAAAACTTTTGATCGGCATGTGGAGGGGATGAGAATCAGATGTATGACAACAGATATGACAGCTTAGTCTTTTAGTATAAGTGGGAGATTGTTAGAGTGTATACTAAAAGCCTAGCTTTTGTAAACATTTATTTTTGAAATAAAAGAATCACATTGGTCAATATCTGCATTTATTTGTTAAATGTAATTTTTCAATTAATTTATATAATAGATAACATGGAGTGTGGTGTCACATTCTGAAGATCATGTTGTTGGTTCTCTATAAATTATAAACAGTTGCTCACGACTAAGATGGAAAGGAATAAACTATCAGAATAGTCGTAGTGTAATTAAGTATTAGTTTATCTTGACTAATAAATTATACTGATACACTTTAAGTGTATTGAGTAGGACCATTTAGGTAAGTTCTTTTTGTACTGACTTAGTAAAAAAACTAGACCTTAGTTATTATGGAAGTGTGTGTTCTTAATCCTGATATAATAACAACCACATATATTTAATGTTTATTTCTTTGACTTATCAAAGGGTGAGGTTTAGCTCGATAAATCAATATACCCGATAAGTTGGGAAATGATATTACTTATAGTGTGTATTGTTGATTATAGAAGGAATCTATGTCCTAGTTATCTAGGTTGAGAATGTCCCCAAGAGGAGCTCATAAGGATTGTCATGTTAAACCCTGCAGGTGGACTTAGTCCGACATGACAATGAAGTTGAGTGGTACTACTCTTGGATCTAGATATTAATTAAGTGAGTTGTCAGTAACTTACTTAATTAGTGGACATTCGTAATCTTAAACACAGGGAGACTAACACACTCATAATAAGAAGGAACCCATAATATAATTTGGGATTAGTGTGGTAGTGCGGTAATAACTCTCTAGTGGAATGAGTTATTATCGATGAACTTGAGTTGTGTGTTCGGGGCGAGCACGGGATACTCAAGCTCATCGGAAGGCCAAAACTAATTTCTCCTCTAGGTCCCTGTCGTAGCCTCATTATAGTCTCAAGTCCATCCAAATGTAAGGCTCTTCTTGGTGTCCAAGAAGTGGGCCGGTCCAATGCTTGGTGACCAAGCAAGGGCCGGCCACATTCGCTTTTATAGGGGCCGACCCTTTGCTTGGCGACCAAGCATGTAGGGGTCGGTCACAATAAATCAAAAAGGGAGGGTTGTTTTAAATTTTTAATATCTTCTCTTTGTAGAAAACTATAAGTTTTAAAAGAGAGATTTTAATTTTTTAAAACTTTCTTTATTTGAATTAGGCCACATGTTTTAATAGAGAGTTTTAAAAGTTTTAAAACTTTCCTTTTTTAACCATCCTCATGGTTTAAGAAAAAAGGGAGATAAGTTTTAAAATTAAAATTTTCTATCATCATGTTAAAAAAGGAAATTTTATAAGAGAAGTTTTAAATTTTAAAACATGGTTTTAATTTTTAGAACTTTCCTTTTTTAACTCCTACTTTAGGAAAGAGAGCTTGTAAATTTTATAAGAGGATTACTTGTTGTAAAATTTTTTTAAAAAATATATTTCCTTATTCCTCTTGATGAGGTGGCCGACCACCTTGCTTGGTGCCCAAGCAAGTGGTCGGCCATCATAAATTAATTTAAAATCATCACAAAATTAAAATTGGTGATTGATTCAATCAAGAGGAAAGAAAAGGAAAAATAAAAAGGAAAAAGGAAAAACTCTTGGATGATTTTATTTTTTGTAAAAAGTTATTCCTTATTTGCCTTGGGCAAGTAATATAAAAGAAGGGGTGAGGGGGCTTCATGAGACACAACTCTTATTCTCTTGCTTGGAGATCTCTTGGTGGCCGACCCTCTCCCTTCTCCCTTTCCCTTTGCTCTCTTCTCCTTGGTGGTGGTGGTGGCCGGATTTTACAGGAAGAGGAAGGAAGCTTTTGGGTGGTGTTCATCTTGGAGGATCATCGCCCACACGACGTCTAAGACAAAGCAAGGAATACGGCAGAAGATCTCGAGATCATTAGCTTACAAAGAGAAGGTATAACTAGTAATTTTCTTCCACGTCATACTAGTTATTTTATTTGTAAGAATTCTAAATACAAGAGGCAATTAAATTTAGTTTTTTTAATAAGTTTTTCGAGTTTGTGTTTCTTCTTTTTCGAATTTGTGTTCGATTGTTTTTTATGGTTAACCTAGAATTATTTAAGGAAATTAAATATTAGCCTTCCTTAAAAGGCTTTGACTAGGCAGTGGTGGTTGCTCCCATATCCAAGAAGGTCATGTGCCTCGCCATGCAGTCTTGGAAGCCAATTTTGGAAATTAATATTTAATGGAATTAATAACATAGGTGGATTTGAATCAATGGTGTTAAGTTCCGCTTGCGATTCAAATCTAAACCATTAAGAACAGATAAGTTAAATTTGGAATTAATGATGTTAAGTTCTGTCTGTGATTCCTAATTTAACTTCTAAAGAACACAATAGGTTATTTAAGGAAAAGTTCGACACTTGTACAAAAATTTTTTGTATAGTGGAACCGATACGTTTTCCTAGGATTAACCAACAACACGTTCCGTCCATCTCACATACTCATGATTTGGAGAAGAACCAACTTTGTGGTACTAGCCACTTTGAAGGTTCGACCAAAGAGGAAGAAGGAGGAAGAAGATAAGAAGATCAAAAGTCACTCATGAAAAATGAGCCTAAAAGGTTTTTTATATTCTTCGAGGAATACCAAGAGTCTTTGTCTTTTTGTCTTCTTCTAATAATGATATTAATTAATCTACATTATCTTCTTAATGGGTTGGGTTTAGTATATTAGGTTAAACATTAGTCCAATCAACCATTAACCCAATAAACCTAATCATTTCATAATTGGCTCTTAGGGCTAATACTAACAACCATAGCCTAGAGTATCTCAACCTTGACTATATCTGAGTGGGGGGGGGGGGGGGGTTTGAGCCCTGTAAAGGGTAAATGGATATGGTACTCGCTCGACCCTTATATGAAGGAGAGTCCGCTACTGTAGCTTGGAGGATCTTGATCCCGACTATGTTTGAGTCAGGAGAGTTTGGGCCCTGAAGAGGATAAGATGATATAGTACTTGATCTAAGGAGAGTTTGTTGGGACCCATTGGTCGGCTAGAAGGGGGGTTGAATATCCCTGCACAATTAAAAAAAATCTTTCTCATACTTAAAAAAACACTTGCATAAACAAAATAAGAAATGAACTGAAAGACAGAGGAACAGAGTTTTTACTTGGTTATAACCAAGGAGGTTGTTAATCCAAGGAAATGAATCACACTAAATTCTCCTTCAGGAAAAGAAATAATTCTTAGTAATTCTCAGGAAATGAATCACACAGCAATTTACACATAGAAATGAAGAAGCTAAATAAAGAGAAAAGCGTGTACAAGTGTTGCTCAGTACTTCTTGTTATTGTTAAGCTTCTGAACTAAGGCTGTATATATAGTTTTGGTCGGGGTGTCTGGAAGGGTTCCAGGCGCCTGGAGGGGGATAAAATTTTATCCCCTTCGTAACGGATCGCGGTCAAACATGATCTGGATAGAATCACGTTCCGGGTGCCCGGACCCTTAAAGTCAACAAAGTTTACTTTTTTAGTCCGAGCTCTCTGCTCCAGTACTGCTCGCCTCGGTCCAGGTCTTCCGTTCCGGCTCTCCTCTCTTGAGTGATTTCAACCAACCGAAGTAAGGCTCACCCGAACCCAATTTCGGCCTTCTCCTCGAGCAGGCTTCCACTCCAACTTCTCTTCTCTTGAACGTCGCGCATATTTTTCTCGTCCACCGGTGTACTCTTCCGCAGCCCTTCCGCCCCTCAGATGTACCAAGCCCGTCGGCTTCCTTCTCGTGTCATCATTCTCACTAGTTGCATCTTCCGCTCGACTTCCTATGCTCCTAAACTCCTACACACTTAGACACAGGGATCAAAAATCATCATGACTTAACTTAACTTGTTTGATCACATCAAAATAACCTCAGGGTTCCAATAGAGTCCACTACCGTGGCCTGGAGGATCTTGACCCCGACTATGTCCTAGTCGGGGGAGTTGGGCTTAAAAAAGATAAGGTGATATGGTACTTGTTCGACTCTTGTATGAAAGGAAGTCCGCTACCGTAACTTGGAGGATCTCGACCCCGAGTATATCCGAATCAGGAGAGTTTGGGCCTTGAAAATAACAAGGTGATACGATATTTGTTAGACCCTTGTATGAAGGGTAGTCCATTACCACATTCTGAAGGATCTCGACCCCGACTATGTCGTAGTTAGGGAAGTTTGGGTCATGAAAAGGATAAGGCGATACAATACTTGCTTGACCCTTATTTGAAGGGAAGTTCGCTACCACAGCCTGTAGGATCTCGATCCCGATTATGTTCAAGTTAGGGGAGTTTGGGCTAGACTTAAGTCTAAAAGAGAAATACTCATTTATTTAATAAGAGAAATATAAAGCATAGATAAATCTAGGAAAAGTAATCTTAAGAATATCAAAACTATTTTTAAGAAAAGTAAGGTTTCAGGTGATTACACTCGATGGTCGATTGAGTTTTTTTTACCATTTGTGTCTTCTAGATAGTAGGATCTTAAGCTCTTACTAAAAAGGCCTTCCCCATTATGGCTCCAATTTGCTCACATCCCCAACCAGTTTAACCTTCTTACAGACTAAGTCTCTAACTTTGAAAGTATGAAGAATTACCCGTCTATATACTTGATGCACATCTACCTTGAGTCGAACAGCCACTCGCTTTCGAGTCTCAATGATCAAGTCATGATTTAGGAGCCACTGTTCATAATTGTCGTATCCATAAGTGGTTCTTTGAATTGATTCTTCCCCAATTTCTACTGGGATGATTGCTTCCCTCCCATAAACAAGATGAAAAGGAGTTATTCCTGTGCTTTCTTGAGGCATGGTTCAGTAAGCCCATAGGATACTCAACAACTTATCTACGCAACTGCCTTTGACATGGTCCAATTTGATTTTGAGTTCACAAACTATTTCTCGATTGACCACTTTGATATGTCTATTGCTCTGTGGGTAGACTACTAAGTGAAGGCTTGATAGATCCTAATTTTTCACTCCATTCTTTTAGTCAATGACCTTAAAATTACTTGCCATAATCAGAGATGAACTTGTGAGAGATGTCATATCGACAAATGATATTCTTTCACAAAAACTTCTTGACTGCATCTTCAGTTATTCGGGTCAGTGCTTCAACCTTGACCCATTTAGAAAAGTAATCAACAACAACTAGGAAGAATTTTCTTCTATTGAGGCCCAACTAGGAAGGACCCCATAATATTCATACCTCATTGGTCAAAGAGGTTGATACAGTGGAGGTTTTCAAGAGTTATGTTGGGTGATGAGAGAGGTTCTGATGCCTTTGGCAATGAATGTAGGTTGTGACGAATCGAACAGTATCAACCTATATTGCCGACTAGAAATACCCAGCTAGTAATGCCTTCTGAGCGAGAGCCCTCCCTCCAATGTGGCTTCCGCAAATACCTTCATGAACCTTTCTCATTACATAATCGGTATCATCCATATCGAGACACTTGAGGAAGGGTGCGAGAAGGATTGCCGATACAAAATGTGCCTAACTAAAGTGAAATGGGGAGCCCTTTTTTGAGCAGTCAGGCTTGTTCCAGATTGGTAGGCAAAATTTTTTGTTTGAGATAGACAATGATGGGTGTTCTCCAATTGGCAGGCTCATCCTAACTTAAAGTTTGTTTGACTCGAGAAACTAGTAAAGTCTAAGACATGCAATCGTCTATGTTCTAACCTGCTAGTGTGCTTGCTAGTTTGGCTAGCTCGTTCGCTTTTTTATTATCTTCTCGAGAAATTTTCTACAAAGTGACTTCTTGAAAATCACCCTTTAAATTTTTAAAAATGTCTGCGTATCACCAAAATTGATCGCTTCTGATATCAAAACTTCCTTCTAGCTGCTTAGCAACCAACTGAGAATATGAATAGATGATCACTTGAGAGGCCCTAACCTGCTTTGTTGCTTGAAGTATGGTGAGTAACGCTTCATATTTAGCTTCGTTATTGAATGCCTAGAAGTGAGCCTGACAGAAAGTTGGAGCACATATTTCTCTAAGAGAGATTAATAATATCCTGATCCCACTACTTTGGCAGATAGAGGAGTCATCCATATAAAATTTTCAAGTCTCATCTACTTCCTGGTCAAGAACTTTTATTAGAAAATCTACTAAGACTTGAGCTTTAATGGTTGTTCACGGTTGATATTGGATATTGTATTAGCTTAATTTGGTGATCCAATTGATCAGCCTCCTAGAGGCTTCAAGATTTGTTAATACTTGGCCCAGAGTACTATTAGTGAGGACTGTAATCGGGTGAGTAAGAAAAGATGGCCTCAATCGGTGGGTGGCGAGGGCCAACACGAGAGCTAATTTCTCCAAATTAGTGTATCTTATTTTGACATCCTTCAACAAATGACTAAAAAATAGATGGGATGATGTATACTATCTTCCTATTGGAGTAGAACTATGGAGACTGCTCCCTCATATGTTGATAGGTATGCCCATAGCATTTCTCCTATCATCAGTTTGGAGAGTAAAGTTAATCAGGGCAAATACTCTTTTAATTTAGTGAAAGCTTCATCGAATTTTAAATCTCACTCAAACTTAGAAGCTTTCCTCAATATTTTAAAAAGGGGAGACCCCGATTAGATGAGAAAGAGATGAATCGCGAGAGTGTTGTAATACTCCCAACCAATTGTTATGCCTCCCTAAGATTACAAGGGGAGGCATGTTATGGAGCGCCTGGATCTTCTCAGTGTTCACCTCGATTCCTCATTCAATCACTATGTACCTAAGAAATTTATCGCTTTTGACTCCAAATAAACACTTGTCGGGGTTAAGTTTAAGCATGTATTGTCTAAGATTACGACAGGTCTCCTCAATATTTGAGATTAAGGTCCCGGACCGAACATACTTGATTAAAATGTTATTAACATACACCTCAATATTTCTTTGATTTGATGCTTAATAACCTAACCAATGAGTTGTTGATAGATTGCCCCTACATTCTTCAAACCAAACGGTAAGACAGTCTAACAAAAGGTTTCATTAGTAGTTATGAAACTGACATATTCTTGATCTATATTCTTGATCTTTGAAAGCTAAGGGAATGTAATGATAATCTTGATAAACATCCAATATGCATATGAGTTCATAATCGGGAGTAGAATCTACCAGTTGGTTAATGCAAGGCAGCGAGTAGTAGTCTTTTGAACAGATTTTATTGAGGTCTCAAAAGTCGATGTAGACTCTCTATTTGCCTCCTGGTTTGTACACCAGCACTAGATTAGCGAGCCGAGTAGGGAATTGAACCTTTCATATGTACCTATCTTCCAGTAATTTGTTGATCTCTGCCTGAATCATTTGACCCTGTTCTGACGAAAAATTTCACTTCTTTTGTTGAACGGGCCAAATTTTTGTTAGTGTGTTCAGCCAGTGAAGCATTATAGTTGGGGAGACACCTGTGACATCCTTTGATGACTAGGTGAAGACATCATGATTGCGCAAAACATGTAATTAGTTCTTGTATGAGATATGAAGGGAATTTGGTAGCTACTTGAGTGACCCTGTTTTGATAATTGGGATGAACTCATATACTTTTATGATTCTCCTCCAATCGGGGCATCGATGTATCTTGGGTGACTTAGACAACATTATCTTGAGTTTGACGGGCCTTATGAGTCAGTCTAGATTATATCTACGTAACATTTTCTTGCGACCAACTGATTACCTTTTACCTCCCCGATCCGGCTTCTCATCAGGAATTTAATTTTCTAATGAAATGTAGAAACTACCGCTTAGAAGGTACTTAGTGCTGACCTCATGAGTATGACATTATAGGTTGTAGCGGTGTTTACGATAATAAAGAATGCTTCTCGGGTTCACATTAGTGGCTCATCCCCAAGGAAAGGAAGAGGTTAATCTGCCCGATAGATTGTATTTCATATCCTGTCAAACCATACAGGGGGTAGGTATTGTAGCATTAAAAAAAATAGTTTACTTAAGTCAATTAAGATTTAACCAATTAAAATTTATGTTTGGGTTTAAATACTAAAGAATTTAAGTAATTAAAATATTAATAGGTTTAAGTAATTAATGTATTAATAAGTTAACAAACTCGACCTGATTTGCTAGCAACTCGACTCGGTTTATCCTTTTAAATACATGTTTTATTTCCCCTCCTCTCACCTTGGAAGCCGCCAATCTCCCCCACACTCCATTCAAACCCTAGCAACTTCAGAGGAGATAGAAGAAGAACCTCGTCGGAACACTTAAGATCGTCTGACCTTACGTCTTGCTAGTCATCTCCCATACATAAAAATACTAAGACAAGTTTTCTTTTGTTGATTTTGATATTTACTGTACTATATAGATTGTATTAGATTACTTTACTTTAATTGCAAGATTTCTAACATTCTACACTATGTTCTTGTATTATATGGATCATATTATTTAATGTTTGATATCCGATGTATGTATTATTGGTGATGAAAGTTTTATTAATCAGAGTAAATTGATTTTGAATTTAAGAATTCCCGTCATTAGATTATGTAACTTATTGGTTTTTTTATTTAACTAGGGTTTTATTAATTATGTAAGTTTATAACAATATTGGTGATGCATGTAATATAAGGATTCATGTCGTTATTTGATTTTGAATTTAATATATTGATTAATAACAGATAATTAAATAATTAGTTGATAGTGATTTAATTACTGTTTATATGATGGGTTAATTATTGATTTAACTAATAGGTCATTTAACTAAGTCGTGCTTAATATTGATTAATTAATATTTAATTGTTGGATATATGGATTTAGTATTAGAGTAAATTATTATCAAATTTATTGAGAGGGTTAATTAAATGAATTGCTAGATAATTGACTTATTGATCAAAAATAGTAAGTTCAATAAGTTAACATTGATTTAATATTAAGTAATGAGTGTCATATATCAATTTAATCAACACAGAATTGAATTACGAATCAAATTAACTAAATGGGAAAATAAATAAAACATAAAGGGACAAGCTAATTAATTTATAGATCAATTGGCTATTGGTAGATTAATTAATCAATGGATTAATAACTAGATTAGGTAATCCGTACATTACTGATTAGGGAATTAATTAAACATTTTAATTGTAATTTGTACATCTGGTAACTGATTCGTTTCATTTAATTAGTTAATTTGGTTGGTTGATTTGGGGTTCCTCGTAATTGTAATTATTTGCTTACATATTTCCTATGCTTTAATTATCTCAAACTGTCATGTGTTTCTTTGATGATACCATAAGATTAAATGAAGAATAGTGTGGAGTAAGCATGCAAAGTATTTTTTTTTTTTTTTTATGATGGCCAATGCATGAAAGGTAAGATAATTGTCTTATAATGGGTAAAGGAGTTCGGTTTAAGAAAGGTCAGGTGAACCTTATCAAAATAAAAAAGATTTGAGAATCCAGCTTAACAAGGGTCCGATAAATCTTATTGAAGTAGAGGAGTTTGAGAATCAGGCTTAAGAAGAGTCCAGTGAACTTTACTGAAGCAGAGGGGTTTGAGAATCCTGCTTAAAAAGAGTTTGGTAAACATTATCAACTTAGTACTAGGGTAAACGTTTGATCAAATGATCAAAGATTAAGGTATAAAATAAATATGTTTGATAATCTAAATTTTTGTTATTTACAAGTCTAACAAATAAAATAAAAGATAACGAAGTTAAATATTAAAGGCTAAGTTATGAAAATTTAGAAGTTTATGAAACTAATGCCAGAAGTTACTTTCCGTTACTATTTAACAGGGTAATTATCAAAATATTTCTCGTGAATGCGACGAATGCTATTTATATAAAAGGTTGAACTTGCTGATTCTTTATAGATCTATATGGTGTAGGTAATGAGGAGACGGAAGGACTTGATGGATGAGCGTTCTTGTACCTGACAGTGCACACCTGAGGGCTTCTTATACGAGTCTATGTTACTACATGCAGTAGGATGTTGGTTCTTATAGTCGGAGTTGAGTTATATGTTTTGATAGTCGGTTGAGTTTCTTTCACCCATTTCCTTGAAGATTGTATTTACTGTTATGAACTTTAAACTCAAGTTGTTTTGGTTGCAAGTTGAACCAGTTCGTAATGCATTATTATTTGGAGTTTTTTTTTTTGTTTAATCGAGTCTCTTTAATATTACTACTTCGTGGCCGTACAATATATGCATATATATAAGTATAAAGTTCTAGGATGTTTCAGGTATAGGATGAAGATCCTCCCTATCCAGCTGCATCTGATCGAAAGATATTTTAAAAATGATGTTGACGAAACTATCGGTATCAATAAATACTCTATTTACTTGATAGTTGACGATGAAAGCCTCAATTACTAATGCATCATCATGGGGACCTCAATTCCTGCCAAATCTTCAGGTTCAAAATCTATAGAAGGGCTTAATCCTCTTCTGTTGAGGTGTAACTTTCTAGCCATCTACCATTAACCTTTCGGGCTTGAGTAGAGTCCCCGTCTATGGGACCACCCAAGATCATGTTCACAGTCCCTCGAACGTCAACTTTATTCTTGCTTGTATTATTTTCTTTTGCTTCTTGACGAGATTGGGAGGTGTTGGGATCTTGACACGAATGCGTGTATGGACATGTTTCACAAACGAACCGCGAAAGAAAAATAATAAAACTAATTATTATATCACACGCATCGCATGCATACATGATACATACATGCATGACATAATTGTGCAATTGAAATTTTATGAAATGCCTTTTGATCTAGTTATACCAGATGAATGATGTGGAGTGGGAATGACATCAACCAAGCGACGATATCAAACCTCACCTTTATCCGTATCCAAGCCAAGCTAGATAGCTTCCAAAGCCACGAGTCATGTCTCTACTTCAGTACTAGCCGACGATTGAAGATGAGTCGATCCAAGAGAGAATCTCACCAAGTTTTGGTATCCGGCGACGTTAGCAACTAGACAATATTGAAGGTGGAGGATCTCCCACTCGCTTCGATGCCCGACAACATTCGCAACCCAACGACATGAAGCAGAGTGAATGGCAACCAGAGAGGTCATTGTTCGGGGTGTTCTTCTTTGCTACTTCAGTGATGAGGAAGTGGCAGGGACTCTGGTGGTCAACAATTAACCACTTGATGGAGGGCAATTGGCAGCTGAACCCTTCGATAGCGCACAGCAGGCGACGTTGGTGACTGCTTTTTGTAGGTGCGATGCATGGACAACAACAAGCTTGTTGTTGTCCGATGCTTGGATGGATGGTTGCTGCCCTACAGCTGTGGCTGGAGAGCTATCATAGGCAAGTGACGCCCACAAGGGAGGGTTGCGGTTCTCCTTGGGTTGTTGGCGCCATAAGTGAGGGAGAGGAGAGAGGGTTAATGAAACCTACCACTTAGGTTTAATTAATGTGTCTCTATTTCTCTCAATTCATATATTATATATGGACGTTCTATTGGGTTTGGATCCAATCCTAACCATATCCACTAATCCAAAACCCGAACCAATTGCCTTAAACTTGGTTCAACACTAAACTATGTTGGTTCAAACCAAATCTCTTTTTAATTAAAACCAAACTAATTTAGTTTATAATTAAACTAAAAAGGGTTCATTTTGTCTTCAAAAGACGTGGTCCATCCATGCTTTTGTCCCAACAAAATATCTTCTATATTTATCCTTTGCTTGATTCAAACCAAACTTAATCTCTCTCGATCTAAGAATTTAATTCTCAAACTCATTTTAAGTCTTTCGGATAAACTTATAATGTGTGTGACCCAATAGGTTCCTAATTATGTTCATCATTCGAAATTAACCATTAATTATGAATAAATCATGAGTCACATCTAGTAGTATATCATGATCTCTAATTGGCCGAAAAATCAACGGTTGATCTTAGAACCACTTTCTGAACTCTTCAGTAGCTATAATAAATCGTGTCTCTTTTCTTTCATACGTCTTATATCCACTTGGTTCAGGACATGATCTATATGTCAATCCCCATTAGGCTAACTACGTCACACGTAGTCCAAGTAATACTTCCTCGTACTATGGATTTAAACTACTTAGATATGTGCCCAAGAGTATCATACTCTTGACATATAATGCTTTGGCCAAAAACTTCGAGTAACAATTCTAACAAGCGGTCCTAGGGTATACATCTCCTTTGGCAAAGAGGGGTGAGTCTTCTATGAGCTATCTAAACACCTTTGGACACTTTTACTTATATCCAATCACCCCGTATCCATATTTATATGGAGATTCTTGCTTAATATGTCAAAGTATAATTCTCTATGACTAAGATGACTTGCATACCTCAAGTTGAAGGAAACTCGCACTTAAGCTGTAATGAGATGTTGATTGACATATCCACATATATATAAGACCATATGAAATCTCATGGCAAGTTACTCCAATGAACTATTTACTCTTAACTAGTATCCATGTTTAACTCTCAACATCCCAATGTCTTTAGCCAATGAGGAACAACTGCTCAGGTAAACCAAAAAGTATAACGTATACTTGTCTCACATAATCGATGATCTAATATTTTAATACATTTATAATTACATATGTAGAGATGCTAACTAATTATGATCCAATCACAAGTTCTCTCAATCATATTGCGGATATTCAATAAATGAGTTTAGGATCCAATCATATGCATAAAATATGTACATTCAAATAATGCATCTCTATTTATCCAATAAATAGTACATATCATAAGACGATTGTCTTAGAAAATCTCTCAAATATAACAGGAGGAATGTCAGGATTCCTTTGAGGGAGAATAGGGTCGCTAACTTGTGGGTCAATCAATATCAACATCATGATAGCGACGAACTTTGTAAGGCTCAAAAGATTTTCTTTTGTTAAGCCAACTTTGATTGGCATTCTGCTGTTAGCTACTCACTTTAATTCCAATGCATATTGTTGGCAGTCCCGAGTAGAGTAAGTACTTGATTGATGGTAAGCACAATATTGAGTCACCCTTGGGGGCCCTCGATCAGATTTGGGAGTGGGAGTCGAGGCTACTTCTATTGCCTGTACTACTTTTCCTCCCTCCGATTTGTGAACTCCCTATTTCACAAGGGCGGAGGAGGAGTTCTACGATTTAGATGAGTGGGCACGGGAGATGGAGTTGGAGTTTTTTTTTCATTTTGTAGACTGAGCTTCCTCAACTTAAATATATTTAAGTGCTCGAACTTGTAATTCAAAATTAGCTCCGGACTTTTTTTTACAAAAGATATGAAAAAATCTCTATCAACTAAACCTTGCGAGAATGCACTGACCTATACCTCTGGGGTAGCTGATAGAGCATCCATGGTCACTTGATTAAATTGATACAAATATTCTTTTAAGTGTTCTTTGAATTTCTACCTAAGACCGAACAAATCATGAGACATTTTTTGATATTTTCTACTGGTTTCAAACTGTTCCATGAACACAGCTTTAAACTCCTTAAAAGTTTGAATAGAAGAAGCAGGGAGTTGACTAAACTATCTCTACGCCGAGCTCGAGAGCGTGGTCAAGAAAACTTGACATTTGACATTATCTGTATACTGATATAACAAAGAAGCATTCTCAAATTTATAAATGTGATCCTCGGAATCGGTAGTACTATTATATTCCTCTATCTACAATATCTAAAAGTACCTTGGAAACTCATCTTGGAGGATGTTCTTCAAAAACGAAGAGCCTCGAGCATCTTTTATTCCACCAGATTCAAGGAACTTTTCCTTAGAAATTCCTGATGAGGGGTTTCACTGGAAGACTCCACAGAATGTTCTCTCACGACAGACATACCTTTTAGTACAGGAGAAACAGTCTGTGGCATTCCCGTAGGCCAAGGTACCTTCTGTGTGCTGGTGTTTCTTAAACCAATCAAGGCATGGCTCGATTGAGGAATTGATTATCGTTGGAGGATACGAGGATTAGGACTGTAAATGAGCCGAGCCGAGCCGAGCTGAGCTGAGCTTTAGGGTGTTCAAGCTTGTTTGATAAGGTAATCGAGTTAAGCCGAGCTTAAAATGAACCAAGCTTTTGAAATAATTGTTCAAGCTTGGCTTGATTTATTTTTTATGAGTTTGAGTTTGTTTGAAGCTTGGCTTGAACTTGGTTCAATTAGATGTTATCAAGATCTCAATTCAAGTTTGGCTTGAGCTTGGTTCGAGTTTGGTTTGTTTAGATATTATCGAGCTCTCAATTCAAGCTTGTTTGATTGTTTAAAACTTTTAATTGTTTGATTGATTATTTAGCTTGGTTATTCAAACTTATTTGTTTATTTTATTTTTCTTTATTGTTTATTTAGCATATTGATAATGAACAATGTTCACAAATGTTAATGGGTTGAACACATATATGTTCAAGTTTGTTTATTTAGTTTAACAAGTTGTTCAAGCTTGTTTATTTAATTGATCTTGTGTATATTGAACGAACATAAATAAACTCTTACCAAGATGAACATAAAGTTTGTTTATGAACACTTAATACATTTACAGCCCTAGCAAGGATTGCCCTTTTAATACCGCTTGCACCGTCACCAGTACAAATTTGTCGAAATCCTCTGTTACCATAGAGATGATGTTAGGTATTCCGACATCATCCATTTTAACATTCCAATTTAGGTCTTTAACTTAGTTTAACTACAGCTGGCGCCAATTTGATCCTGCCTGCGAACGTTGATGAGTGAATCACCGGTGAGTTGACTCTGTTGTCAACTTAATCATCAATCGCTTGATGACAACAAGAATGGTGTGGTTCTGCGAGCCCAAACGATAGCAAATAAGAGGGGAAAAAAGTTTAGAATGACGGTCAGGAGGTTTTCCGGCACAGCCACTCCGATGCTCAAGTTAGAGGATGAAGGAGGAAAAAAGAAATATTAGGTTTTAGACATATATGTGCATATACCTTGATGTTGGAATGGGCTGCCTTTTATAGGGAGACGACAAACTTTTTCTTTCCGTTTTGATCCTCACGTTATCATTATTTAATTTCTTAAATAATCCAAGACTTATTCATGTCGCTTTAATAATTTGATATTTGTGTGATGATTATTCTTTTCTTGAAATAATCCAAGATTTACGCGATGATTATCCTTTTCCAGAAATAGTCTTGCATTCCAAGTGGAGTTGCCAAGGAGATGGGAGATAATGAGTTAGGACGCTGAGTCGGAGTATGCCCAAGAAGTCAGGGTGCACCCAAGAAGTCGTGGTGCACATCCCAGAAGTCAGGGATCGACTTAGATTTTTTTCTTTGTTGGATCCACCATCTCAGCAGGATCATCAACTTCTTTTATTCACATGACACTCACTAATTACTAATTACTAATTACCTTTCGGATTATTATCTATACTTACTTCTATTAAAAATAATTAACTTTTAAAATTATATCTATATCCTCTTTAAAGGTATTTTTTATATTTTTAAATTATAAATTAGGTAGATTATAGTAGAATTTATATCATTTTATTGTTTCCTTTAAAAAATATATATAAATCAATAAAATTTAAAAATTACAATTCACATTGAATTTTAACTAATTTGGTCATGTTAGATTCTAAACTAGTTAATTGGGCCACCCCAAAAATTGAGCTAACAGCTCAATAAATTCCAGTATGAGATTATCTATATGGATCCTACAATTAGCATCCATTTAATTAACCAAGCACATTACAAAGTGTTCTTGTATCCAAACTCAGTATCAATTAAGCCCTAGATTAACTTAAAAACCTCAAGAGAAGATAAAACCATTAAAGTAAAACATAGTACACATAGTCACAAAACCAACTATGAAGGAAAGTTATTTTTTAATGGAAAAAGTAAAATTTGCTTTTTTTCCAGGGAAGGTAAATATATTATGCTATCAAAATCAATACTGTACAATTACTAGATGTCTATAATGCGCTAGACATATATTTGGACTTTATGGAACATTCTCTCAATACATAGGACAATACTATCAAAATGACTTCTATTACATGTATCCCATAAACAATAAATCATAGAAGACATAACAAGGTAGCATGCCTTGATATGACGACTGCTCCCTTTGTAGTGCCTTCTGAAAACTTGGAACAATCCATTCATATCTGTGATATCAATTCTAATATCCACCCATCTCTCTTGTCCCAAACTGATTGGGTAATAGTGCAATCAAAGAAAATATGAGCATTGGTCTCATGAGGCACAAAGCTTGTAAGATTCGTACAGTAGTCTAACCGTTGTCCTTAACTTCCCGTGCACAAGTAGCCAAAAAGTAAATTGATACTTGGGCAGTATGTAAGGTTTCAATACAATCGAATACCAAAGGACTTTGGATCTTTTAGGGCCGAAAAACTCATAAGCTAACGCAATACCATTGCTTTCACTCACAAACTATTCAATAAATTTCATGTTTGTTGCACCTATCAAACTTGTAAGCTCCAAGAGTTTATTGTGAATTTGTAATAAATGTTTAATAAGAGGGGAATCTGAATACTTACTCTTACAATGCTAAAAATCCACGTCTTGAAGGTAATTGTGATAAACCCACCATATCCAAAGAGAATCTATTCAATTGTGAATGTTCCATAAATCTCGACATAGGAGAGCGGTGTTCCATGCTTCTAATTCACTAAAACCATATTCTCCCTCTTTCTTTGGTAAACGTATGCTTGCCCAAGAGATTGACGGATGCTCTATAAACCAAACGAAAGAGCAAGAAATATCATAAATCTTGTCAATTACCCCACTAGGCATTGAAAGTATAAATAGCCAATAACATTCAACGCCTTGAAGGACTAATCTCAACAGTTCTAACTGGCCAACATGTGAAAAAGTTTGCTTCGAACAAGATGTTACCCTCTTTGTTATTGATTAAAGAAGTGCCCCATAATTCACAATGCATAATCTCTTTATAGCCAATGGAATGTCAAGATATCGAAAAGGAAAAGAATCTTGTTGAAATCCTGTAATGTGAAGAAGCTGCTCACGCATATGGTTATCAACTCTGGTCATATATAAGTTAGATTTTAGTGGGTTTGCTCTAAGGTCGATCATGTCTCCAAAATCCTTTAAACAACCCATAATTAGGTTCAATGTCGAAGTATCCGTCCTTGCAAATAATAGGAGGTCATCAATATATGTCAAATGCGTGAGTTGGACATCCGTACTCATAGGATAATAATGAAAAGCGGGTTGTTCTAAGATTCCTTTCAATGAACGAGAGAAAACCGCTAGACATAGTCCAAACAACAAAGGGGAGAAGGGATCACCTTGTCTCTACTATGATGAAATATTGTAGTGGTGCTATCATGTCTTTATCCAAATGGGTGACGCACACCTTGTGCAAGTCCATTGCGAATCATAATTGATTAGGTTTCTTTACCAAATTTGATGTGCCTTTTTTTTTCTTATTAAGTACACATCAATTGCACTTTAGGGAACATTCCAAAAGGTCTTTTATTTTTCTCCCAAAAGAAACTCTTCATGTGGGATCCCATATCACAACTTTGAATCTCTTATCACATGCTACTTTGTGACATTTATACCTTTTTCTTCTAAAGCAGTGAATGAAACAAACATTTATGATCAAATTTGATGTACAACTTAATAAGAGTTTATTTATATTCGTTCAATACACATAAAATTAATTAAATGAACAAGTTTGAATAACTTATTAAATTAAATAAATAAATTTGAACACATAAGTGCATGCAACTCGTTAATGTTCATGACTAAAGATTGTAAACTATTTGTGAACAATGTTCATAAATAACATTCACGAACAAAACTTGTGAATCATGTTCATTAATAAAATACTCATCAACATGTTAAATAAATAAAAAAATAAAAATGGGTAAACAAATATGTATTATAAACTTAATAATTAATAAAATAAAGTTAAAATTGTAAAATTTTCAAACTATGAAACTTGAACAACTAATTAAACTAAATTAATAAATTTAAACATATATATATTTAGTTCATTAATGTTCATGAATAAAGATCGTGAACTATTCGTCAATAATATTTATGAATAATATTCACGAACAAAGTCATTTTCAATTAAATTCAAGTCAAATTTAAATTAAGCTCAAGCTCATAAAAAGAAATAAAAGGAAATTTGAATAATCATTTTAATGATTTAATTCATTTTAGATTCAACTTGACTTGGTTTGGTTACTTTATCAAACAATCTCGAACATCAAGAAGTTTAGTACCCTAATTTCTCTTTTCCCAAACTAATACAAAAAAAAGGCTTTACCAGATCAATAGCAATATAAATTGTCGATGGGTCTGACCCTCTCATGTTGTGCTCATCATGCCTTGGCCATGGTCCTTGGTTTCCCAATGGCAAAGATCAAAAGGCAAAGCATAAAACTACGGAAAGGCAAGGCATGATTTTGAGCAAACACCAATAAAGGGGAACAAGCCATCATACTTCCATGAGTTGTCCAAATACTCGTGGGAGCTCTTTCCCACTTCCAAGTTCCAACATCTCTTTCAAATTGCAATGATATCCTGGGTCGGGCTAACCGTTTGATCTAAAATACAAAGATGGAGCGATGAACCAAAGCTTTCATTTCTCATGATGGTGATCATTATCAGTATGAAGAAATATAGATATATGAAATTGCTTTCTCAATTGATTAAGGTTGGCCCATTTTAATGCAAAAAGCGAAGAAACAGCAGGCAGATTGATGCAGCTCTAAGACATAGGGATATTCCCCTTGCCTTCAGGTGGTGGCACTCATTCCACTCAATTGAGTCCCATTAATGCCTTGTCCAGCAATTGAAATTTGTTTAGAAACATGTACAAAACACTCTTTCAGAGAAAAAGACGGTTGAATTTGATTGTCAAACAAGTAGGAGAAAGGCCAGGGGCACTCATTTTTCACTGAAATATAATAGGTTTTTTCCAACCCCCACCACATTCTGCTTCATCTTCAACAACGCATTTATTCGCGTTGAACATGAGACAGCACCGAGATGCATTTGGTGAGACGTCCCATCCCTTCAATGCCCAACTGAGACAACAGTAAATGTTGGGCGACAGATGTCGAACCTAGCAATAGCAATAGCAATGGCAACGGCAATCCCTCCCTCCAGCCAAACTCGTTCCTCCTTCACCAGCTTATTTTCTGAACGCTCTGTTTTCATCTTTTTCGATGCCCCCAGCTCATAGACTGGCCTATGCTCTGCAGCCTCCATGAGATGGAACACTTTTCAAGAAATTGAATAATGACAGCTTGACTGGATCTCAATATTAAAATATACATAGAGCGACAGGCTTCCTTGATAACGAGGATGTCCTGCCTCTTTTCTGCTGGGATCTGGAGTAGATTTTGAGTTCAATATCTTCTCTCTTTAGCAGAGGATGGTAAAAAAAATTCATGGGGTCCAGTTGTAGTCGAGCTCCTGTTACCGGAACAATAGCCAATAGACCTTTGAAGAAGCAAGCAAATAATTAAGGTTATTGAATGAACATTTTCATGAGTTTATAACTAAACTTCTTGTCGTTGCACAATCCTTTTCTTCTCCGTGTTCTTGGGGGGCTTGAGTAGGGGTGTCAAAAATGAACCCGACCCGACGACCCAACCCGAATCGACCCGAAAAAAATCAGGTTCGGGTTGGACATTTTCGGGTTCGGGTCGGGTTCGGGTTGGAGGGTTTTTTTAGGGTTAAATCAAATTTTATTTTGAAAATTAAGATGTTTTATGTATATTAATATCAAGTTAGTATGATAATAATGAAATATTGAGATAAAAGTGAAGAATTATAGGGAAAATAGCTCCAAAAAGTCATTTTGAATCGAATTTTCGGGTTACACGGGTTGGGTTCGGGTTGGGCGGGTTGGGCGGGTTCGGGTTCGGGTTTAGGAGTTTCGGGTTGAATTCAGGTTCGGGTCGGGTTCGGGTTGGGTTATAAAAAAAAAAAAAAAATTAACCCGACCCAACCCGACCCGACCCACCCGAATTGACACCCTTAGGCTTGAGGAAGTATGGGAGTAGTCTGCAGCAGTCACGGCATCTGTCACACGAGCAAGGTAAATTATAATTGTTAAAGCACGAGATAAGATACAACTCATTAGTTTATCCAATTTCACATGGTGCATTGCGATCACAGGCCATTGAGATAGGCAGCAAAGAAGGAGCAAACTTGAACAAACAAGTGTTCGGTGATACCAAAAATACTCATAGCACACTCCACATGTTTAGCTTTTAGTGAGGTTTGCTTTTAAAAATCAAGAGCCTGATAGATCTAGCCTCATGGTACCATGTTGTGACCACATAGTTTGTCTACTGCTAGGAATCACAGGAGAATCCAGCCAGCATAAATTAGATTCCACGTAAGGAGTAATTTCATACCAGAAGGGAATTTTTTATTTATGCAATAGTCTGATGTTCGATTCAAAGAACCACAGATGCCTTATAAGAAATCTACCAGAGAGCCGCATTGACACGGCACACACGCTGTTCAAAATGGTTGTTGTGTGACGGTCCCCTGATGCACCACTGTTATGTTTCCAAACGGACCCACCCTGTTACAGCTAAGAGAGGCTTTAAAAACACAGGCGCTTTCCATTTCTCCACTCATCGTGCATGAGCTGAGTGCCACGCCCTTCATGCAATGCCTCCTTCCTCCAATTCCTCTTCCTTTCGATCTGTGATCGGTGTTGAAATGGGAAGGAAGTGCAGGAAGCTGCCTCCGCTTTGGCTTCGTTCGTGAATAAGTCCGATTCCTGGCCATGGCAGTTGCTGCCGCTTCTGCTGCTGCTATTGTTTTGTTGCAGCTCTGCTGGTTCTCCTTTGGCTTGAACCACGAAAGCAGTGTGCTTTTGGAGGTCAAAAGAGGGCTCGAAGACCCGTCCAATGCCCTCTCTAACTGGGAGGTCGGTGCCGGCGATGAGACCCCTTGTAACTGGACCGGCGTCGGTTGCTCCGGCGGCAGGGTGGCCACCGTCGACCTCACCAACTTCAGCCTCGTCGGGCCCTTCCCGTCGGCCCTATGCCGCCTCCCTGTCCTTGCGTTCCTTTCCCTCTCCTTCAACTACATCAACTCCTCTCTCTCCGATGCCGCCCTCGCCGCCTGTGCTGCGCTCGCCCACCTCGACCTCTCCCAGAACCTCCTCGTCGGTCGCCTCCCCGACGCGCTCGCCGACTTGCCGGCGCTCACTTACCTCGACGTCAGCGGCAACAACTTCTCTGGTGAAATTCCGCCGTCGTTCGGGCGGTTCCGACGGATCGAGTCTTTGTCGCTCGTTGCTAATCTCCTCACCGGCGGTGTCCCGGATTTCCTCGGCAACCTCACCACCCTCCGCCAGCTTAACCTCTCTTACAATCCCTTTGCTCCCGGCAGCATACCCTCCTCCCTATCCGACCTCGCCTCGCTGGAGGTGCTTTGGCTCGCCGGATGCGGCCTCGTCGGCGAAATCCCGCGCTCCCTCGGCCGGCTCTCCAAGCTCCTAGACCTCGACCTGTCCAACAACGCGCTTTCCGGCCGCATCCCGGCGACGTTGGTCAACCTCTCCGACGTCGTCCAGATGGAGCTCTACAACAACTCGCTCTCCGGCCCGATCCCGCTAGGGTTTGGCAATCTTAGTTCTCTGGTCCGTTTCGATGCGTCGATGAATCTCCTCGAGGGGCCGCTTCCGGATGACCTATTCGATGGCCCCCGGCTCGAAAGCCTCCATATCTACGCTAACCGCCTCACCGGCGGCGTCCCCACCGCTGTCGCGCTGTCCACCAGCCTTGTCGAAGTGCGGCTGTTTGCCAACCGGCTCAACGGCTCGCTCCCGCCGGAGTTGGGAAAGAATTCGCCGCTCACACTCCTCGATCTGTCGGACAACTTGCTCTCCGGCGAGATCCCTCCCAGCATCTGCGACCGGGGGGTGCTCGAGCAGCTGCTCTTGATCGACAACATGTTCTCCGGCGGCCTCCCGGTTAGTCTGAGCCGGTGTCGAACCCTCTCCCGCGTCCGCCTCAGGAACAACCTGCTATCCGGCAAAGTCCCTTCCGGATTCTGGGGCTTGCCGCACCTCTGGCTGCTCGAGCTCAGTGGCAATTCATTTTCCGGTGGGATCTCTCCGATCATTGCAAACGGAGCGAATCTCTCCAAGATCGTCCTCGACAACAACCAGTTCACCGGAAACATCCCGGCGGAAATCGGAGCACTTTCAAAGTTATACGAGTTTTCTGCCTCCAACAACCGTCTCTCCGGTCCGCTTCCGGCGTCCCTTGGGAATCTCGAAGAGCTTGGGCAGCTCGACCTCCATCACAATCTCCTTTCCGGCGAGGTACTTCGAGGGGTCCAGTCGTGGACGAAGCTCAGCGAACTGAATCTCGCCGACAATGCGTTCTCTGGCGGGATACCTCCAGAGCTTGGCAACCTCCCGGTGCTCAACTACCTTGACCTCTCCGGTAATAACCTCACGGGAGAGGTTCCCATCCAATTGCAGAACTTGAAGCTCAATGAATTAAACTTATCGAACAACGACCTCTCCGGCGCTCTCCCACCTCTTTTCGCCAGGGAAGCCTACCGGGACAGCTTCCTCGGCAACCCTGGACTCTGTAAGGACATATCTGGGCTATGCCCTGTTTCGCATGGCAGGAGGTATCATCATAGCTCCGTGTGGTTGCTTCGCTCCATCTTCATCACTGCTTCCTTGATCTTTGTCGTCGGAGTCGCTTGGTTTTCGTGGCGATATCTCAAGTACCACAAGAAGAAGCAGGTGATGGAGAAGTCCAAATGGACACTGACTTCGTTCCACAAATTAGGATTCAGTGAGTTCGAGATCTTGGATTGCCTCGACGAGGATAACGTGATCGGCCGTGGAGGTTCAGGGAAAGTTTACAAGGCCATCCTCAGCGACGGAGAGACTGTTGCAGTGAAGAAGCTGTGGGGATCTTCAAAGGATGTTGAGAATGCAAAGCAATCCGATGACGATGGCTTCGAGGCAGAGGTTGCTACCCTGGGGAAGATCCGGCATAAGAACATCGTGAAGCTCTGGTGCTGCTGCAGCCAAAGAGACTGCAAGCTTCTGGTGTACGAGTACATGCCTAACGGGAGCTTAGGAGACTTGCTGCACAGCAGCAAAGGAGGGCTTTTGGACTGGGCGATGCGGTATAAGATAGCGCTCGATGCAGCAGAGGGGCTTGCTTATCTACACCACGACTGCATGCCCCCAATCGTGCACAGAGATGTGAAATCCAATAACATCCTTTTGGACGGAGAATATGGAGCGAAAGTGGCAGATTTCGGGGTTGCCAAAGCCGTGGAGATGATCGGGAAGGGCCCAAAATCTATGTCCATGATTGCTGGCTCTTGTGGATACATCGCCCCAGGTTTGGTTATCCTTTGATTCTGTCGTTCGTTCGAGGTTATATTGGATAGTATGCTGATGATAATTTCTGCTGCAGAGTACGCTTACACGCTCCGAGTCAACGAGAAGAGCGACATATACAGCTTCGGCGTGGTCATTCTCGAACTAGTGACTGGCAAACTCCCAGTTGATCCCGAGCTCGGAGAAAAGGACTTGGTGAGGTGGGTATCCAGCAGCGTCGATCAGAAGGGAGTGGAGTTCGTTATCGATCCAAAGCTCGAGGTGTCACGCAAAGAGGAGATCGGCAAGGTTCTCCGCGTTGGCTTGCTCTGCACCAGTTCTCTCCCGATCAACCGCCCCTCCATGAGAAGGGTCGTCAAGATGCTGCGAGAAGTTTGTCCAGAAATCAAACACAAGAGCGAGAAGGACGGTAAACTATCGCCGTACTACTCAGAAGATAATTCCGACTTCGGAAATAATGTATAAAATGGAAATCTGCCTGTATCACAGGCTTTTTTATGCCTGTTTCTTGCTCTGATGGTGCCATCTAGCCATTTGCGAATTGCGACTGGGAAATGATAAACGGGAGGATGACTGAAACATTAAACGAGTGAATTGGCACTCTGTAATTTCTGTTGGCGGACGGTGGATTGACAATGGACCGCATGCATACGGTCGAAGGGTGCTCAGCTCCGTCTGTTGCTGTTGCAGTATAATAATTGGATTGCGTTTGGTTATGTTCAATTTTAAATTCCAACGTGCTGCCCGTGATCGCTGTGTAAAAATATTCCGGAGATATCTCTGCTACCTTGCATTTACTCATACGTTGCGTTATTAGCGGGGGCTAGCAGGCGCTGGGCGGGAAGGGCGGCGCAAGAGTCCTTGTGTTCGCGGTCAAGTGTCGCAAATTTAATCAAATAATAATGCAGGCATTAATTATTAATTTTTTTAAAAAAATAAGATATATATTGTTAAAACTTCAGCATTAAAACGGATCCATCTGACGGGTCAACATAGTCAATATAGACTCCTCGAGCCAATTTAACCCGTCAAGTTGTTAATTTCTCCCGAGGAGTCTTTACAATAACGGCAGACTCTCTCCAGAAGTTTCCTACGACTTTATTGCCTCTTCCCTTAACACGTCAAATTTTACTAGGCAATTGCACATGAGACAACACGTGGGCTAAAATTACACATGAATTATCATAGCTCTTATCATAAGAGAAATAATATTCACTTAAAAAATTTTTAAAGATAGACACATAAATGATGGGACCCATAAAAAATAAAATCATTGATCTCATTTTTATATGTCTATCTTTAAGAATTTTCTAGATGAATATCATAGCTCTTATCATAAGAGAAATGATATTCATCTAGAAAATTTTTAAGGATAGATACATAAATGATGGAACTTATAAAAAGTAAAATGATGATCCCATCTTTATAAGAATTTTCTAAATGAATTTTTTAAATGAATATCATAACTCTTCTCCTAAAATGACCTCATCGACAGCATGATCCATGTGGTCTTCTAGTACAGAACATGGATGATATGATCTTTTGACGCTATGATGTGACACCTTGCTTACTGAACCTCTTACAATCAAAATCTGAAGAAGAAAGGTATCAGTTCCACATCTGATATTTTATATCAAGCGGAGACTAGCTTGAAATCATCTCAAGGAGAGGTATTTTATAAAAGGAATTAATTCGCTCTCTTTTCCTTTCTCTCGATGACTCTGCCAACATAGCAAACGCTATATACGACGGGAACAACTACGGAAAAGAAAGGAGAAAATTTGAACATAAAATGAATCACTGATATGAGACAGTATCGAATATGGAAGAAAATATGAGAATTCGTGATCACAGCAGATGTAATGGACAAATAATTATTAATTTTCATCACTATCGTGTTGAAATTTTTTATCAGGTATTATTTTTAAATATTTTTTTGAATTTTAATTTTCTAATAATGTTTTTTATTCATTTTTTACTGTTATAATATTAGGTTCTTGATATGATGGTTCAAGAGATGAGTAATCGGTTTTCAGAATCAAGTACGGAGGTACTTACTTGCATTGCTTGCTTAGATCCAAAGGACTCTTTTTCTCAATTTGATATTGGTAAGCTACTCCACCTTGCTGAACTTTATCCGGAGGACTTTTCATTGACTGATCGTGCAATACTTGAGGACCAACTTGAGACTTACATTCAAAATGTACGAGGTGAATTTTCTATGACTAAAGATTTGGGAAGTCTTGCTAAAAAGATGGTTGAAACGGGGAAGAATACAATTTTTCCATTGGTATATCGTTTGATCGAGTTAGCATTAGTTTTACCAGTTGCAACTGCTTCTGTTGAAAGAGTTTTTTCTGCGATGAAAATTATCAAGACTGATTTGCGTAATAGGATGGGGGATGAGTGGATGAATGACAGTTTGGTAGTATACATCGAGAAGGACATTTTTGCTACAATTGAAAATGAACAAATTTTACAGCATTTTCAACAGATGAGCACTCGTAGGATCCAGTTGCCTCCTCTTGTTTGTATGTCTAGATCTGATGCTGGTGGTTCAAGTATTAAAAAATAATTACTTTATTGGTATGCACATATTTTTATATCTATATTTAGTACTGTTATCTTTTAATATATTTATTTGATAATAAATTTTTTTTTTAGTCTTTCTTTAAACACCCTTCTAAATTTTTCTCTGGATCCATCACTATCTGAGAATAACATGGAGGGGGACCTGGTAAAGGTTGAGCAATGAATAAGGTAAGAATGGGCAGGGCAGGCCAGGCCGGGATTTTTGTTTTTTTAATCTCACAATACTGCGATGCCTCCGCAAAGAACTGGGAGCTCACGTGCGTAGAGCAGGAGAGTAGCTTTGTCCTGCGTGGTGTGGTTAGGGTGGTGGCTGTGCCGTGCAGTAAAGGACCATTACATCCATGAACAGAGCAGGCTGCGATTGGCGAGTGGTATTGATGATTAAAGTGGCGACAGGGAAGGGCGAAGGGGACAGTGGAGGAGGTACGTCGCCGGAGGCCCAGAGAGCTTGAGACGGCTAGCTTATTCATGTCCATATTGTGCGCCGTTTAAAGACCGTTAAGATCTATTTTTTTTATTACCTAGCTACCTCCTTCTATCCAAGTCCTACCCAACACAACCCCGCATATTGCCACATTTCATCAACCAAACAGTGTGCATGTTCTTCGATTAGTTATTATCAGTGGTCCAATTATTTTTCGATTTAGCAGCCTCAGCAATTGGCTGTTGGTCAGATGCTCCACTGCTGCCGTGACATCTGGAGTTTTAATCGATTAAATAATTCAGGGTTACCTTCGACCGACGCCATGCGATCGCAGAGAATCTAGAAAGACTTTTTTTTTTTTTTTACTAGTGTTAGTTTCTTAAATAAAAGTGAACATCTGAGGGTGTTCTGTGAGATCAAAATGCACAGCGCCACTTCCCTTGCACGCAATCAGAGGCAGCTCGCTGCTGCTGTCATCACCGCCAAGGCTTTTGTATTCTGTGTCTGTCTTGCGGTGGCAAGCGCTGGATTTGTGTAACGTCTTTTTGTCCGGTATGTGTGTTCTTTATTCATCTTGTCTGATACGATACATAAATGATAATGATAAGATCCGATAAAATTAGATAATTAAAAAAAAAAATGATAATCAGAAATTAAGAAGACAGTCAGAAATTAGGATGATATGTTAGTCAATAGATATAGAAAAAAGAAATAGGATTGTGTAGCGATGTCAGCAATATGATTTCCAGACGGATTCTCACGGGCCAAGACTCTAGATCTGAGACATCTTGGTCTAAGACTTGGTAGACAGTCGGGGTGATATCTGACATGGATCTAACTGGTCGGGCTCTCATAACATGGTTATATCTAGGCCTAGTTCTCTCAGTAAGATAACTCCCGGTCGGCTCTTGGACGATCTTTACATAGCTCCCGGCCCCCAAGGTTTAGGCCAAGTGTTATATCCGACTGATCATCCCGAGCTGCTCTATTCATATCTGATCGGGACAGAAGACACTATATGACAACAGGGTTAGAGAATCGTAACCGTCTGTTAGAAAATAACTGTTGTGTGTCAGAGAATATTTCAACGGTCTGCGGTCATCTGTGAATGGAAGCTTCCTTCAGCCTACAAGAGGATGCCACGTGTCCTCCATCACTCGACAGGATCTGACACCCGACATTCTCTGACATCGGTCAGCCTCCAGAGGTACGCATTGTCATATAAAAAGGGAGGTCCTCTCCCTTGCGTAGGTACGCTCTCTCGCACATTCAAACTTGTCTTATACTTTTCTTTCTCCTTCGTATACTGTTCTTCTGGAGAAAAAAGTACTTGACTTGAGCATCGGAGGGTCTGCTCCGAGGATTTTTTCCCTAATTTCTGGCCTCTAACGTCCGTGTGCTTGTCTGAGTGTGCGCAGAGCTCAAGTACCGCCGGCTCAGTCATCATCGTCCGTCAGCGCCATGTGGGGGCCCATCCTTATAGGCGCATACGAGAATGGTGTCCCAGTCATCCCTCTGTCAACCCTAGTAACAGCTCATCCGACCTTCATCCGACTCAGATTCCAGACAGGATCAATTTGACGGCATCTGTGAGAACTTTCTTCACCTGTTCTGGAACTTGAAGATGGAGGACACCGGGCGGATCAACGTGAATATGATGGCAGGAGAATACGAGCTCTTCAAGGAGGCTAAGAGGCGAGCGACTTCCGAAAATCAGACCACTGCTTTGTGACCGTATAAAATACCGCCAGTTTCTAAGGACCAGACTCATGTTTCTGATAGAGGGTCTAAGAGGAAACAACCTTAGGAGTTCCCCTCGGTCTTCTTTCGAGAACCTGGCCCAGACTATTATCACAAGGGTCCGAATTATTATAATAAGAAAGAGCAACCGCATACTTCTATGGCAGAAAGCTCCTTGCCCAGGGACTCAAAGAAGGGGAAAGTTATAGTCCTCAGGGAGGAGTCCCGAGGGGAACCTGATGAGCAAGTGCCTTTCTCTCTAAAGGTACTAGAGGAGAAGCTACCGAAGGGGTACAAACCCTCGGCCATTGGAGAGTATGATGGTAGCAAGGATCCAGAGGATCATCTCCGCAAGTTCCGGAACATTGTGTTGTTGCATCAATACAGCGACGCTATTAAGTGCTGGGTGTTCTTGAATACTCTATCTGACTCGGTACAGAAATGGTTTGATGGATTGTCGAATGAGTCCATCACTTGTTTCCATGACTTCAAAATTGTCTTCCTGTGCCACTTCGCCAATAGCAGGAAGTACCAGAAGACAGACCACTGTCTCTTCGCCCTCAAGCAAGGGCCGATCGAGCCCTTGAGGAGCTATATCAAGTGCTTCAATCAAGTGGCTCAGGACGTCTCATTCGCTACCTCGGAAATATTGATGAACGCCTTCTCTTATAGACTAGTAAAGGGGGAGTTCTTCTGAGATCTCATTCGAGACCCCGTGAAGAGCTTTGATGAGATGCTCGGGAAGGCCGCTAGCTATATCAACGTAGAAGAGGCTCAAGCGGCTCGGCAGAAGGCGGACAAGGCGCCTACTCCCGCCAACAAACCAGAGAAGAGGCCACCCCAACGACCAGCTCAGCCTCTTCCACGCACTCGGGATGCCCGATCACCTTTCCCTCCTAGTCAGGATCCCAGGCCGACCCAACGTGTGACAGTTGTCCAAGCCCAAAGGCCTGAACCGTGGGGGTCGCGTTACTGCACTTACCATAGGTCTCACACCTATGCCACCAGTGATTGCTTCCAGTTCGCCCGAGACTCTCGGCACATAGCTGAGCTGGGTCTGCCTCCACTTGAGATCGCATCCAAGATTCAACAGAGGATACTGGCCAGCCAACAACCCGTGGCAGGTCAGTCTGGTAGACCCATGCCCGACAATGTGGGACAAGGAAATCAGTAGCCCGGTCGCAACCAAGGAGCCCGGGGAAGCCCAAGAAGAGGAGAACAGGGGAAACACGACCATCCGTGAGATTGACATGATCTCTAGGGGGACCACAGATGGAGACTCCACTAGGGCTCGGAAGTCTCACGAGCGACGCTTGGAGATACACGCTGTAGGATGCAGCCGGGAGCAAGCTGCAGGACCCATCATCATCTTTGGGCCACAATACCTGGAGGGGCTGGAGCACCCTCACGACGATGCCCTAATAATCAAGACCGTTGTTGCCATCAGTCACGTGGCCAAAGTTTTCGTGGATACCGGAAGCTATGTCAATGTGTTGTTCAAGAGTGCATTCGAGAGCATGCAAATCGATGCTAGTGAACTCCAGCCCATGGCTACTTCATTGTATGATTTTACCGGTAATGAAGTACGACTCATGGGCCAAATCAAGCTAGTCATATCTTTGGGTAGCGAGCCCTTGGTGAGGACACGGAGGAGCACCTTTATAATGGTGGATTCGTCATCCTCATACAACGTCATCTTTGGGAGACCGACATTGTACAAGTTCCGGGAGGCAGTCTCCACTTTTCATCAGAAGATCAAATTCCCTGTGGGAGACTAGGTTGGGTAAGTTAGAGGTGAGCAATTGGTCTCTCGCAGGTGTTACATTAACATGGTGAAGGTGGAGGCTCGCAAGGCTCAGCGAACCCAAGATAGCAGGATCCACGTCATTCAAGAGGAGCCTTTGCCTATAGGAGAGGAGCTCATCCCTTGGGAGGAGGTCCAACTCTATCCTGAACGCCTGGAGAGCCTCACCCGCATATCAAGCGACCTGCCAATCGAAGTCAAGACGGACCTGGTCCAATGCTTGACTCGTAATAGGGATGATTTCGCTTGGTCCCCTGAAGAGCTGCTTGGGGTTAAGCCCGAGGTGGCCGAGTATAAATTGCACCTTCTGCTTGATTCCCGACCGGTCAAGCAGAAGAAGAGGAACTTCTCGGCCGAGCAAAATAAGATCATCCGAGATGAGGTGGATCAGCTCAGGAAAGCAAGTCACATTAGAGAGGTATAATTCTCATTCTGACTTTCTAATGTGATCCTGGTAGCTAAACCCAACAATAAGTGGAAAGTCTGCATTGACTTTCGAGATCTCAACCGCGCCAGCCCCAAGGACTGCTACTCGCTGCCCAGGATTGATCAGATGGTGGACTCAACCTCAGACTGCGAAAGGATTTGCATGCTTGATGCTTATCAAGGATACCACTAGATCCCTCTGGCATAGGAAGATCAGGAGAAAGTTAGCTTCATTAAGGCAGATGGTACCTTTTGTTATATCGTCATGTCTTTTGGATTGAGGAATGTCAGGGCTACCTATCAAAGGATGATGGATAAGATCTTCCGGGAACAAATAGGGTGAAATGTGGAAGTCTATGTAGATGACATCCTCATCAAATCCACTCTGGCCATAAATTTGATTACTGACATCGAAGAAACCTGTGGCACACTATGACAGTATGGGCTGAAGTTGAATCCATTGAAATTCCTATTTGGAGCTGGGGGGGTGGATTCTTGGGATACCTCATTACTGATAGAGGAATTGAAGTTAATCCGGAGAAGGTCTGAGCACTTAGAGACATGAAGGTGCCTCAGAATCTAAAGGAAGCTCAGAAGTTGGTGGGCATAATAACCGCACTATCCAGGTTCATATCTCGGGCTATGGATAAAGCCCTGCCCTTCTTCAAAGTGCTCAAGAGAGCGGCCAAGTTTCAATGGGATGACAAATGCAATCAGGCCTTTGAGGAATTAAAAAAAGCACTTGAAGACCTTACCCTCGTTGTTCAAACCTAATGCAGGAGAGCCACTCTGGGTTTATTTATCAGCCACCCCTGAGGCCATGGGGGGCGGTGTTGGTGAAAGAGTAGGACGATGTTCAACGACCAGTGTACTTCTTCAGCCACTTATTGAAAGGGGCCGAGTCCCGATACACAACCATGGAAAAATTGGTCTATGGATTGGTCCTCATGGCTCGCCGCTTAAGACCCTATTTCCTGGCACACCCATCACAGTCTTGACTAACAGTACCATGGGCAAGGCTCTCACTAATGTAGAAGTAGCAGGTGGCCTCATCAAATGGCCAATGAGTTGGGAGAATATGACATATAATACCAACCCCAAATGACGATTAAAGTGCAAGCTTTAGCAGATTTCTTGACTGAGGTCCATCAACCTGATTATGAAGAAATATGGAAGATCTATGTAGACGAGTTGTCTACCCAGCAGGAAAGAGGAGTGGGGATACTCCTAATATCCCCTCAGGAAGATGTCCTTCAACTGGTCATCAGGTTAAATTTCAGAGCCACGAATAATGAGGCGGAATATGAAGCATTATTGGCAGGACTGGAAGTAGCTCGACATGTCGGAGCCGCTCGGGCGGTTGTTTATTCAAACTCTTAGCTTGTAGCTAAACAAGTAGTAGGAAACTTCGAAGTTAATAGTGACAAGCCACAAGTACACCGGGAAGCATATGAGAAGATGGAAGAGGATTTCAAGGAGATCATGGTAACTAAGATTCCCAGAACAAATAACCAAAGGGATGATGAACTAGCTAAAATGGCTAGCTCTTTGACCACTTGGGTGCTGGATAGGTTGATAGCCTAGACCTTCTTAATAGCTCAGATTGACTTGTAGAACGAGTTATAAGTGAGCATGCTCTCACGCCTCCATACTCTTGCCCTAGTGCGAGTTATAAGTGAGCTATCTCTAACGACCAACAACCTCTCGGTCAAGATTCCAGGCTCTCACCTTAACGCGAGTTATAAGTGAGCATGCTTTTACGCTTCTAGACTCTCGTCCCAGTGCGAGTTATAAGTGAGCATGCTCTCACGCTTCCAGACTCTCGCCCCAGTGTGAGTTATAAGTGAGCTTGATCTCATGACTAATGACCTCTCGGTCGGGATTCCAGACTCTCGCCTCAGCACGAGTTATAAGTGAGCTTGCTCTCATGCCTCCAGACTCTGGCCCAGTGCGAGTTATAAGTGAGCTTGCTCTCACGACCAATGACCACTCGGTTGAGATTCCAGACTCTCGCCCCAGCGCGAGTTATAAGTGAGAATGCTCTCACGCTTCCAGACTCTCGCCCCAGCGTGGGTTATAAATGAGCATGCTCTCATGCTTCCAGACTCTCACCCCAGTGCGAGTTATAAGTGAGCATGTTCTCACGCTTCCAGACTCTCACCCCAGTGCGAGTTATAAGTGAGCTTGCTCTCACGACCGACGATCACTCGGTCAGGATTCCAATCTCTCGCCCCAGCGCGAGTTATAAGTGAGAATGCTCTCACGCTTCCAGACTCTCACCCCAGTGCGAGTTATAAGTGAGCATGTTCTCACGCTTCCAGACTCTCGCCCCAGTGTGAGTTATAAGTGAGCATGCTCTCACGCTTCCAGACTCTCGTCCTAGTGTGAGTTATAAGTGAGCTTACTCTCACGACCAACGACCTCTCGGTTGGGATCCAGACTCTCGCCTCAGCGTGAGTTATAAGTGAACATGCTCTCACGCTTCCAGACTCTCGCCCCAGTGCAAGTTATAAGTGAGCATGCTCTCACGCTTCTAGACTCTTGCCCCAGCGCGAGTTATAAGTGAGCTTGCTCTCACGACCAACGACCTCTCAGTCGGGATTTCAGACCCTCACCCTAGCACAAGTTATAAGTGAGCTTGTCCTCACGACCAATAACCCCTCGGGCAAGATTTCAAACTCTCGTCCTCGCATCTTAGCATGAGCTATAAACAAGAACACTACTTCGCTTAATAACTCACGGGTGAGCCTTTCACACTCTTAGTACTAGATGAGTTATCAACAAACAAAGAAGTGTCAGGGAAGAAAGTAAAAAAGAAACAAAGAATGAAGCCCAACTAGATTTGCATTTATTTAGAATACAAGGGAAACCATTTAAAATCTCATTTCCACAATTAAGGACATCTAAGCAATCAGAATTTTGTTCTAGTGTCAGTAGCCGGTTGGCACCTCGAGCAAACGTGTTCCACATGACCTGCTTGCCCCGAGTAAGATCGCTCCTGAACTAGCTCTTCCTTGGTGAATTGAATAATGTAACGCTGCTGAGTAATAGTTTCATCTTTGAGCCGGTTCTCTTCTTGAAGGAGGGCTATGGAAGCGGCATATTTCTCTTTTAGATAAAGCAATAATTGGGCCCGTCTCTCTAGATTCACATAATCTTTCTGCTTCAACGCTACTTCTGCCCGGGCCCGAGACTTAGCGGCTAACCAAAGTTCCTCAATGTCTCGACGGAGAGAAGACTAAAGATCCTTGTCATGCATCATCTCGGCTAAAGTAGTATCCTTTTGGGAAAGTAGCTGAGTCAGATGGGCTAGCTGTTGGCGCAGGGGAGATATCTCGTCAGACTCAGAGGTGGATTCCATGATCAGAAGAAGCCAGCAAGAAAAGTACAATGGTGCGGGGAGACTCAACCCTTTTAAAGAGGGAGATGTGAAGAGTCAACTTCGAAGGGTTGGTGAGGCCCTTCTCCCGAGGGGGATTGGGTGATTAAACATGTTATGTATCCGATGATCTGGGGAAAGGAATAACATTTAAGGACGTCATGGTGGAACAAGTAAACTAGAGCATGAGTCTAGTAAGTCAGAGCTGAGTCTCCTTTGACTAGACTTGGGGAGAGGCTTGTAATACGGTGCATAATGGTAGGGCCCGATAAAGTTGGGCAGTTAGAAGTCAATAGGATGTGGCAGTCAGAAGTCAAGGGGACATGACAGTCAAAAGTCAAGGGGACGTGACAGTCAGAAGTCCAGGGAACGTGACAATCAAAAGCCAAGGGAACGTGTTAATCAATAGGTAAGGAAAGAGGAAGTAGGACCTGTTAGAGTGTATACTAAAAGTTTAACTTTTTGTAAACATTTATTTTGAAATAAAGAATCACATTGGTCAAATGTCTACATTTATATGCTAAGTGTAGTTTTTCAATTAATTTATATTGTAGATAACATGGTGTGTGGTGCCACACACAGAAGATCATGTTATCAATTCCTTATAAATTATAAACAGTAGCTCACGACTAAGATGGAAAGGAGCAAACCATTGGAATAGTCGTAGTGTAATTTGGTATTAGTTTATCTTAACTATAAAATTACACTAGTACACTCTGAGTATATTGAGCAGGACCATTTAAGGTAAGTTCTTTTTATACTGACTGCATAAAATAATAAAACCTTTGTTATTATTGGAAGTGTATGCTCTTAATCCTGATATAATAACAAGTACATATATCTAGTATTTATTTCTTTGACTTATCAAAGGGTACGATTTAGTTCGATAAATCAATAGACCCGATAAGTTGGGAAATGATATTATTTATAGTGTGTGTTGTTGATTATAGAAGGAAACTGTGTCCTAGTAATCTATGTTGATGATGCCCCCATGAGGAGCTCATAAGGATTGTCATGTAAACCCTGCAGGTGGACTTAGTCCGACATGACGATAAGGTTGAGTGGTACTACTCTTGGAGCTAGATATTAATTAAGTGAGTTGTCAATAACTCATTTAATTAGTAGACATTCTATATCTTAAACACAGGTAGACTAATACACTCATGATAAGAAGGAGACCAAAATGTAATTTGGGATTGGTGCGGTAGTTCAATAATAATTCTTTAGTGGTATGAATTATTATTGATGAAATTAAGTTGGGTGTTCGGGGCGACCACGGGAAGCTTAATTTCATCGGGAGACCAAAACCAATTTCTCCTCTCGGTCCCTATCATAGCCTCTTATTTATAAAGTATTATACCCACCCATATCCATCTTCTTACCCACCTTAAGGTGGTTGGCCAAGCCTAGCTTGGAGCCTAAGCTAGGGCCGACCAAACCAAGGTGTGTTGGTTTCATTAGGTGGCCGACCGTAGCTTGAACCCAAGCTTGGTGTGGCCAACCACATTAAAATAAAAGGATTTTATTTTTTTAAAAATCTTTTCTTATGTGGAAGCCATGGTTTTAAAAGAGAGTTTAAAATTTAAAATTTTCCTTTTATAGTTTTCTACAAAAGATTAAGAGAAATGTTTGATATCTTTCCTTATTTGTAGTTAAAAGTAAGATTTTAGTTTTTGATAAAACTTTCCTTTTTTGCAACCATCCTCATGATTTTAAAAGAGAGTTTTAAAATTAAATCTTTCCTTTTATAGTTTCTACAAAAGATTAAGAAAAGATTTGATATCTTTCCTTATTTGTACATTGAAAGGAAGTTTTTAATTTTAGAGAAAACTTTCTTTTTTGTAAATCATCCACATGTTTTAATAGAGAGATTTTAATTTTTAAAAGTTTCCTTTTATGACCAACCATGAAGGGAATTTTCAAAAGAGAAATTTTTATTTAAAAATTTCCGGAAACTAATTAGGAAGTTTTAATTTTGTGTTTAAAACTTTCCTTGTTTGGAGGGATTAAGGTGGCCGGCCATATATAGTTTGAAAGGGAAATTTTATTAAACTTTCCTTTCATTGGCAAAGAGAATAAGGAAGTTTTAATAAAACTTTTCTTATTTGCCAAGACCAAGGAATATAAAAGAGAGGGTAGAGGTGCCTCACCTCATAACAATATCTCTTCTATTATTTCCTCTCTTCCTTGGTTGGTGGCCAGTCCCTCTCTTCCTCTCTATCTCCTATTCTTCTTCCTTAGCCGACGACATCTTCATCTCAAGGAGCTTGGTTGGTGGCCAGATTTTGTTAGAGGAAGAAGGAGAGATAGGAGGCTTTTTTTCTTAGCATCCCTTGGAGCTTGGTGGTGGCCAAACCTCATCTTCTCTTGGAGATCTTGTGGTGGCTGAAACTTGCTTGGAGAAGAAGGAAGCTTGGGTGGTTCTCGTCTCGGTAGATCGTCGCCCACACAACGTCCGAGATAAGAAGAGGAATATGATAGAAGATCAAGAGGTTGTTGCTTACAAAGAAAGGTATAACTAGTAATTCTATTCCGCATCATACTAGTTTTCTTTGTATAGATTTTGAAATACCAAACACAAGAGGCATATGATTTTAGGTTTCGAATTTGTGATTCGAGTTTGTGTTCTTTTGTCTTCTCGATCTTGTAATTCGATTGTTCCTTTTGGTTAAACCTAGGGTTACTATAAGGAAATTAAATATTAAATTTCGTTGAAAGGCTTTGTCTAGGAAGTGGTGGATGCTCTCATACCCAAGAAGGCCTAGTGCCTCGCCATGTTTAACCTGGAAGCCAAAATATGAAATTAATATTTAATTGAATTTATAACATGGGTGGATTTGGATCAATAATGTTAAGTATCGTTTGCGATCCAAGTCTAAACCTCTAAGAACAAAAAAGTTAAATTTGGAATCAATAATGTTAAGTTCCATTTGCGATTCCTAATTTAATTTCTAAAGAATACAATAGGTTGTTAGGAATGGTTCAGGACTTGTATAAAATTTTTGTATAGGGGAACCAGTACGATATCCGAGTATTAACCAACAGGACCGTGTGACGACGTTAGTAACATGATTCCCGGACGGGTTCTCATAGGCTAGGATCCCAGATCTGAGACACCTTGGTCTTAGACTTGATAGACAGTCGGGGTGATATCTAACTTGGATCTGACTGGTCAAGCTCTCACGGCCTGATTGTATCTAAGCCTAGTTCTCTCAGTAAGCTAACTCTCGGCCAGCCAACTCCCGGTCGTCTCTTGGACAATCTTTCCACAGCTCCCGACTCCCAAGGTTTAGGCCAAGTGTTATACCCGACTGATCATCCCAAGCTGCCCTATTCATACTCGGTCGGGACAAAAGGTGCTACATGATAACAGGGTTAGGGAATCGTAACCACCTATTAGAAAATAATTGCTGCGTGTTAGAGAATATTCCAACGATCTGCGGTCATCTGCGATTGGAAGCTTCCTTCAGCCTACAGGAGGATGCCACGTGCCCTCTATCACTCGACAGGACCTGACACCCAATATTCTCTAACATCAGTCAGCCTCCAGAGGTACACACTATCATATAAAAATGGAGGTCCTCTCCCTTGCGCAGGTACGCTCTCTCGCACATTCGCACTTGTCTTCTACTTTTCTTTTTCCTTCGTACACTGTTCTTCTAGGAAAAAGTACATGACTTGAGCGTTGGAGGGTCTGCTCCGGGGACTTTTTCCGTAGTTTCTGGCCTCTAATGTCTGTGTGCTTATCTAAGTGTGCGCAGAGCTCAGGTATCACCACCTCAGTCATTGTCATTCATCAGCGCCACGTGGGGGTCCATCCTTGTAGGCGCATACGAGAACGGTGTCCCAGTCACCCCTCCGTCAAGCCTAGCAATAGCTCATCCGGCCTTCATCCAACTCAGATTCCGGACAGGATAGTTGCCCGTCTCTTCTGTTTGTCTTTTTTGATTAATTAATTGCTTCGATGAGACGGGAGAAGAAGGCTTGCTCCTTCGCAGGTGGAGCAGAGCATCTCCGTTCTGAGAGATGAATACACTGCCGGGATCTTTTATTATGCTTAGCTCCTGGCGCTCTGTGGTTGCGTCGCCCTCCTTTATGTCTGTCCTCAGTCCAGGCCGCAGTTGCGATGCTTCAGCGAGGCAGTCGCTTTCATCCTCCCTTGGCAGCCGCCTAGCGTCGAGGGTGGTCAGTCCCTGATGTTCCCCGCAGTGGGCGATGGGAGGGGGAAGGCGTCGCCTTTGAGGCAGCCGAGCCTTCCCCTCCCAAGGTCACCTGCATCGGCTAGGTCTAAGTCAAGAGCAAGAAGAAGAAGGAACAAGAGGCAGGCCTTCTAGTTGCTGGTGAGCATATGCGAGTTGCTGTGGGCGATCGGGTCGGAGTTTAATTACTTCTTCCCCTGCGACGGAAGATTCATGTGTACTCCTTCGCGATCCGGTGAAGGGAAGGAAGGCGAAAAGAGGTCAAATTCTTGCGGTGCGGACCGTGTGATGTTGTTGAGGTGGTTGATGGCAGTTTCGGATAGCAACGACGGGAAGAGAAGGGAGATGGTAAAAGTGGTGATCGATGATCGATGGGAAAGTGATACCGGAGATGGCGGGTGACCCAAGAATAGGTCATGGATAATAGTCAAGGTGATGTGCTAGTTAAAAATTAAGAGAATTGGTAGTCAAAAGGATTACGCATCCAAATAAGCCAGTCCTTTATTCTCGATCGGCTTAATGCCAGTCATACCAAGAGTTTAGTTCTCTCACTTCCTTTGGCACAACTTTCCGTCTACTCATGGCTAGCCAAATATCAGTTGGACCCCAGGACTCAGTTCCCTCACTTCTTTCAGCATAACTTCTCGTCTACTCCCAACCAACCTAATGTTAATCGAACCCCAGGGCTCAGTTCACTTCTCTTGGCATAGCTTCCCATCTACTCTCAGTTGATCTAATGTCGGTCGGATCTCAAGGCTCAGTACCCTCATTTCTCTTGGGCACGACTTCTATATTACCGGTCGACGTACCTTACTCTTCCTGGACCCAACTTCTAGTCTATGTCTGGCCGGATCAATACTGGTCAGACTATTTCTAGGAGACAATGTTGTCAGGAAATCATAATTACTTATCAAAAAGCAACGACTATTCGTCAAGAATATTCTAACATTCTATCATATGCATAAAGTAGAACCTTCCTTCACCCAATGGGAATTCGTTGCACGTCCTCTATCGTCCGACATACCCTGACACCCAACATTCTCTTATGCCTGATAATTATGGAGGTTACAAAGACAGTATAAAAATAGAGGTCCACCCAAGGATTATAAACCCTTGTCTATTGGAGAATACAGAGGTAATAATGACCCGGATGATCACCTCCAAATATTCCAGAATGCTGCTCTATTGCATCAGTACAGTGACATAATAAAATATTGAGTATTTCTAAATACTCTCTCTGGCTCAGTACAAAGATGGTTCGACAGGATGTCGGTCGGATCTATTATTTGTTTCAAGGAATTTAAAAATGCTTTCTTGTATAATTTTACTAGTAGCAGGAGATACCAAAAGACTAATCATAGTCTATTCATACTCATACAAGGAACTACGGAGTCCTTGAGTGCATACATTAAACATTTCAACCAGGTGCCATTGGATGCCCCATCTGTCACCTCTAGGATATTAATAAGTGCTTTCTCTTAAGGCTTGCTGGAAGGGGATTTCTTCCGAGGTCTCATCAAGAAGCCTGCAAAGGTCTTCGATGACTTACTTGGAAAAGCGGCCAAATACATTAATATGGAGGCAACTCAGGATGCTCAGAAGAAGGAAGTAAAAGCCCCTGCTCTGACTGGTTAAGTGGAGAGGAGGCCACCGCTGCCTCCTTTCTGGCCTAAGGACCCCTGACCAAATCTCCCTCCGGTTAGAGAAGTAGGGGTGACACAGCGAGTTGAGGTCATTTGGGGCCCTATCAACTAGCCTTCCCCATGAGAAACTCGGTGTTACACTTATCACCGGTCTCACACTCACAAGACAGGAAACTGCTTCTAGTTCGCTTGGGATTCTCACTGAGTACCTGAACTAGGCCTGCCCACTTCCGAAATCGCTCCTCAACTCTTGCAACAGCAGATCAATAACTCCAACACCTTTTCTCAACCGACCAATCCACTTGCAGGGTAGGAAGATTCAGATGGCCCTTCTGGAGGCAGAGGAAAGGAGATGAGGGAGACCCGGGAGGAGAACCGAGGAAATGCCGCACTCCAAGACATTATGTAGACAAGGCCTCTGCTTGATATAAAAGTCATGTAAGGCCAGTCGGAAACATAGCTAAGGTAGCATAACAAGGGATGGGCCATATAAAATCCTCAAGAAACTTGTGTCCAATAAGTATTGTCTCCAAAAGGTCAATGGTAAGAAGCTGGATCGCCCATGGAGTGCGAATTACCTCAAGCCTTACCATACTTAAGGGGAATCCTCTATCTGTACTAACTTTTATTTAATGAATGTATTCCAGACTTTCACCCCAGTGCGAGTTATATGCGAGCAGGACTCTCGCATCTCAATGATCTTCCGGACGGATTCTAGACACTTATCTTAATGTGAGTTATAAGAGATCAAGGCTCTTGTATCCCAATGACCTTCCGATTAGATTCTAGAATCTCACCCCAAAGTGAGTTATAAGCGAGCAGGGCTCTTGCGTCCAATGACCTTCCGATCGAATTCCAGACTCTTGCCCCAGTGAGTGTCATAAGCGAGCAGGGCTCTTGCATCACAATGACCTTCCGGTAGGATTCCAGATTCTTATCCCAGTGTGAGTTATAAGTGAGCAGGGCTCTCACGTCTCAATGACCTTCTGGTAGGATTCCAGACTCTCACCCCAATGTGAGTTATAAGCAAGTAGAGATGTCGTATCCAATGACCTTTCGATTGGATTCTAGACTCTCACCCCAGTATAAGTTATAAGCGAGCAGGGCTCTTGTATCCCAATAACCTTCTGGTCGGATTCTATACTCTCACCCTAGTGATAGTTATAAGCAAGCAAAGCTCTCGCATCCAACAACCTTCTGGTTGGATTCCAAACTCTCGCGTCCCAACGACCTTCCGATCGGATTCGGATTCCAGACTCTCACCCAGTGCGAGTTATAAGCAAGCAGACTCTCACGTCCCAATGACCTTCCGATCGGATTTTAAAATCTCGCCCCAATGCAAGTTATAAGAGAGCAGGGCTCTCACATCCAACGATCTTTCGATCGGATTCCACACTCTCCCCCAGTATAAGTTGTAAGTGAGAAGGATCTCGTGTACGAACGACCTTCTATTCGGTTTCCAAAGTCTTACCTCAGTGCAAGTTATAAGTGAGCAGAGCTCTTGCATTCCAACAATTTTTCGGTTGGATTCCAGACTCTCAACCCAATGCAAGTTATAAGTGAACAGGACTCTCACGCCCAATAACATTCTTGTCGAATTCCATACTCTCACCCCAGTGTGAGTTATAAGTGAGCAGAGCTCTCGCATTCAACGACCTTTCAGTCGGGTTCCAAACTCTTGTTCCAGTGCGAGTTATAAGTGAGCAAGGCTCTCGCGTCCCAAGGATTTAGATTTCATACTCTCACCCTAGTGCGAGTTATAAGCGAGCAGGGCTCTCACGTCCCAACGACCTTCTAGTTAGATTTTAGACTCTCACCTTAGTGCAAGTTATAAGTGAGCAGGGCTCACATCCCAATGCCCTTTCAATTGAATTTCAGATTCTCACCCCAGTGCGAGTTATAAACGAACTGGGCTCTTGCGTCCAAAGACCTTCTGATCGGATTCCAGAATCTTACTCCAATGCAAGTTATAAGTGAGTTAGCTCTCGCATCCCAAAGACTTTCTTATCGGATTCCAGACTCTTGTCCCAGGGTTCTCGCATCCCAACAACCTTCTGGTCAGATTCCAGACTCTTGCCCAAGTATGAGTTATAAGTGAGTAGGACTCCTGCTCCCCAATGATCTTCGGGTCGGATTCCAGGCTCTCGTCTCAATGTAAATTATAAGCAAAAAGGGCTCATGCGTCAACTGACCATCCAATCGGATTCCAGACTCTTGCCTTAGCATGAGTTATAAGCGTGCATGGCTCACGCGCTCCCTAGATTATCATCCTACCGATGAGTTATAAGTGTGCATGGCTCACACACCTCAATGATTGCTCGGTCGAGTTTAAGCTTTGTTCGACTCTTATCTCAATAGTCGCTCTGCCTGATTCTTATCTCAACAGCCGCTCTGCCCGGCTCTTATCTCAACAGTCACTCTTCTTGACTCTTATCTCAACAGTGACTCTGCCCAACTCCTATCTCAACAGCGGCTCTGCCCAGCTCCTATCTTAACAGCCGCTCTACCAAACTCTTATCGTAATAGCCGTTTTGTCGGGCTCCTATCTCAATAATTGCTCTGCCCGACTCTTATCTCAATAGTCGCTCTGCCCGATTCTTATCTTAAATTGTTGCTCTGCCTGGCTTTTATCTCAATAGTCGCTTTGCCTGGCTCTTATCTCAATAGCCGTTCTGCTTGACTCTTATCTCAACAACTGCTCTACCTGGCTCTTATCTCAAATAGCCGCTCTACCTTTCTCTTATCTCAAATTGCCGCTCTGCCCGACTCTTATCTCAACATCCGCTTTGTTTGACTCTTATCTCAACAGCCGCTCTACCCGACTCTTATCTCAACAGCCGCTCTACCCGGCTCTTATCTCAACAGTCACTCTTTTGACTCTTATCTCAACAGTCACTCTACCCGGCTCCTATCTCAATAGTCGCTCTGCCCGACTCCTATCTCAAATTGTCGCTTAGCCAGACTCTTATCTCAATAGTCGCTCTGCTTGACTCTTTTCTCTATAGCCACTCTGCCTAGTTCTTATCTCAATAGTCGCTTTGTCCAACTTTTATCTTAATAGCTGCTTTGTCTGGTTCTTATTTCAATAGCGGCTCTACCTGACTCTTATCTCAATATCCGTTCTGTTTGACTCTTATCTCAATAGTCGCTTTGACCATCTATGAACGTTTGAACCCAAAAGATAATCATTTTGCTATAGAAAAGTAAGAGGCAAAGAAAAAGGCAATTGAAAAAGCATGAGAGTTTATATTTCATTAGGAAACACGTAATACAGAAATAGTCAGGCCAATTAAACTCAGAAAAAGGTATGCTCTGGACTCTCTCTCTCCTACAATTATTAAAGGGTCTAAAATTTCTCGGATGGGTTAGTCATCAGGTGTCCCTCGAGGAATGGCCGGACTGCTTCTCTAGCCCCAGGTGGCAGAGTGTGGCCAAGCTATAGCTCAGACAAAAGTACTCTGCTCGCCTAGCCTTCCTGCGTTTAGTCTCCACCTCAGACAAGGTTTATTCTAATTCGGCTCGCAAAGATCCCAGCACAGCTGCCTATGAATCCAATGTTGGAATGTATACTAAAAGCCTAACTTTTTGTATAAACATTTACTTAGAAATAAGAATCATATTGGTCAATATCTACATTTATTTGCTAAATGTAATTGTTCAATTTATTTATATTGTAGATAACATGATGTGTGGTATCACACACAGAAGATTATGTTATCGGTTCTTTATGAATTATAAACAGTAGCTCACGACTAAGATGGAAAGGAACAAACCGTTGGAATAGTTGTAGTGTAATTAGGTATTAGTTTATCTTGACTAATAAATTATACTAGTACACTCTAAGTGTATTGAGTAGGACCATTTAAGGTAAGTTCTTTTTTATACTGACTTAATAAAAGAACAAAACCTTAGTTATTATGGAAGTGTGTGCTCTTAATCCTAATATAATAACAAGCACATATATTTAGTATTTATTTCTTTGACTTATCAAAGGGTGAGATTTAGCTCGATAAATCAATAGGCCCGATAAGTTGAGAAATGATATTACTTAAAGTGTGTATTGTTGATTATAAAAGAAAACTATGTCCTAGTAATCTAGGTTGATAATGCCCCCAAGAGGAGCTCATAAGGATTGTTATGTTAAACCCTGCAGGTGGACTTAGTCCGACATGACGATAAGGTTGAGTGGTACTACTTTTGGACTAAGAAATTAATTAAAGTGAGTTGTCAGTAACTCATTTAATTAGTGGGCATTCGACATCTTAAACACAGGGAGATTAACACACTTATAATAAGAAGGAGCCCAAAATGTAATTTGGGATTGGTGCGGTAGTTCAATAATAATTTTTTAGTGGTATGAATTATTATTGATGAAATTAAGTTGGGTGTTCGGGGCAAACACGGGAAGCTTAATTTCATCGGGAGACCAAAACCAATTCCTCCTCTCGGTCCCTATTGTAGCCTCTTATTTATAAAGTATTATACCCTCCTATACCCACCTTTATACCCATCCTAAGGTGGCCGGCCAAGCCTTGCTTGGAGCCCAAGCAAGGGGCCGACCAAGTTAATCCTTGGATGAACCAAGTGGTGGTCGACCCTAGCTTGAGTCCAAGCTTAGGTGGCTGACAACAATAAAATTAAAAGGATTTTATTTTTAAATATTTTCTTATGTGGATTCCATGGTTTTAAAAGAGACACTACAAGAAAAACCCTCATAGACATCGGTGGAACAATAACAGTTTTAAGCAAAAATCGATGTCTTTGAGTATTTTACACCGGTTTTTCCAAAAATCGATGTCTATGAGTGCAGATTTTCGCTCATAAACATCAGTCTTTTTAGGCGATGTCTATGAGCGCCTTTTTTCATTAATAAACACCGATTTTAACAACGGTTTTTAAAACCCGGTGTTAATGAACCAAAATAAAATAATTTAATTTTTCCATCAGCCAAAATTTGCAACACTTTACAAAGTTCCCTCTAAACCTAAACCTATATCGCGACGCCGCCACCACTTTCCTCCTCGCCGCTGGCTGTCCAGCCATCTCTCTCAGCCTCATCTCCCTCTTCCCCTTCCTGTTGCTCGAGTATTTATGTAAACATAAGCACCGAAACGTTTCGTCGCTTCCCATTTGTCTACACGACAGCAAGAGGCAACAAAGGAGGAGGAGGGAGGGAGGGAGCGAGAGAGCAAGGAATCACCTACTTTTTGCTTCTCGAATCCACCTCATTGCCTTAAAATTTTGCTTCCTCTGTGTTTATTTTGCTTTCCGAGTAGATCTGATCGCCCCTACCAACTGACAATTGTCCTCCCTACCTTCTCAATTTGATGCTTGATGAGGCTCTCGGTCAAGAACCTCGTGTTCTTCTTCGTCGTGGTTTTCTCGTGTCCTTCTGGATTTCCTTCTCCTTCCTCACCTTCCTCGATTTTTCGTTTCCTAATCAGAGAGAAAGAAACGACAATCGGGAAGAAAGATAGCGGGCAAGAGGAGGAGAAGACGACAATGACAAGAGAATGGGGAATTGCTTTGGTTCGTCTTCAAGATCTCCCACTCCTACAGTTGCCACACCGTAAGTCCAGGTATATTTTCTTCCCGATCTTTCACCTGATTTTGCTAGGTTTCAGGAGATGGTTTTTGGTCCAGATTTCATCTCCAGTTGATTGAAAAAGTTGCCTTTTTCCACCTTCAATAATTTTAGTTCCGTGCTTAATTTTCATCTGATCTGGAGAAATCCTGACCCTTTTGGCTAATCGCGCAGGTCGCTCAACGTCAAGGACCAGCGGCAGCGAGACGACCACCGGGAAGCTGTCGAACCTCAGCAGCAGCACGACCCTGGGGGAGTCCTCCGGCAATGGCATCAGCGTCGAGAAGGTGTTCCCGGAGGGGAGGATCCTTGAGGCGCCCAACCTTTGCGTCTATACCTTCGCCGAGTTCCGGAGCTCCACTAGGAACTTCAAGCTCGAGTTCGTTCTCGGAGAGGGCGGATTCGAGAAGGTGTACAAGGGCTGGGTGGAGGAGAAGACTCTCAATCCTTCCAAGAGCGGCGTGGGCACGTTTGTGGCCGTGAAGAAGCTCAACCCTGAAAGCGTGCAGGGGCTGGAGGAGTGGCAGGTCTGAGATACTCTCCCTCCCCTTGTGTAATATATGCTATTCCTTCTTCTGCTTCTTTAGATTTGTGACATATAACTCATTGTGGATTATTGAAAATTCAACTTTTATTACAGTTTGTAGTAGAAATCAGTAATGCCCAATTTGTAGATAGTTTCAAACAAGTATATTTTCTTATTGGATACTGTGGCTTCCAAAGTAAATTCTGCCATTTGGTTTAATTGACTTGGGAGTTCTTGTTAATGATTACTGTTAAATGTGGCTGTAGTCAGAAGCAAACTTTCTAGGGAGGCTTTCACATCCAAACCTCATCAAGCTCTTGGGAACTTGAACTATTTTTTTTGTTGTTGTTGTTGTGTGATGTTGTTTCAGTTGAAGAAAAAAAGTGAACTGCAAAGTCAAATAAGCAAGACAAACTTATACTTTCATCGTCTTTCTCGGAAAGGATATATGAGTTTGTCTGAAGAAATAGTAAATATTTAGTAAACATTAAATTCCTACTTATGGTTGTTGAAGTTGGTGTTGAGTACATTGACTTCATGTGATTTTTTTTTGCTTATGGTCTAGTGTTTTATGTAATGACAATGAGATAAATAAAACCATCGTTAGTATCTAATGAGGCTTGTAAAGCACTATATGTTGAAAGACCTAAAAGTTTTGGTTGCAATCACTGTCCTAGTCAAGACCTAAAAATTTCTGATACGTATTTATTAATTATAAATATTTTATGGAAGTTAAGCAAACCCCTTCTTCACAGCATAATCATCATGTCATGTCCAAAGTGTCAAAGCCATTCGCCTTATTTTCCAACAAAAAGAAAATCTAATTTAGGCAAGTGAAGGGACCTTGTTGTATATATACAAGCTATAAGTATGGTGTCTCTTCCAACTTATGATTCAATCAAGCTACTCTTCCTTGATCACTACTCTATGGCTATTAGTTGTGGTTGTAAGAGCAACTCTAATTGCTCAATGCATGCTACTTTCTTCCTAATCATATTATTGTTTAACACTAGAGCAAGCTGTGATGATCATCCACATGTATCTAAGGGGAGCAATTTCTTGGAGAGTGAAAGGAGAGTTCTACTTGCCATCAAGTCTGACTTGTACAACTCCGATCATTGGCTTTCTTCTTGGACCGATTATGACTGTTGCAAGTGGAGATGAGTTGTCTGTGATAACACCACCAACCATGTCATAAGGCTTGATCTTCACTACCCACTTGTTCAATATAATTCATTTCCAGAAGAAAGTAAGTTAAATCCTTCTTTGCTTAAACTAAAGCATTTAAAATACTTGGATTTAAGCTTCAACAACTTCGCATCCCAAGCTAGTATGATTTCCTAGCTTGTCCATGTGGACCATCTTAACCTCTCCAATGCAATATTTGATGGATTAATTACTCAACAATTAGGCAATCTTTCTAACCTACGCTTCCTCGACCTTAGTTGTTGTGATTGGCATTCTTCACAATGGTCAAATGACCTGAGTTGGCTTTCCCACTTAACTTCTGTAGAATATCTAGACATGAGTTGTGTCAATCTCTCTTTAGCAAATACTTGGCTTCACAAAATTAATTATAATAGCCTAGAACATCTTTCTTTGTCAAATTGTTTGCTACAAGATGTAGAAGGAGCTGGCACAAGTATGACACAACTCAATTCATCAAGCAATCAAATAGAAGGAAATATTTTTGTGAATGCGAGTAGAAAATTGAAGCACTTGGATTTAGCTGGTAATTCTTTAACAAAAGTTCTACTCATTATGTGAATGCCACATTCATGTGGTCTTGACTATTCATTAATAAATTTTCTTTTCTAACATAGGCTCCTCAACAACCGGATGCAGAGCAATGTGGTTTTTATATCATACGATATATGAAAGATATAATTGAAAATTTTGGAGTTGACCACAAGGATTCACTTCCAGCAATGGTGATAATCCAAACTCATATTTGATTCGATTGATTTTGAACTTCTCTTAGCTTTTCCCTCATTATATCATATCTTGCTGCTGCTGTGCTTTTCCCGTGGTGCTTGATGTGTTTCTATGTAGTCTTTGAACTTCTCTTATGTGAGATGAACAAGTAGATAGATCCCTTATATTCGTTGCTCCAGTTGTTGCGCTTGGGATTTATGATCTGATCTTTCCTTTGATTTCCTCTAGTTCTACAAAGTTTATGTCTGGTTGAAAGAACAGTCTTGAATTTGTCGAGTTTGTTCTTAGAAATAATTTCATAAGCCTAGCTCGAAGAGGATAAAGTTTGAAATTTGTGTTGACTAGTTAGCATTTTATGCCATGAGACCATGGAGAGATGTCTTGGGACTAACTATGTGCAGCCATTATGCTTTAGAAAATGTCATTGTTTTACAGTGGCATGAGATGGTTATGCTGAGTACCCGTCATGGGAAATTCAAGATAACAAGCAGTATTTAATTATATTTTCTTATGTGATTCATTTTTTTCTTTTCTTTTATTATGTTTGTCTAGTGCTTGAATGGAGGTGCTCAGAAAGGACCCCAGTTAAGAGAGTTGGATAGTGGAGCTGATATCATTGTTGCTACACCAGGACGTTTGAATGATATTCTGAATATGAAAAGATTGAACCTCCATTAAGTACTGATTAATTAAATTGCAACTATGAGAAAACTTTGTTGCAATAATTTCTGGTTTGGAATATATTAAGTTCCCAGGAATGATAGATCTATCACTATATGATGTGGTTGAGAAAAATGATGAATGTGTCTCTTTTTAAGCATTCAAATTAATCATCTTGTTACCTGGTGCTCTTACTACTTTTTCAACTATGATTTTTGGTCTTGCTTTACTAATATCTTATTTATGTATTTTTACAGTTTACAAATCTCAAGTACTCCAGAGTTGAAATTGATGAAGTGCGGTTCGAGTGGGCTGAATGCATGCTAGATTACATTTAAGTAGGAAAGGTATTTGATTTTTGAAAACTTTGGATGATGCATGCATTTGCATGAAATGTAAATTGCGTATATTGTCCCATGTCAATTTCTTTCTGATGGTGATATTCTAGGACTTCTACAGCATGTATAATTCTTCTGTTTTTGTTCTTTGCTGTAGTTAAGTAGACCAAATGATACTTTTGTTTGACAGAAAACTAGGCATTTGAAGGTGAGAAGTGGTGAGATTAGGGAAATGAAAGGCGCAAGAAGAATGGAGCAGTATAGCAAGTTGAACAGATTCTGATTCTCATAATTTAATGTAGCCTCAGCTTGATTTTTGACTCACGATGTTCTACCTTGATGTGTACAATATCTATTAGCTTTTGATGTAAAAAGAATATTTGTGTATGTTATGGATACTGTTGTAAGGAAAATATTTATGTAATTTGTGAATATTTGTGTATTTTATGGATACTGTTGGAAGAAGAATATTTGTGTAATTTATGAATATTTGTGTATTTTCTTGGATACTATCAGTTTTTTACTATTTCCGAAATCAAATTTGTGTCGTTAAACAATACTGATATTACATCGGTTTTCCACCGCCGCAAAATCGGTGTCATTAACTAATATTACATCGGTCGTATACCACTGTCAAAACTGGTGTTATTAATATATAATATTACATCGGTTTTACACCGTTGATGAAACGGTGTCGTTAAGTGATACTACACCGGTTAATAACTGATTCGAAAACCGGTGTCGTTAAGTGATACTACACCGGTTTTAACCCGATGTCTAAAATGGTAGACCTTTTACATCGCCTTCATAGACATCGGTCGAAAATGTAATAGACAGCGGTGGAAAACCGATGTCTATGAGGGTTTTTGTTGTAGTGAGAGTTTAAAATTTAAATCTTTCCTTTTATAGCTTTCTACTAAAGATTAAGAAAAGATTTGATATCTTTCCTTATTTGTAGATTGAAAGGAAGATTTTAATTTTGATAAAACTTTCCTTTTTTGTAACCATGTACATGATTTAAAAGAGAGTTTTAAAATTATAAACTTTTCCTTTTATAAGTTTCTACAAAGGATTAAGAAAAGATTTGATATCTTTCCTTATTTGTAGATTGAAAGGAAATTTTAATTTTAAAGATAACTTTCCTTTTGGAAATCATCCACATGTTTAAAAGAAAGATTTTAATTTATAAAATTTCCTTTTATAACCAACCATGAAGGGATAAATTATTAGAGAAATTTTTATTTTAAAATTTTTGGAAACAAATTAGGAAGTTTTAATTCTTGTTAAAACTTTCCTTGTTTGGGATTATGAGGTGGCCGACCATATTGTTTTAAGAAAAGGAAATAAGTTTTAATTAATTAAATTTTCCTTTTCATGGAAAAGTAATAAGGAAGTTTTTTATTTAAATTTTCCTTATTTGCCAAGACCAAGGATTATAAAAGAGGGGGTAGGAGTGTCTTTATGGCGAATAACTCTATTCTATTTTTCCTCCCTCTCTTCCTTGGTGGTGTGGCCGACCCTTGTAGTTCTCCCTTCTCCTTTTCTTTCTTCTCCTTGGCCAAAACTCTTCATCCTTTGGAGCTTGGAAGGTGGTCGGATATTGCTTGGAGAAGAAGGAAAGGAGGCTTTGTTTCTTGCATCCCATGGAGCTTGGTGGTGGTGGCAGAACCTCTACATCCTTGAAGGAGTCTTGGTGGCCGAAACTTGGTGAGGAAGAAGAAGAGCTTGGGTGGTTCTCATCTCGGTAGATCGTCGCTCACACGACGTTCGAGATAAGAAGAGGAATACAGTAGAAGATTAAGAGGTCGTTGCATACAAAGAAAGGTATAACTAGTAATTATTTTCCGCATCATGCTAGTTTTTCTTTGCATGAATTCCAAACACAAGAGGCATATAATTCTAGGTTTCAAATTTGTGATTCGAGTTCGTGTTTTTTTTTTGTTTTTCGAATTTTTGGTTCGATTGTTCTTTTTGGTTAAACCTAATGTTATTTTAGGAAATTAAATATTGAATTTCTATAAAAGGCTTTGTCGAGGCAGTGGTGGATGATCTCATACCCAAGAAGGCCTAGTGCCTCGCCATGTTTGATCTAGGAGCCAATTTTAGAAATAAATATTTAATCAACTTTGTAGCATAGGTTGGACTTGGATCAATAGTGTTAAGTTCTGCTTGCAATCTAAGTCTAAATCATTAAGAACAGATAAGTTAAATTTGGAATCAATAATGTGTAGTTCCGTTTGCGATTCCGAATTTAATTTCTAAAGAACACAATAGGTTGTTAGGAAAGGCTCGACACTTGTATAAAATTTTTTGTACAGTGGAACCGGTACGATCTTCCTATGACCAACCAATAATTGGTATCAGAGCTAGGGTTTGCCTCTGTGTGTTTGGTTTTCAATTTAATTATGCACATGTCATACATAATTTAGGCAAGATAATAGTAGGATATGCTAACTCTGTGGTTGTAGGTTACAACTATTATGGCTTATGGTTATTGTGTGTGATTGGACCCTTGGACATGTCAAGGGCATTTTATTGTGTGTGCATGGTTGTATTTAGCTAATGCAGCAAGAGCTGTATTAGCCCTAGGATTTTACATTTATGTTCGATCTAGACTTGATGTACATTCCGTTGTGGAATATAGGATCGATGTATGTAAAATTTTATTTTTTCTGTCACGGATCGTATCCTTGCGAGGCGTGGTGCTATTGGAGGACCAGAGGCGCAGCGGAAAAGGAAGCTTGATGGGTCCGACGCATGTACCCTAGGGCTGGCAGCACGCGAAGGACAATGATGGAAAAGACCATAATAGTTGAAAAATTAATTTTCATATTTATTGCTTTTATTTACTGTGATGTGTGTGATGAGTGCTTGATAGGTTAAAATTCCTCACCTTAAATAACTAATTGGGAGAGGGATTTTTAAATAAATTTCATGGTCTCCATTACTGGTTTGTAAGTGATGCAAACAAACTTGCGCATTGGCTCTGAGTGCCTTCCTCCATATCGGATGAGTTTGTTTGTGGATCACTAGATCAAACTTCCATTTTGGATGACTATAGAAAATTAATTAGGAGCGTGTGATCTTCCCTATCGGAAGGGGCACAATCTTAATTAATGGACTAAGTGTCAAGTAATGATATACACTTAGGCACATCTAATAGTATCCTCCCCATCGGAGTCACTGCTATTATTTGTGTGACCGAAGGAAAACCAACTATTAATTTGTCATAATGATAGGTTGACAAGATAATAAAATTAAAACCCCTCTTACAAATGTTGAGATTTTGTATATGTCCGCACTATCGTGGCATACAAAATTCACGGTGTTTGAGGTAATTTTATTTGTCAAGATAATAAAATTAATGGGTAAACCCCCTCTTACAAATGATTGGATTTGTATACGTCCACACTATCGTGGCATGTAAAATTCACGGTGTTTGAGGTAATTTTATTTGTCATAAAGATAAATTGACAAGGTATTAATGGGTAAAACCCTCCTCTTACAAATGTTTGATTTTGTATACGTCCACACTATCGTGGCATGCAAAATTCACGGTATTTGAGGTGTTGGTGAATTTAAATAATATTGTTTTGAGGAATCAATATTATTTTAAATTCAAAGTTTTGACCAAATATTTGATCAGAGATAGACCAACTATTAATTTTATTTGTCATAAAGTTAGGTTGACAAGATAATAAAATTAATGGATAAAATCTCTTCTTTGATTTTGTATACGTCCACACTATCATGATATACAAAATTCACGGGGATTTTAAGGTGTTGGTCTTGACTAAATATTTTTGTGATTCTTAGGATTTCAAATGTTTGGCAATCCCCTAGTTGTTATACTATAGAATAGACTTAGTAGTCCCAATTAAGATTAGAAATAAGACTTGAACATTAAGATGGACTGTCCTTTCAGAACTAAGAACAATATTGGTGCATTTTATTCATTAGTTGTTGAAACATGCTTAGTGGTGTTATCTACCGATACCTGGTGTGTAGATACGGGAGCCACTAATCATGTCTGCAATTCATTGCAGGGTTCCAGGAAACCCGACAACTATATGAAAGGGAAAACACCGTCTACATGGGCACTACTGCAAAAGTAGCAGCTGTTGCAGTGAGAGATGTTTATCTTCTGATAGGAATAAAATATGGATTTTAAGAAATTATCTTTACGTACCAGGTTTATAAAGAACTAGTTTTCAATTTCCAAACTATTCAAAGAACTTGATATTCTGCCTCTTTTAATAACAAAGTTGTTATCAAGAAAAAGAGGGAAGTTATCTATTCTGGTACGTTGGTTGAAAATTTATAAATCCAATAACTCCCACGATGCAACAAATGGAAATTAATAACATATCTTCTAACTCTAATAAGAGAAAGCAACCTTCAGAAATGAACCAATCATATCTTTGGCATCTAAGGCTAGGTTATATTAACTTGAGTAGGATTTAAAGGATGATAACCGATGAACTTTTGGGCTCATTGGTAGTGGAAATCTTTCCAACCTGCGAGTCTTACTTGGAAGGAAAAATAACCAAGAAGCTTTTTAAGTCTAAGGGGTATAGAGCCAAAGACGTGTTGGAATTGGTTCATTCTGATTTGTGAGGACCTATGACTATCCAGGCAAGAGGTAGTTTCGAATATTTCATCTCTTTTATAGACGACTATTCGAGATACGAGTATATTTACTTGATGCGCCGCAAGTCTAAATACTTTGATAAGTTCAAAGAGTACAGGGCTGATGCGGAGAAACGTCAAGGTAAAAGTATCAAGACACTGCGGTGAGATCGTAGTGGCAAGTACCTCTTAGGAGAGTTTAGGAGACACTTATCAGAAGTCAGGATTAAATCCCAACTGACTGCACCTGGTACACCCCAACAGAATGGTGTGCCAGAAAGAAGGTATAGGACTCTTATAGAAATAATTAGATCGATGACGAGTTATTACCAAATTCATTTTGAGGATATACTCTGGAAACGGAAGTGAACTTAGTACCTTCTAAATCAGAACCCTCTACTCCCATAGAATTGTAGAATGAGTGTAAGCCTAGTCTAAAGCATATTCGGATTTGGTGTAGTCCAGCATTTGTGCTGAAGGGAGACATTGATAAGTTGGAATTAAGAACAAGAGTTCACTTATTTATGGGTTATCCTAGAGAAACGAAAGGAAGTTTATAGTTCTAAAAATTAGAAGATCATTGTTAGCACCAATGCCCAATTTTTAGAAAATGACTATGCAATGAACCACGTGTCCATAAGTAAATTTATTCTTAAGGAAATAATAAAGGACACGTCTAATCTAGTACCAACTGTACAAGATGAGATATCATAAGAAACTGCAACACGTATCACAAATGATACACAATTGGACAAAGTGCCTCATCATAGTGGGAGGGTTGTTAGGCAACCTAAAAGATTCATGTTTTGGGAGAGTTTTTGGACTTGATCCATGGTGAACATGAACCTGATCCTGGATATATGATGAAGCACTCCAAGATAAAGATGCAACATCTTAGCAAAGAGCAATGAATACTGAGCTTATAGAACCACCAAATGGTGTAAAAGCCAATGGGTGAAAATAAGTCTACAATAGAAAAAGAGGGACAGACGAGAAGGTGGAAACTTTCAAAGCAAGGCTTGTTGAAAAAGGGAAACCTTTTACCAGTAGTCATGCTTAAGTCTATCCGGATTCTTGTATCTATTGTTGCTCATATTGATTATGAGATTTGGCAAGTGGATGCCAAGATAGCTTTCCTTAATGAAAGTCTTGAAGAAAGCATCCATATAAAGCAATCAGAGAGGTTCATTGCAAAGGGCAAAGAGCATCTAGTATGTAAGCTCAATCGGTCTATTTATGGACTGAAGCAAAGCTTCAAGGTCTTAGAACATCCGATTTAATGAAGTAATCCAGACCTATGGATTTATTCAGTGTCTGGATGAGTTTTGTGTATACAAGAAGTGTGATGGAAACATGATGGTATTTCTTGTACTATACGTAGATGACATTTTTGGTAGATGGAAACAATATCAAAGTGTTGTCAGAAGTAAGGGTATGGTTGTCCAAACAATTTGATATGAAGGACTTGGGAGAGTGCGCACATATTCTCGAGATCAAAGGGATCACAAGAAAAGAATGTTGTGCTTATCCCGAGCTTCATACTATCCTAGCTCGTTTAAGCATGCAAGACTCCATGAAAGGTTTTTCTACCTTTTGTGCATGGAGAATCTTTATCTAAAGAGATGTCTCCGAAGATATCAAAATAGATAGAGGACATGAAGGCAGTTCCTTATGCTTCGGCTATCGGAAGCCAATGTATATAATGTTGTGTATGAGACTAGATATCTGTTTTGCCTAGGGCATAGTTAGCAGATATCGAAGTAACCCAGGACCGGGATACTAGACTGCCGTAAAGCATATATTAAAGTACCTTAAAGGGACTAGAGATTATATGTTAGTTTACAAGGCAGATAATTTGATCCCTGTGGGTTATACGGATTTTGACTTCTAATCAGATAGGGACAATAGTAAATTGACCTCGGGGTTTTGTGTTTACTTTAGGAGATGAAGCCATAACAATGGAGGAGTATTAAGCATAGGTGCTTTTCCAGACTCCACCATAGAATCTGAGTATGTGGCAGCCTCTGAGGCGGCCATAGAAGTTATATGGTTCAGAAACTTCATAATGGACATAGACATGATTTCTGGTTTGCCCAAAAATTAATATAATTTATTGTAATGATAGTGGTGTAGTAACAAACTCGAAGAAATCATAAGTCCATAAGGCAAGTAAACACAATAGAGCGCAAGTACCACTTAATATGAGACATCGTATAACGAGGAGAAGTTGTTGCCGCCTAGATTGCATCAGGGAGATCCTTTCACTAAGGCCCTTAAGGAAAGAGCTTTTGATGGGCATGTTGAAGGGATGAGAATCAGATGTATGGCAGGATATATGACAGCATAGTCTTTTAGTATAAGTGAGAGATTGTTGGAATGCATACTAAAAGCCTAGCTTTTTGTATAAATATTTACTTAGAAATAAGAATCATATTGGCCAATATCTACATTTATATGCTAAATGTAGTTGTTCAATTAATTTATATTGTAGATAACATGGTGTGTGGTGTCATACACAGAAGATTATGTTATCGGTTCTTTATGAATTATAAACAGTAGCTCACGACTAAGATGGAAAGGAACAAACCGTTGGAATAGTTGTAGTGTAATTAGGTATTAGTTTATCTTGACTAATAAATTACACTAGTACACTCTAAGTGTATTGAGTAGGACCATTTAAGGTAAGTTCTTTTTATACTGACTTAATAAAAGAACAAAACCTTAGTTATTATGGAAGTGTGTGCTATTAATCCTAATATAATAACAAGCACATATATTTAGTATTTATTTCTTTGACTTATCAAAGGGTGAGATTTAGCTTGATAAATCAATAGGCCCGATAAGTTGGGAAATGATATTACTTATAGTGTGTGTTGTTGATTATAGAAGAAAACTGTGTCCTAGTAATCTAGGTTGATAATGTCCCCAAGAGGAGCTCATAAGGATTGTCATGTTAAACCCTGCAGGTGGACTTAGTCCGACATGACGATAAGGTTGAGTGGTACTACTTTTGGACTAAGAAATTAATTCAAGTGAGTTGTTAGTAACTCATTTAATTAGTGGGCATTCGACATATTAAACATAGGGAGATTAACACACTTATAATAAGAAGGAACCCAAAATGTAATTTGGGATTGATGCGGTAGTTCAATAATAATTCTTTAGTGGTATGAATTATTATTGATGAAATTAAGTTGGGTGTTCGGGGCGAACACGGAAAGCTTAATTTCATCGGGAGACCAAAACCAATTCCTCCTCTCGATCCCTATCGTAGCCTTTTATTTATAAAGTATTATACCCACCTATACCCACCTTTATACCCATCCTAAGGTGGCCGACCAAGCCTTGCTTGGAGCCCAAGCAAGGGGCCGGCCAAGTTAATCCTTGGATGAACTAAGTGGTGGTTGGCCCTAGCTTGAGTCCAAGCTTAGGTGGCCGACCACAATAAAATTAAAAGGATTTTATTTTTAAATTTTTTCTTATGTGGATTTCATGGTTTTAAAAGAGAGTTTAAAATTTAAATCTTTCCTTTTATAGCTTTCTACAAAAGATTAAGAAAAGATTTGATATCTTTCCTTATTTGTAGATTGAAAGGAAGATTTTAATTTTGATAAAACCTTCCTTTTTGTAACCATGTTCATGATTTAAAAGAGAGTTTTAAAATTATAAATTTTTCTTTTTATAAGTTTCTACAAAGGATTAAGGGATATCTTTCCTTATTTGTAGATTGAAAGGAGATTTTAATTTTAAAGATAACTTTCCTTTTTGAAAATCATCCACATGTTTAAAAGAAAGATTTTAATTTATAAAATTTCCTTTTATAACCAACCATGAAGGGATAAATTATTAGATAAATTTTTATTTTAAAATTTTTGGAAATAAATTAGGAAGTTTTAATTCTTGTTAAAACTTTCCTTGTTTGGGATTATGAGGTGGCTGACCATATTGTTTTAAGAAAAGGAAAAATAAGTTTTAATTAATTAAATTTTCCTTTTCATGGCAAAGTAATAAGAAAGTTTTTTATTTAAATTTTCCTTATTTGCCAAGACCAATGATTATAAAAGAGGAGGTAGGGGTACCTTCATGGCGAACAACTCTATTCTATTTTTCCTCCCTCTCTTCCTTGGTGGTGTGGCCGACCCTTCTAGTTCTCCCTTCTCCTTTTTCTTTCTTCTTCTTGGCCGAAACTCTTCATCCTTTGGATCTTGGAAGGTGGCCGGATATTGCTTGGAGAAGAAGGAGAGAAAGGAGGCTTTGTTTCTTGCATCCCTTGGAGCTTGGTGGTGGTGGCAGAACCTCTACATCCTTGGAGGAGTCTTGGTGGCTGAAACTTGGTGAGGAAGAAGAAGAGCTTGGGTGGTTCTCATCTCGGCAGATCGTCACCCACACAACGTCCGAGATAAGAAGAGGAATATGGTAGAAGATCAAGAGGTCGTTGCATACAAAGAAAGGTATAACTAGTAATTATTTTCCGCATCATGCTAGTTTTTCTTTGTATGAATTCCAAACACAAGAGGCATATAATTCTAGGTTTTGAATTTGTGATTCGAATTCGTGTTTTTTTTTTGTTTTTCAAATTTGTGATTCGATTGTTCTTTTTGGTTAAACCTAATGTTATTTTAGGAAATTAAATATTGAATTTCTATAAAAGGCTTTGTCGAGGCAGTGGTGGATGATCCCATACCCAAGAAGGCCTAGTGCCTCGCCATGTTTGACCTGGGAGCCGATTTTAGAAATAAATATTTAATCAACTTTGTAACATAGGTCGGACTTGGATCAATAGTGTTAAGTTCTGCTTGCGATCTAAGTCTAAACCATTAAGAACAGATAAGTTAAATTTGGAATCAATAATGTGTAGTTCCGTTTGCGATTCCGAATTTAATTTCTAAAGAACACAATAGGTTGTTAGGAAAGGTTTGACACTTGTACAAAATTTTTGTACAGTGGAATCGGTACGATCTTCCTAGGACCAACCATCATCCAAATCTCGTTGCTGCCGTGATATTATTAAATCATTGTCCTTGGCTTCCCTAGTCGCGTAGGACATCAAGGATTCATGCTTCCCTCTTAAGTCATGTAGTTCCCAAGTCCTACTCGTAAGGTCCGAGGTGGCTTTATTCTTCAGGGCTACCTTAGCTCGAACTCTGGATTTAGCTACAAGCCAGTGCTCCTCGATTTCCATTCGGATCGAGCAATGGAAGTCTATATCTTGCAAGGCCTTTCCTAAGGCTTCTTCTTTCTTGGTAAGTAGTTGAGTTATTTGTTTTACTTCTAGTTGATGCTATTGGATCTCCTTGATCGTGGTCTTGGGATGAGATTCTGACTCCATTACTGTGGTGGGATTCGCTGAAGGAAGATGAGAAAGGGGGTATAATAGAGGCAAAAGATAAGCAACTGCTAAACACCGGTGGCCCTTTTAAAGGAGGACCTTGAGACATAGAATGTCTCGTGTTAGTTAGCTTGCTTGGGAAAAGAAAGTTGGACATAGGCATGCCAGCATTGGAAGGGGAGAATATTTATGGTAATAGCAGAAGGCAAAGAGGGATGCCATCTTAAGATTCTTTCCCAACCTTTATGAGGCTTGCAATCTAACAAGTCTAGTTGATAAGTATCTCTCGCGCAGGATAGTAGACAAACTATGGTCTAGTTAGTCGATCATGATCCTCTTTCGACTATACTTGAGGGGGAGACATGTAATACGGAATATTGTGGGTGACCCCATGAATAGTGCGAGGATGATAGTCAAGATGATGTGATAATTAAAAGTCAAGAGAACGTGACAGTCAAAGTCAAGGACTACACGTCTAAGCAAGCCACTCCTCTATTCCCGATTGGCCTAATGTCGGTCAGACCCCAGGGCTCAGTTCCCTAACTTCTCTTGGCACAGCTTCTCGTCTACTCTCGGCCAACCTAATGTCAGTCAGACCCCAGGGCTTAGTTCCCTCACTTCTCTCGGCACAACTTCCCATCTACTCCCGGCCGGCCTAATGTCGGTCAGACCCTAGGGTTCAGTACCCTCACTTCTCTCAGGTACGACTTCTATATTACTGATTGGCTATACATCGGTTGGACCATACTCTTCCTAGACCCAACTTCCAGTCTATGCTTGGCTGGATCAATACCAGTCAGATTATTGCTAGGAGACAATGTTGTCCAAAAGCAACGATTATTCATCAGGAATATTCTGACATTCTGTCATATGTATAAAGTATAACCTTCCTTCACCCATGGGAGTTCGTTGCACATCCTCTATCATCCAACATTCTCTGATGTCTGATGATTGCGAAGGTTACGAAAGGAAGTTATAAAAATAAAGGTTGTCTCCATTGACCAAGTACACATACACACTCGCGCACACACACATCTACTATAGTCCTACTTTCATACTTTTTTTGCTCGACTTTTTTATGACTTGAGTGTCAGAGGACCTATGCCAGGGACCTCTTTCCTATTTCTCGCTCTAACGCTCTGGGTGCTTGGTCTGTGTGTTGGGATATGCCCCGATGCAGGTGTGTGCCAGAACATGTTTTGTAAATATGCACAGCAGAAAATAAAATAATAATAATTCATAATTATTATATCAAACAGACCACACACATACAAGGATACAACAAGCCAAACATGATTGTATAATTAAAATTTTATGGAAAGTAAATTTATGCTAGGTATACCTTACAGATAACTTGTAATAAGAAGGGATCAACCATAATGATGTTGTCAAATCTCACCTTTATTCTTATGCACACCGAGCTCCTCAAGACAACTCCTTGAGTATAAGCCTCTCATTCGGAAGTTACTAGCCACGAGCAAAGAAGAGGGATCAATAGGAAGAAGAAGGAAGCACACAAGGAAGAAATTCTTCCTTGTGGTGGTCATGTCAACAAGGAGGGGAGCCTCCTTGTTGTTGGCGGTGGGAAAGAGAGGAGAGGGAGAGGAGGATTGGGTTTCCAAAAGCTAATCAATCAAATAATGAAACTTGTGTATAATTCGCTCCTAATTATATCTATATATAATTCTCTTTAATGAGTTAGATAAGAAAGCCCAAATCCAACCCATTATCTCTTAACTAAAAATTAGCCCATTAACCCCTTGGTTTGATTCACAACTAAACTAAGTTGGTTCATGATTAAACCAAATATGGTTCAACTCTACCATAAGAGATATAGCTCATCCACACTACAATCATGACAAATATTTCTATATTTATCTTATATATAGTTCAACCAAACATTTATCTCTTGATTTAAGAATCCTCTTCTTTAACTTGTTTTACGTCTTTTAGAGACTCTTTAGTGCATATGACCCAATAGGTTCCCAGTTTATCTTGGCTGTTCATAATTAACCACTTAATTATAGAACGATCATGAGTATAACCTACTAGTACATCATGATCCCCAATTAGTCAGAAAATCATAGTTGATCTTGGAACTAATTCTAAACCCTTCAGTAGCTATAGTGAGTCATACCTTGTTCATTTCACTCGTCTTATACTCACTTGGTTTAGGACATAGTCTATGTGTCTACCCCCACTAGACTGACTATGTCACACCTAACCCAAGTAATACTTCCTAGTTCTACGGATTCAAATTACTCGTACATGTGTCTAAGAGTCTCGTACTCTTAACATGTGATGCTTTGGCCAAAGACTTTGAATAATAACTCTAACGAGTGGCCATAGGGTATACATCTCTTCACAAGGAGCGGTGAATCCTCTATGGGCTATCCAAATATTTTCGGGCATTTTGACTTATACCCAATTATCTTGGGTCTACACCTCAATGAGGTGCTTGCTTAAGATGTCAAAGTATAAGTCTCCATGACCAAAATAACTTGTATACCTCAAGTCAAAGGAAACTTACACTCGAGCTGCAGTAAAAGATTTACAGACATATCCATATATATAGATAACCATATGAAGTCTTACAGCGAGTCATTCTAATGAACTAGTTATCATAATTAGCATCCATATTTAACTCTCGACATCCTAATGTCTCCAGCAAATGAGAAAATAGTTTCTTGGTGAACCAAGGAGTATCATCCGTGCTAGTCTTACAGAATTGATGATGTATGAATGTATCAATTTGATGACTAGGAAAATTCTAATACATTCATAATTACATATGTAGAGATAATCTCTAGTTGTGATTCAATCACAATTTCTCTCATGATATGAATTGTATTATGGACATTTAGTAAATGAGTTTAAGACAATCAAACATATAATATGCACTCAAATAGTGAATCTATATTTAGTAAAAATTATAAGGCGATTGCCTTAGGACATCCCTTAAAATCTAACATTTTCACTACAAGAAAAAAGCTAATAGACAACACTTTTAAAGCGTTGTCTTTGTGCCTGAAAAAGTATTGTTAAAGGCACTGTTGTTAAAAGTCTGCTCAATGACAACGCTTTTAAAGCGTTGTCGTTTGTAGCGAAGACAACGTTTTTGCAACACTATTACAACGCTTAAAAAGCGTTGTTGTTTTTTTACAAAGACAACACTTTTTGCAACGCTTTAAAAGCGTTGTCGTTTTAAAGAAAAAAAAATAAAAAAAAATATATTTAAAAATCATTATTTTTATATTTATAAAACTATTAATTTTCTTTTACCATGTCTAGATTCGAATTTTACATATAATCAACTCAGCTAATGATTTCAAAGTCATACCAAAATAATAGAATTCTGACATTATAAAAGTATTCCTAAACGAAGTGTATAAATACAACACTACTTGCTTTTACAAAATTCTAATAGTAGTACACTGCAAAGTTTGAGGAGAAATATAGGCATTAAACAGAAAGAACAGCCATTTGATAGCCAACCGATAATGGTTACATGTTTAGAAACACTCGATTTGAAGCCTTTTAAAGCTCTTTTATACTCGGCCTCATGGTTGGATCAAGTACCTAAAAGAACTCAAACATCAAAATTAGTACATAAGCTGAAAAATAGTACCATGAATAAAAAACCATCAACTTGAATTGAGTCCATAAATGACTCATGGAGTACTGAGAATTTCTTAATTTCATGGAATAAATTCATCACATCAATAGGAAACTAAGTGCGATAAGCTACAGAGATTAAACTCTTAGTTGTGATAATTCTACTTTGTCTTCCTCTTTGATCACTCCACTCTCATAACTTCAGAATCAACCTAAAATGGAGCCATTGTTAATGTGATACCAAACAGTAATTTCAGGACCATCATAAATTATTAATTGAACTTGAACTGGATTATATAAAGCATTGCATCACAGAAATAGGATGAAACTCGTAGGAATTCTTAGTAGTTAATATAATGGAAGAGACATTTAATCAAACACTTGATGGGCATGAGTCAATGAAATCATAATGTGTGCAAATTGAAACATAGGATGTCAAATTAATACAAGCACTTAATATTCACATAAAACATTACTCAATATGAAAGACAACATGAAGAAAAACATAGAACGAAACCTAAGGCATGAAATGAAATCTACATGAAGCTCTAAAATAGCAAAGACTCAATCAGCTAACCTATCAGCATCCAAAGGGTTTTCCTATGAATGATAGCAATTACAGCAACAAGTAGGAAGAGGAAAATGATTCCTTCGGTGAAATGAAGAACATTACATTGTATGGTGTTTTAGAACATTTTTTCTTGCAGAAGAACAGGGAGATGAAATGAATAAAAAGAATAGCAATCTTATTAATTGGCACAACTTGAACTCTTGGTTCTGGGAATGTTCCTAGTGAAACAATTTCTTATCTTGTGATCATATTGTTGGAATTTGTGTTATCGCATACTCATTGTTAGTTGCATAGCTAGAGTTCTCTTTTGTTTGCATTTATGTTCTGATATATCAAGATTAGGTCGATGCATGTTTTTAAATTTCAAGAAACATGATAGGTATGAACATTACTTACTTCATGTTCAATGTTGTCCCTCTCCTGTTCAGTGATTCGATGCAGATCCACATAATCTTTCCGATGCTTAGTGATGAAGTGTTCCAATTTTGAAATACTTTCAAGCTAAAAATAAGAAAATTGTCAAAACATTTATCAAATATGATAGAGATATCACGTATCCAGAGAATATCAAAGCAAGAGACTCTGCAGCTGATGTACCGTCTTAATTGCAGCTTTTTCAAATGGAGGTTTCTCCAAGGGTTTGCGCAAAATGAAGGATGCCAAGAGCGCAACCAATTTGGCCTGTCAAAGACAATGACAAGCCAAAAAAATGTACTGTTATAACATGGTGCCATTAAAATCTTATGAATTACATGTATCACTGTAGCAGTTTCTAGCGTATGTTGAATTGTTCTCAATTGAAACAAACTCACAAACTGTAAAACTCTGAAACAGAACAAACTTGGAATTCTTTACTGTTGAGAAATAGCAATTACAATTTAAGATATGCATAGCCCAGAGTGAAGCAAGAAGAAAAACTCCCATGAATATTCAAATGAATGCAAGGAACACTAACACGTCAATAGGAAGAAGAAAATTAAGATAGTTTCAATCCAATAACCAACCTCGTCGTAGCCAAAAGAGAGAGCTGTCGCACGGGTAGCTTCCCTAAAATCTTCGGTTCTGTCCCTACTCTTAGCCATCACATAACCTTATACCACCTAATCTCTACTTGCTCATCAACGGTTGGAAGCGGTTCGCAGGAGAAACGCTGCTTACTGAGCTTCTGCTCAACCCGAATGGAGAGGAGGCCTACGGTGATGCTTCGACCTTTGATCAGCCCAAGACAAGAGGAGGCCGTAGATCGATGTGGCTTCTGCTCAACCCGAGAGGGGAGGAGACCGTAGGCGCTATCCTTGTAAAAAACAGGGAAGATCCCGGAAGTAGATCCAGGCGGCAGTGTGCCGACCGTAGTGAGTAGAAGCGTCGGTGATCAGCAGGGAGGAGGCCGCAGGCGCTTGCTTAGATCCTTGTGCCGAACCATGAGAGATCGAGGAAAGAGATTGTCACTGACCTGGGATGCGCCGGAGACCGAGTCCGTAGGCAGTGTGAAAGGCTGCGGCGGGCGGCGGTGATCGGCCAAGGTCAATCTCGTCTATGCTGCGTCGGAGAAGTGACGCTGCGGGTGAGGACAACGTTTCCCCTTTCTCACGTGAGGCCGGAGGCGTCTATACGACAAGTGATCGAATTCCCCTTTCTGGCGTGAGGCTGCACTGGGGCGCCGGTCGGACAGCTGCAGCACGGTGGAGGAGCGGTGTCTGATCGGAATCGAAACGCAGACCGAGGAAAGGAGGGGCATAAAAGAAAATGAGCGACTGCTAAAACATCACATCGAGCGCCGTCGAGGTAGCAGCAGCAACCCTTGAAGGAGGCGGCGGAGGAAGAGGAGGAGGAAGGGGTGGCGATGGGCGTGCCAAGGTAGTGGCGCTGCCTCCTAGGGTCGGGCGGAGGGTGTGGGCGCTGGTGGTGGCCGCCGTTGGGAAGGTTGTTGGGCGTCGTCATCGCCGGCGAAATCCACCACCGCACTTCCCGATTCTTGAGAGGGGTCTGTGCGGCAGTGAAGAGAAGAAAGAGCTGCCGGCCAGTGGTGAGGAAGAAGAGACGGCCGGCGGTGGGAGGTCTCGTGCCCTAGCTGCGCGAGAGGAGATGTCGCGAATAGAAAGGAATCACCAGTACTGTGTCGTCGCATGGGTAAAAGGAAACGAAGTTTTCTCCTCCTTTAATCTGGGCCGCCCATATTGTGATGAAGATGGATGAAGATCCAGCCGTCAGATCTTGAGATAAGCGGTCTAGATCACTTAAGATTGAGATGATAACTTGACAGTAGACAACGCTTTTGAAAAATCGTTGTCGTAGACACAAAAAAAAAAGCTAATAGACAACGCTTTTTACGAAGCGTTGTCTTTGACCCGTAAAAATCACTAATAGACAACGCTTTTTTAAAAAGCGTTGTCTATTAATAAGAAAATAATGAAATAGACAACGCTTTTCACTAAAAGCGTTGTTAAAAAAAAATAGACAACGTTTTTTATAAAAAGCGTTGTCGTTTAAGTGTTGTAGAATCCCAATTTTCTTGTAGTGTTTACAAGGTCGTGGGTATCATCGACAATTACCCTCCTCTCTTTCTCTACTTGGCATGAGTCCGGGTCTTCTCCCCATCAACGTTCTAGCCCCCGTTACCAGCATCTCCATCCAACTCAGCTTCCAAATGAGATCAGAAAGGAAGGTGGCAATGCTAGTCAAAGAGAGTGTGGATGGAGAAGATTTGGGGCAGTAGCTGAAGAAGAGTAAAGATGTGATGATAGTGTCATAAAAAGGAGAAGATAAATGATACAATGAATAGGATGAGACCCTCAATATGAGTGTTAAAGTCCCGAGGGACGTAGTGGTCCAAGTCTCAAGGGACATAGCGGTCAAAGTTCTTAGGGGGGTAACTTGGGCAGCCTGGCATTAGGCTAGCCTTTAGAGGAGTAAGGGCATGATTCTTAAAAGCCTGGTTGAACACTATAAAAAGTCACTCGGAGAGCCCTGGGTTGGTTCCCTTGAGAGGTTCCAAGTGAATGCTTCCCCTGTAAGGTTCTGAGTGAACTAGCTCCATCAGTTGTCTCGAGGGTTCGATATACTTAGCACTTCTCTTCAAGGTCCAATCGGACTTCATAGTCATGAAGATGGATTGAATCGACAAAGGTTAACTCAACCACACAGATACTCAGTGTAAGTACCCCGATTTAGTTTTGATGTGATCAACCAAGTTAAGTTAGGTCCTGTTATGTTTTGATGCATTGTGTCTAAGTGTGTAGGAACTTAGGAAAACAAGAAGTTAAGCAAAAGACACAGTAAGCGATAAAGATGACGTGGTGTTATCATCGATGGATATTCATATATCTCCACAATGATATGATATTGTCTACTTTGGGCCTAAGCCCTCATAACTTTTTTCTTGGGCACTACCCAAAAGACCTCATGCTAATGGAGATATCTATCATCCTTTTAAACCCATGATCTTTTCTATAGTTTTTAATGTGGGTCTTTGATTGTATACCAATAATCCTCCTATCAAATGAAGGACCATAATTACTCTCATAGTTTGGGCCTCCTGGTCACTCTTGACGTACTTCGGGCCTTCCCTGCGAGTATTCGGTCATTCTGACTTGCTCCGGGCCTCCCCACGAGCATTTGGTCACCCTGACCTTCTCTGAGTCTTCCTCGCGAGCATCTAGTCACCTTGACCTATTCCGAGCCTTCTTCCAAGCATTCAATCACCCTGATCTACTCGGGGCCTCCCCATGAGCATTTGGTCACCTTGACCTGCTCCAGGCCTCCACGCATGCATTCGTCCACCTTGACCTTCTCTGAGCCTCCTCAAGACTGCAAGCATCTGGTCATCCTCAACTTCATTCAAGGCCACCCCATATAACATCTGGTCTAGACCATGACTCTAATATCATTTGTTGTGATCGAAGGATATTCATATATCTCCATAATGACATGATATTATCCATTTTGAGCCTAAATCTTTATGCTTTAACTGTTGGATTCTATCCAAAAGGCCTCATGCTAATGGTGATATCTAACATCCTTTTAAACCTATGATATTTTCTATATCTTTCCAATATGAGACTTTGGTTATATCTCAAGACTCGAGAAGATAGCCGACAGGCTTGGTGCATCTAAGGGACAAGAAGCTATGAAAAAGTATGCTGGTGGATGAGAAGGATGTGCGGGGTGTTTGAGAGATGAGAAATCAGGAGGAAGCCTGCTTGAGGAGAAGGTTAGAGTTGGGTTCAGGTGAGCTTAACTCTGAATGACCGGATCATCACTCAAGCGAGCGGGATCGAAGAAGATCAATTTGGAGGCTAATCTTGAAGACCCGATGCATCTCACTTGTGATTAAAGGCACCTTGGGTGCCAGAATTGCAATTGCCACATTCGAGACCTGAGGCGCCTCTGATGTGCCTAAGGTGCCTCAGATGAAAAGGCGTGAAGGCATCTTAAGCAAATTTGAGGGTACCTTAAGCAGAGGCGCGAAGGTGCCTTCAGTCCGCACGAAGGTGGCTTCCAATGTGGCAGAGACGTTGGCGATCGTTATACTTTGGATAAAGCTTTGTCTACATTGGAGGAGCCTTGGATTCCTTTGGGGGAGCCTCTGAGCCATGTTAGCCAACGATAACCTTATCCCAAGAGGCTATAAAAAGCCTATTGGAGCTAGGAATTTAATAACAACAATTGTATTGATTTCAATTCTAATTCTTGAGATTTCTAAGTATGTAAGAGGCTACTCCGCCTTCAATGAAGGTGCATTTTTAGTGAGCTTTTTAACTACCTTGGATTAACAACCATTTAGATTGTAACCAAGTAATTTTTTGAGCCTTCTTACTTTTTAGTAATTCCTTTTATGTTAATTATTTGTTTTTGCTAATATTGTGTCCTTGCTTAGTTTAAATAACAAGAGATTTTTTAACTTAATTTTCAGGCCTATTCACCCCCCTCTAGTCGACCTCACCTAGATCTACAATTGGTATCAGAGTCAGAATATTTTAGAAGGACTAATCGCTAACTGAAGCAACAAAACAATGGCTAGATCAAGCTTTCATCCACCAAAATTTGAGGGAGAGATTGTGCTATGGAAGCGCTGTATGGAGGTATTTTTTAAAACTAATTTTAAAATTCTTCTAACTATTAAATATGATTTTGAAGTACCCCAGGATAAAGATGATAAAGAAATGGAAGAGTTCCTCTCGACTAAAAAGCAACAGATGGACTTCATGGCCAATGACAAAGCAAAGTTCCATATGCTGAGCATTCTACTACCTCAAGAAGTCAATCGGATTGGAGCCTACAAGTCAACCAAAGAACTCTGAGAGAAGTTCCTAGAGTTGCATGAAGGAACCCCAGAGGCTAAGTTAGCAAAATGGGACCTACTCCGGAATCAACTTACAAACCTCCATATGGAAAAGGGTCAAACGGTAGCTCAATTGCACGTGAAAATCAAGGAACCGATCACCAAACTTAACAACCTTGGAGAAACAATAACGAATTAGCATTCAATAAGGCATGCTCTAAATGCATTCTTGAGAACACGCGAATGAGCGTCGATAGGAGATGCCTACTACATTTCCAAGGACCTCGAGGTAAGTTGCTTAGAAAATGTATTTTCTACTTTTGAATTACATGAGTCTAAATGTGCATGCATAAGAAAGGACAAGGAGCCGAACAATAATATCACCCTGAACTAAGGAAGGTCGAACCAAATTTAGAGTTGCCCCTCGACATGAATTAAGAAGCATACATGGTAAGAAAATTTAAAAGGTTATTTAAATCTAACAAGCTAAATGAGATGCAAGCCAAGAAAAATCCACGAGGTAAAAGAAAAATTAGATGCTATAACTATGATGAAGAGGGGCATTTAAAGGACAACTACCCAAGACTGAAAAATAAAGGGTCAAACACGTCCAAACACAAATCTCATGGCTACGTGGGATGAAGCATCATCATATGTGTTAAGTATTAAAAAAAGAAAAGAAAAGAAAAAAGTTACAAGCCCATGTTAACACCATACTCATGCTCATTTCTCCACCTCACCTCTCTCTTTTCTTTTTCTTTCTTCTTCTTCCCCCATTCCTTCTCTTTTCTACTTCTCTTCAACAGCAGAAAAATTGTAGCAGCCCTATTTCCTCCTCCTGCACTTTTTCTCCTCCTTCAGCGAAGAGAAGAGCAGGCAGCCTTTCTGTCATTTTCTCCAGCCATCAACCCTTACTCTTAGCGGCACTGTCGGAGCTCATCGAAGTGTGTCAGATCTTGCTAGACCACTAGAAAAGAGGGGAAAACAAAGCCCTAGCTGTTGCCCTCTTTTCTAGCCAAACACAGCAGCCACTGGAGCTAGCTGTGGCCTTTGCTGGAGCTCTCTGAGACAACCAATGAAAAGGAAAAAGGTTTCCTCTCCCCTTACTATTCCAGCAGCTATCCTTTCTATTTTTAGCCTTCCCCAACTAACATTGTTGCCTTTCTTCTCCTCCAACAGCCAAGAGTAGCAACCCTAGTTGCTCTCTCCCTTTTCACCCACCAACAACATCATCTTGCTGCCTTTTGTTTTTCCAACAGCAGCCCTAGCTCCTGTCCTTTTCTTGGCAGCACCGCCGGAGTTCGCCAGATCTAGCTGAGATGACCAATGATGAAGGGAAAATAACCCTAGTTGCTGCCCTCTTTTTCCAACAACCATAGTAACCCATAGAAGGTATATTTTATGCTTCGTGTTAATTGATGTGTAGTTAGGAGGACTATCTAGATTAGAACAAAGGTTTCATTTAGGAATGTGAAGTGGTATGAGCTAGCAAGATTAAAATAATTCACCGATTTCGAATGATAGACAATATTTAGATTTTAGGTCATTATTCTTATTAGATAGTATTTTGATTATTTGAGTTATGTTTGATATTATGTTTGTAGACCCGAGCTTGAGTGGAGCATGATGACCTGTCGACACTCGATGATTTTGCTGTATATAAAGTGGATGCATCTCTCTTTGACTCTTATATATTTATTCTTATGCATGAATAAAGAAATAATAAAATTATATATATTTGTATAATTGTTTTCAAAAGGGAATTAAACTGATATTACAAGTAGCGAAATGGGTTAAAATAATAAAATCATGGAGGGTAAATAATTGATATTGTTTCTTGTTCACATGTGGGTTCATATTGGGATTAATATGGGAATGGTTGTTTTAAAAATTAAATAAATATTCTAAATTACTCTTCTATTGATACTTGTCTTTTTGACTTGCTTGACCTTCCATACTCTATGTTTTTGATGTTCTACCTGTTGATACTTGTAGCTTTTTATCTGTGAATCCTAGGATAATAAATTAACAAACTTGATGCGAAAATGTTAACTTAATTGACCATTTGAGATGAAAAGAGAATAATTATAATAAAATGATAAAATATAATCCTTAAAGTAAAATAATAAATATGGTAAATAAAGAATATTAAAAAGTGAAGATTATGAGTCTAACTTTATACCAGAGTTTTATATTGGAGTATTGGACCACCCATATATTATTGTGATAGCGCAGCAGCCGGTGGTCCAGAGTACGATTGTACACTCGAGGTATGGTGGCGTGATGTAGCCCTTGGTCAGTATTTATTATGTCTTTCATCAGTGAGAGCTGATAGCCCGTATGTCAGATGACGTATGCAACAGTAGTATACTCTGAGGAGGCTTTTAGCCTATACATATGATATTATGCTCTAATGATATTGGTTCTAATGATTCACTTTTTAGTTGATATATCAGATTTAGGCCATTGATATACATGTTGATATTACCATGATAACTTGTATACTAATTGATTAAATAGTAAGACTGGAGAATTGATTATAATTGATGATAACAAATGATGATAATGTGAAGATCCTAAACTCTAATGTAAAAATATTACCTGATTATAGATGATGATAACTGAAGATGAGTATACATAAATATTTATGTATAAATGAAGAATTTTAAGAATAACTTTAGTTGTAATAAAAGATTGTGATTTACTCTACTTCTCTGACTTCTTAAACAAGATTAAATTCATGCACATCTTTCTTGATTACCCACTTAGCCATTTGGCTAACTTTCTATATTCCTTAGCCTCTAGTTTTACAAGCACAGGGATCTTTTTGATATTATAGGGTCCCAGCTTTACATAGGGTTGCTTAGAGATCTCAACGTGCTAATTCCTGATTTGTTTTTAATTTTGTTTCGTTGTATTTATATTTTATTTCATGCGTTGTCTTGTACAGTTTTGTTGTTTACGAAAAGGATGATATATATATATATATATATATATATATATAATTATTCTGTTAGATAGTTCTTAAGGTTTTTTTTATTATATCATTACCGAGTGGGGTACCGAGAACTAGACCCTCGGGGTGTGACAATATGAGTCCGAAAAAGAAGAATACATCGAACTAACACTGATAGCCAATCACCAAGAATAAAATGAAAAAAACAACTATGGAAGAAAGCATCGATGAAGGGGGACCTATTTCAGAAGACAACAGTAATGAAGGGGGGAGAATCCAGCTTCAAATCAGACATGATAAGTGAGATATGGTTTATACCTCCTGATTAACTATATTTAGGTATTAAATTAATATCTAGATCTTTTTCCAAGTTAAGATCTAAATATGTAAAATTAAAAAGGGATAATGTCACGCCCCAGAGGGTCGTCAGACCAAATATCTCATGTCTTCTGTATGCATGTCAATCATATGCAACCACCAAAATACAACATCCAAAATGTAGCAATCACAACCAATAAATGCAATCCATGCATATGATGCAAATGACATGGTCACCCTTGACGCTAGTTAGCCATCTCACAATCGTGTGTGAGACTGAGTGGGTAGGGCTATGACAACTGTGCACTCTACCATCACTACTCCTGAGTGACTGAGTGGACAGGAAGCTGTCGAAATATACCTATCCTCCTACCCCAAACATAGTGGGGGAGACTAAGCTCTCATCTCCCTATGTCATAGTCAAGAGGAGGGATCCCTATCCACTACTACGCTGTAGTCACCACTACCCATGAGCGGACCAGCGGAGCCTTGACAGAGCAAAAAATGCACACACCCTGCCTGATATACCACTAACCCATGAGTGGTTGTGTGTACAAATCATGTAACTGGCGATGCGCTCAACAATAATGGAGCCGACAATCACTCAGCATGTAATCATGCAAAAATGGTGCATGACACTAAAGCATGTAACTCCTGAAAATACTTGCCTCCTCAAATATGTACCAAAAGGAAAACTGAGTCCATAACAATGATCTAGGTACACATGCCAGATAGTAAACCTAGGTACACATGCCAAGTAATAAACCTAGGTACACATGCCAAGTAATAACACTAGGTACACATGCCAAGTATATCTAGTAGCTAGACTTGTATCCGGTAATACATTGTATGTCACTACATAAGTACACAATGCAAGAATGAAGAGAACATAAGCAATAATGTAGAATAGACAACAATAAGGGCATACTACGAGTATCAAGTAGTGACATAGAGTGAGAAGTCGAGAGAAAAATACATAGAGCGAGAAGAATTGCACGGGAAGGGAGCCAATAGGTTTGGTGCATCCAAGGGACAAAAGTTGCGGAAGAGTACAATGATGGATGAGAAGGAGGTGCACGACATTCAAGGGATGAGAAGTTGGGAGGAAGCCTGCTCGAGGAGAAGGTCAGAGTAGGGCTCGGGTGAGCTCAACTTCAAATGACCGGAATATCACCTAAGTGAGCGGGATCAAAGAAGATCAACTTAGAGGTTGATCTTGAAGATTCGAGGTACCTCACTTGTGATTGAAGGCTGCTCGGGTGCTAGAATTACAGCTGTCGTATTCGAGACCCAACACGCCTCCAATATGCATGCGGTACCTCAAATGAAAAGTCGTGAAGATGCCTTAAGCAGAGGCACGAATGTACCTTCAGTTCACACAAAGGTGCCTTCCAAAGTGGCAGAGACGTTGGCGACCGTTGCACTTTGGATAAAGCTTTATCCACACTAGAGGCGCCTTGAATTCCTTTAGAGGCGCCTCAGACCTACCTCCGAGCTATATCAGCCAATGGTAACCTTATCCCAAGAGGCTATAAAAATTCCCCTAGATCTAGGAATTTAATAACAACAATTGCATTGATTTCAATTCTAATTCTTGACTTTCTAAATGTGTAAGAGGCTATTCCACCTTCAACGAAGGAGCCTTTTTAGTGAGCTTTTCAACTACCTTGGATTAACAATCATCTAAGTTGTAGACTTTTGAGTCATTTCTTTTATGTTAATTATTTATTTTTGCTAATATTGTGTCCTTGCTTAGTTTATGTTGGTGCAGTCGACCTCTAGGGTTTCGATATTCGACAATATACCTAAGTCTGATCAATTTGACCAAGGGTTAATCCAAATAGGACTTGATGTTTGGAAAAGAGTAGTCTAATCAGGACTAGATGACTAGCAAGGAGAAGTCCTAACTGGAGGTTAGGCAAAGTGGAAGTCCTGGTGAGTAAAGCCAGACCCTAGTGAGTGAAGCTAGGTAGTGGATGGAAGTCCTAGTGAGTGAAGCCATACCCTAGCGAGTGAAGTTAGGTAATAGAAGTCCTGGTGAGAGAAGTCAGACCCTAGTGAGTGAAGCTAGGTGGTGGAAGTCCTGATGAGTGATACCAGGCCCTAGTGAGTGAAGCTAGGTAGTGGAAGTCCTGGTGAGTGAAGTCAGATCCTAGTGAGTGAAGCTAGGTTATGGAAGTCCTGGTGAATGAAGTCGGGTCCTAGCGAGTGAAGTTAGGTGGAGGAAGTCTCGATGAGTGAAGTTAGGCAATGGAAGTCCTAGTGAGTGAAGCTAGGCAACCCTAGGGGGAGATAACCCTAGGTTATACTTGAATTTTGTTTTACCTTACCATTTTGTGCTAACTCAGTATTGCAAGGAAGTCTAGCTAGGTCAACAGGTCGACCAAATAGTTGGCACGAAATCCAGACAGGTCGATGGGCTGACCGAATGTCTGGAAGGTAAGTTAAGGTAAGTCACTGGAGGGAAGTGACTTGGTGAGGGTGCACTTCCCGTTCAAGGGAATAGTAGGCATAGATCCAACTTAGAACCATTTTGGGAATCTAAGTTGAGATCGTGACTAGATTCTAGTCTCAGTGAGACAGAATCTAATTACTATCCTTTTTTATTATATTTGTTAATACTTTGCTTTGCAACGTAGTATAAATTGTATTTTTGCCTCAAACTAATATTTTCTTGCAGGAAAATAATTTTTTGGAAAATGGTGGTCTGGGCGCCCGGAAGGCAAAAGTCTACCTCATCGCAAACGTGGAGCACGTTGATTGGCCGGGCCGACATCACGGTCCGGGCGCCTGGAGCACTCCTATAAAAGGAGCCTTCCTCCAGAGCTACAACATAACAACTTCTTTCCACAACTACTCTGTTGCGCTCTACTCCTGTGACGCTGCGAAGGTTCTCCGACAACCTGCGGCTCAAGTTTTTTTTTAATTATTGTCGAACTGCTAGTGAATTGCCCAACGAAAGCACTCAACAAGTGTGGGCCTTGGAGTAGGAGTCGACGAAGGCTCCGAACCAAGTAAAATTGGCACTGTTAGCATTGCATTGTGTCTTTTGTATTCCCGCTGCGTACTCGACTTGACTTTGTTACGAATTTTTCGATCGCTATTCACCCCCCTTCTAGCGAACTCTACGATCCAACAGTTTAAATAGAAAAAGATTTTTCTAACTTAATTTTTAGGATTATTCACCCCCCCTCTAGCCGTCTCACCTAGATCTACACTCAGCGCCTCCCATATATATCTGATCGGACTTGCTTAGGACTGAGGTCCACTCAGATATCATTAAATAATTAGATTGTTGCAGAAACATCACTAGGTCCCATCAAGGTCTATAAGTCCCAAAAGACCCATCATTATGAAATAATAATTAACAACCCATCGACCCAATAACTCATTTAAGGCCATGTGTAACCGTTATCCAGGAATCACTGGAACATGCTCTATGCAACTTGTACAATAGAGGCTTCTATCCTCCATACGCAGAATTAGTTGGTATAATTAGGGAAAGATGGTAGATTGTTAGTGTGGTTGGCCTTATTTTAGTAACATGCCTCATTATTCGTGTTCAAAGAGACAACATTATATATATTTGGGGTCCCTTCTTCTCACATAGGTAAGTGTTGTGCTCAAAGGATGCCCACATATCTTCACAATGGCATATTATTATCCACTTTGGGCCTAGGCCCTCATGGCTTTGCTCTTGGGCTCTCCCTAAAAGGCCTCATGCCAATGGAGATATCCTACATCCTTTTAAACCCATGATCTTTACTAAATCTTTCTAATACGGGACTTTGATTGAACCCCAACAATCCTCCCCTCAAACGAAGGACCACCATTACTTTCATGGTTTGGGCCCCTCGTGAGCATTCAGTTACTCTAACCTATTCTGGACCTCCCCACAAGTATCTTAATCCGGTCAATCTTGACCTGCTTCGGGCCTATCCGCGACCATCCGGTCACCCTGACCTGTTTCGAGCCTCCCTCGAGTATCCAGTCACCCTGATCTACTTGCCTCCCCACAAGTATCTAATCACCCTAACTTGCTTTAGGCCTCCCCGTAAGCATCTGGTCACCTTGACCTACTCTGGGCTCCCTGCGAACATCCGGTCACCCTGACCTACTTTGAGCTGACCTGTGAGCCTTTAGTCACCTTGACCTACTCTAGGCCTCCTCGCAAGAATCCAGCCATCCTGACCTACTCCGGACCCACCCTCAAGTTTGTTCAAGGCCACCCCACATTGCATCTGATCTGAACCATGATTCTAATATCATTTGTTAGGACCTTGATGCCGCTAGGAGGGGGGTGAATAGTGTCTCATCCAAAATGTCGCTTCCTATAATGGTTAGTGTGCACAGTGGAAATACAAGATAAACACTAACAAAAGAAGCTAAACCTAACATGTTGTTTAACGTGGTTCGGAGATAAATCTCCTACTCTACGACTGTCCGTAAGGTGGACGATCCCGATCTGTAGATGGATGACTCCCCGGAAAACCTTCTGCTAGCTCGAGTAGCTCCTTGTGGGTGGAGAAACCTTTCCACAAACTCGCACAAGCTCTTGATCACTCAAAAAGACCTTGGAGATTCTAATAGGGATTAACCACCTATATTTTCGTCAACCTTGGCGAAGCACCCTGAGCTCTATTAAATAGAGCTCGGGAGGAAGCACCTAGCTATGTTTCCGCCACCAGTCGACTGGTACAAAGTGGAATTCGACCGTTACAGACCAATAGCTTGATACCAATCGACTGATAAAAGTATCAGTCGACCGTTCCACATGAGTTGACTGAACAGAGGCATTTTGTTCACTAGCAGTCGACTGATAAAAATACCAATCGACTGCTATAGTAACTGCTATAGTATTGCTATAATAATTGCTACAATAAAACCCTAAACCTAGAATTTTATCCTGAGTACAATCTCTCATGCACTCATCTTTGCCCGCACAACCTAGACCTAGCCTTCTAGCCTCCTCTATCAGCCTCGCGTCCCTCGAATGCCTCCCTATCTTTCACGCCTTATCTTCTGGAGCTTCCTTCGGCCTTGTCCTTATTGTCAGGTCTTTCTTTGCTAAGAGGTCGTGCCTCCGGAACTTCATCCATTTTCAAGTCACACTTGGACTTACGTTGCTAAGACTACGTGCTTGGACTTATACCGCCAAGACTCACCCTTAGACTTTCCTCTTTTGCCAAGATCACACTTGGACTCTCCTTGTTGTACCTGTATCCTATACACTCACAATGCATATCAAATACAATAATAAACCTAACTTAAATCTTTGCCCAAACATCAAAACCTAGGATACCCAGATTACTCCAACAATCTCTCCCTTTTTGATGTTTGGCAACCCGTTTAAGTTAGGGAAACATAAATGCAATAACAATGCAAATCAACATGCATATCTACTTATTGATATGTCATGGAACCTAACCCTAGGATCTCCCTTCACCTAAGCTCCCCCTTTGAGCTAGGATTTCTTGTAAAGGTAAACTTCTCCCCCTCTATTAATAAATGAGCAATCACTCCCTCTTCACCTAAGCTCCCCCTTGAGTTAGGATTTCATGCAAAGGTGTGTAGATTTCCCACTTAAACCTAAACTTCTCCTCCTTTGCCATACATCAAAAAGAGCTCCAACAATATCCCAATTATTGGACTCTTTGACCTCTAATGACCATAAACATCATGTATTAATCCCCCATAAGATTACATATATGTTCATTACTCTTTTGGTCATTTTCTAATGCTAAAAAATATTTTCAGACCGTATCAGTCAACTGCCATAAGTCCCAGTCAATTGATATTGTTAAAATGAGCTTATAGAGGCATTCTGTGCTCAAAATTACTATTACCAGTCGACTGGTAACTGTACCAGTCGACTGGTACTCTATTTTGGCAAAAATTAACCTTTCTGACCCACTTTCAGAAATGCACCAAAAATTTCATAGACCTCCAAAAAATTTTAAATTTTGTGGAAAGATCTATTTTATCCATTTCTACTTGAAAAAATATATATAAATATATTTATCACAGATTTCAAGATTAATATAAAATTCAAAACTAGCTAAATGGTTCAATTGAACCTTGACCTAAAGTCCTAGTTTTGACTTCCTCTTGATGTATCTGCCCATATTATACCATAATGCATCCCTAGAATTAGTTTATATGACATCTATACATCAAAAACTAATTTTCATGTAATATAAATCCAATTCACATTTCAATGCATGAAACACTTCCCAATTGTGTCAACCCACTAGGTTAGAGACTTAGTTCGTCTCCTAACCACTTGGCACATTTGATAACCCATCTACCATGGGTCCCAGAGGCTCTTCCTAACCTTAGGAACCTTAACCTTAGTCATCTCCCTTGGTGATTCATCACTACAACAAAAACCCTCATAGACATCGGTTTTCCACCGGTGTCTATTACATTTTCGACCGATGTCTATGAAGGCGATGTAAAAGGTCTGCCATTTTAGACATCGGGTTAAAACCGGTGTAGTATCACTTAACAACACCGGTGTTCGAATCGGTTATTAACCGGTGTAGTATGACTTAACGACACCGTTTCATCAACGGTGTAAAACCAATGTAATATTATATGTTAATAACACCAATTTTGGCAGTGGTGGAAAACCGATGTAATATCAATATTGTTTAACGACGCCGATTAGATTTCTGAAATAGTGAAAAACTGATATTATACAACATTTTAATAGTACAAAATTTAGTTAATATTATTATACATCGGTGTATCTAAACACACCAAGTCAATATCCATGTAACCAACACATAAATATTATTCTTACAATATAAAAAGATAATAGATATTGTACACATCAAGTCCGTATCCATAAATTACACAAATATTCTTCTTACAACATCAAAAGATAATTAACTATGATGCCTAAATCGCATTGGCTGATGACAAATCACCGACAGGGGCTAAATCACCTTGAAAAATTATATCAAGCTTATAGTTGCAGGGAGCAATGTTGCCATTTTCAGTCAACTTCTGTAAAAATCTTCTACCATTGTTGACTTTATGTTTGTAGCTGATGCCAAACGCATTTCATCAATTTCTATTGTAAGCAAGGCGTCGTCGCATACAACCCGTCCAACTTGGAGAATTTTTAGGCAACCTGATAGGATGTACTTGCAATGAGCAAAAAGATCTACAACGAAAGATCAACTACAATAGATAGGGCACTTACCTGCAACTGGGCATCGAGGATGTGGTTTCTTTATGCTTATGTAGTGGATTACTGGTTCCTTCTCATAAATGTGATTGCAGTCCATCCTGCTTGATGAAGAACAACAGACAGAAAGAACACAGTTTATGACTTTAATAATAATAATAACATACCTTTTGCTTGGGAAACAAAAAAAAAAGTGAAACAGACTAGTCATAAGCTTCTTCATCACTTGATAAATAAATATACATCAAGCATTGTTCAAGGAACATGAACAATTGAATCAATAGAATATGTTAAAAGGTTTTTTTGAGTTGTTAGAAGGAAATATAAGTAGAAAGCTATGGAATGTTGTCTACTGCATTAACATATCCTGGGAATACGCAAGGACCAATGTTTAATTGTATATGATACCAATGTTTTATTGTATATGATATTCTCATTTTCTAAAAATGCATTATAAACGATTCTAACGTTTTTCCATTCATAATTTCCAAATGGCTTACTATTAATATTTTCTTCAAATTAACATTAACAAGTACAAAAATTTACTGCCTCCTTTGGTCTTGAGCACAGTAAAATGTTTTAAGGATCGAATAAACTAATTACCATGATGTTGCAAATCAACCGGAAGAGAGCTAAATCACTGCTTGGTACACTCTACACACTAACAACATGATTCACAAACATAACTGCTACTAGCATTGTAGATCAACATTGCACAACATATGATTACCCAATATGTAATATTTTTATATTACCAAGATACAGAATATGAAAGAAACAATTGACCAAACCCAAATTCTAAGGTTTTTTTAGTATCAAGAAAAGAAAAAAAGAAGCAACATGCAAGGATGATCTGAACTTAACAACCATATAAAAAGCATAGAGATTTTTCTCTTAGTGAAAGATGGGACTTGATAAGAAGACAATCACAACCCCAGAATATGCAATCAATGAGTTAAAGATCGATGCAATGAACTTGCAGGATAATCAGAACAATAAGATAAGATGACATTCATAATTGTATTATTATGCCATAACTAAAATCCATGATGAAGCAATGCCAACTACATCAGATTCTTTCCTACTTTAACAAACACACTCATAATAGCATTAAATAGAAAGTTGACCACAAAAGATTCAGCAACGCCTACTTTATACATGAAAAATGCATCAATCAATGAACTTGCCACAAATGAAAACAATATGAGGCATGCATGATAGCAAGGATACACTTTCCAGCATCTGAAGGAAGAAGTCTCATTTCAGTGATTTTTGACAATTCCAAATCATCATTACTTTCTGAATCTGAGCTTTCAGACTCTTCATCTTCGTCGCCTATCTCGATCTGATGAAGAATCCAACAAACAGTACATAAGCAATAAAGCAAAAAATAGCACAGGAGCCATCAGCCAATCTGACTATCCTCAATGGTGTAACTCAAATTTGCCCCTCAAATAATTCAAATCCTTCAGGACATTATTACTATAAAGGACCATTCTCAGCTAGTAATCACCAACTCAAATAGGCAACCTCAAGCACCAACATGTAGCTATCCAAGAAACAGCTTACCGGTAGCCCCTTAATTCATGCTTAGAAAATTCAAGTTAGAGGCAACAAAAGTTCAAGTTTACCAATCAGTGAGGGAAAATAGCGCATTATCGAGCACCATAATGAATTCTCCAAAAAAACACAAAAAGCTTTCTAATGTTCAAGATAAACAGAAAAGAAAAAAAAGTTACGTTTTGTAATTTTGATCCTTTGGATTCAATAGAAGTTCAGGTAGAACCGCCCCAAACTCATTCATAGATCAAATACCTGAGTATAGATGCAAGGAAAGGGGTAGGTCTCCAGGTCCCTTGACACAGCGTGGAGGGACAACGACAAGAAATCCACCGCATACCCTTTCCCTTTGTCAGCGTCGCTCAGCCAAATCACCCTCATGCAGGATCCACTCACATCTGAGAGAAGACAAGAAGCAAGAAACTGAGTGAGCGTGGCACTGATACCTTGAGGTGATGTAGAGAGTTCCAGGCGACTCCATGGGTCGGGAACCGAGGGTGACGGCGACGCCAGGCTCAACATGCATCAGCTCCTCGCCATCGTTGGATTCCAGCAGGGGTCGTCCATCGTCGTCGACGGTGCGACCATCGAAGTCCAGCAGCCCTAAACCCATAGCGGGAGTATCTTAGGGTTCCCAGGACAAAATGCCCCTTTTTAATCTAGCACAGAGAGCTCAAAGGCCTTCTTCAGAAGGCCTCTCCGGTGCTTGGAAAAGGTCACCTGCCGGCTGGCAAGGTTCTCTATCCTCCTCATCTGTGTCTTCCCCCTCACCATGTCGACCGATTAATTGATAACACACCTGGAGGCAGCGCCGAATCCTACCGCGAGCAGCAAAATCAGCGAGCAAGGAGCTCCGATCAGTCCTGACCACGCGAGGATCGACAAGGAGGGATCAAATCAGAAGAAGGAGATGAGGAATCGAGGTTACCAGATATGGGATCGAGAAAGAGTGGAGGAGGGCGACTTCTAGCGACCCGACGACGACTCCAAGCCACACAGGCAGCCTCTTTTCACCCAAAGGGAGGAGTTGGAGGAGATGCGGTGTGGTTGGACGGAGAAGCAAGGACGTCCTGTGTTGATCCTGATCGGGAGAGGAAGGGGCGTCGATCTAGGAAGGGGATGAGGGAGATGAGGCGACGGTATACGGTGGACGGCGCGATATAGGTTTAGGTTTAGAGAGAAGAGTGAAGTGTTGCAAATTTCGGCTAAGTATTAGTGGGAAAATTATATTATTTTATTTTATCATAGACACCAGGTTTTAAAAATCGCTGTTAAAATCAGTGTCTATTAACGAAAAAAAGGCACTCATAGATATCGACTTAAAAACCGATGTCTATGAGCGAAAATCTGCGCTTATAGACACCGGTTTTTGGAAAAACCGGTGTAAAATACTCAAAGACATCGGTTTTTGCTTAAAATCGTTGTTGTTCCACCGATGTCTATGAGGATTTTTCTTGTAGTGCATCCACTATGGCTACACCCACATGGTGTACCATAGGTGACACTTGGCCTACAAACTTGATTTTCTTAACCTTAGACATCTTGTCTTTGATTAATTTCTTCTTGCCCTTCACCTTGGACACCTCATCCTTGCCATAATTATATGCCAGCCTAGCATATTCTTTCTTATTGGCCTTGGATGCCTCTCTCTTGTCCTTTATCACACCTCCCTTACCAATGCCATGTGTCACCCTAGCACTTGACCTCCACTTGGCATGGGAGGGACCAAATTTGACACTTTTGGATCTTTGACCACCCAAACACATGTCAAGTCCTCTATGTCCAATAATGAACCTATCTAGGACTTTCTCCATTTCTTCAAGCCTTACCTTCAAGGCTTGATTTTCTAATTCTAGGGCTCTAACCCTTGAATCAACATGTCCACCTTGGACATCCCTAGACCTACCCACTTTCCTAGACATATGTCTCCCCTTCTTAGGATTTATGATTAGGGTTTCACCCATTTTCCTTCCCTTAAGCAAAGCGGTTTGAGTCTTATTAGGTCTACCCTTACTAGATTTAGCATGAATAGGTCTCCTAGGGTTATCACCTACATTAACCCTATTCCTATCATTGTACCTAAATCCATGATTATGCTTGGATAAATAATTTACATTATTTCTAACAAGCATATAAGAATTAGAACTTGGATTAAACTTTAAAATAGGGATTACCTTCCCTTTTACCTTTGAAGTTCCTCCTTGACTTGAGCTCCTCTTCTTTTTTCATTTCTTCAAGTGCGCCAATTTCTTGACCTCTCATCTCCTTGGGCACTTTGTGTGGTAGTCACCCCACTCACCACATGTAAAACATCTAATGTGCTTCTTCTTCTTCTTCTTCCTACAACTCACATTAGTTTCTAAATTAACTTTAGTGAGTTTAGAGTTTACCTCCTTTACCTTCTTGAGTGAAGGACACCTACTCTTGTAGTGCCCCATCTTACCACACTCAAAGCATTTGATGTGGTCCTTTGTGCTCTTCTTGGTAGTTGAGGTAGAGGGTTGAGCTTCCAAGATCTCCTCTTCCTTAGATTGCTCTTCATCCTTTTCACTTGATGATGTGGACGATTTCACTTCTTTCTCCCTTGAAGATGTAGATGATACCTCCTCATCTTCCTTCTCCTCCTCGGATGTTGAGCATGTGTCAACAACCAATTGGTCCTTCTCCTCTTGAACCAATGAGCTCTTCTCCTTGGGCTCCTCCACTACTTGGAGTTTTGTAGGATCTTCATGAAATGCAATTACCTTTTTCCATAGGTCACTTGCATTCTTGAATTTACCTACACTCACTAAAATGTTAGGGGCAATAAATTTAATAGAATTTTTGTTACCTCCTTATCCATCTCTGATTTCTCCCTTTGCTCCTTGGTCTAATACCGAGGACGGAGGTGTTTTCCCTTCTTGTCCGTCGAAGCTTCGAATGGATCCTCCAATTCCATCTAATGGTCCCAATCCATTTGGAACCAAGTATCCAATCGAGGCCTCCAATACCTGAAGTATTCTCTGTCATATAGAGGTGGGATCCGAATATCCCATCCTAGTGGATCTTCTGACTCCATCTTCCTCTAGCACTTTGCTCCCTCGATGATTAGTCCGTAGAAGAGCGGCCTAACTCTGATACCACTTGTTGTGTCTAAAGGATGTCCACATATCTTCACAATGACATGATATTGTCCACTTTAGGTTTAGGCCCTCGTGACTTTACTCTTGGGCTCTCCCAAAAAGGTCTCATGTCAATGTAGATATCCTACATACTTTTAAACCCATGATCTTTACTAAATCTTTCCAATATGGAACTTTGATTAAACCCCAACAGTAAGTTCTCCCATCACTCCCCACTATTTTTCATCACTGTTCTTGTACCACCATTGCCGAGTCTCTCCATTTGACTTAAGCATCGGAGTGACTGTGCTGGGACCCCTCCTTAGCCTATCTGCTAATGTTTTCCTCTTCCTTTGTCCTCTTTGATGTGGTAGGCTCACTCGTGGCTTCGAACTCCCTCTTGAGTTCTTTTTGCAGTCAACAGATGAGTCATCTCATCAGCTATCCATCTTCATTGATTGCAGACAAGTTTAATAAAAAAGAAGAGGAGGAAGCTAAAGTTAGCATTTGCATTCCTCCCAAGAATGCTCTACTTTTGATGAGATGTCGATAAGATCTAGTGTGGATGGCTGCACTGGAGAGCCGGTTCTGGGAGTCATCGGCCATGCAGGTGTGCGTGGAAGAGGGAGACGGGGAGAGGAGGAAGACGATGTGTATGGGAAATTAGAGGGAGAAAAGAGGTATTTTGAAGATGCTAAAGAGGGAAAAAATTTAATGAAGATGAAGGAATACAAGTCAGCGACCAAGGGTGATTTTGATAGCAAAAGAGGCAAAAGAAGAGACGATGCATCCCGATGAATTCAAGTCGAGTAAGGATGATGATCTATTTGTTAGAACCTCGGGTAGTTTTGATGTGGTCAACCAAGTTCAATTAGGTCCTGTTGTATTTGATCCTTGTGTCTAAATGTGCAGGACCTTAGGAATATAAGAAGTTAAGCGGAAGATGTAGCTAGCGAGAGGGTGGCACAGGAAAGGAGTTGACGGGCACGGTGCATCCAAGGGATGAAATGCTACGGAAGAGTACACTAGTGGATGAGAAGCCGTGGAGGAAGCTTGCTCGAGGAGAAAGCCGGAAGATGGGTTCGGGTGAGCCCAATTTTAGATGAACGAAATCACCCAGATGATCAGAGTAGCGAAAGAGCAAACGAAGCTGCTGAAGGCACCTCCAACGCTACTGGAGGTGCCCTCACACCTTTATAGTGGAAGGCACCTTCAATCTCTTAAAGGTGCCTTCGAGCCTTTATAGAAGGCGCCTTCAACTACTTGAAGTTGTCTTAGACTAGGTAAAAGTGACCGTTGGTGAAGATAAAATATTATCCTCTCTTGCCTCGCTGGAGGCACATTCCACCTTGTTGGAGGCGCCTTCCAGCTTCGGATAGGATTTTCCAGGGGCTATAAAAAGACCCCTGAAGTTAGAAAATCGTCAACAACTTTTGTATTCATTTCCTAGCAACTTTCGAGCATTCAAAGTGTGTAAAAGGCTTCTCTATCTTTAACGAAGGAGATCTGCTAGTGTTTTTCAATGTCTTGGATTAACAACCACATAGGTTATAACCAAGTAAACCTCTGACCTTTTACCTATTTTTATTTTATTAGTTGTTCATTAATTTATTGTTACTATAATTTTACTATCGTGCTACTAATCTACTTTGAAAGAACGATAAGAGTTTTTCTATTTTATCTTATACAGGAAATTCATCCCCTTTTTGCCGACCCCCGCTGTGCCAACAATTGGTATCAGAGAACGCCTCAGAAGGACTAACCACCGACTGAAGCACTGAGACGATGGCTGAACCCAACATCTTCCTGCCTAAGTTCGAGGGGGAGTTAGCGATATGGAAAAGAAAAATGGAGGTATTTTTTGAAATCGATTTTTACTTATTGTTAATATTAAAATATAAATTTGTAGCACCAAAAGATAAAGAGGAGTATTAATGGACCAAGAAGGAGTAAGCAGATTTTATGACAAATGGACGAGCCGAATTCCATCTACTGAGCATGCTACCTCCATAAGAAGTCAACAGAATTGGCGCCTATGAATCAATAAAGGAACTTTGGGAGAAGTTTCTAGAGCTACATGAAGGTACATTCGAAGCTAAGCTCACAAGACAGTATATGCTCCAGAACCAAATTAGGAACCTCTGGATGGAAGAAGGTGAATCGGTTGCTCATCTACATGGAAGAATCAAAGACCTAATCACTGGATTAACAAACCTCAGAGAAATGTAACTAATCGGGATGTTCAAAGGTATGCTTTAAATGTGTTCCCGAGGACACTAGAATGGACATCTATAGTAGACTCCTACTATATCTCTAAAGACCTTGAGATAAGTACATTAGAAAGCCTCTTTTCCACTTTCGAATTACACGAGTCTCGATGTGTAGGACAAAGAAAGAGACCAAGTCAGAACCTATCACTACAAGCCCCAAAAAGCGGGCATACTCAAACTCCGAAGCATCCATCGACATAGACGAAGCAACATTATTAGTAAGAAAATTTAATAGATTTATTAGATCTAACAAATTCAAGTTGTAGACAAAAAAGGAATTAAGAAGCAAAAGGGATATTCGATACTAAAATTGACAAGAAGAAGGGCACATCAAGGACGACTGCCCTAAACTGAAGAAAGACAAGGGTAAAAGACCAACAATAGCGAAACTTAAGAATTTAAAGGCAACATGGGATGAATCTTCATCCTCCAAATTTAAGATCGAGGCCTACGCTAGACTAACCCTACTGGCCGACCACCAAGGAGAAGATGAAAGAAACTCAGAGATGAGTATTAATGAAGGGGGAGGATCATCATAAGAAAGTTGCGATGAAGAGGAAATATCAAAATTTGAGTTAAGTAAGGTACATGCCTTAACTTTTAAAAAGTCATTTCAATTTATTAAAGAACTTTCCAAGGATTTAGTAAAACTAGAAAGAGAAAATGCTGAATTAAAAATAATCTTCGCAAAAACCTGCCCTTTAGAAATGTATCATAAGTTAAAGGAAGAAACTAAAAAATTGAAGGACCAAATTGAAAAATCTAGAAATTCTGCATGTCTTAATCAAAATGTCTAGAAAAATAATAGAAGTCTAAATTGATATTTTATATATCATAAGGGTTAAATTAGAAAGTTATCACTAAAATATGTTCTTAAAAGATACTTAATCAATCCAGTAGGAAGAAACCTATATTGAGTTCCCAAATCCTACTTAGAATAAAGTAAATTTTTTTTAAGTTATAATTTGCAGAAAGAAAATTAAATATTTAATTTCTTTAAAAAGCTTTGTTTAGAAGTGGTTGTTGTTCTAATATCCAAGAAGGCCTAGTGTCTCGTCACAGCTTGAAAGCCAATTATTGAAACGAATGTTTAATAGACTAACTGTTAAATAGTTAACTATTATAATTTTTTTTCTAAATAAAAAAAACTATTTGTTAAAAATATAATTTTTAAATTAAAGTTTTTCTTAATTTTCTTTTCGCTTAAGTTAACTCCTTTGTGTAAAATTTTATATCTGCCTTATATATATTCAACTCTTATTAAAAATTTTAGACTTTTTAATACTCAAAAATTTAATTTTTGATAAATAATGAATTTTCTATGGATTATTTGCTTAAAACTTCATTTCTAAATCTTGAAACTTATTTTTGAAACATTTAAATTCTATTGACCCTTAAGAAAAATTTTCCTTAACCCTTAGAAAATTTAAATTCTTTATCTAACTTTACCTTTCTCACTTTATTTTTAATGTGATCAAAGGGAGAGAAATTAGTACAAGTTTGGGGGAGTTTGGATATTTGCATAAATAAGCTTTTTTTAAAATTCTTTAATTCATTGTATTGCAATTGTTATTTGTAATTTACTTATGTTATTATATCTTTTTAACCCTAACTTGAAATTGGGTTGATGCACATCAAAAAAGGAGAGATTGTTAGAACTCCGAGGTAGTTTTGATGTGGTCAACTAAGTTTAGTTAGATCCTATTATATTTGATCCTTGTGTCTAAGTATGCAGGAGCTTAGGAATACTGGAAGTTGAGCGGAAGACGCAGCTAGCGAGAAGGGTGACACGGGAAAAGAGCCGACAGACTCAGTGCGTCCGAGGAACAAAATTGTAGGATCGATGTGTGCTAGAGGGGGGATGAATAGCACTCGTGACTTTTTCACTCATTTTGGAAAACACAGAATAAATGCAGTGGAATAAAGAAAGAAAACATAAGCAATGCTAACATAGTTCTTTTACTTGGTTCGGAACCTATGATGACTCCTACTCCAAGGCCAACAATCGTTGATCACTTTTGTTGGGAAATTACTATAGATCTAAAAATTCTTTACAAATGTACAAGTACAAGTTTTAAAGAAAATAAAGTATACCGACAACAAATGAATAATAATTGTTCGTTGATTGTCGGAGCAGTGTTTGGATGTTGCAAATCATCTTGGAGCAGTGTAGAAGTTATTCTCAGTTCGTTGTTTCGAAGTGCTGGACGAGATCCCTTTTATAGCCACCTCAGACTTGATCTAGATCCACTGATCTCGGGATCAGGTTTGACCCAACTATGATCGGTCGACTGATCCCCCGGACCGGTCAACCGATCCTACTTGAATCGGTCTGGCTTCCTGTTCAAGTTCTGCTGTTCAAATAGAAGTCTTCGTTCGGTTGATCGATCCCGCTGTTTGATCGACCAATCTGTCGATGATCTCTAACCCGATTGACCCAGTTTGATCAAGTCACTTCTTATCTTGGTTTGATTGACTAAACCTGATGTTCAGTCGACCGATCCCCTAGTAGAACCCGGTCCACTCGCTGGAGATCTGATCTTGCTGATTGGAGGTTCGATCGGCCAATTCCCGATTTGGTCGATCGATCAAGGATGAAACTTCAACCTGCAAAATGTTAGTTTCCATGCAAAACAGAGTTAGAAAAATAGAAAATAATAGAAAAGTAATATATAACTTATGACTGCCTTCAGACTATCTAGTTATGATTTTCAGATTTCCTCCGGAAATCCTAGGTCGAACCGACGGCTACTATTCCCTCTTTGGGGAACACGTTCTCACCTACTCCTCTCAGGAGAGTTACCATTTGCCAGACTGGTCCTCCAGACCGACTGAACTTTTACTTAGCGTCTGAGACTTCAGGTCTTCATGCTAAACGCCCACTCCATGACCCACCCAGACTTCCACTTGGTTCGCGACCACCAGGATTTTCATCTAGAGTCCTTGACTCTAGGATTTCGGCCAAAGTGCTCGACCCACCAAGACATCACCCAGTCCCCCAGACCAGGACTTCGCTTGCCTAGGGTTACCACCCCCTAGGACCTAGGGTTACCCCTCCCCCCCCTGTAGGGTTTTCCATAACCTAGAGTTATGACCCTTAGAACCTAGGGTTACCTCCCCTTAGGATTTTCTACCTGCCTAGTATCCACTAGAACTTTTGCCTAATGTCACTTAGGACTTTCCTACAAGCTCAATCACACTTGTAAGACAATAAGAAACCATAACTTTGGACTCTTTTCCATAATCAAAACTTAGGTTCGATCATCTGGTGCTCCTTGCACCAACAATCTTCCCTTTTTCAATTATGACAACCTATTTCAAAGTTAAGTAAAATATAACAATATTTATTGTAACATAATGAAAAGGAATTTAAGCATAAACATAATTAAAATACAATAATTTTGACATATTAAAAAAAACTCCCCCTTATGCTTATGCTTTATGTTTAACTCTTAACTTTAACCTTTCTCTCTCCCTCTGAGAGTACTAAGAGAGAGAAAAAGAATCTTTAAATCTGAAAGGCGAGTTTTTAATCTTTTAAACTCTCCTGAAGGGTAGCACTTACTTGGCTTAAAAATCATTTACCTTTTAAATAAAATAGCTAAATACCTAGCTTTGAAAAAGATTTTCTTTGAAAAAAACCTTAGTTCAATACTTAGCTTTTAACAAAAACTTAGTTAAGTACTTAGCTTTAAAAAGATTTTGATAAAAAAACATAGTTAAGTACTTAGTTTTAAAAAAAATTAAAAACTTAGTTAAGTACTTAGCTTTGAAAATCACTTGGCCTTTAGAAAAAAAATAACTAATCCTAAGCTTTGAAAATATCTTAGCTTTTCCAAAAAAACTTAGCTAAATTTAAGCTTTGAAAATGATGTAGTTTTTCCAAAAAAAGAACTTAGCTGAATTTAAGTTTTGAAAATGACTTAGCTTTTTTCCAAAAAAAACTTAGCTAAATTTAAGTTTTGAAAATAACTTAGCTTTTTAAAAAACTTAGTGAAGTACATAAAAACTTAGTTAAAAATATTTTTTCAAAAATTTATTATTTTTTTTATTTGAACTTCCTTTTTGAAAAATTATATTTTCAAAAAGAGTTAAATTTTCTTTTCAAAAATAGTTTTAAAAAAATAACACTAAACTTTTTAAAGATCTACAAAATTAACTTTGAAATCTTGAAAACAATGCTTTAACTTTATCGCCTTAAACTTCTTTTCACTCCCCCTTAATTAATGCAAAAACAAAAATGAATACTTTAAGTTTTAGGGTCCTAGAGTCCAAACATAAGAGTTCAAAGTTAAAACACAAGTTTAAAGTAAAAATAATTATTTATTTTCTTAATTTTTCATCTCACACTTTCTAAGTTATCAAACATGTTAAGCTTATAAGTTTGTGTGAGATGATGTTTGGTTAATTTTGATGTTGATTTTAAGTTTGAGAATTTTAAAAAATATTTAAGTTTTAGATTTTGAAAGATTAATTAGATTTGAACATTTAAATAAAATTAAAATTTTGAAGATTAATTAACTTTAAAAATACTTAAGAGTTTGAAAATTAATTATGATTTGAAAATAATTAAGATTTTAAAAATTAATATTTGAAAATATTTAATATTTTAAAAATTAATTATAATTTTGAAATTAATTAAAATTTTAAAATTAATTATAGCTTTGAAATTAATTAAGATTTAAAATTAATTATAATTTTGAAATTCATTAAGATTTAAAATTAATTATACTTTTGAAATTAGTTATACTTTTAATATTTTGAAATTTTTTAAGATTTTAAAATTAATTATAGTGACTTAGATTAATTATATTGAATTAATTTTAGTTGAATTTTAATTAAGTTATCTTAATTGAATTGAGTTTAATTAATTTAGATTTGGTTAGCTACTTTTTATTTTAAACCTAGGTCTATCTCACCATTTTTTAGATTTTCAATCAGGGAACCTTAATAGTTTTATGAGATGGTTAATTTAATCTTCACTTTAGATTAAAATCTAAGAATTGATTCACATTTGAGTTAGACTAAGGTTTAATAGTTAATTGATTAAATATTCATTTCAATAATTGGCTTTCAAGCTGTGGCGAGGCATTAGGTCTTCTTGGGTATTGAATTGTCAAACACTTCTAGACAAAGTCTTTTAAAAAAATTAAATATTTAATTTTTTTTCTAAAAATCCTAGGTTTAACTAGTCAAGTGTGAATCAAGCTTAAGTCCTTATCTATCCTAATCTAAGCATGTATAGGAAAAGCAGTAAATCAAACATCAAACAAGTCTATCTAAGGTGGATAATCTTTCTATTGGCTCCCCGTGGATCATAGCCTCGATAGTCTATCATGGTAACATATTTGATCCTTGGGAATCCAATATTGACTAAGTCCAACTCGATTAATCAAGTTAGACTTGGGGACTCATGCTTAGACTATTCTTCTATTTGATCGATTTACTAAAGATGGGTATGATCTGAATCTTTGTTTGGCCTTATATCCAAGTCCGGATCGATTATATAAGACTCTTTATTTTCCAAGAATCAGATTAAGGTTCTTGGAATCCAAAGTGAACCGTTCCAATAAGTCCTTGATTTCTTTGAGTTTAGTTTTAAAATTAGAATTCTCTTCCTCAAGTTGTTGGACTTAAGTTGAGGTTCCTTCTTGAACTTGCTTAGTCAAAGAACTCGAGTTAGCCACTTTCTTAAGCATTATTATTACCTCCTTTTGGAGTGACTTGACCTGGAGCTTGGATTTGGCCAATTTTCTTAAAAAGTATTCAATTAAGTTTTTTAATTCATCTACTTGAGTACAAGCGAACAAAGAACTTAAAATGTTGTTTGGCCATTCAGAAATAGATATGGATCTGTGGCTTCTTTTGAACTCGGTTTCTGATTCAGCTCTAGTTTTGGACTCAGACTCAGTTTCGACAACGTAAGCTTGCACCGGTAGGGCAAGGAAGCTTGTTTGCTCGTCTTCTTCATCGAAATCTTTCGAGGATTCGGAGCACGTTGCTTTTAAGGCCTTCATTCTTCTTTGTTTCTGGTTTGGACACTCCGGCTTATAGTGTCCCTTCTGGTTGCAACTATAGCAGGTAAGTCCAAGCTTAGCCTTTGTGTTCGATTGAGTTACCTTCTTCCTCCTAAGTGCTTTCCGAACTAGTTTGACTAGTTCAGTGGTGATTTTGTCTTCTTCTAAGTCTGATTCATCTTCGTACTCGGGTTCTGTCCGACGCTTGGACTTTGGTTCCCTCATTTTGTTTGTACCTACGACCAAAGCAATTCCTTTCTTGATTGGTAGTGCATTAGTCAATTCATGCAATTTGAATTCTGAAAATAATTCATCTAATCTAATCTTAGACAAATCCTTAGAAACTTTGTAAGTATCTACCATGGATACCCAAAAAGTGTTCCTTGGAAATGCATTTAGTGCATACCTGATGATGTCGCGATTCTCCTCCTTTTAACCAATTGTGTGGAGACAGTTGAGAAAGTCTTGGATGCGTGTGTGTAATTGACTCACCGATTCACCTTCCTGTATTTTTATATTATAGAGTTTATTTAAAATCAAGTCATGCTTACTTACCTTAGTGTCGGAAGTTCCTTCATGCAGTTCGATTAGCTTCTCCCATAGGTCTTTGGCACTTAAAAATGGACCGACTTGGTTCAACTCCTCTTTTGTTAGGCCACATTGTAGACTGCATGTTGCATCGGCATCGATCTTTTTCATTAGATTTATGTCCCAGTTCTCGCATGATACTAGTTTTCCAGTCCGTCGAGTGGGAGCACAAGGCCTGTTTGGATGATCATTCACATCTTAACTTGTATCTTGAGGTGGTACTCCATTCTGCCATTTCAGTAGCTAAAATCCTCGCCGGAGAAAAGAGGTGGGCATACTATGTTGTAGCCTTCTTGGTGGGCCATTGTTAGAGAGAAATCTAGTACACAATAAAAATAATGAATGTTCCAAGACTGGGTCTTAGATTAGTAGTGTGAGAGAAAAATAAATAAACGTACTCAGGTGGTGTTGCACCTACTTCAAGAAGAAAGTTTGATTACGAAAAAAAACTTGATCGAAAAGAGGCAACTATACCGATCCCGATCGACTCTGAAAAATTAAAAACTAATACCATGAAGAAAAATTATGCTTGAATGGTAGTTTCACCGATTCGAAGCGGCCTTACTTTGATACCAATTGTAGGATCGATGCGTACTAGAAGGGGGTGAATAGTACTCATGGTTTTTTCACTCGTTTTAGAAAACATACAATAAATGCAGTTGAATAAAGAAAGAAAACACGAGTAATGCTAACACAGTTTCTTTTACTTGGTTCGGAGCCTGTGACGACTCTTACTCCAAGGCCTACGATCGTTGATCGCATTCGTTGGGCAATCACTATAAATCCGAAAATTCTTTACAAATGTGCAAGTACAAGTTTTAAAGAAAATAAAGTATACACCGACAACAAATGAATAGCAGTTGTTCGTCGATTGTCGGAGCAGCATTTAGATGTTAGCAAATTGTCTCGGAGTAGTGCAGAAGTTGTTCTCAGTTCATTGTTTCGAAGTGCTGGCCGAGATCCCTTTTCATAGCCACCTCAGACCTGATCTAGATCCACTGATCTCAAGATCAGGTTTGACCCAACTCTGATCGGTCGACTGATCCCCCGGATCGGTCGATCGATCCTGCCTAAATTGACCAAGCTTCCCATCCAGGTTCTGCTGCTCGGATAGAAGCCGTCGTTCGGTCGACCAATCTCGTCATTCAGTCGACTGATCCGCCAATGATCTTTGACCCGATTGATCCGACTCAATCTAGTCGCTTCTTATCTTGGTTCGGTCGATTGAAGCTGATGTTCAGTCGACTGATCCCCTGGTTGAACTCGGTCCACTCACTGAAGATCCGATCTTGCAAATTGGAGGTTCGATGGACCGATCCCCGGTTCGATCGACCGATCAAGGCTGAAACTTCAACATGTAAAATGTTATTTTCCCTATAAAATAGAGTTAGACAAATAGAAAATAATAGTAAGCAATATATAACTTTTAATAGCCTTAGGATTATCCCGTTCTGACTTTCGGATTTCCTCCGAAAATCCTATGTCGAACGGACACCTATTGATCCCTCTTTGGGGAACACGTCCTCATCTACTCCACTCATGAGAGTTACCTTTGTCAGACCGGTCCTCCAGACTAAGTAGACTTTTGTTCAGCATCCGAGACTTTAGGTCTTCATGCTAAACGTCCACTCCATGACCCGTCCAAACTTTCACCTGGTCCGTAACCATCAGGATTTCAACCTAGAGTCCCAGACTCAAGGATTTTTCCCAAAGTGCTCAACCCACCAAGACTTCACCCAATCCCCCAGACTAGGACTTCACTTGCCTAGGGTTACCACCCCCAAGGACCTAGGGGTTTCTATCTGCCTAGTATCCGCTAAGACTTCTGCCTAAGAATACTTAGGACTTTCCTGCAAGCTCAATCACACTTGTTAGACAACAAGTAATCTTAACTTTGGACCCTTTTCCATAGTCAAAACTTAGGTTCGATATGTTGGTGCAATCGACCTCCAAGGTTTTAATGTCAGACAAATATGTTTAAGTATGCTTAAGTATGTTTAAGTATGGAGCTTGATCAAGGGAAGTCCTAGTTGAAGGCTAGGCAAGGGGAGAAATCTCGGTATATCGTGGAAGCCAGGTGGATAGGTCTGGAAGACTTGATCCCTGGGTAGCCGAATACTACGTCTTGGTGAGTGAAGCCAAGTGGAGAAAATCCTAGAGGGTGGTAACCTTAGGTCATGGTGAGTAAAGCCAGGTTGAGAAAACCCTAGGGGGTGGCAACCTTAGGTCCTGGTGAGTGAAGCCAGGTTGAGAAAATCCTAGAGGGTGGTAACCTTAGGTCATGGTGAGTGAAGCCATGTTGAGAAAATCCTAGGGGGTGCTAACCTTAGGTAACGAGAAGTCTTGGAGGAGTGAACTCCAAGCAAGGTTGTTTGGATGGTTTTCGGTCGACCGCGCGCAGTCGATCGGACCAGCGGATTTTGGTAAATCTAGGTTTAGGTTTACCATTGTATTATATATTACTATTATTGCTGTTGGCTAATGTAGTATTGCAGGAAAAGTCTTAGTGGATCGGACGATCAGACACTGAGCTGGCAAAAGTCCAAACAGGTCTGGAGGACTAATGTTTGGCAGGTAAGTTGAGGTATGCAACTGGAGGAGCGACAGTGAGGTCGAGTTCCTAAAGGGAACAACCTTAGGTCGCTGATCTAACTGAAGAAATTGGGAAGGTTTCCAAGTTGAGATCAAGACAGTTCTATTGTCTATATTACTCATGCATTATATTACTGTGCTAACCTTTATTTTGCAGGAATATTATTTAACTCTGTTTTGCATATTCGGCCTGATCGGTCGACCGAACCAGCTTGACTCAAATCAGAGATCAGTTCAGACCAAAGCGAAGCACAGTCCGATCGAAGCTTGATCGGTCGACCGAACCAGGGATCGGTCGACTGAACCAGGGATCGGTCGACTGATCCAATCAGTATTAATGGAGCATTAAATGAAGATCTCAGCAGATTTTGACGAATAGGGAAGGAAGCTGTTCGGTCGAATGAAAAAGAGGTTCGGTCGACCGAACCCTTAAAGAATAGTAAATGCAGAAGATCGAGCTAGCGTCAAACTCCAGCCAGGAAGGAAGGGAGCGGGTTCGGTCGACCGAACAGAGGGATCGGTTGACCGAATGACAGTGGCACTTATAAAAAGGAGCTCGAGATTTGAGGCTTAACAGAACACTACTGATTATCAAAAGGCTCTTCTCCGCACAAGCTGCTCGTACTACAAGATTCACTACAATTCTTCAAGCTACTTCGGAAGTACCGACCGAGCGTCCATTTCTACATCTTGTCGGTATAATTTTTATAGCTTGCATTGTAATTAATTTAAGAAAGATAGTAGGGTGTTACTATCTTACTCGTTTGTATGATCTGCTTCTTTCTGAGGATCTCGGAAAGAAGGGTTATAGTGGATTGCCCATCAGTGCGATCAAGGATCGCGGGCCTTCGAGTAGGAGTCGAGCTAGGCTCTGAATGAAGTAAACGACTTTGTCTCTTTTCTTATTTCCGCTACACGATTCTGATTTAAAAGTAAAAGAAGAGTTTTAAAACAAGTGATATTCACCCCCCCCCTCTATCGCTCGCATATGATCTATCACGATAGTCTGATGCTTGCTACACTAATATAAATGTTGTTAAAGAGTACACCGGTGAATGAGAAAAATGTGCGCTACGTTTGAGGGACGAGAAGTCAGGGAGGAAGCCTGCTCGAGCAGAAGACCGGAAGATGGGTCCTAGAGAGCCCAATTTCTGATGATGAAATCACCCAGACGATCGAAGCAGCGAAAGAGCAAATGGAGCTACTGAAGCTGCTGAAGGCACCTCCAACACTGCTGGAGGCGCCCTCACACCTTTCTAGTGGAAGGCGCTTTCAATCTCTTAAAGGTGCCTTCAAGCCTTTATGGAAGGCGCCTTAGACTGGGGCTATTAAAACATGTGTTGGCAAGATAAAACATTATCCTTGCTTGCCTCGCCGAAGGCGCCTTCTAGCTTCAGATAAGATTTTCCAGGGGTTATAAAAAAACCCCTGGAATTAGGAAATAGACAACAACTTCTGTATTCATTTCCTAGCAACTTTCTAAGCATTCAAAGTGTGTAAAAGGCTTCCCCACCTTCAACGAAGGAGATCTGCTAGTGCTTTTCAACGTCTTGGATTAACAACCACCTAGGTTGTAACCAAGTAAACCTCTGGCATTTTACTGATTGTTTGTTTTATTAATTATTCATTTATTGTTATTATACTTGTGCTATTGTGTTCCTAATCTACGTTGAAAGAACGAGAATGGTTTTTCTATTTTATCTTATACAAGCAGTTCATCCCCTCCTGCCGGCCCCTGCTGCGCCAACACTATTAAGATCCCAAAATGGCTAAGAAGCTTCTTGATATGGGCTGTTACGAATGGCCTGAGGTATGATGTGGTAGTCAAAGTTAAGAGGACGTGATAGTCAAAGTCAAGGTGAGGTGGTGGTCCAAGTCAAGGGGGTGGTAGTCAGGGGTCACTCGCAATTAGGTTTGGTTCCTCACCCAATGCTAAGGCCTTCAGTACAAGGATGACCGGCTAAGAGGTTGCTCAAATCAAAGGAGCCAATTGTTTCCCGCCTATAGAAAGACACCTAGTATATACCTGACCAGCCATCATCCGTCCGGGTTTAAGAGAGTCTCGACCGACCACAAGGCTAGTCGGGAATAATATTCAAACAGGACTCAAGGACCTAGTGTCCCGCTCTAGGTGCCTAGCATAAACATATGGGCCTTCACTATTCTTTCTCCCATCCTCCTGTATATAGACGAGTGGATATACAACTGATTAGAGTTACAAGGCTTAGTATCCTTATCTTCGCCAAGTAAACATACAAGGTAAATCTCAAAAGAAACCTGATAGGATTTCCAAAGCTCAGATATCACTTCAGGAACAAACCTTTTAGTACAAGGATGATCGACGTGTTAGTTAGAGCCCTAGAGCCAATCATTTGATGATTGTTGTATGGACTCATTGTATCATATTCTTATATATATATATATATATATATATAAAGGCATTTGTTTATGGTTATTATGCTTACTTGTATTGGTGCCAAATAACTAAGTATAATAGCGTCCTTGAGTAGAAGGTTCTTACCTATATCAATCGGTTAGTTGAATCGATAGTGAGATGATATAGGGAACACTACTACTCTTAATCATTCCTAGTCAAGTATTAACATTCAGGGACAATGTTAATGCCATGAAACTAGCATGTAGGTCAGCTCGATGACTTGATCTCACAAGTCATGGATATAGAGATATCAAGTTGGCACATGGGTATGCATTGGAGAATGTATACTGAATGACCCGCCATGAGAAAGTATCATGGATCGTTATATGAGTGTCATATACTTTCTCATGTGGCTATTAGTATGACTATTAGTCCTTGGACCTGAAGTCACCATGGTTCTCTACATAACGAGTTACATACTTTGGCTTCGTCAAACGTCACCCGTAACTGGGTGGACTATAAAGGCGATTACTGGGTATGTAATGAATTATGCGGAGGGATATGAGTGATGTAGATGGGATCTATCCCTCTTATATGACGGGAGTGACATTATTATTCTTGATAGAGTGAGACCACTAAGTGCATGACCATGCCCAAATGAGTCAATATGAGATGTTGAGCTCATTTGATTGAGTGAGTCTACTTGGGATTCAAGATTTAGATTGATTAGAGTATGACATGGTTTATGCCTCACATTGATCAATCTAGATGTCAAGGATAGAAGGACACTTGTCATATATTGTGAAGAGTCACAATTAGTAGTCACAAGGTGATGTTGGATCTCACCATTCTTATAACTTGGGTAGTAATGATGTGTTGTTAGATACCGCTCATTACTTATGCTTCTAAATGGGTTTAGGAGCATTGCCAATGTTATAAGAACCTATAGGGTCACACACAAAGGGCAATTAGATGGAGATTAGGTTCATTTGATAAACCTAAAGAATTAAGTCCATGTGATGAACCAAATTGGATTAAGAGTAATCCAAATTAGGCTAATTGAGTTGGACTCAATTTGGTTCATGTGTTAGATGAGTCTAATTTGAACTTAGACTCATTGAGTCAATTTAATTCAATGAATAGAGATTCATTA